>NC_073266.2:52187441-52812441 GCF_029289425.2 Pan paniscus
TGCATTTTTCCATTTTAGGAATGCCTGCCCCATTTCATAGATGAAGGAAGTGAGACTCTAAGTCTTAGAGGTCATGCACTTGTCGTAGAAGAGCCAGATTTGCAACCTAGGTCTTTGGACTCCAAGTCCAGTGCTCCTTGAGCACAGGTATCTTCCCTTCATAACATAAAACATTATTTTGAGTAATTGTTAAAATTCACAGCAAAAATCCAAGTAAAGGACACAGTAACGGTTCTATGTAAGCTGTTTTTTTTTTTTTTAGTTTAAGGATTTGCATAATCTACTCATCTCTTGGATCTCAATGTGCACACAAAGTTAGTTATGAGAACCATACTTTAGGTTTTTGTTTTTCTTTATGCCTAATTTGAAAATAAGAATGTCTGAACAGATTGCTCTCTCTCTCTCTTAGGGTTCTGTGGTTACAGATCCTGCAGTTAAACCTAGCCTGGGAAAAGGGTCTGACTTCAAAAGACTGTTGGCTAGTTGGCTCATTTGTTATTATAATGGAAGAAATTGGTGATAAGTTCTCCTATACCAAAAGTCAGAAACCATAGATCTGTTCTGAAAAGCAAAAGTAAGAGAGAAGTCAAGAAAAAAGTCACATAGCTCAATTCGTAGTAGAAGCTGATGTTAGTTTTGCTTATTAGGTATATAGCCAGGAGAGAGCAATGAGGTAGAAGACAAAAAAATAGGGAGCTGTTAGTGAAAATATATATATATACAGTGCATATTTCTCAAAAACGGAAACTGTTATATTTCATTGAGAATAAACAAAATATTTATTTGCAAATGCAAAAGCATAATGAAAAGTCAACCTTAAATGGTGAAGATGTGGAGGAACTGGAACTCTCGTACACTGCTGATGGGAATGTAAGATGGTTCAACTACTTTTGGAAAATACTTTGGAACTTTCTTTAAAAATTAAACATACACTTACTGTGAAACCCAGCCTTTTCATTTCTAAGTATTTACTTAATATTTTTAATGATTTTAATATTTTGAATCCCTCATTGTCTAAGAGAAATGGAAGCCACATATCTATACAAAGACTTGTACGTGATTGTTCATAGCAATTTTATTCATAAACAAAAACTGAAAAACAACCCAAATGTTCATCAACAAGTGAGTTGATAACCAAATTGTGATATATCCATATAATGGAATACTACTCAGCAATAAAAAAGAGAAAACTATTGATACTTTCAGCAATACATGTATGAATTTCAAAACAGTTAACACTAAGTAAAAGAATCCAGACCCAAAAAAGAGTGTTTACCATATACTTACAGTTATTAAGAATTGAAGTTTGCAACAGAAAGCAAATCAGTAGTTGCCTGGAACAGGGAATGAGGATGGATTGCAGAGGAGCATGAGAAAACTTTTGAGGGTGAGGACATGTTCTTTATCTTGGTCGTGATCATGGTTTCTGGATCTCATAACAAGACCTCAGGGCAAATAGGGAAGAAAATAGAAACAGCTTTCTTGACTACCCTAGTGAAAGTAACCATGACTTAAATCAGCTGGTAATAATGTAGCCAAGAAACTTCTTGATCTTGACCAGCCTAGTTCAGTGATGTGTGACTTAGTTCTGCTGCTGCTGCAGTGTATACATAACTTTTCCTTTTTACCTTGTCTTCCTGCCTACCTTTTCTTTTTTTTTTCTTGTTTCCAACAGCATACTACTAAAAAACACATAAATAAATGAAAACATTTTAAATACTCAAATATAATTTGGACATCCTTTCAAACACTAGAATTTAAATGTTGGCCTTTTCTTTTTGAGGGGGCAGGGTGTGCAATGGGGAAATAACTTTTAAACCGATAGACTTGGATCTGAATGCTAGTCTTGCCATTGACTCCTCTTCTACCTTTGCATTTGTCAGTTCAGTTTCCAGATCCTCAGTTATCTTATGTGTAACACAGGGATAATAGCTGTATTTCAAGAGTGATTGTGAAGATTGGAAATAACTATCTATTGTGGTGGTCAGTAAATCATTTGCTTGCTATTATGTAATGCACATCAAGTCTTAGAGATAATGCACAGCCTATGTTCATTTACTTATGTTGACCTCCTGCAACAGCTGCACACATGTGAGATACCTAGAAAAAAACAGGACAGAGGGTCATGTAAACTGATGTATTTGCCTTCCATTACTTTGGGCTGATGTGTTAACTCTGCTTTAATTGTAGTGCACCTGGTGGACATATGGAATGTCATAGAAGCATTGCGGGAAAATGCTCTGAACAACCTGGACCCAAACACTGAACTCAACGTGTCCCGCTTAGAGGCTGTGCTCTCCACTATTTTTTACCAGCTCAACAAACGGATGCCAACCACTCACCAAATCCATGTGGAGCAGTCCATCAGCCTCCTCCTTAACTTCCTGCTTGCAGCGTTTGATCCGTAAGCACCCTCTGAATGTCTGTTCCTCTCTACATGTTTGGCTTTCACTTCCTGTCTTACTTGGTCTTTTTCCCAAATAATTTTATATCTCTCTCTTTTTTTTTTTACTCTCTTTTTTCTTACAGTGGATGCTTATGTCAGTAAAGTCTCCATGTGTTTAATATAAATTTTAAATCCTGTGAAAAAGACTAGAGAGTAAAATGGTGCCAGAGGAACTTGAGGACAATTGTATTTTATGTGCTGACCTTTAGTTAACTCATCCCATGCTTCCTGGAAGCTGTGGATGCTCGAGAGGATTGCCTGTGGAGCGATTTAATGAAGCGTGAAGTGGGAGGATCTTTTTAACTCTCTTCTTTGCAAATTGTTTAAGACAGTGTTTCTGAGGTGTCCTAACAAGGCCCTACAGCAAACAAGAAAGAAATTGAAAAGGGTTTCTTGACTATCCCAGTCAAAGTAACTATGACTTGCGTTAAATGGACTGGTCAATTTAAGTGTTTCGATCATAAAATAAGGGGATGCTGTCCACAGACCACAACTGAAGCTCAGCTTCATTTTTGTATAATTTTCCCTTTTAGAATCAGAGAATTTCAGGGCTGGCTGAGATCTTAAAGGCTGTGCGTCCAAATATCTCATTTTACAGATGAAGGAAATGAAGCACAAAGAAATTGTCACTTGTTTGGTGTCTCGCAGCATGTTAGTGGCCGAGTGGGGACTTAGGTGTTCAACAAAGGTTTCTTTACCAAGGTATATGTGGATTCCCCTGAATTACATTCTCAGCCTACAATTTCAAGAGGGCTTTTTGCCAATAGCCTCCAACCTGGATGTAGTACCACCCCCTCCACTTCCACTGCTTGTTTTGAATATTAAAAGGAAAATTGCTAACCTGACCTTTCAGCAATCACATTTTAAGATTCTCAGAAGGTTTTACTTAGTCTCATTGTCTGGCCAATGCTTGGAAGTATTTACCCCCGCAGTGGAGATGTTCCAGCCAGGCTAATGTTATTTTGCAATTCACAAAAGCTACCAGCTGTCACTTTGCAACTTAGAGTGTTAACAGAATCGTTCCTGCTCAGTTTTTCCAGTGTGCATTATTGTCTTCGTGATATTTATATTTTGAGAAATTCTTCAGTTAAAATCAACAATTTTACAACTAGCATTCCAGGTTGGTAGAGTCTTTGCTTCGGCTGTGCACACTTCAGAACGAGATGTACAGCTCTGGCTTAATCACTATAGTAACTGGATGCTGGGGCAGGTAAAGAGGACTGTGGTTCCACATGACAGGCAGCAGAGGCAGCAGAATGGAACCTGGCCATGGCATTTCTGTAGTGGCATTTCTAACCTGGCCCTGTGACAAGAGTGTGGCAGCTTTCAGATTTGCCCCTAAAGATGTCAAGAGACTTATTTGTTAGAAATGTAACAATGGAAACTGCAAAAAGAGAAATATAATATCTCACTAAATCCTGGAGTACTGCTAGAGAACTCATAAAGAATCAAAGCCAAATAATCATTTGCACCCACTCCATAAATATAGACCAGAAACCAGACTAACAATAAGGAAGGGGGTATTTTGTGAGATATATAGGATTCACAAAAATATAGTTAGATTTTTCACTTTTGGTCAGAAATATTTGCTAGATCACTTCTAAATATAGAGCTATGAACGGTCTCTAAATAGCTGCTGAAAATATAGCTGAATCATTTCAAGATTGATGAAAAGCTAAGTTTGACATCTATTCCAAGGTAAGGAACAATTCACAAAAAAGTTCAGAAGAAATCTTTATTTGGTGCCTATTCTTCATATAGATAGGAAGCCTCCTGATGTGTACTTTCAATAATCTCATTGTAGTAGATTTATAAACACATCCACATAGACAAATTTCACTGCAAAGATTTATAAACATATCCATGTAGAGATCCTACTCTGCAGACACTTCTGCGTTTGCTCCTTCAGCGTAGCAAATGAGCATAGGCAGTCCTACTGACACTCAAATTTTCCATCTGATGGCATGGAATTTTGGATGTGAAATGTAAGCCATCAGGAAGTACAGCTAACTGGATATGTAATTTAGAAGTGAATATAAGAAGAGAAACTTAAGAATAAAATAAATGTTCAAATTCTATTTCTTATAATAGTAAACTCCAATTTATCCAAATGAGACCCAGCATGGAAATCTGATGCCACTTCCTACCACCTGTCCCACGACAGAGTCCAAGTGTTTAAGAGAACCGTCTGTATTTTGGCAGACATGAATGATCCTGGTACTACTAAAAGAAAGATGTGCTGTTGCTATTACAGAATCGCTGAAACATTTAGGAGATTCTCTCCCATTTGTCATATTTTAAATGGACATATAAATAAACAGGGAAAAAATCCAAAATAAAAATTAGAGATGCCTTAAGAACCTAGACTCTGAAGAAGTGTTGCTAAAAATTAATAAATAAAAAAAGAAAGGCAGTATAGTGATTTAAACTCATGAAGAATAAGAACTTGGATTCAAAGAACTTGGCCATTTTGCGGGGGAGGGGATGGTGCCTTAAAATTCACTAGACTCCCAGGTAGTTGAACTTCGTGAAGAAAGTGGTAACCTGAGATGAGGATTGATGCCTCCTTTACTGGGATGTACTTCTGAGAACCAGACTTACCTTCCCACAGCCATAGCTCCCCAAGAATAGCATTCCCTCTCCCACCAAAAAACCATCCGGATCTCAATTTTCATACCAGGATGCTTTCTGCAGACTGTAATCAGTTTCCTGGTTGCAAGATTTCTCTCTGCTCGTTGGCAAGTCAGCCTCTCAGAAGATATGATAACTACATCTGTAGATGATTTGTACAATGTTGGGGGTGGGCAGTGGACCCCAGTGGTTTATGCTCATGCTTGCCATTCTGTCCCTGAAGACACAGTTCCTTGAGTCCAGAAGATTTTTGTTTTTTGTGACACTCCTTTTAAAAATGGCTGTATTCCTGGGAGGGGGTCACCCAGGGAGCAGTTACCAACCAACTTCTAAGCAAATCTCTCCACGGCCAGATGTTATCTTTTTTAAGGCGTCTAGTGGAATGGATGAGTGTGCCTGAGAAGGATGGGAAAAGAGATGTCAGAAATAAGACCAGGGGCTGAGAGGGAAGAAGATATGTGAGGGAGCAGCCAGAACTTGAGCCAGTCTCTTCCTCTTGTCCCTTTCCTCCGATCACCCAAGGAACTGGCCTCCCACCTCCCCTTCTTTGCTGCCAGGAGCCTTCCACTCCTCTGTCTCCTCCAGAATCCCCCCAGCAAACTGGCAGCAGCTTCTTCTGTCACCTCTTGTCCATATTCTATTGAGGAGGGGGAAAACTCTTTGAAGTCTTCAAAGGACCTTTAATGTTGTTCTTATTATTTTGTAGGAAATAGAGAGTAACTCAAAAGAAAAATATTGCAGAAAGTTAAAAGATGAAAATAATTCTTAAAAGCCTATAATGTGCAGCCTTTTTGAGAGGTGCAGTCACAAACTCTGAGGCTCTGTGGAGCCTTTCGCCTGTCATGGTCAAGTTGATCACCTTTCCACAGGTCCACCTCTCCTTGCACCTGATTCTGCTATTGTCTTATAGTGCATGTCTGACTGTTTATATGACTGCCTCCCAAAGACTTCTTTAGGAAAGAACCATATTTTATTCTTCTTATGAACAGCACCTGAGACCATAGCCAACACAAGAATGAATCAATGAATGAAAATCCAAGGTTGATCTTTCTGAGCTCTTGTCGTACTAATTTCTTTTAACTATTTTTTTTTTTTTAAGACCGAGTCTCACTGTGCCGCCCAGGCTGGAGTGCAGTGGCACAATCTTAGCTCACTGCAGCCTTCGCCTCCTGGCCTAGAGCAATTCTTGTGCCTCAGCCTCCCGAGTAGCTGGGACTACAGGCGTGCACCACCACACCTGGCTAGTAATTGTGTTTTTAGTAGAGATAGGGATTCACCATATTGCCCAGGCTGGTCTTGAACTCCTGGGCTCAAGCAATCCGCCTGCCTCGGCCTCTCAAAGTACTGGGATTTACAGGCATGAGCCACCATGTCTGGCCAGTTTTCTTTTAATTCTTTTTCTGAGATTAAGTCTTCCTTGATCTCCAATATATTACAAAGACTAGCGGGTCCCAGTCACCTAGATTCAGACCCTCTATTTTTACTTCTGCTCCACAGAAAAAAAAAAAACAAGTGTTCATGGTTACCAATGTTGGTGATCCTATTTTTACAAAAGACTTCTATGTGCTCCTCTCACCTTCTCCCTGCTTCCCCAGGAAACACTAAAAACAAGTTGTCTTGACTCAATCTCATTTCAATTCAGTAGTATCTTCTTTCGTAAGACAGTTCTTCATAAAGTAGATTATGTGACTGTAGCCTTGTTTTTAGCAAATAACATTATCATATATACTCAGTCACTCAAAAATCACAGTATGACAGTTAAAAATATTAAAAGGAACAGTGATTTTCCTATTTTCAGAGGTCAAGCTATAGTCTTCCATGATAATCATAATAATTGTATTAAAAAATAAGATGTACTCAGTATTTACTATATGTCAATAGTCTTACTGACTTGGCACTATATTATCATGATTTTCCAGTAGAGGAGATAGAAAGAGGTTAAATAATTTGCAGGTCATACAGCATCATACTAAATGAGGTAAATGAGGGAAAACTCATTTTGTTTCAGGAACTGTTTTAAGCTCAGCTCTATTCATGCTTTCTGTTTCACTTTTTAAAATGAAAATTAATTAACATTTTTTCTCCCAGACTTGTTTTGCTTATTACAGGATATTATTCTGATGCTTACATTCCTAATCTTTCCAGTTTCTGGTATTTATACACATTTGAAAGAGTGTATGTGGAAGAAATATTTGGACTTAACATGTTTTACATTGTAGCATTAGGATCAGTTTTATGACAGCTACCCAGAACTACAAGTCCATCACATAATAGTCTTACGTAGAGAATACAAAATCCTGGTATTTTCCTCCCTGTTTGCCATATTGCACCTTACTGGGCCATTTGAACACCCATGCCCACTGCTGAGCCTTCCAATGCTACAAAAAAGACCACAGAACTATTTCAAATGCATGGATATGAAATGCCTGGTACTCTGCCAAAATCCTTCTGCCTTTCGAATTTAAAAAATGATTCGATATTTAATGCAAAATGTACTTCAAAGTACACAACCATTTCTCTGCACCAAAAAAAGTATTGTTCATGTTTGAGACTATGTAGATTTGTGAAAGCAAAGAAGAAAAAAAGAGAAGAGTTATAAAAAACCAAATGTTCTTCTCTTTTATTATCTATACAGCCAAGACTAGATATTTAAAACAGTGTTTACTTGGCGTGGTGACTTTTTTCTTTGCATGTCTTAAATTTCAAGATGTCCATAGAACGTTCTCCTCTACTAACTAAAATCTTGTTGTAGTGAAAAATACTTTGTTCAAAATTTCTACATCCTGCTAAAATGGAATCACTTTCCAAAGAATTTTCACAGCTGTAGATACATTAAATATCCTAATGTCACTCGTTGTTTATCTGACATACTTTGAATGAGTAGCAGGTAGAATTTCAAGAGAGATGAGGAATTTCAAGGGGTATGGGGGCATTCCAACAGTATTGACCCCTTCTGTTCTGGAGAAACCCCTAGCAAACTCACCTGCCCCAGCGCTATAAGGAGTACTTTTCCCAGATGTTTTGCTAACATTGTGGAGGGCCCAGAGAGAAGCCAGATCCAAATAAAGGGTTTCTGTCTGTTCACGGGTTAACTTCACTACGCCCCAAACCAGAGTTAATTATGCCTTTGAACACTTCTAAATTCAAAGCATCACATAACTGCACAATCTAAAAGAAACGGCCATAAAGCCAATCATTATCATCGTATTCAAACACGTTATATTTCTCAATATAAATCTCAAGTGGTAAATCAGAAAGTTGCTTCTCACTTGTGCATTCATTAATTGAACTGACATATGTAAAGAGCTTGCTATGTGGTAGGTGTTATGATAGGCTGGGAATAAATGATAAGACAAGATGAAATGAGATGAGATACCCTTGGAAAATGGGTTGTATTAAAATTAACTGTTTCTGACCCTTTATCTCCAATATGTTGTGAGCAAATGAAGAGTAGAGACCACACCTTTTTCATCTGTATATCCCCAACCTCTAGGACAATGCTAATCAATATTTATTGAGTGACTAAATGAGTGATCCATATGAGCAAAATAATTTTCAGATAAAAAATGTGTTATAGTAGAGGCATGTTGTGGAAGCAGAGGGAGGAAGCAATTCTCTCCGTTAATTAAGCCACCAAAATGTGTGAGAAAGAGCAGTTTGAGTGCTGTGCCTCTGCTTATCAAAAATGCTTACCAAATGTTTTTGTAAAATATGTTGGTAAAAGAAGAGCTTCTGATTTTAGTACTCTTAAATAGAGAAATAATTCCTTCTGTCTGTTTAAGAAAGAATCAGTCAGAATTGAATCTTACTTAAAAGAACTTCAAATTTCTCATGGGATTTTGTAACTTCAAACAGGAAACTCTGTTGGCAATTTGGAGAAAATTTACCTTCTGTACTTAGCATCCAGCCCTATCGATCAATATCTATTTGATGTTTTATCTTCTCGTCAAAAACAAATATTCTCTTCCCTGCAACTTTTCCATATAAATAATATATTCTTAGTTGAAAGAAATCAGTATGTCTCTTTATAAGATTATGGGAAACCCAGGGCAGACTAAAGCAGTTTCTCACTTCTTATTATGACAAGTCAAATTTTGAAGTAATTCAAATTTTTAACATAAAACACCCTACGAATCACTATATATATTTTAACCAAAGAGTAAGTGCCTTCCTCTTTCCATTTTCAATCAGTTGTCCCCTAGAATAACTTGAAAAGTCTCAGAGTGAGAAAACAAAATGTAAAGGAAGATAAAAGATTTCAAGAAACATTGATTTATGAAGCCATTTCAGTTTGTGCTTTTGATAATTTGCATATATTAGCCTGGTTCTCTTAAATACCTTGTTACATGTTAATTATATACCAATACACAATTTTATTGAGAATTTTTGAATGTCGATCTAGAACAAGAAAGTAAAGTTTGTATAGGCAAAAGTTCCAGGGTAATTGGCTTAGAAACAGAACATATTCCACTATGCCAAAAGACAGTAATGGAGAAAATGAATAAAGTATGTATTATGCGCTGTTTTCTCTCTGCATTGAAATGGAAAACATTACAAACAAAATACTATTATTTTATTTTAAAAATAAAATAACTTTTTTTTTTTTTTTTTTTTTGAGATGGAGTCTCGCTCTGTCACCAGGCTGGAGTGCAGTGGCGCGATCTTGGCTCACTGCAATCTCCGCCTCCTGGGTTCAAGCAATTCCCCTGCCTCAGCCTCCGAAGTAGCTGGGACTACAGGTGCACACCACCATGCCCGGCTAATTTTTTGTATTTTAGTAGAGACGGGGTTTCACCATGTTGGCCAGGATGGTCTTGATCACCTGACCTCTTGTTCTGCCCACCTCAGTCTCCCAAAGTGCTGGAATTACAGGCGTGAGCCATCACCCCTGGCCAATTACTATTTTAATAATAAAATGATATGCTAATATTAATTCTTTAAGCTTTTACTGTGCCTTTTATATTACCAAAGAATTAACTGTACTAGCAGCCTTAATTCACAAAGAAAGACTTACATGGCCATGTGATTGACCACATCACAGACTCCTAAGGCTGATCCCGCCCCTAAAAGTCTGTGATCCATCCAGACTTGTGCCCTGTGATGCATCCAGTCTCTCAAACACAGCTGGCTCTTTTATGTCTTGAGATGGCAGTCAGAATTGCACATGAAGTTGAAGGCATACTGCCATGGCTTTTTATAAAAGCAAGAGAAGTATATAGACTTTTTCTGTGCACTTCCTGATGCTGCCCCACTCCCAGGCTGTTTGGCCTGAAGTTTTAGGGAAAATCTATGTTTTTCAACCTCAGCACACACTGGTGGTTGGCTTCCTGGGTTGCAGCTGACAGCCAGCATTCCATGGGTGCAGTTTTACTACCTTACTGCAAAGGCATTGCCAGAGACATAGTCATTTTGGAGCAATATGCTGCTTTCCTGCTCGTTTGTATAGGACTCTGAGGAGCTTCCCATTATCCATCCTCATGCACTTGTCTTTCTGCTTCCTAGACACTTAACAGATTTTATTGGCTGTTTGTAAATCAAACTGGTCCCAACTAATGACAATTCCTGATGATCATAGCTCCTAAATTTTTCCATTTGGCATGTATCAGCTTTTCTCTACTCCTTGCTTCCTGTGTTAATGCCAGTGCCTTTTTTCACAATGAAATAGGGACCCTGGTCCCATGTTTTGCTCAAAATATGGGCTGATAACCAGAGGAATATATGCTACCTAACTGTGGTTGGCTAACTAGCCAACGGAAGACGCTTTTCACTTTGGGTTTCATAAAATAATTTTGTGCAGAATAATCTCACAGTCTCTATAATTTATTTAAACAAATCTTCAGAAACATGATTTTTTTGTTAGAGAATTCCTGAATTTGAAATTAGGGTAACTATAGGGACTTTTTCATCACAAATTTTTTTCAACCATTATTTCCTACTCACAATACAACTGTGCTTATGTGATATATTTACTCTTCAAAAAAAGCTGATATTTTTTAAAGGCCCCCTCTTTAAAATTGGACACCCTCCTCTTCACCCTGTTGTATTTACAAAAAATGTTCTTTTAAAAAATATCCATTTGTATTTAAGTCTTTAGTGCTCCCATTCTCTGTTGTAGAGTCAGTCATCTCTGCTCACTCCTCAAACCGCATAAATATTTATCCAGTGCCTGGGATAAGCAAAGTATGAACTCACCCAGTTTTGGTGTGCTTGCCACGACCTAAATCCCTGCATACCCCCAGAATCCTTCTTCATGACAGAGTCACATTTGCAATCTGGCACAGTACCTTGCATAACAATAGATTCCAGTGGCCTAATTTCACCCTTGAGTTCCTGTAAAACCCTCATTCGGCTGCCCTCCACTTGGTGATTTATCTAGATTTATTGTGTCAATTTGGCAGAACAGCTCTGATATAACCACTGTTGGATCTAATATCATCAATCTTCCATTTCCAGGAACAATACAGGACTGGCAATCTCCCCATGATCTTCTTCATTAAAAGCTGAGGTCTAAGAGTACACCTATGAGCTATCATTGTTTCATCCTTTGGAGAACTCTCTGTTCCAAAATCATTGGTGGTCAATCCTCTCCTTTTAAATAAATTATTCTCTCGGATTCATTGAAAGGAACTGTATTGCTCTTGAAGCCTCACATATAATGCTCCTCGATTTCTTTGCATTTTGAGGGCCACATTATTGCTATGTGATTGCTAATCTTCCATGCCTTGTAGACTTTACTGTTCTCATTATTTGAACCATGTTACAGTTTAGGAAAAAAGCTAATTACCTCCTGAGGTCAAATGTTTGATACTTCCAGTTATCCATGTAATGGGAGGACAGGAATACTTTTGAATAGGCTGGTTTTTACAAAATCATTGCATTTCTATTACAGCTACCTGCTCTAAAATTAATAACTCACTGAGTGGATGGACACTCAAAATTCTAGGTGTAATTTTTATAATGATTACTAATCATTTCTTAATATAAGAAATGTATTAGTCACTAACTCTGTGTGAGACCAAGTGCTAGGCACTAGGAATTCAAGTAATTCAGAAAACATCATCTCTGCACTGAAGGATCTCACAATGTAGAATCCAGTCACGTTGTGGACATGTAAAAATCACATCAAGGTCATTCATTGTGACAGATGCCACATAATAAGTAAAAAGTGAAGGGCAGAGTGATTTCCTAGACATCTAGGAGAAAAGCTGTTTTCAGAGCAGGGTGAATAATGATATTGAGTGGCATCTTGACAAATGGATGGGAGGGTTGTGGGCAGACCATGTTAGGAGGGGGAGGGGCCAGGAGGCATTGAACAGTTTGACCATGGTGTGCAGTACAACAACAGAAATGGTAGCAGAGGAGACTAGACGAGACTGCTGGGTGTGCCATGAGCAAACGTTAGAACTTCGTCCTGAGGGCAAAAGGCGGCCAGAGGGTTTTAAGCAATGAAATAATATGGTCAAATTTGTGATATGAGTGTGCAAGCAGAGAGATCATTTCAGAGGTTATGACCGTGTTAAAGCAAGAGCTGATGGAAGCAGTGACAGTGGGAATGAAAAGAAGGGAATGGATTCAACATACAGGTAACAAGTCTAGCTGAGTCCTTCAAACATTTGTTCAGGGTGGTAGTAATTAAGGAAGAGCAAGAAATCAAAGGCGACCCCAACTCAGGATTCATTTTCAGGTAACTAGGTACCTGGTGTTTCTAATAACCAGCAGAAGGACTGCAGGAGGAACAGCAGGTTAGTACTACGGTGAGTCTGAGTATTATGGAAGAGCTCTGTAAAGATAATGAGTTCTCTTTTGAACATACTTAGTTTGGCATGAGGTATCTAAGTGAAGGTTTCAGATAAATGATTACATAAATCTGGTGCTGAGGCTTAGAAATAAATGTGAAAGAGTCACTAGCATAGGGTTCAGTCAATTTTGCATTCTGGCTGGTTGTATTTGAGGTATTACACTAAAAATGACAGCGACAGTGATAAATAACAAATGATCCCTCTCTGAAACCTAATAAGGAACAAAACCACGATTATTTATATCTTATTCTTCTTACATATAAGGCATATGAATCTTATTCATATAAATTATTTATTCCATGTACTAAAGCTTTGCCAATACAAGCTTTACTTACCTTTCAGACACATTATTATTTTAAATAACTCTTTTGACCATTCTTAAGTTTAGCAACTATCAAATAAATGAATTACTAATATGATACAGTTTCTGATTCCAAAGTATAAGAATAAACAGTTGATTCCAGCTGGAAAATCATTTAGCTGAAACATTATACTTTTTATCATATCCCCTTTACATCACATTTGTGAAGGACAGATTTGTTATACTTCCTGAATCAATGAGGATTTGGCAGCACTTGTGTCATTTGGGTAGAAAGAAAGTGTTCAAACAGAGCTTTTACTTTTTTTTTAAGACAGAGTCTCCCTCTGTCGCCCAGGCTGGAGTGCAGTGGCACAATGTTGGCTCACTGCAACCTCCACCTCCCGGGTTCAAGCGATTCTTATGTCTCAGCCACCTAAGTAGCTGGGATTACAGACGTGCACCACCACACCTGGCTAATTTTTGTATTTTCAGTAGAGACAGGATATCACCATGTTGGCCAGGCTGGTCTCAAACTCCTGACCTCCAGTGATCTGCCCACCTCAGCCTCCCAAAGTGCTAGGATTACAGACGTAAGCCACCATGCTCGGCCAGAGCTTTTACTTTTGCCCCTTTAAAATAGCAGCTCTCTTTGAAAAGTAAATATATCACATAAGCACAGTTGGCTTGTGGGTAGGAAATGATGGTTGAAAAAAATGTGTGATGAAAAAGTCCCCATAGTTACCCTAACCTCAAATTCAGAAATTCTCTGACCAAAAAAAAAAAAAAATGATGTTTCTGAAGCTCTGTTTAAGTAAATTATAGAGATTCTGGAATTATTGTGCGCAAAAATCATTTTATGAAACTCCAAGTGAAAAGCATGTTCTGTTATTTAAATCCATAGTTAGCTAGTAGATATTCCTCTGGCTATCAGCCCATATTTTGAGCAAGTGACATATACAAAGAATAAGCTAAGAGATTCTGATGTCTCTTAAGGAAACATTGAATAGACAGTTCTTCAGATATGTGCATTGAATTGTTTTCACAACCTTTTATAAAATGGATGTGCCCACATAAGGCATGCAGCTATGTATCCTGTGATTTCTACAGAATAGAAAATGTCAAACCTTGTTGCTGGAAGTGCTCCAAATGACATCACGGTTTTGTTTTGTTTTTGTTTTTGTTTTTTTTCTATTACCATTAAACAGGGAAGGCCATGGTAAAATTTCAGTATTTGCTGTCAAAATGGCTTTAGCCACATTGTGTGGAGGGAAGATCATGGACAAATTAAGATGTAAGTTATTATTCCTTGTGTGTCTGTTTGCTTTTCCTTGCTAGGTACCACCCTTTTCTCTCCCTCATTCCCCTATGTCCCCTCCCCATTTGTATCTTTCCTCATTCTATGAGAGTTGTTTGAAATACATTTTTCACTGATGTTTGGATTTTGTCATAGCGATATTTTCATATTAGATAAATGCTAATGAAATGAATGTTTTCCTCTACCTATAACCTGTTGAGTATCACCAACTGGCCTCTTTCTGAAATTAAAGTAAAATAAGCACTCTTTGCAGTTAATTGTGTTATACTGCCTTACATGTGGTACAGGATGATAGGCACATGAAGGCTTAGTGGGAAACCTTCCCCTTTAAATCTTCTAAAAGCAAGACTCTTGGCACATTTCCTCATTCTTCTCAGCCAGCACTGTTCAAATCACTGGGAACTCCAAAGGTTTCAAAGCCAACAATGTCAGGAAAGAAGAATAGGAATTACATAGAGACAGCATTGACAGAGTTAACTAGATGCCAGTAAAAGCATGGTAGCTAAAGTACATTGAGTAATTGTGGGCCTTAATGAACATTTTGTCTCTAAATATGGTAGAGTTCCTTAACCAACGACACACTGGAGATTGTTTGTTTGTTTGTTTGTTTGTTTGCTTTAGGTAAAGAAACTGAGACTCAGTTAACCATATGGCTAAGATGATGCCAGGATTTGAACCCTGACTTTTTTTTCTACACAGGTGGTTCACAAATTTTAGTGTGCATCAGAATCACCTGGAGGGCTTCAGTAAAACATAGATTTCTGGGTCCCACCCCAAGAATTTCTGACTCAGTAGGCCTAGGATGAGGGTGGGTGAAAAGAATATTTATTTCTAACTAGTTTAAAATGATGTTGATGCCGCTGTTTAAATTTAAAATTTCCATTTAACCCTATCCTTTCCCCTAAATAGTATGAGTTGGGGCTATAATGCTGTGTTAGAAAGGGCACTGTCCTGGGAATTGGGAGTTCCAGGTTGCAAGCCCAGCTATGTGACTAATTTGCTGAGTTATCCTTTGGCAGTTACTTCACTTCTTTAGTCCTCAGCCTCCTTCTGTATCCTAAATTTTGGGATTTTGTAAGATACCCATAGAATCACACCTGGCTGCATGCAGCCATCTGTGTGGCTCACAGCACAAGGCTCACCTGCTGCCTGTCCCCTTCTGAGTGAGATCGCTTGCTTCTTGATCCACCCAAAAGGAAAGAATAAAGGAAGACACAGAACACCTTTTGTTCCTTTGAAATTTCCCTGGAGATGCTCCAGGGATGAGTCATTCCAGTGGACCAGTAAGTAAGTGAAAGGGACAACAAAGCCTCAGGTAGCCACACAGCTTCCCTCACTTCTGGGACTTCCCTCCATGGAGAGCCAAAGACAGCCAGGATTCAGAGAAGCCTAGCCAGACCTTAGGAGGAGCCATGTAGCTTCTCTTTTGTTAGCCTGAAAGATATAGAAAATTAAAAACTATCTACCTCAGTGCTTATTTGAGAGATAATAGCTAAATTAGAAGGTGCTGACACCAAGGGCTTTTTTTTTTCTTTTTTTTTTTTTTCAAAAAAAAAAAAGAAAAAAAAAAAGCTTCAGAGTAATCCTCGGGCATTTCCCTCAGGGTTAAGCCAGAAAGAGAAAGTTTAGCAAAATGAACCAAGGCTAAGGAAGGAAGTTCTGAGAACCTTGTCTGCCAACCCCAACTGGCCATTTACGAAGAGGACATTAGATAAATGTAAAAAACAAAACAAAAGCTAAACAAAAAAATCCACTTGAGAGACATCTAAAAATACCTGTTTAATATTATATTAATAGGTACCTGGATAGAAGGGTCCCATATTAAAATAGGTTTAAGGAAATCTAAGAAAACCAGTTTTCTGCATCTCAGAACGTCTGTCAACCTTTAACATACCAGGCTAATTCTGAGCCCTCGAAGTCCTGGTGTTTGCTGTCTTTCCACTCAGCTTTGTTCAGTGTAAGATTTCATCCTCCTCCAAGAGTAAGGGTGGAGGGTGAGGGAGGGAGGGGGGCTTGGTGGAGGTGACAGTCACAGGAGTCACATCTCACTACAGAGGTCCCCAAGCCCTTACAGCCCATCACCTAGGTGGCATCTCAGACCAATTACTAAACTAATTACTGGTTAGAGAAAAAGTATGACAGCAATGGCCATTGTGTAATCCACTTTCACCTCCTGTGCTCAAAAGGGCCATCCCTTTCCCTCAACCCATGAGCAATCCATGAACAAATGTGGGACAAATAAAGATGAAGGGAATGGCTGGTAGGTAAGGGACTAGCAATGTCAGCACAGTTACGAAGTTCAAAATATAACTAAGTTATTGATTAGATCTTTACAATTGTGAAAACCCTTCCAGTTCTCTCTTGGGTCCAGGAGTTCAAAGGAAACAGTATAACTGCTACAGTACTTTCTCCTCACCCCATCCCATCACCCTCCACAAAGCACTCTCTAGTGGCCAAAGTCTATCCTCTTTAGGGCAGTGAAAGAAGCAACAAATGCATGTGTCCCCTTGGAGGTAAACTAAGTTTTCTAGTCTGCAGAAACAAGCCCACAATATCACAGATTCTGTAGAAATACAGATAGTGTGACCCCGATAAATCGCATTCCCCACTTTGAGAGCAGTGCACCTGAATCACACCCTTATGTGTCCCTGGTTCTCTGACTGAGGAGTCACTCTTTGTATAGTTAATCCTGGGAAGATGGTTTTAGCGGTTTCCAGGTAACTTGGTTAAAATCAATTTGACCAAAAACAATTTAGTTAAAGGTAATTTGGTCACAAAAATCTCTCCAGAATGTTAACTGGTCAAAAATGAATATCCTGAGTTATGAATATTTCTAGTTTCTGTGATAATTATTAATGGAATGAGGGAATGTGGGCAAATTTACCCACAAAATCTGTCCGCAGAGACCAGTGGCTGCCCCTTGGTGAGTGGGATTGTGGGTGTTCCTATTGTATTCTTTTGCTGGCTTGCATTTTAATGATAAAACACATAAGGTAGCCAGGCATAGTGGCACATGCCTTTAGTCCCAGCTACCCAGAAGGCTGAGGCAGGAGAATCACTTGAACCCAGGAGGCAGAGGTTGCATGAGTTGAGATCACGCCACTACACTGGGCAACAGAGCGAGACTCCATCTCAAAAACACAAATCAAAACAAAACAAAACAAAAAAACAGGTAAGGTCATGATTTTCTACGTTGCTTCTGTAATAAGAAAAAGTAAAATGAAGGGATATAGAATGTTTCAGGCTTGAGGGTTTTGTTTTCCCTTCTTTAAAGTTTTTCTAATTCACGTTAAGCCAAAATGCCAGCTGTGCTTGTTTGGCAATTTTTCTATTTTTGTGCATAGGGTTGAGAGATATTTAGCTTGTTCCAGCTACTCCCTTATTGTTGGGGAACACAGAGCAAGAATAATTGGCTGAAAATAAGTCGGAAATTTTAAAAAACAAAGAGAAAGCAACAGAAAATTTGAAGTTGATTTTCTTAATGCTTTAAAATGCATTAGAAGAGAAAACAACACTATGTTGCAACATAATTTCCAGTAATTAGGGCACCATTCAGTGGTAGGGTGTTCCCTGTGTAATTCCAGGGAGCATCATTGACACAGCTTAGGAGATGAAGGGCGCCCCCTGCAGTCATGTGCCATGGCAACCTAAACATAAACTTACCTAATAACACTACTATTTTGTCAGATTGTTCTTGGCCCAATTATAAGCTGTTTTAATGGGTTGGAACATTTGTTTATACTTCTGTCTTAGGGCTCCTGGGTAGTTCTAAGGATCGTAAGGGATTCTAAATCCAATGCTGTAAGCCTGGTATGTCATGTGCTGTTCTAAAGCTTTGGGGAGGACTTTTTAAGTCTTTTTAAAAGACTAGTATTATGAAAAATACTGCATATTTATTGAGTTTCTATTACTGAACTGGTTGGTTTGCCTCTACGCCTACCCATAGACTTTCTAACGCACTGACCTACTTTAAATTCTTCAGTATCTCCCTCAGCATCTTCTGGACACAACCTAAACTCCTCAGTACAATTCAGCCATAAAAAAGAATGAAATCCTGTCATTTGAGGCAACAGGGATGAGCCTGGAGGACATTATGTTAAGTAAAATAAGTCACTCACGGAAAGATAAATACTGCATGTTCTCACTCATATGTGGGAGCTAAAAAAAAAACTGAACTCATGGAAGTAGAATTGTGCTTATTAGAGGCTGGGAAGGGTAGAGGGCTACAGGGGGTTGGGGGGATAGGGAGAGGTTAGCTAATGGCTACAAAATTACAACTATGTAGGAGGAATACGTTCGAGTGTTCTATAGCACTGTAGGTTGACTATAGTTAACAAAATTTTATTGTATATTTTCAAAAATCTGGAAGAGAAGATGTTGAATATTCCCAATACAAAGAAATGATAAATGTTTGAAATGAAGGTAACACCCATTATCCTGATGTGATCATTACACATTGAACACATGTATCAAGCTATCACTCTGTAGCCCATAAATATGTACATTAATTTTTTTACTCAGATAGAATCTCTATAGTCTCATGGTTAATAAACTATTTGAAACAGCAGAAACCCTTTATAAATGGAGTATTTAATGAAAATGAGAGTCAATTCATGTTCTCAAAACCATAATCCGATAAAAGCCTGTGATATGCTTAACATCTGACTTTGGTGTAAAAGCAATGTTCCCAGATTATATTTTGACCTTGAAAAATTAAACCTAAAGTGAATAGAGGTGGCATATTCACAGCAGTTTATCCCAGCAGCTGTGCTGGCCTGGTGACAAGCTAGTTAGCATGGTGACAAACTATATAATAGCAAACCCTTTCATTCTAATAGTGATTTGCACAGAGGAATTATAAAGCACCTTGGGAAATTATGCCATTAATATTCATTAAATGCACATAGTGGCAGAAATTGAAGAACAGTGGTTCAGTGAAGCCATAGGCCCTTCAGAGAAAGATCCAGGACCCTGACTTTACCTCATTGATCATCCACAAGACCAGGCTTCCTCTTCACTACACGAGTCAGAAAACCCTTCCCTGTAAATCAAGTGCCTTCCACCCAGAAAACTGTAATTTATAGAAAGTTTTCTGCTTCTGTAGGAAGTTAATCAAGTGTTTGTCATTACATCTTTATCCTCACCGTGTCTTTGATTTTTCAAATATCTTACACCAAAATCCGAAAGTTTTAGTGATCATATAAATTGGTAAATTTCTAGCTAGATAAATGAATATACGCACACCCCAACTTTATAGTAAAACTCTCATTGTGTTTCAAATGAAGTCAGCGTCTCTCTCATATATACAAAAATTTCTCTTGTTGAGCTACATGAGAGTTAATAGTTGACCTCAAAACAAAAACGTAGTGTCTTATTAAAGACATTTAATAAGTGTCTCTCTCATTAAAATGTTAATTTTACCCAAATTACTTGTGATTGCTATGTGCCAGAATCATCTACAAAAAGAAACCAGAGAAAACATTATGCCAGGAATATTTCAGCATAAAAATTAGCTTTTATATTATTCTTTCATAAAAAATGTTTATTTTGCTACTTTTTTGTCATTTGTAGCAGATATATTGAACAAAAACAGTGGAGAATGTTCATGTGATGAATAATATCTTTCCTTTTCCTTTCATCAGATATTTTCTCAATGATTTCTGACTCCAGTGGGGTGATGGTTTATGGACGATATGACCAATTCCTTCGGGAAGTTCTCAAACTACCCACGGCAGTTTTTGAAGGTCCTTCATTTGGTTACACAGAACAGTCAGCCAGATCCTGTTTCTCCCAACAGGTAGGAGAAAAATATGTTTAAGGAAGTATCTCTTTCAAACAGTGGTTGCCCTCCTTCTAGATGTCATTCCAGGTCACAGATACTCAGACAAATTATTCTATGTGATAGCAACCTGTATTGTATTTTTCAGCCTCTGGCAAATGACCTCTGAGCCAGTAACTAAACCCGGCACATCTGGATCACAATAATAGACAGTGTTTACTGACCATGAGGCAGGCACTGTGCTAAATTTTTTCCTTTCATTGTCTAATTTAATCCCTACAACAACCCTTTTGTGTTAGTCTCTTTTCACACTACTATAAAGACATACCCGGCACTAGGTAATTTATAAAGAAAAGAGGTTTAACAGACTCACAGTTCCGCCTCAGGAAACTTACAATCCTGGTGGAAGGTGAAGGGAAGCAAAGACCTACCTTCTTGACATGGCGACAGGAAAGAGAAAGAATGAAAAGCCCAGGGGAATCTGCCGTTTATAACACCATCGGATCTCCTGAGAACTCCCTCACTATCACGAAAACAGCATGGGGGAAACCACCCCATGATCCAATCACCTCCCACCAGGTCTCTCCCTCAACACCTGGGAATTACAGTTCAAGATGGGATTGGGTGGGGACACAAAGCCTTACCATATCATCTACACCCTCGGTGTCATTATTTTTACTATCACTGCACTTTCAAAAGGGCTTAATTGTCTCACTCAGCCTCATGTGAAATATATGCTTGACCCGGCAACAAGCTTTAACATTGGTTTAGCAAAGGATACCAGAAAGGAATCCCAACATCTGCCCCATCATGACCTGAGAGGCCCAAAATATGGTAAACACAGCTGCCTGAATCTTCTACAGCATGACACATTTGGGGTTCCAAGTGATGTGTTTTAACTGGGTATGGCTCAAGCTACCCTGGGAAGCTGCATAGTTTAGGGGGCTATCTATGTGTGTACCTCTCTGGTCATGTAGAGAGACTCCAGGCCCATTCTCCAGCGTAGCCCAGTGGTAGCATAGAAATCCATACATTAAAGGTTAGTTTACCATTTTTTGAGAATCCAAACTAACTTTTTTGTCCTCTAAAAATGCCTCTTGACTGGGTGTGGTGGCTCACTCCTATAATCCCAGGACTTTGGGAGGCCGAGGGTCAGGAGCTCAGGAGTTCAAAACCAGTGTGAGCAACATAGGGAAACCCCATTTCTATGAAAAATTTTTAAAACTTAGCCAGGCATGGTGGTACATGCTTCTAGTCCTAGCTTCTCAGGAGGCTGAGGCAGGAGGATAGCTTGAGCCCAGATGGCGCCACTGCATTCCAGCCTGGGTGACAGAGCAAGGCCCTGTCTCAAAAAAAAAAAAAAAAAGGTATATCCCTGCCCCATAAAATGCATACAACAAATGCTCACTACACTGAGCTTTATGGATTAAGAGTCAGGAAGTCTTTTCTTTTTACTGAAATTAACTTTTAAAAGTGTCAATAGGCCGGGTGAGGTGGCTCACTCCTGTAAGCCCAGCACTTTGGGAGGCCAAGGCGGGCGGATCACAAGGTCAGGAGTTTGAGACCAGCCTGTCCAATATGGTGAAACCCCGTCTCTACTAAAAACACAAAAATTAGCCGGGCATGGTGGCAGGCACCTGTAGTCCCAGCTAGAAGCAGGAGAATTGCTTGAACCCGTGAGGCAGAGGTTGCAGTGAGCCAAGATTGTGCCACTGCACTCCAGCCTGGGAGACAAAGCAAGACTCCATCTCAAAAAAAAAAAAAAAAAAAAAAAAAGTCAATCACTTCAAAACACAAATCTATTTTTTCATTCAATTTTACCGCTTTCCAACTTTTCTCATGGCATGCTAAATGTATGGCTCCTTTTATTTTTACAGTGCTTTATGCCTCACAAAGTGAATTATCTGATTTATGGCTTGCAACAACCCTGTGACCTAACAAGGAAAATATGATTCTTTTTTAACAATATAAAGTTCATAGCTAGTGAGGGCAGGGGGCTGAGTTTTTAACTCTGGTCTTCTAATTCCATCTGTTAATGTTACTCTTGTGTTCTTGTTGTTGTTGCTTTTGTTTTGTGCACTTTCAGTTCATATTTACAAATATGCAGATGATCTGACTCAAGGAAATGTAACTACCTGTTGTATTACTTCACCCAATCATGGAAACAAGAATAATTTCATTTATAACTGAATTCTTGAATTTTAGGTAGTGTATTATAGAATAATTGGTAAATGTGCTAATGCCTCAGAATATATGTCTCATTCAAAATCAGCTAGAATAATAGGACTGGGGTTTAAAAACAAAATCTTAAAAGGACCTATGCTGGTGTGATGGCTCACACAGTAATCCTAGCACTGAGAGGCTGAGGCAGGAGGAGAGCTTGAGTCCAGCAGTTCAAGATCAGCCTGGACAACATAGTAAGATCTCATCTCTGAAAAAAAAAATTAAACAATTAGCCAGGTGTGGTGGCACACACTTATAGTCCCAGCTACTTGGGAGGCTGAGATGAGAGGATCCCTTTAGCCCAGGTGTTCAAGGTTGCAGTGAGCTATAATTGTGCCACTGCACTCCAGCCTGGGCAGCAGAGTGAGATCCTGTCTCTAAAAGAAAAAAAAAAAAGAGAGAAAAAAGGACCTATGTGTTCAAGAATTATATGTGATGTTGACATGTTCAAAATTCCTTTTGAAATATCCTATAGACTGTTCTGTTATATGATTTATATATATCCTTAATGATAAGCAACTTATACATGTTGAAATCATAATAGCATTGTTGGAAACTTCCAGGAGTGCTTTTTAGCAAGTATGACAAATAGTCAAAATGAATAAGATTATTTCAAATACGAAAAGAGGTAACACAAAAATAATAAGACCAGTTTATTTTTGTACTTAATGAATTGGCTATTAACAGCTACTCAAGAGTCTGAGGTAGGTAGGAGGAGGTAGGAGGACAGCTTGAGACCAGGAGTTAGAGTCCAGCCTGGGCAACATAATGAGACCCCATCTTTAAAGCAAATAAATAAAATATTTTAAAAAATAAATAAATAAAATTATCCCATCCCCTTTGATATTCTAGTTCAAAATTTCAAGTAGTGATTTTTGCATATAAATATGTATTTTGTTATTTATACCATTACAGTACATGTATTAATATAGCTTTCTTACTTTTATCATTTTGAAAGAAACTTATAGATACAATGCATTCCTTTTGTACATCCAAAAGGACCTGGACAGTGAGAAAGAAGCAGACTGAATTGAGAGGAATTATATATAAAGTAATAAAAGGAGCAAATTTTCAAAAATGTAGATGGTTCTGTCCTAACAGGATTCCCTCCTGCTCTTGTATAACAGAACCATTCACATTAACCACTAAATATTTAGTACTTAAGGAAGTTGAGGAAGCTCAAAAGGGAAGTTGTTCTATAAATTTAGAAGACTGACTGACAGGAAAATTGTAGAATGAGCTATGATGCGTTCTTGAGTAAAATTTCATGGAGAATTTCAATTATTTATTTTGCTTCATTATTTTTATACTGTCTTTCATATATACAAATGATGCTCTTGGAATTGTTTTTCTCCTGGTGATACTATTGACTCAGCCTCAGTGGAGAGAATTCAGTCCTATGTCTGCTTAGGTATAAAAAGCAAACAATGTTTTCAGTTCTGAACTAGTTTAATAACACATTTGGCAGGTTCGGTTTCTTCAGATATTAGACATTTATTGAGTGCTATTTTGTTTCAGTCTCAAATGATATGATATTTACATAGCAGGTAAATTGAGATGATTCTCTGTCCTAAATTTATGGGGGGTTTTTTTATGCAGAAAAAAGTCACGTTAAATGGTTTCTTGGACACGCTTATGTCAGATCCTCCCCCGCAGTGTCTGGTCTGGTTGCCTCTTCTGCATCGACTAGCAAATGTGGAAAATGGTGAGTAGTTACTAATGAGCAAAGGTGATTTTTTAAATTATTGAAATTAGGCCATTAGTTCTACAGTTAGTAAGCCCAGGTTGTTGTTTTAGGGAAGCCTATTTAGTGGCTGTTAGTTTTGTTTAGGATAGAACTAACCCATCTCCCTGTTCGGGAAGGCCTTAAAGGACCACTGAAAAATTAGGACTGTCAGTTCCAAAAATAAATCTCATGGTGTGGTTAATTGAGAAGAATCTCAATTACAAGTCAGGTGTGGTTAAAAGACTTGGCACAATAGAAGGCGAACTTCAACAAGGAGTGTGACATTATTTTGTATTTGTTTTAGATCTGAATTTCTCATATTTGCATACATGGTACTGATTATTTCTTCCCAGGCACTCAGCCAGAAATAGGTGGGAGAAATGAGAAAAAAAAATAGATGATAGCACCCTGTTAATCTTTAGTCATATGTTCCAGATTGTGAGCTTTCAATAGTTGTACTTACGTTAAAGATAAGAGTAAAATAACTTTCGTATCATGTCTTTTTTTAAAGCAAGTATTTCTAGGATAAAAGGAACTACTGTTGGCATATCCAGATTTAAATATGAAATACCGTTTGGGGCAAAATTTACAGAAATTTAAACATGGAGCAGTTCAGTGCCTCCATCTAATCTTTAGGTGTTCCTACTTATTGTTCAATGTAACTCTGAAATTTTTCCAGACTTGACGAGGAAATAATTTAGTCTCTATCTCTTACTGAGATTTAACTTAAGTCTCTATATATGACTCAACTTCTATGTATTTCTTTAATATACATTGCAGCTAAAGTTAGCTTAATTTTAAATTATCATTCAGAATTTTTAGCATCTGCCCTTATTTATCCGTTAGTTAAAAGTTATGAATTTATCCTGTTTTTCTCATGGAGAAAATTTAAAGAATGAATTTATTATTTTTTTTTGCAATCACTAACAATCATAGTTTTTTTATGTTTATCCATATGCAGAAGCGAAGAGCAATCAAGGTCCGTGTTATTATGCAAAATGAGTTCACGTTACTGTTTACAGTTCTAGAACTAGTCATTTTCCAATCATAAAGCTATAATTTCATTCGTTCTCTCTCAGCATTTCCTGCTGCAGGAGATCAGTTTCTTAGGCGCCGTCCCAGAACAGTTGTCCCTAGATTGAAGTCCCACTCTAGTCTTTCTCAAGAGCCGGGAAGAAAGGTTATGACACTTGTTTAGAAGACAATGCGTCCAGAGCTAGTTATGTCTTTGTTTTTACACTTTGCTTTTTATCTTCATTTATTATTATTTTCATTGTTTTTCCTGACTGGTTAGGCCGGAGAATAGCTTTACCAAAGGCAAGAATTGTTATTGTTGTTTTAGTATCTAGCTCATAGCATGTAGACAATTACTTGGATTTGATCACTTAAATCTAATATTTTACTTTGTTTCAAATCTAGTATTTTGCTTTGCCTGCTTTATAATTCAAATTTCCTACCAAAGAAAGTTAACTGTCTCTTGAGGCATTTGAATTATTTAGAACTGTTTTCAGATAATTTGCACATCTTTTTTAGGGCCCTATACACCTGCCTCAGGAAAGAAAAAAAAATCTGTTTGTCAGATGTAGGCAACACCACTCGTTAAGTAAGCCATTAGTCACTCTATTTTTTAAAAAGTAACTTAATTATCTCATCCACACCAGTTTTCCATTCTCTGCCCATCTTCCTTTCTTTTTTCTTCCTCTCATTCTCCGTGTCTCTGATATTCGCTCTCTTCCCACTGGACAATCAGCATTCACCCCTTGTGCTTCTGAGTCTTCCAGTGAGCTGTGCTGGTCTCCTGGAGACAGAGAGCAGTTTGGGGTAAAGGCAAGTCTGTTTGGCTAATTTAAATTCTTGTAATGTGAGAGATGGGAATAGAAAGAGCAAATGGCATTACAGAGATTTTTGTTGTTAAAAGGACACCTCTTCTCCATCCCATTTCATTTCATTTCCCCACAGGCATGATTGAAAAGGGTTGTAAGATTCCAGGAATGAACTAAATGTTTCTCTGAGCCCAAATCAACTATCATCTGAAATCGTGGTGCAGAGAAGAAAGGTGCAATTCCTGTAAGGCTGTATTTTTCCTTCTTCTGGTTCATACTTTTGTTTTCTTGGTTTTTCTTCACTTACTTCCCCCTTAGTCTTCCATCCGGTTGAGTGTTCCTACTGCCACAGTGAGAGTATGATGGGATTTCGCTACCGATGCCAACAGTGTCACAATTACCAGCTCTGTCAGGACTGCTTCTGGAGGGGACATGCCGGTGGTTCTCATAGCAACCAGCACCAAATGAAAGAGTACACGTCATGGGTAAGGCAAGGTCCAGGCAATACTTGGAGTTGGATGTGTGAGTGTTGCCCAGAATTAAAGGGAATATCAAGGATGGTGGCAGAATTAAAGGGCAAACTTACCTTCCATCCCAGGTCTAGTATTCAGTCCCCCTTCCTCCCACTCTCCACCCTACTGCGTGCTCTTATTCTGTTGGAACCCAGTGAAGCTTCCTGAGATTTAAAGTATAGGAAGACTCAAAACTATGTTACTTCTTGGAATATAGATAATTCAGTACTGATTTAAATAACAACTGAATAGCAAGGACCTTCTGGAACATAATCTTACATTCACAGTAAGTTAAAATCTTTTCCAAGTTTTGTTTTGTGGAAACGGCTTAAAAATTATTGTTAGTTTTATTTTTCTTAGATTCTGGAGTTCTTTTAAGTGCGTGACTAGAATATTAAAGAAACAAGTATGAGAGGAGAGTGTGGACTTAATAATACTGTTCCATTTTACTTTTCTGCAGAGGGTGGGGAGGGGAGATTGTGGTTATATTAGCAAACCATCTTTTCATGAAGAGTGTGAGTGACCAACCTGGCAAAGGTGGCATGTGAGTGTCTGTGTGATAGATGTATTCTCAGGAGCATGTGGTACCAGGTCTGTGGGAGGAAATGTGACTCCATGTGCTCACTGTTCAAATGGATTATGATTTACTGACGTTTATCTTCGTTAAACTCAAAGATCAGTTCCAGCAATGTTGCCCTCGTACATCTCTTCAAGGATTGGTTTTTGTAGGGTGTACAGATTGGTTCTTGTGGGATATATACCATCAGCCCTTCCAGCACCTCTTGGAATAGTTCTGTCACAAGAAAATCCAACCTATTTATGAGTTTTTCTATATTTTAATATATTTCAATTCAACCTTTAGTCTTTACTTAAAGAAGTCTTCAGAATATACATCTTAAATCAAAATGTTCTTCCTAGGAATTATTATTGGGAACTAATATTCAGTGTAAATATACTAGTACTTCATCACCGGTCAGATTCTGAATTCAAGCAACAGTTCTTCACTAAGGAAGAGTATACTGAGAACTTGCCAATTCCAATGCAACTCCTCACTGTTGTTTATGTCATGCTGAGGATAGATAGATACATTAACACGGATCATGAACTACAATTTAGTTTAGAAGAAAGAAGCTAAAACTTTCTATTTTCTTATTGTTAGCATATTACCAGTTTTCAAACTTCTACCCCATATCCTAAAAGATTTGATGTTTGAAAACTAATCAGATTTAGTTGTTTTACATAAATGCTAAATCTACATAAGGAGCCTCTTTCTTAGGAGTTGTAGACCTAACATTATATTCCAGGGCACTATCTGTACAAAGAAGGATCAGAGTCCTTGAGAGGACAGAAGGCCCTGTGGTTTGTGGGGCAAAGAGCTGCTGTTGCTGCTGTCTTAACTGTTCTAAGAATTACATCTCCTAACAAAAGCCAGAGGGATTTCTTGAGCAATGCTCTTATTACTTAGCTTTTAAAAAATGAGGACAATAGTCACTTCATTATATTACCAATTATGGACTCTAGGTATAAAAGAAAGTGACAAAATTTGAAATGGTTTCTTATGGAAAGGAAAAACATGGTTAAGGTTTTATTATTATGTTGGTGCAAAAGCAATTGTGGTTTTTGCCATTACTTTCAAATGGCAAAAACCGCAATTGCTTTTGCACCAACCTAATGTATGTGGTAGGCTACTTTTTATAAAATTTTGACTGTATAACATCAAGATAAATTTCCCAACAATCTAAACGAAGAAGAGGCAGCGTGATTCTCTGGAAATAACCTGAATTTTAAATTCTGAAGACTCAGATTGAAGTTCCATTTTTCACTTCTAACTGGATGTGTTCAGCCACACCTGAAACATCTTTCTTGCACCTGGATTCCCGCAAAATCTTCCACTCATCTTCATTCCAAGCCTATTTCCTCACAAACCATTTTCTGTTCTTAAGTGAGAGCAGTCCTTCTAGAATCAGGTCTGATGCTGTCATGCCTATGATGTAAACTCTTCATGGTCTGCCTCTGTCCTGCGGATAAAGAGACAGTTCTTAACAAGCCATATAAAAATTTTGATGATCTGCCTCCTGCTTTCCTCCCCAGAAGGGCTCCCTTCACTGTTGCTGCTTCCTCCATTCTCGAATGACCTTCCCAGTCTGCTGAGTTTTTGTCAGAAGGACTCCTGCAGGCCCATTAAGTCCCAGCTCAGGTGCCCCATGCACAATGCCTGCTTCCATTTATTGTAGCATTTGCTGACACTGAGCAGCAGGAGGCAGCTTGTTCGGAAACTCTTTTCCGAGCATTGAGCAAACTTCCAGACTCAGAATCTGCACTGAAAAAGGATTTCTTCCGTAAATGAATATCTATTATGAAAAGCAAATCATTTGATAAAATATTATGTAAATATTAGCTGTTGTCACTTCTGCCTTCCTTCTTCTTTCCAGAAATCACCTGCTAAGAAGCTGACTAATGCATTAAGCAAGTCCCTGAGCTGTGCTTCCAGCCGTGAACCTTTGCACCCCATGTTCCCAGATCAGCCTGAGAAGCCACTCAACTTGGCTCACATCGTGTGAGTATCCCTACCCTCCCAGTATAGAGACAATTTTCTTCAAGGGCACATGTCTGGAGCCACACAAAAGCAATTTCCTATCAGTGGTCAGCAACCAAGATTTTTAATTTAGTTTAAAAAAAAAAGTCAGAGTAATGCCATCATAATTTTTTGTTGTTGTTGAGGTATACAGTACTTCCACCAGGCTGGACAAGTAAAGTATGCAACACTAACATAATTCACCTGGAGGTGGAAAATATTTCAGAAAGCTTAGTTATAAAATATGGATGTTAGTGGTGTCTGCACATTGGAAGTTAACAATGGGATCACTGTGGTAAAAAATGATTTACAGTATATTATTCCTTAATTTCATATGTGCTTTGAGTTCCAAATATAAAAGCTGTTTGTTTTATTTCTCTGCAGACCCAGTTTAAGATGCCAGCAAACCTAGAAATTACTTTTGTTTTTCATCCCAAGCTGTATAACTTTAGAAGAATCATAGCCTGTGCAGGGGAAGGTTGAAGAGGGGGAGTAGCGGGAAAATTTATCAGAATATCCATAGATTCTTTTCTTCAAAGTATGTGTGAGTTTCGTGGCAGAAGGTGTTGGGCCAACAAACAGTCCTTCCAGCCATCCCTGCTACCTCCCAGAAGTTTCATGCCTTTGAACCTCTCTCAGGCCTGGGTGGCCAAGATAACAAGGGGGCTTAGGTAGAAGAAACAATTTTTTCCTTGGTGTTACCTTGGGCTCATAAGAAGAAAGAGTCTCATTACCTGCTTCTATGCACAATTAGATGTCATGTAGTCACAGATGCCTCCTTATGAACTGCCTGTAGTTTTCCACACTTCAGTGGGACCTATCACACCATAGGGCCTGTGTTTGCATGTTGACATCAAGAGGTGGGTGACGGGACCTACCGGTATAGGAATTCAACAATGCAAAGTTCATGCTTCAGGCAGTTCAGCATATGATCCATAAGGGGCACTGTGGTGGGTATGAGACCTTCGTGGAAGCAGCAACTATGTTCTCTGATGGACCTTAGCAAATACCACCAAACGATTTGTGTTGGGTCACGTCTGTGAGCTTTGTATAAATGCTTTGGGGATTTGTTTTGCTTGTTCCCGGGGATGCTCTGAGGCATCTCTGACCTCAGCAGTATACACAGCCTGGAGGCTCCTGTTTCTCAGCTTACAAGCTGGCATGGGCTCAGCCTCCAGAAACTAATGTAAACTAATTCTGTAGAATGTGGCTAACTTATTTTTGGAAATTATGTTTCTATAAATAAGCCTTAAAATAAGCCAGGGGTAAATAAATCTGGGGAATGTCCCAAAGGGCCAACCACTTGCAGAAATCTACCTCACAGATGCTTATTAAGAACCTTATTAAGATCTAGACTTTCCTTCCCATAGCCAATTAGACACAATCACTAAGTTGCTAATGAATGACCACAGCGAAGTGAGAGCAGCCGGTGCTCCCTGAGCTCTGCCGAGAGTAATTTCCTACCAGCCCTGCTGGGAGTTTCACCCCAAGAGAGCAGCCTTCAACAGAGCTGCTGGGTGTCATGAAGATAGAGGGTGTGGGTGTGAATAGCCTGGCTCTAAGAGCTTTGCTGCTTCCCACTCCTCCAAAGAATTAGGACGTGATGCACTGCAACGTAAAAGTCCATTTCACAGTGAGTCCCACTGGAGTATTATCTAGCTCAGGGCCTGTACCCAGTGGGTGCTAGGATTGGGTGGTATGTGTGTGTGTGTGCACGTGTGTGTCTGCATGAGAGAGAGAAAGAGAGGGAGAAAGAAGTATTTAATTGGCTGAGTAATAATTTTTACATTTTGACTTACGGGGCAATATAATCTGTTTTGTTATTTATTGAATTAACTGAGGGCTATAGCCTCACAATGCGTTCTTAGTTTATGTTCCATGGAGAGATTTTAAAATTCTGTACAAAATGTGTCTTCTTCTGAGAAAAACCTCTATGTATTTTACCAGATCCTCAAGAGTCCTTGAATCAAAATACTGATCTCTACTCACTGATAACATATTTTCCCAGGATGAAAGTTTTAATTTTAAAATGCAAATTGTACAAGATATTTAATTGTTGAAATAACATACAAGACATTCTGGATGTAGAATGTCAAGTCTATATTAGAAAAGAATTTTTTTTCTATTTTTAGCCATAGAAATTTTTTCCATATTTGTTTCTTTTTCAAATGCTATTGTCATGAGTAGATATCCATGTCTTTTTTCTGAGATTTCTAATTTTAAAATGCATTGCTCATTTAACAATTCTAAATTATCATAGGCACATCAAGGCCATTGAAATGAAAAAATAAATGGTATTAAGCCTTAATCATTTACAAAGAAGAATGCTCTCTTAATCTGCTATAATGAACATGTACATGGAATTAATGAATATTCACACTTCTTCCAAATGTATGTAAATAAGATTTTGATAAATTAGACAAAAATATATGACATTCCATACCACGTCATTTTATAATAAGCCCACTACTTTTATACAGTGCTGTACAATGGAAATAAGTGAAATTTAAGAAATAAAACACACCAATACTCCCACCTCCACTTAATGTGCTTAATTTATTACTCCCAAATATGACTTAAATTATAAAGGTCTTATGCAGAAGGAATATTGTCATAGTGCAGAAATGTGTATAGTAAGACACTTTATCATTGAGTCTCTAGCAAAAATCATCCTAAAAGTATGTTCCTTAGAACTATACATAGCAATAAAAATATGTTTTCTAGCTGTAGCTCTGTCTTGGTCATCCTCATTCCCTCTCTGATCTTTCCTTCTGCTTTACTAAATAATTTATTAAGCAATCTTTAATTGTAGTACAAACCACATCTTTGTCATTCTTTGGATGTAGTGTCACAAAAATATCCCAGTCCACATCAGTTACACCCATAGATAAGCTTACAGACAGAGGTAAGAAGGGAGCAGTGAGTGGGGTGCAAGCATTGGCAATATTGATGGGCATCCTCTGTCCTGTGCTGATGACCTGAGGTTCTGGACATTGGGAATTATAGCACAGACTCAAAATAAAACATTTTTTTGCCACTGTGAAAAAGTGTATTGATTTTGTAAATTAATACAAATTCTTCAAAGACATATTCAGAAAAAAATTCCATGATGTACATGTTTAAGTGAAGGATAACTGTATGTCCTTACATAGTGCTGAAATATGTAGAACATTATAGAGCTCATGGATATAAAATTTGATGTTGAACATTATACAGTCTTCTTAAATGCACATCTTGCTGTTTAATGATTGTGTTAAAAATTGCTGGCCAGGCACAGTGGCTCACGCCTGTAATCCCAGCACTTGGGGAGGCCGAGGCGGGCGGATCACGAGGTCAGGAGATCGAGACCATCCTAGTTAACACGATGAAACCCCGTCTGTACTAAAAATACAAAAAAAATAGCTGGGCGTGGTGGTGGGCGCCTGTAGTCCCAGCTACTCGGGATGCTGAGGCAGGAGAATGGCGTGAACCAGGGAGGCGGAGGTTGCAGTGAGCCAAGATCGTGCCACCGCACTCCAGCCTAGGTGACAGAGCAAGACGCCATCTCAAAAAAAAAAAATTTCTTTTACTACATGGCACATGTATACCTACGTAACAAACCTGCAGGTTCTGCACATGTACCCCAGAACTTAAAGTAAAATAAAAAAAATGCTGTTAGTCCTCTAATATATATTGCATCCAAAGTTGAGCAGCAAAAGCATTATAAGATACAAATAAAATTAAGAAAATAATAAGTGGAAAATGCTTTATCAATACATTAGAAAATATTTTTATTACTCATTTAATACTCAAGTTCCAACTTTTTCTTTTTTTTTCTTTTTTTATTTTTTGTAGAAATAGGACCTCTCTATATTACCCAGGCTGGTCTGGAACTCCTAGGCTGAGATTACAAGTGTGAGCCACCATACCTGGCCACAACTTAAATGTGAAAAAATGGCAAAAATATGGCACAGTCTGACTATGTAACAAGTTAACATTTTACAGGTAGCCTTAGATACAGTAAAAAAAAAAAAAAAATTAAATCAATAAGATTTTTAAACAGGTTGCGGTACTAATACACACACATATACACACACATACATACATTTGCATATGGAAATGAAGCATGTGACACACAGAAAATGCCATTTTTTTTTTAACTATAGCCAAGGGACTTTTTTTTTCTACCCATCTTGTAGAGAGGTGCTGCCAGTCATGAATTAGTCCTTAAATAGAAATGAGCAGGTGGTGACATTTTGGTATTTTGACATTTGTTCTTAGCTATTGTATTGCTTGTAAATATTACCATGATTAACGGTCTCTATTCTGTTCAATTCTTCGCTGCCAAAAGTGATACTTGGTAAGTAGTGCAGTCATTTCCAGTCTACTTACAAAGATGTATAATCATGATCATAAGTGGGGATGAGACACAAAACAAGTGAGCAATATGAGGCTAGTTTAGAACTAAGTCTTCTTATGCTGTACACTGAGTTCACAAGGATGCCACTTATATAAAAATGTCCTCTGTGAAGATCTTGTCCAGAAGGCCGTTGTGACTTACTCTCTTTTGTGGAGCTGTTTCTTTTACATAAAACCAAATATGTTCAAAATTCCCAGTGTGAGCCATTTGTTAGATAAGGTAACTTGCCATTTGATTGTGGAAGAAATAGGAATTTCAGTCCCTCTGAAAACCATCATTTGGTGCCAGAGCTAGCCATTCTTTGTCCAAAGTTCAACATTTCAGTGGTAGACCTTAAACAAAGCCATTTGCTGAGAAACCTTGATTTCAGCTTTGTAGTGACCAGATTCAATAGAATACATTTATCAAGCTAGTTAAAAAGCATTCTAAATCCACTTGTTTTCTCATTTTTAGACAGAGCAAGAAGGAGAAATTTTTTAAAAAAGACAAAATCAGAAGTGTGGGGTCAAGTATTTTTTTCAACTCTTTGCAAAGCTACAATGAAGATATTATACTCTGTTCACTGTTTTAAAATCTAACAGACCAAACTTTTCATAATTCACAGAGGACATTTGTATAAAATTAGCATCCTTCTTCCAAAGTGCTAGTGTTCAACTCAAGGCAGAATTAGTTTTAAACTAGCCTTGCGTTGCTCCCTTATATATCAAAGATATGTCTTAGATAAGTAATGCAAAACACTAAGATTGTTTTCAGAACTTCAGTTTTGTCTAGAGTAGATAAGTAGATGTTGTTTTGGCTTCATCCAACAGATGACATGTCTTACAAAATCTCAGAGTATAGTTTAGCACCAGCTACCTTGAAAAAAGTTTTGATGAATTTGTTATTTTTTATTTTTTTATTTTTATTTTTCCATAAGTTATTGGGGTACAGGTGGCATTTGGTTCATGAGTAAGTTCTTTAGTGGTGATTTGTGAGATTTTGGTGCACCCATCACTCGAGCAGTATACACTGTACCATATTTGTGATCTTTTATCCCTAACCCCAGAGACTTATTCTAAGTCTCAATGAATTTTTGCATGTAGTATTGACATTTTAAAGCCTGCAGAGCTTCAGGTCCATTCCATTCAATACATTGGGATATGCAAGTCTACCTTTTTCCCAGAATGTCTTCATTGTAGAATCCAAAGCTGTTCTCTAAGGTAAAAATTAAACCATTTACAAATTTGGATCTTAATTATGCCAATATAAATTGATTCTTTAGGCTGCTATAATTAATGTCTCATCTTCAAAACGTTCTATACTGTCAAACTCAAATATAGAATTATAGTGAAACTGAAATTTCCTCTGATTCAGAAAATGCTCCACCTCATTTTCCATCTTTTGAACTCTAAGTCCCATCTCATATTACCATTCGTTATCCTATATTGAACCTAAAAAAGGCTAAAAATGGCTTGGAGATGAGATAGGGATCTTAGCCCTATCATTTTACCTGAACTAAAACATTCATGATGGGGAAAGAATGACAGAATGAAATGAAAATCAGACGAAGGAAGACAGACTCCATGCAGTTGGTGTGTAGAACCATGAACAATTCTGAGGAAAATTGAATTCTGTTTTCCTTCTCTTATCATAAGAAAACAAGTGAAGCTTATGGGATGCTGTAGACCATATACTCTATCATATGGATCACCCAAACAACAGAAACTAACTTCATATATCCTTGTGGAGCTTACTTGCATCTTCACTTAGAACAAAGGCAAATAAGGTATGATATGATTTTACAGCCTGTGTCCTTTCAGACCAGGCATGTTGGAGAGGCCCATCATCATGGAGAACACAGAAGGAACCTTTCAAAGCCTCAGGAATCTTCCTCTTTCCAAGAGAATATAGATTCAATGATCAGGTCTTCAAGGCTTCTTGAGAAGGCAGTAGAAGTAAAGCCACTACCTTCTTCAAAATCCTTGCTTCATTCCAGAATATTATACAATGAAACATCAAGGCTCAAAGCTCATGCATCAGTATTCACATGGTGTCTGGAGATCTTCCTCCCAGTGTTTACCTGAGATTATATATTCTCAAGGAAATGTAACTTTAAAACACTTAAGGAATTTAATTGGAAAATATAAGATTTCTTGTTGATCCTGGGAAAGGTAGAACCCAGATCTTCCCATCCCGTTTCCTGGAGGGATGAGGGAGAGTTTTAAATTTGTGACTTTTATTTGTTTTAACTTTCCATTCACCCTGTGTTTTGTTTTAGGCCTCCCAGACCTGTAACCAGCATGAACGACACCCTGTTCTCCCACTCTGTTCCCTCCTCAGGAAGTCCTTTTATTACCAGGAGGTAAGTTCCAACCCTATTATAAAATAAGCCCTTTCTTTGGTAATGAGCCTTGATTCTGTGGTAAGAAAAATATTCTCATGCAAGCCAAGGGCAGAATATTGTTACTAGAAACTAACTTGCAAATATCCATTATAAGTTTTCAATTTCATTCATTTGTATGCATTTAAAGAGGGGTAGGGTGGCTTTGGGGATTAATGTCATGTCTGGAAACCTGCATTTATAATTTACCCACAGTAAGAATGTGAGGGTATGTTTCAGTTTTACTACTGACACACATGCATCCCATCTCATTAAGGAAGTCACGTTCATAGTCCTCAGAGTTGAAGTCAAAGAACTGGAATTTCAGGATGCAATGGTGTGTTACTATATAAATGGTGAAACGTGTCATTATTTAAAGCTAAGATACAAAAGAATCCTTTGTTGGTGAACCCTGGAGTTCCTGAGGCTAGAGGATAAAGACCAAACTTGGAAATGTAGTTTCCATATAAGTAATTTCACGATAATAATAAGAACTTTTTTAAAAGGTGGATCTGCATCTCATTTCTTTGCACAAGATCCATTCCCATGTGAGCAAGAAACAGGAGAAGCAAATATTTCTCTAAGAGTTAGCATCAGACATATGCAGGGTCAAGAGGTGCTCTGAGTCATTTGATCAAATATTGCGAATCAAGCACCAGATAATTATTTTATAAATACATGGAGAAGGCTCACGGGAAAGCAAAAACAAAGGTAAGGAAAATTGGAGTGAGTAATTGAACATAAGATTTCAAATGCCTTTCAGCAGAAAAAAGTACAGCCTCATATTTCACAAAATGCACATAATTCATCTTTTCCCTGAAGAGGTTTATAAGGTGCCAGTTTCACTGTAATATCCTGGTACATTCAACTGAGGATTTGAAGACAATGAGACTAAGAACACAGCTGATTTTTTTTCCTCTGAGTTCCTGTATGTGCCCATCAACAGGAACCTGAGATGAAGATGTTCCCCATAATTGTAATTAGCAGAGTAAACAGAATATGGCAGAAAATGGGATTTCTGATGTATAAACGAGGTCTGTAACAAGTGGAAATAAGGAAACAGTTATACAGCAGAACATCTGCAGTAAAATAATATGGTTTAGGCCCTCAGTAACTTCCTTTTAGCACTCTTTTTTAGAATCACCAGCAAATGCAACCATTTTTTTTTCTGGAACGAAATCATAAACTGTAAAATCTGTAAAAGACACAGGTCTGTGCATCTATCTAGGGAAGAAGACCTGACGTGATGTTTAGAAATATGTACTTTTATTAGGAAGCTCTGCATTCTGCAAATGTCAAGCAGAGGTAGACCCCATCCTTACTGAAGGTCATTTTATATCATTTCAGCTCGGACGGTGCTTTTGGTGGATGCGTCTAGATGGATAACATGACTTCTTCTACCCTAAAATATTCCTATAATACTTTGAGCTGTTCTGGTTCCTCCAGGGTGCATGGTACCCATTAACCCAAAATATGATTATTTCCCTTTTTTCCCATTTTCAGTCATTTTGGAATGTTCTCTGTGAACCACAGATGTGTTGTTTAAAGCTCACATTTCTTTCTATCACCACAGAGATTGGCCTACGGTTTCTGTTTTGAGGGTACTGTTCAATAAAGCTGTGTACACTAAATGTCTTTCCTCTCTGAGTGGGCCTTGCTCTGTCCATGGGAAGTTTTAATGAGGTCTCATTGTTTGACTCCCTCAGGTTACCTGAGGGGATAAGTGCCTCCAGCCCTGTGGCTGAAGAGCATTCCCTCATAAAGCTGTACGTAAATCAGCTTGATCATGGTGCACGGTCAGTATCCCAGCCCTGAATTGCTAATCGTAGTAGTAGTTCCATAGCTAGACTGATAAGTCATTCTACTCTGGCACTAAAATCCTTTCATAGTACGTCTTATTGGAGATAGAGGTCTTCTGGGGTTTAGTGAAATTGTGTTGAGGCTTTTCAACTTGAGCTGGACTTCGCAGCTCTTTCCTCTCCTTTCCACATATTTTATGGATTTCATAGCCTCATACTGGTATGTAAGAGATGTATATATGTGAAGTGTATCAAGCTGGATCTTCTTTGGACAAGTCTCTGCTTTTGTACAATTTGCAAAAAACCCAGATGGTAATTTCTAAGACTCTTGAATTAAGGAGTCTGTTGGAAAGATCTTTAGCATTAACTAGGTGAGGCTAGGACAATGTCATATAGCTGGACCTCATTGCAGTTAAAGACTTGAGGACTTGTACCTTTCTGTCCCATTGGACCTGGTCCATTTTCCCCCAGGGAGGGAAGTCTGATTCCTAATGAAGTAACAATTTCAAAAACAGTTTCTTGCTCTCAGTGCTTATTCTCTATCACTTGATAATGCTGGTGGTGAATCACTTTTGTTTTCTTAATCGTGTCGATAAACTAAGATGGATAGAAATATATCATGCCAGATGCAGGCAAAAGTTAAAGGTTCTATACTTCTATCATTGAAACAGAACCAAAGAAATATGACCTACGGCTCTGCCCTCACCCCTAGCCCATCCCAACAATGAAATAAAACCTAAGCAAGCCAAGTATAGTGCCAGTCAGTATAGGGCAGCACCGAGAAAGTAGGGAAGTTCTCCATATTTTATTTAGCCTAAGTTTAGTATTTTGTATCATGACAGATCCTAGAAAGATAAAGCCAAATGAGGCTGAATTGAAATCCCCACTCCAGAATCCTCACCACAAACTCCTGGCACTATTCACCTAGGGCCCTTCACAAGCATACCACTTTGATCTTCAAAAGACACAGGGATATAACTTTGAAGTCTTTTGACATCCTAGTAATCTACTTCACACAGATTTATGAGTGTGTACCTCTGGTTACCAGCATCATCTGTCGCATTCCCTGTTCTTACATCTTTTCTAGCTATGTACTTGATTCACTTTTCCCTTACTTAAAAGAAAAAAAAAGCAATTCTCAAAGGCACTCTCCCTTGGTCCTTCGAAGTCTTCTTACATGTGTGTATGTCTATGTGTGTGTGCATGTGTGCACATGTGTACATTCAGTGTTGGTCAGAAGTTAGGTAGAATGTGGGTCATATAACATAATTGATGGACAGATTCACTTCATTCATTTTCTTGATTGTAAACTGTATCCCTAATCTATTTTGTTTTCTTATAAATTTATGGGAAAGAGTGGCTGATTTGATGGAAATCTATTATCACCACTGGGGAAAGAGCTCTAAGAGCTATGTATGGTGAGCCAGCAACATTATCTAAGCTTATGAAAGTTAGTGTATTATTGTTATTATTGCAGATATTATTGCAAGGACTGACCACAAAGCCAGGTCCCAAAGGCTCTTTCTCCCCTTCACTGCCCACAGCTCTGCGCCTCTTAGGATCTGTTATCTTCTTTGGCATCATGCCTCCTTTTTAAAATCTTAATTATCTTGCCATAATCATTACTTCGTTTACATGAGAAAGTTAACCAATACTTTTTAATGTCAAGTAAGCTTCTTTCACTATGGTCAAGCTTCTTCATTAGTCAGAGTAAAGACTAATAAAAAAATTAGTCACACTTCTTTTACCTCCAATTTTAGAAACATCATTTAAAGGTTTCACAGGTATTTTCATAGTTGCAACCTCTAAAGTGGTAAGCACTCACAAAAGGAATCACCTTGACTATTCTATATAACATCTAGCCAGGTCTTATCACTCCACCAAATATTAGGAAATTGCTTACAATTCATATGGCATGTTGAACACAATCTAATGTGCTAGTTTCTGGTTTGCCGCAATAACAAGTAGTTAATTAATCATATTGTATTAGATGGCCGGGCAAGGTGGCTCACGCCTGTAATCCCAGCAATTTGGGAGGCTGAGGTGAGCAGATCATCTGAGGTCAGGAGTTTGAGACCAGCCTGGCCAATGTGGTGAAACTCCATCTCTACTAAAAATACAAAAATTGGCCAGGCACGGTGGCGGGCGCCTGTAATCCCAGCTACTCAGGAGGCTGAGGCAGGAGAATAACTTGAACCGAGGAGGCAGAGGTTGTGGTGAGCTGAGATCATGCCATTGCACTCCAGCCGGGACAACAAGGGTGAAAATCCATCTCAAAAAAACAAAAAATGATACTGTATTAGGCTCTGTAGTTCCTATAGGGAGAGTGCACCCACCCCAGATACTTCCCAAATCCTGATCCCTCCAAGAGGAGCAGCAATTGTGAGTTATTTTTTGGGTTGACTTGTTGGTCAGGTGATTGATAGGTTTGGGTTTTCAACCAAAGAAATGCTAATTCACTGTGCCTTTTTCATTTTTAAAAAATATTTTTGCTTACCCAAAGATTCTTTACTTAACAACCGTGGCTTTTAATCTGACTCAAAAAGTTCAAGCTAAATTTTAAATAGTTGTGATTTGATCATCAAAAGTAGCTAAAAATAAATTTTAGATACTGATTGTAGCCTTTCCTTTTGAAAATCAAAGTTTTCTTCATAGCTAATTTTTTCTAAGATTAATGCCCATCCATTTTCAGTCATAAAATAGATAAATTTGTAAATCAACATCTGGCACCATCCTGAAGATTTCTCATTCTTTTCAAACTTTCTGGGCATGTTGTATGAAATTTTATGAAGTTGAAATAATCACTCTCTGCAGATAATTCTTTACTTCATGTAGCCCCAGAGCTCTACTAATATGTTAGATCTTTCCAAACTGGAATTATACCAGTCTACACATCAACCCTAATAATTTTCTATACTATGCATGATTAAAACCACAGTCGCCTCTCTTGTTCAGTTCAGTAACCTTTACTCTCCTACTAGAGTTGCTTTGGCTGTTGTCTCTGCATGCCCTATACCAAGCAAACTTTCCTAGAGGCTCTCCTGACAAAAGTGCAATTGGTGTGACTTGATGATACCTGGGTACAATGTAGTAAATTAAATATGACCTAAGAATTCTTATTTTTTCCATGGTACCTGTTTGAGATGGTTGAACTTCTATGCCAGCCTGAATTGATGACAGCTAATTTTCCCACTGAGACACTAACCTATTTTTTAATACTGGTCTATGAATTTTCAGGTAATACATATTTTATATTTCAGATGTAAGCTATTGAAATCTAGAAAAAAAGAAACAATGTTTCAAGACATTATTTCTTGACAAAACAGATTTCTGGATTTTTTTATTATATTTAAGTTAGTGTGATGGCCTCATTACTAGACTATGTAATTCTAGTGAGAAGGAAAATTTTATACACTATAGATAGTTACTTAAGGAGACAGCCAACTTTATAAGTCATTCTTCACAAATCCAAATGTCATACAAGCTTATTAATAATTTAAGAATCAACAGAAATGAAAATATCTGTTCTTAATTTGCTATATTTCAAATATTGTTTTTCTTTTAACCATTGCGATAATTATTCTATATTAATATAATTTGTTTCTATAATATTTGTTCTCTGTGAGACTGCAGCCAGGCCTTTAATAACATGTTCAATAAAAGAAAAAATAATCTTTGTCAAGGGCTAATATAGTAACTCAACATTAGCAGAAGTGGTTTTTAAAAATATATTTCAGGTATCCAGGAAGCATCTGTGTGTGATTTTTTACCTTTGGACCCACCCCCTAAATATTTTCACTGAAGTAAAACTATTGGCATCAGTCGTCACCCTTCAAAGCTAAGGGGATAATTTTTTTAATAAGTATGAAACATTTTGAGATTGTTCTACTTTTCCAGAACCCATTGTGTAACTGTGTGTGTGTGTGTGTGTGTGTGTGTGTGTGTGTGTGTGTGTGTGTGTGTGAAAAATTTTGGAAGGTTATTTATCTCTAGATATGCTGCTTTCCAAAGGTCTAAAAAGGAAGTGGTGAGAAGCTAGAGGATTTTTGTTAGAAAAACAAAGTCTAAAGGAATATTTCCTGCCTTTTTTCTTTCAGCAGATATATGAACTTCAAAATTTACCATGCCATGCCCTCCAAGGTATGGCTGTTCCCACAACCATCAGTGATAATATGTATGTGAAAGGATGTGCTCATACAGTGGCAAGGGATTAGTGAAAAGAAAAAGATGGCGATAAGAAAAAGAGATTTGTGTGCACATGATTTTAGAAATGATAGTCTTGCTTCTCTTTGAAACTCAGATTAGAAAAGGTGTATCCCATGGTCAAGTTGAATGCCAAATAGTTCTCAGTTTCGGAGCTTAAAAGGAAGAATGCATTCTGATTTGAAGACAAGGCATGTAGAACAGAAGCAGCTTTTGAAGCTCAGTCTGGGTTGTATGAAAGCCATTGTCACATTCTGACACAATGATATGCTGGAAGCACTCTTTCCTTAGTCAGGAAGTAGGTTCCATTGTACCTGATCCCAAATCCCACAAAGAATTAGAAACTTAATTTCTCCATGCAAACTTCCAAGCTACAAAATCAAAGTTTAGAATCTAAATTAGTCCATAAAATATTGTGATAATATAGCACCTTGAAGGGATCATAATAAGCCACACATCATTACTGTTTTAGTCCCTTTATGTTGCTGTAAAGGAATGCCGGAGGCTGGGTAACTGATAAAGAAAAGAGGTTGAGGCTGGGCACGGTGGCTCACGCTTGTAATTCCAGCACTTTGGGAGGCGACGGCAGGTAGATCGCCTGAGGTCAGGAGTTTGAGACCAGCCTGGCCAACGTGGTGAAACCCTGTCTCTATTAAAAATACAAAAAAAAAAAAAAAAAAAATTAGCTGGGTGTGGTGGTGGGTGCCTGTAATCCCAGCTACTCAGGAGGCTGAGACAGAAGAATCGCTTGAACCCAGGAGGCGGAGGTTGCAGTGAGCCAAGATCGCACCATTGCACTCCAGCCTGGGCAACAAGAGTGAAACTCCGTCTCAAAAAAAAAAAGGAGGTTTATTTGGCTCATGGTTCTGCAGGCTGTACGTGAAGCATGGCATCAGCATCTGCTTCTGGTGAGACTTCAGGCTGCTTCCACTTATGACAGAAGGCAAAGGGAAGCTGGTTTGTGCCAAGATCACATGAGGAGAGAGGAAGCAAGCCACAGAGAAGAGGTGCCAGGCTACTTTTAACAACCAGCCCTCAAGGGAACTAATAGAGTGAGACCTCACTCATTGCTGTGAGAATGGCACCAAGCCATTCATGAGGGATCTGCCCCCATAACCCAAACACCTCCCATTAGGACCTATTTCCAACATTGAGGATCAAATTTCAACATGAAGTTTGGAGGGGTCAAATATTCAAACCATAGCAATCACTATTTTCACAGCAACTCAAGAGAAAAAATTTCACTTTGCTGCCTCTCTTCAAGCTTGGGAGCTGGAGAAGAGGTTCTGGTGGAAAGTACTTCAAGTGAAAAGACTTTAAAGACCCAAGTTTTAAGTGAAACCTGTCTCCCAGTCAACTCTCGAGGTTCTTGATTCATTTCATTTTGAAAGAGTGGCTATTTTTGTCTTGTTTTCATCATGCATTTGGCCTCCTCTGTACATAGTCATATTTTTGGCTTCCTGGAAACAGATGATGAGAAGAAGAATTTGAGGCTAGCTCTAGAAATTACAGAAACTATGTGAACAGTGAGTATCAAAAAGTTAGAAGTGCTTCTGGCACTAGAAATTAAGAGCTATAGCAAAACAAAATAGTTTATTTCCAGAAACTCATATATGTTCACGGTGTAACTCCCATATTTTCCAAGAATTATTTTTTCTAAGAATTCACATGGGAAAGGAACGGAAGATAAAAGGTTTTAAACTATTTCTTTAAACCAACACTGGCAAGGGCCAACACAAAGAAAATGACAACAAAAGTTAAGAGATGTATATATATAGAATATGTCTCATTCCTTTGAGGGAAGAAGGGACCTGGTTAGAAGAAGGAAGAAAAGGAAGAGGAGAGGAGAGACAGGCAAGTGGAGTAGAGGAAGGAGGAGAGGAGACCAAAGATTTGAAGAAAAAAAAAGGAGAAGGCCACCAAAGGAAAGTCCGGCCTATTGCCCCCTTCTCTCAGCCCTACCCGTACACAGTACTGAGGCTAGGGCTCCTCCATGCTTGGGCTTTGTCAGTGATGGGTGGTGGAGCCACATTTCTGGGCCTTCACTGACACATCTTCCTCCCATAGAAGTTCACCAGAATAATTTGTGGCAAACACATCTTTGTGGTTGACGTTCCTGTGTTTCTTTTCTCTACTGATTCTTGCTTGTTATCTTGCATGTTCAGCATGAGAGGTTGTCCCTGTGCAATTATTCGGCTGTTTGCTTAAGAAATTATTGCCATAATTTCTGAGATTCAAAGAACAAAGAAGCATAAGAAGGCAGGGAGATAGTTTAGTTTGGAGGGAAGAATCATGGATGTTTCACACAGTGTTTTGAATGGTTTTGCAAGCATCTGAAATAAATTATGTAATAGATTCATCTATCTTTAGTTACAAAAAAGAATTGGGGGGATATTGGGCAGCAGGGGTACTGTAGGTACTGCATAATGAATGTATGGAGATCTGCTTCAGTAGACAAAGTCTGGAATGCAGTTTTGGTGGGGTAACTGTACATCACAGAAAACAGAAACAGTTTTGGTGGTATAATGGTACATCAGAAAATGATGGCTGAAGGTGGTTATTTGGCCCTGATGGGCAGGTTTCACAGTTTTAAAAGGAAAACATCAATATGCTGGAAAAAGAAAGTTATTGAGGTCATCAGGAAAGTAAATTATCCTAAAACACAATCTAATTTATTTTTAAAGTCAATTTTGGGCCGAGCACGGTGGCTCACACCTGTAATTCCAGCACTTTGGGAGGCCGAGGGGGGCAGATCACTTGAGGTCGGGAGTTCGAGACCAGCCAACATGGTGAAACCCCATCTCTACTAAAAATTCAAAAATTAGCCAGGTGTGGTGGCGCATGCCTGTAATCCCAACTACTCGGGAGGCTGAGGCAGGAGAATCACTTGAACCTGGAAGGCAGAGGTTGCAGTGAGCCAAGATCTCACCACTGCACTCCAGCCTGTGCAACAGAGCAAGACTCTGTCTCAAAAAAAAAAAAAAAGAAGTCAATTTTGTTGGGTACAGTTGAACTTTTTAAGTACAGCAATACTTTATATAACAGATGCCTTTCTGAAGAGCTGAGTGAAAATGTCATTCATCTGACAAACATGCATGTCTACTCTTTGCTAGTCATTTTCTTTACAAATCAAATTTAATATTAAATTTATCAGATACCTCACTATTCAAGGAATCTTTTAATATACACTATTATAAAGCAAGAATTCCAACTATAATGTGCATAGTTCTAATGTGTTATGTATAAATTTATATTTTTTAGTACTTCATGGCCTGAAAGAATGGTGCTTTATAGTAGAGCCCTAAAACTTGTAGTACAAAGTTTTTAAGATTTTAACTAATTTATAAACCATTATATATATATTTAGTAGATTTAGAGTTTCTTGAAAATTTTTGGTGGAACCTCATAATTTAGATCCCAATAGTTAAATATTTGGTATTCAAACAAAGACAGACAATTTATTTTTCTATTTTCCATGAAGAAGGAGAGGGACAATTTTAGATTCACCAGTGTGCAGGGCAAATTCTTACTTAACCTATAGAGGAGCAAACTTTCTTCAAACACATTACCAATACAATTGTAATACTAAGAATCAATACCATAGTTCTCAATGTAGCATGACTACAAATTGTCACAGTAGATTTTGGATGACTTTACCATAGCCACACTTAATGAATTATTATTTATATTTCTATTTGTACTTTAATAAAACTATATTTTAAACTTTAAAATTGTCATTTAAATTACTAAAGAAAATGAGTAGTTCCCATAATGAATCCATAATGTTAAGAATTTGCTTTAGCAATGAGACTATATTCACTAGCTTTGTATTAATATAAACATAAGAAATAACAATATATATGTATAAGACTCAAAGGTGTATTTCTCTGTTCCTCTGAAAATTTTCTTTGTAGCTCCACAGCCAAGATCATGTGGCTTTTGCTTGGAGTAGTAAAACACTTCTAATATGAAGCAATCTCTAGCTAGGTAATTTTCAAGTCTTTCTATCCAGAACAGAAAGTTGGAGGATGTAGGGAAGGCTAAGTTCTTGAGTGGGATCTAAAGGCTGGCAGGACTTAGTGAACTATTGGACTGTTTACATGATATGCCATGATAAATGTTGAATGAATTTTCATTATGTCTAGACATACTCAATATAAATGCTTGCTTGTTAAGCAAATAGCAGAGGTCAAATCTGGGATCATGGTGATTGCGATTGTGGTTCTCAGGCTGGGTTTCTATTCCTACTTGAACTCTGTGGAAATCTGAAAACATCTTGAACATTTCAAAATAATAAGAGATCTGTCTAAATGAAACTTGGATCTAGACTTGGGAGTGTCTGTTGCCAGTTTCTATTCTTGAGTGCATTGCCGTGTTTACGCTCTTCTTGGCTTTCCCATCTTATTAACTAGCTCTCCTCCCAAGGACAGTGAAGTAGAGCAGAACAAACTGCTGGCTAGGGCTGCTCCAGCTTTTCTGAAGGGCAAAGGGTAAGTTACAGCCAGAGTGTACTGGAACCCTGCATTAACTAAACTAAAAATGGAGATTTCTTTTGTCAAAAATGCTTTGTGTGTGAAAGACCGTCTTTGATTCAGTAAAAGCAGCTCTGCTTTAACCCAATTAACAGCACTAAGTAGTTATTTCCAGTAGACATATCTGTGTTGTTATTCACTTTCCCGGATTTGTGTCCTTTTCTTTTTTGAAATGACTAAGCTGAAGACTCGATTTTCTGAAGGATATTTAATCTTTGCTTGCAACCAATTTCAATGTATTTACTCTACAGATGAATACCTTGGCCTTAGTGGTTGAAAAATGTAAATCTGTTTTCTAAAACTTTATTTAACCTAAATGGAAGTCTTTATTTTTAAAGTTAGTGGAATCGAATTGTGGATTTCATTGCCTGGATTTCGCTTGTGTTTTTCATAGCACATCACTTACTACCCTTCCTTTACCTGCTTGGTTTTCTAAATGCCTTTTCTACCAAAAACTCACTCCTACCTCCTCTACTTATTTCTGTCCACCTCTCTTAACAACACCCTTTCTTTCCCCCTGCCCTGTTTCAGGATACAGTACAGCCTGAATGTGGCAGACAGGCTAGCTGATGAACATGTTCTCATCGGGTTGTATGTCAACATGCTCCGGAACAACCCCTCATGGTTAGTGCAGGTTTGGCTGCTTGACTGTCCTTAGAGAGGGATACAGTCTGAGCTGGTGACAAGCAGTCTCAGCAAGGAGCAAGGTCACTGGATGCCAGTGGTGACACTGAAGCACTGTTAACTGGTTCAGTTAAGAAGTCTTTCGTGATGTTAGTTTGGATACTTCCCATGAAGGAACCATAGGATTCATATCCTTGTTTATAAATTAGCTAAAACAAAAACTTGCATAAAGGGATGCCTTGCTAAATATTAGCCTTCAGGTAGATTCAGGACTCCGGGTCCCACCAATCAGTTCTGTGCTACGTGTCATATCAAATTACCACAGGATGGTGATAAAAGAATTTGTCTTATTCCAAGGACATGGATGTCTCTGCTGATTTGGAAAACAATGCTTCATTTTACTTAAGAGTGAAAAAGAGAAAATGCGATGTGATTGAATCACAAAATGGAAATCATTTCTTTAACAATGATAACAGTGGGAACAATCGTCTTTCAGCAATTCTATTATACATTTTTCTGATGACCATCCTGCTAAAGCCTGCTTTCACATCTTGGAATACACAAAACTTAGTTTCAGATATGTTAAATTCAGGAATTAAGATAGCCCTGTGTACTTGGATAAAGCCATTCAAAAGGCTTTTCTCCATTTTCATTGTGATATAGGAGACTCCTTCCATTGGTTAAAGTTACTTGATATTAATAATAAATGTGGATTTGCAGCTTGAATTAAAGGAAAAGGACAAACTATGTATCATATGTATTTTTCAATCTAGTTCAGACTATTGTTTTATAAACATATTTAGCAAACCAATTCCTTGAAAATATGTCAATTTTTCTCAACCACTTCAATTTTCTCTCAATTAAGGGCCCATGGATTTTCCATAGTTACAATTATTAAGAAAGCCAATGGGTTCAATTTCCATTAAAATGTTTCAAATCTTTAGCATGGCAAGTCCTCTTTCCTCTACTATTAGAGGAAAAGTAATTGGCAAAATTAATGGCAATTACATTAAAAGTGATGACAAAAACTGCAATTACTTTTGCACCAACCTAGTATTTCACCAAGGCATTCCTCAGATGCTAGGCCATTGCTCCATGCTCCTTGCCCTCACCACTTGATGTTATTAGCCGCTTTGTTTCTGAACCTCTTTCCTCCTCACTTGAGTATTTTCAAAATTTTCTTCCTATTACTGCTTCTTAGATCTATTTTTGCAAGATTAATACATGAGATAATTTTTAGTTCTCATGAACTGATGAACATTTATGTGCTTTAGTACATACATGTATCTTAATTTGTATTTTTAAAAATGTATAACCAGTACACTAGTTTAATTTTACCTTAGATCCTACTGTTTAAGGGGATAAAAATGCACTCTTTGGCTGACGTAAATCCATCTCTTTCTTCAAATTTTGTGAGCTTCTAGATTAAATAGTATCCACTTTTTCACAACTCAGGCTCTCAAAACTACAAAATTGCTTTATTCCCAAGGAGTTTGGTACTCCAGTGTTACATGGTAGCTGAAGCAGTAGAACCAAGCATTGAATTTTTTTTTAATTGTATTGGTCATCTTTGAAGAAGAATACAGTCAGTGTAGATTCAATTGTAAGACTATGATGCGATCTCACATCATGTCCTCTTCCCATAATTCTAAGCACACTCCAGTTATTTCTACTGCTCTTCTTTGACCTTTTCTTAATTAAGGTTGTTAACAAAGAAATCTCCAAAGAGAAAAGCTCAAAGTTTGTCACTACCAGCCATTTTCCCTACTCAAGTGATTAATCATATTGACTTGATGGTTACTTAAGACCATAAATCTGTCTCAGCAGAGACACCTTGCATCTGCCTGATGAAAGCTAAATGTGATTTGTATTTTGAAAACAAAGCAGAATTTAAGGCCAACCAATCAATGAAGGAGGCTTTGTTTTAATAGCTGCACCCTCCATATTTCTCATAGTTTTTTCTATCCTTAAAAAATTCCAACTTCTTTTTCAAATTTCTCATTTTTTCTTCCCTTTTCTTTATGTTTAATTAGATCCCAACAATTCCTCATACCTGTCATGGTTCTATAAGTAATGTAATGACCTCTTACCTCCTTTAACATCATTGTAGCTACAATGCTTTACCATCATTAAGTTACAGTGAGACCTATAATAATAGTAATAATAATAGTAAGTGTTTTTAAAACACTTACCTCATGCCAAGCTCTATGTTCAGAGCCTTGTATACATAATTTCTCCTAGTCCTTAAAGTAAGCCCATGGAGTAAATAAGATCATCCCCCTTTTATAGACAAGTAAAGGTATCATTTTAGAGAGCTTACCTGACTCTCTCTTAGTCCCACAGCTATAAAAAGTGGGGCAGAGATTTTAACCATTATCCATCCAAGTTCATAACCACTGTGTTTCATCACCTCTTTTAAAATCTGCATCAACACATGCCTTTCAAGATCTTTTGTGGATGCCTCCTTCACACTGCATCCTCCATGTATTTACTGAAACTGTATATCTTATTCTAGTGTTTTTATTTGATTTTAGCAAATATTTTGAGCACATACTAGTAACAGGAATGGTGATTCTTAACAAGTTACCTTTTATGTATGTAGTTCCTTGAGTTGTGACTTCTCATGTTAATTGTAAGCTTCAAAAAGGGCAAGAGTTTTGTCTTCAGTCTCTTTTATCTTATTACAACAGCTGGAGTAAGAATAATAAATTCTGTATTTATGAAATGCTCCAAAAATTACAAAGCCTTTTTCCACACGTTATTTAATTTACTTCTCATAGTCCTAGAAGGTTGGATATGATTATTTCCATTTCACTGTTTAAAAAATATGAGCTTTGAGACATTAAGTGACTTATCCAAAGTCACATGCTAGTAAGGGCTTGCAAACAGGTCTTATGACACTGGTTCCCATCTATTTTCCACCCCATTCCTTGGCCTCCTTGAATGTGCACACTTCATGAGATGCTCTGCAAACAGGAACCTAATAGCTGTTCTCCATCAAAAGCTTTGTTTTTGCCATTATTCAGACATAATCCTGATTAACTCTGTGTGGGGGTCTTCTACCCTATATTAACTACTTAACACACTGGGAAACTGACTTATTTGTAATAGTTTGCTGCTAAAGAAACACTTATGTCATTGCTGGTTCTGTCAGATAAGTCAAATAAATAAACTGCAGCTCAAGGGAGAATTTCTGCTTCCTTCCTAATTCAATGAAGTTTTAAAAGCCTTAATAATTTGTATGCACCTTCCTCGTTGCAGGAGAAGGAGTCTGAAAATGTGATACAGTGTGGGCTTTTACTACCCTCCCCCAAAGCTTGTCAAATTCCTGGGCTTGCTAGTTTATACCAAGGTCTGTAGTAGACCAACCAAATGATTTGAAACCAGCCCAGAACTTCTACCTCTAACATTGTCAGTTGATTAGACTCCTGATGTCATATGACTAGGTTAAAATTGTTCTGCTTATATTTTTTCAAGTACAAGAAAGTGTACATTTGTGTTGTCAATAGATTTCTTGTTAAGTGGATTAATAATCCATCTAATTTAAAATTGCTCCACAATATTTTATGCTTTGGGAAAAAAGACATCTAAGAATGCCTATTTCAGAATTTCATTTACGAGGTCTAAATTTTTATTAGCTTGCATGCTTAGAACTCTTTAATAGATTCCTATTGGACCTAGTTTACAACCCAGACCCCTCACCATGGTGTACAAACCTGCATGTGACTTAGCCCTTGCCTACTCCTTTCTCAGCCTCAGATCTCATGGGGTTCTCCCATTCAATCACTACATTTAGTCATGTCAGTTTTTGATCAATTCCTCCAACGAACCAAGCTCTTTCCTGCCTCAAGACTCCAATACTAGTTCTCCCCTCTGTCTAGAACATTCTTTCCCATTTCACCCCTACTATATGCACATGAACTTGCTTGTCTAGCTTCCAATCTTAGATTAAAGACACCTCCCCCAGTAGGTCCTCTATATTAGTCTCTATTATAGCATACTATTTTTATTTTCTTCTTATCAGCTGCAGTCATTGGTTGGTTGGTTAGTTGGTTAGCTGTTTGGCTGGTTAGCTCATTGGTTGGTTGGTTGGCTGACTGGTTAGTTGGTTGGTTGGTGGCTGGTTGGTTGGCTTACTATTTACTGTATCTTCAGTGGGGCAGGGACCCTCTCCAACTTGTTCACCACCTTATCTCTGACATCTAGCACAGTGCCAGGCACATAGTAGGTGCTCAATAAACATCTGTTGATATTGTAGAATATCAGTAGTGCAGTAGCTAAAAAAATTCCATCTTCCCCTAAACAAAGTTGTTAGGAGTAGTCAGAAACTTTCCTAGCAAAATTAGAATTTTTACTATTTAAAAAAATCACTATTATAGAGTAGCACTTAAATTGAACATTTAGTATAGGAGTATAAAATAGATGAAAAATTAAAGTATTAAGCTTTGTGTAGTGGTAGACATGGGCAAAGATAAGCACCAGCAATTCACTGATGTGAACAGAGCAACTAATAGGGCATTCTAAAATTTTTTTAAAAACTTAAAGTGATAATTGGGCAAGAATTTTTTTTAAATTTTAATGCCCCCCTAGATTCTTCATCTTTGTATTAGTTTGCTAAGAATGCCAGAGCAAAATGCCATAGACTTGATGGCTTGAACAACAGAAATTTATTTTCTCACTGTTCTGGAGGCTGGAAGTCCAAGACTAAGGTGCCAGCAGGGTTGGTTTCTCCTGTCCTTGACTTGCAGATGGACACCTTCCTGCTGTGTCCTCAAATAACCTTTTCTCTCTACCCTAGTGTCTCTTCCTCTCCTTAAAAGAACAGCAGTCCTATGAGATTAGGGCCCCACACTATGACCTCATTTAACTGTAATTAAAGGCCCTATCTCCAAACATAGTCACATTCTAAGGTACTGAGGGTATTCATATGCTTTAGCATATGAATACTGGGGGAGACACAATTGAATCCATAACCCACTTCCCCACTGAATCCACTGAATTGTATGCCTTTAATATTTTTAATGTGTAGGTCAAGATTTGACTGACTCTTTTTAGTACATTTTGTTGATTTTGAAAAATGTGAGTTTATTGCAATCTGTTGAAACAAAAAAGAAATTATAATCTGTTGAAAGAAAAAAGAAGAGTTACCTACACTTACTGACAGTGTCTCTTTTATATGAGTTTTCATTTCCTGTTAACACGACTCCTTTTGTTTAGTAAAATTTTTAGGAACTTCAATTATAGAACTGGACTTCTGAGAAAGATATTTCCTTAGAATCCTGGAAATATAAATCTAAAGACTGTCACATCAGGAACAGTTGGAGCAGAAGGAAATGGAGGAGTCTGAGAGTTTTTAGAAGATACAATGCATGACCTCAACTGTAACATAGGGGGTTGTTGAAGTCAGGGTCTCAATAAAGGAGTTTAAAGGTCTCCTTTAAGGAAGCCATTATTGTGGTAAATTCTTATTATTATCCATGAAGATTGCCATTTCATGATTTCCTGTCTTTTTTTGTTGTTATTCCAAACCACTCACAAAGGGCCACTACACTAAGCTTTGAGAGTTAGTTTCTTTCCCCGTTGTTCAGTACTGTAAAACCGTTTCTCGGTCCCCAGTGTCACTTTGTTCCTTTCTACCCTGACTCTCTTGAGCTCACTGACTTCTAAATGCCAAAAAAAAAGTGCTCTATTCCCTTAGCATTTTGCTCTAAACCAACTGCCAAAGATAGGAAATAATCTAATAAAGCAATCTTCCATTTGAGTTAACTAATAATGCTTTCTCAGGTACTAATCCTCTTAATAGAAGAGTAGTACATGAAACTCGGTGGCCTTCTAAATTAATTTCTAGTGATAAAATTCCCATCACTATCCAGAGTAGTAGAAAAAATATGAAAAGAAAATATAGAAGCATTTATATATGCTTTTGCTTTTGCATTTATATATGCTATATGCTTTGGATCACAGTATTTTCTGGTTGACTACCCTAACTTAGAAAGCAGAACAGGCCCAGAAAAAAATCAAAAGAATGTGAACAAACCGTGAGTTCCCAAAAATCTTTGCTAAATCACACTTTCATAAGCCCTAGCTCAGCTGGGGCCACTTGAGCTTCCTAGAATGCCATTTTGAAATCACTGGCAACAGACACTGGCCATGCATTTTGGGTAGAATGTGGAGGGCTTTCAAAATAATGGATTTTCCTGCTCTGAAATGCAGTCAACACTGCAATCACTTGTTAATTCATCATAGTCTTGTAGCAAGATTACTGATTATAAAGTCCTGAAATGAATAGCTAGGGCTGGAGAAAGTGTTGGAATTGGTATTTATTTTAATGATTTAGGGATTATTGATCATTCATTTTCAACTATTTGTAATTGAAGTCTTGAAATAGAGGAATTTATCAGAAGAATGCCTCCTTCACCCTTGTATAATTTGAACATACTGAAATGGCATATGTGGACCCATAAATTGTTCATGTGCACAAAGGGGTAATATTATCACACAGGCCCTCATTCAGTCAGTGCTGGGGGAGGAAAGGCATGGAGGTATGAGTTATCGCTTGCTATACAGAATCCCATATCTTCACGTCTTACATTTCCAGGAGGTTTTTAAAAATATAACCTTCATATTACTTACACTAGCTAGTCATTCATTTTAAAAGTACTTTTATCAGAAGTTTTTATCAAGATTTTTAAAATTATTTATTTATTTATCAAAATACAAATGTTTCTGACAAAGTCACTTTCAAGGTGTCAAAGATATCATGTTCCTGGGCCTGGAGCAATGGGCATTGTTATCCGCAAAACACTGTGTTGAATTAGATGTATAGCCCCTAATACATGAGCCGGAAATGATAAACATGTTAAAATCAAATTCAGTTGTCTCTTTGTGGGGCAGTTTGATGTCGAAAGAAAAGACAGTGTAACTTTCTCTTTTTCATTGAAGCTGTAATAAAGAATTTAGTTATTATTTTTAACCATTGCAGAATGCAGACATTGTTTTATAAAGACAGACATCTGCTTTAAAGCATCAGTTTTCCAGAGATAATTCTGCCTTTGCTATTAAAATTATTTTCTTACTCCAAACCTAAACTTGTGTAATGAATAAAATCTCAATCCACTGGGATTGATACTAAACATTATGTAAGCCCTATATCCTACAATTTTCTGTCTTAAGGGAATGTTTATAACATATCACACATGCTGTATGGGTATCTGTTAAATACTCTTGAACAACTCTCTCTTTTATATCGTTTATATTTAGGTTTCATTTCACGTATTTGTGTCTTCCATTTTGTTTTCGAGATCTTCTAGATCCTTGATACTCAGTGTTGAACCAGTACACTGGACCAATATTATCGACATTTCTTAGAAGCTTGTTAGAAATGCATCTTCTCAGGTCCCGCCCTCCCAACCTCCCCTACCCTACCACCACAGAACCAGAAACTGCATTTTCACAAGATCCCTAGGTGATATGCTTACACTTTAAAATTTGAAAAGCACTGCTCTAGATAATTGTCAGATGGTAGATGATATTTTGAAGGAGATGAGGATTACTAATGGATATGAACATGTTATTTAAAAGGCAAAATAATAATAACATTATATTAACTAATATTTTTGAGCACCTCATGTGTTCCAGGCATCACACTCTTTTGATGCTTTTTGCATACATTATCTCATTTGAGCAAAAGGAAAGAGAAGCCTCTTTTTCTGAGGAGGGAGAAATCAGTTGTTAGATAAGGAAATTCAGGAATGTTCTAGTTATTTATTATAGCTCAGAGAAAAGGGCTAAGTCTAGAGTGGAAGTATTCACATTAAAACAGCTATAGCTTATATATGCAAGGGGTATAGGCTAGAGCAGAGATAATGTAGACAGGAATGTCTTATGATGACCAGAAAAAAAAAAACAAACCTGTTATATAGTGGATTCAGCTAACCAGAGAAGAGCTATTTGGAAGTGACATAGCCAAAATGCTGGAAGAACATAATTACTTTCACTCATCTTCTCACTTCAGAACAAAGGTTAAAACACTATGTTTCATGTTTACTCTATTTGTAAATGTACATATAATAGTATGTTACTTTATATGGATCCAAGTGATTGCAATGAATAATTCTTACAACCTTAATGTTGGCATAAGAGGGTGTCTTTACAATATGTATTTATGAGTTAATTTCTTTAAGGAAGAGCTGTAAGTATAAGAACTGATGCAGAAGAGTATAAGTATGTTTATGAATGAGAGGAACTAGTTTCTGATCTTGATCTGAACTGATACATACCACAATAACCGATAAGCCAAACTACAACCAACTAGTTTGTTAACAAGATTAGTGCTATTGGTATGTTTCGTAGAATTATTTTTAATGGCACCCAAAACTTAGTCTTGAATGGAGCATTTCACAGAATGAAGTTTTCTGAAATATGGAAGAATGCTTCTATTTGCATTAGTTTTTAGGGACTCAGATCATCCTTATTCTAGTATGAACAGTTTCTGTAAATTTATAGGAGGCACTAAAAAATTCCATTAAGGTCATTGGGAGTCACTAATAAAATTCTGTTTCTCTGAAAGTAAATATAAAAGGCAGGTTATAAATAAGTAGTAATATTATAGATGAGACTTGTATTAGTTACCTTATGCTGCATAACAAATTATCCCAAAAGTTAGTAGCTTAAAATAACAAACATTTATCATCTCAGAATTTCTGTAGGTTGAGAATCCAGGTTTGGCTTAGCTAAGTCCCTCTGGTTCAAGGCTTCTGTGAGATTGCAATCAAGATGTCACTTAAGGCTGTGATCTCATCTGAAGGCTCTACCAGTGGGGATCCATTCACATGGTAATTGGCTTGCTTGGGTTTCTTATCACCTAGGTCTTTCCATAAAGGCTGCTTTATGACCTGACAGCTATTTTCCCACCAAACAGACCAAGAGAGCTAAAGAGAAAACAAGCAAGTCCAAGATGGAAGCCATGGTCTTTTTATAATCTCATCTTGGAAGTGACATTCCATTCCTTCGGCCATATGCTATTCATTAGAAACAGATTAGTAAGTCTAGCCCATCCTAAAGGGGAGGAAATTACATGAGAATGTAATACCAGCAGGTAGGGATCACTGGACATTGACCACAATGATATTTTTCTTTCTTCTTGCTTTCATATTTTCTAACATGTCAATTTTGGACATGTGTTACTTGTGTAAAAAGGAAAGAAAAAGTGGTAAAGGCAATAAAAGTAAGAGAAATTCTTCTGATCAGATGTATTGATCAGAATAGTCACCTCTCTGTGAGGCTTTCTTAGTAAGACAATTGAATTGACTGAAGACAGGATTTATTAGTGACCTTCCCAACTATATATTAGATCATGTTACAAATTCAAGTCTGAGATTGTTATTCTAACAGGGTTTTGTGTAGTTTGCAAATCTTTTGCACCAAAACATTGAAATAGTAAAAACTCCTTGTGGTAATATGACTGCAGCAATCTTTCTCAGTTGCCTAACGGTCTCCTTCTTGCTTTGTTCTTAATAGCATGCTTGAGAGTTCAAACCGGCTTGATGAAGAACACAGGCTAATTGCCAGGTATGCGGCAAGGCTGGCAGCAGAGTCCTCTTCGTCTGTAAGTAGTTGGAGTAAAAGGATTCATCTGTTGGCATCTGGGATCCTTGAATTTTATATGTCATGTTTATTGTTATTATAGCTGGTGCTGATTACCAGGACAATTTGTGCTAATTTATTGTGCATGTGTTTGTTGCTAAGTTTGTGGTGTCTTGGTGGTGAATTTACAGTTTAAAAATGGAAGACTTGAGGAACAAAACCATCCACAGTAGTGTGACCCTGGAGTCAAGCTGGAATCCTCGCATCCCCCTTCATTCAGTGTCAACCCCATATGAAGTCCCAAGGAAGGGGGCAAGGACTGGTTGTGATTCCTTTATTTAAAGCAGGTGTGGTTAGTGAAGGCACTAAGTTTAAGGCAGAGTAGTTGCAAGTGACACTTAAAATATACCAGTAGAAATAATAGAGCTATAGCTTTCTCCATTTGTGTCTGTCTCTAAGACAAAAGCAACTGTCAGCTCAACACATTGATTCAGAATTCATCTGTGCTGACTAAGGGTGAGTTGCTATTAGTGCGTCACAAAGGACAAAGAGTGGCAGGGGAACAAGTGAGGAAGCTATTGCCTGCACCTCTCACATCACATGTTGCAGTTATCAGAGCCCTTCATGCTGAGCATTTAACCTAATGATCCCAGATGGGAGCTGCATAATGACCGACTGCATTAGCCCTGGCACTTGCTCTCTGTGACATCCGTGACTGTAACACTGTTAGAAACTACCATGATCAAGATGGAGGGGATCCAGGACAGGCTAAAAGTGTACTGTGTGTCCCCAAAATCAGACATGATAAAACAGAGACGTAATTGGAGTATATGAAATTTTAAGGGCCATAAGTAAGGAGCAAACATGTTAAAGAAAATTAAAATATAAAATCAGCTGAGAATACAGGAGAATTAGATTTTAGGACAAGCAACCACTCCAGGAGTCACTTGAAAGTAAAGGCAAAACAAGGTTTTTGGAAAAACCTCTTTTCCAAGTTTTCTTGCCTTTATCCATGCATATACTTCTATAAACAGAGGCTATGGTATACCAAGATATGGGATTAGCAATGTGTGTCCCAGCTCTCCATGACCTCATGCAAAGCACTGCTTCTTTGAGTTCAGTCTCCTCATCTGTACACAGGTGTAAATATGCTTATCATATATGTCAGTGCTGCCTGTTATTAGCATCCACTGAGATAGTAAAATGTGTGAAAGTACTGCATAAACCAGCAATTACAAAATGGCAGCCTGCAGACCAAATTTGTCCCCCAGAAATGTTTTGTTGAGCCCCACAGTGTTTTCAATTCTTTATTAGATGTCAGTACTTACAAATCAGATGGTTTTCCTTGAAAGTCTGGATTTTCATCTTATCTTAAAAGACTGACCAGATCAGATGCATGTTCCTTCTGACAGCAGGCAGCTGGAGTGGAGGCATTCCTCTGCTGCTTCGGACAGGGCAAGTGTGTGGCACTTTGCCACAACCCCTACCCTGGCCCACCTCCCTCACTTGGGTTACTTCCCTGCCCCTTTCAGCATTTGCATTAGTGATTCCTGGCAGACTGCTAAATCTCCATGCACATGTTATTATTTATATGTGTACTAAATTCTCCAGTCTTGTTCCATTTCTTTCTGGAGAACATTAGTAACTTGTGTTCCTTGCCTACTTACACTATATATAACCTTTGTGGATCCGTCATAGGAAAGATACCGTCCACACATTAATTCTAGTTCCTTTGTAAATCTCTTCATAACCACGTATTAAGAATAGTATGATTAGCTGAGTAAATCATGATTAGTAAGATGACACTTCGTTAGAAAGGAGATAGAAAGGTCATTTAGTAAATGGGTCAATGTTTTTCTTTATAATTCCTGATCAATTAACATACATAGCAAAGCAATGACTGAAATTCACAACTGGCTCAGATAAGTTTCTACCATTTATCAATACATAAAGTATATGCCAGAAAAGGAAACTTATGTAATGAAATCAGAAGAAAATCTTGAATCACAAGTCAAAGTTGCCATATGCCAGAATTAGCTATCAAAAGTCATTTAGAATCTAAAATGTAGGACCTCAAAATTTCTTGTTAGCTATACAAGTCATTCTTTGCTGAAAAGAGGTGTGAATTAAAATGCATAGACAGCTTTATAAAAGCAAAACCTTTACAAAACTTAATCTTTCCTACAGTTAGGTTTATGGACATTAAAAAGCAGGACAAGATTCTCTGCATCTGGCTTAGGCAACAGTTGCCATTTTTAAAAGCTTTCCATTCTTCGGTAGAAAGATGAGTTGTGATTTTTAAAAATTTGTTTTTAAAACAATAAAAATTGGTGTGGAGGAATTTCTAAAATGTACTGTAAGGCAAAGCAAGACACACATAAGTGTACATAATATGACCCCATTTTTTTAAAACAACACCAAATAAATCCTTGACTAAATATACATAAACATACGCAAACAGATATATATATATGGTATATGATTAATGACATCTATGTTTATATGAGAATGGAGAAAGCTATGACTGCATGTATACCAGTCGTTAAAGCTGATTGCATTTCTGAAAATGATGAGCTGGAGTGGTGTGAAAGTAGAAGCAAATCAAAGAATATACATGAATATGTGAATTCATCAATCTTAAATTACATGTGTGAATAAAGAAAGACATAAAAGTTTGTTGATTAGAAGAATCAGAAAAGTAAGTCTTACCAACTATGACTTTAAAACTATATTTTTATTTATTTATTTATTTTTGTGAGATGGAATCTCGCTCTGTCACCCAGGCTGGAATGCAGTGGCATGACCTCAGCTCACTGCAACCTCCACCTCGGGCTCAAGCGATTCTCCTGCCTCAGCCCCCCTAGTAGCTGGGATTACAGGTGTGTGCCACCAGGCCCAACTAATTTTTGAATTTTTAGTAGAGATGGGATTTCCCCATGTTGGCCAGACTGGTCTCGAACTCCTGACCACAAGTGATCCGCCCGCCTCAGCCTCCCAAAGTGCTGGGATTACAGGCGTGAGCCACCATGCCTGGCCTAAAACTATATTTTTAATTGTACATTACAGTAATTGAACAGTAACTCTAGAGAAAGCACCCTCTCAACAGTGCAACATCTTTTAAAGCCACCTATAATGAAAGAATAGGTACAATGGGGACAGTGTGGCAAAAATAAAATCATTCCCAAAGATTTTTAGTCAGAAAGCTGAAAAATCATTTTTCCTACCTTTTGTGTATTTGCCTGCCAGAGAATTCTGTTCTGCCTTCCACCTCACAGATGTGCTCCAGATCCACAGAAAAGTTGGTCCATAGGAGAAAAATGGCAATTGAATTTTATGTATTTGCTTTCTTTGTTTTGATAGAAATAGTTCCCTCCTCCTTGTCTGCATATCTCATGACTCCTGCCTTCCCAAATACATAGGTTCACATTCTCAATATGAAATCTTATAAACTACATATTTTACAGCAGCCACCTCAGCAGAGAAGTGCTCCTGACATCTCTTTCACCATCGATGCGAATAAGCAGCAAAGGCAGCTGATTGCTGAGCTAGAAAACAAGAACAGGTGAGACTTTGTAGACGTGCTGGCTTGTTTGATCAATGTGCGCATTCCTTAATAAACTATGGTCGTGCTTTAAAGTTTCAGGGCTTTACACCCTGTATGCCTACTCAAGGGAAGACATCTACACTCAGTGATGCTCACTTCCAAAAAGCTGGTCTTTAGATCTTTAGAACTTCAGAAGCTCCATGAGAAAACGGCGTGTGCATGTATGTGTATAGTTCTGAGATGTCAATGCAATTAATGTTGCCCCTCTAGACGGTCTCACTTCCCTTTTTCTGAGATACTTAATTTTGTTCAAGAGCTTCTAGTACAGGAGGAACCTCCTGGGTACTAGGTAGAAGGTGTCTCTACCACCCAGAAACATGTAGGAGGCTCACCAGAGAGGCCCCCTGGAAGGACCCTGAGCTAAAGAGGCATCTGGAGAGACACCACCATCACCCAGTTACTCTCCAAACATCCAAAGATCTCCACCTGCAGCCCATCAGCAGGTTCTTCCTCTATTCAACACGGATTGACTCACAGTCTACCTCCACAGCATACACCCCAAAAATTGTCCAGCTCATCTCCACCACCACCCAGTTCAGCCCGTCCTTTTCAAAAACATCAATCTTATGTTATTCCAGCTTTAAACCCTCTAATGTGTTCCCATCACACTTCAGTTAAATCCTACTCCTCTTACCATCACCTGCAAGGTCTTACCTGACCTGATTCCCTCCTGCCATTCCAGCCTCAGCTCACCTTGCTCAGCACACTCCCACCTCCCATGTGTTCCTCCTGTCTACAGCCTTTGAACTAGTCATTCCCTCAGCCTAGAAAGCTCTTCCTCCGGGTCTCTGTGTGGATGGCTCCTTCTCATCACTGAGGTCTCAGCTCAAATATCATCTCCTAAAAGACCACCTGTCTGATCCTACCTAATCGCCCCTAGCCCAGAAACTAGTCTCAATTACATCCCCCTGTGTGTGTGTTGGGGGCAGGGGGTTGTCACTTATCACTATCTGAAATAACCATGTGTGTTTGTTTCTTCGTTTATTGTCTGTCTTCCCGGACTGAAACGGAAGTTCTTTGAGAACAGAGGCCATGGCTAAATGGTCCCTGGAGCCCAGAACCAGGCCTGGCAATTGTAGAAGCTCAGTAGATATACATTGAGTGAGAAAACGATGAATAGCTGAGTTAAATCTCAAACTTGGTGCTGAGGAAACCCAACATGGAACAACTTGTACTAGGTTGGTGCAAACGTAATTGTGGTTTTTGCCATTATTTTTAATTACTTTTAATGGCAAAAAACGCAATTACGTTTGCACCAACCTAACACATTCTAGTAATATATTTCTTGAAACAGCACCAAAACATTTCCATGCTTAACCCCATTCTTAAACACTGATGTAACATTTGAGGTCAAACTGGAAGAGTAAAGGAGGAGGTTGTGATAATTATTTCATGCCTGTAAAATTTGACCTGAGAATTTGGGGATAAATGATCATAGTATTCTTTAAAGTTCTCAAGAAAAAATAAAAAGGAGGGTGCAAACTCTGGTTGGCACTTTTTCATATTTTTTTCTAGTAAGGAAAGCTTTTGGCTGAGTTGTCTTGAGACCTGGCTGTCATCATTAGGAAACCACAAATTAGGATAGAAATAGCTTCATAAATGTGACACCATGACTCCATCGCCATTGAAACTACTGCTCTACTCTGACCCCCAGGGAGATGTGCTCACATCAGAGCTGGAATAAAAAAAATTTAAAAATAAAATTAAAAAAAAGTTTGTCACATGTGATCCCTCTCAATGTAGCAAATAATAGGAGGAAAGAATTAAGAAGGGAAAGAGCAGATGCATAGTGAAGAATTATAAAAAAAAATAGCCATACAAATTGGAATTTGTTCAGGATACTCACAAGTCTGTAAAATTACCTATTCTATTTTATGTATCATTTATTATATCTGCTACGTGCAAGTAATTGTGCCAAGTCAGAAAAAAGCACTGAGAGTGGGAGCCAAGTCTTCAAATGAGCAAAGGCACTTTAAAAAGGTAGGAGAAACAACCCAAAAAAAGGAAAAGGGTAGTTGGGGGATGCAAGTAAAAGTGGGGACAGGCAGGCATTGGAGAAAGTGTATGAGCTGAGCTAGCAGGCAGAGGGCTCGAAGCAAACAATGTAAAAGAACCATTGGACTTTGTGGTTCGTGGAATGCTTGTGTGAGTATTGATGACACTGATGACAATGGGGAGTAGGAGAATGGAGGGGCCGTCCTCAAATGTACTGATACTTTACATCAATTCGGGCACTGGAAAGATCATGGCAAGAAAAAGAAGCAAAATAAGCCAGTTTTAAATTATTGACAATTAGACTTAATCCAAAGTTTCAGCTTTTTTGGAACAAAATATTACGGTTGATAACCTCAGCAAATGTCAGAATTGGAATGTAAAGCAGTTTTGTTTTATTTTGGGTTTTATTTTTTTCAGTCCACAAAGTCAACCAATAATATATGGTGGAAAGGTTTATTTAAAATGACTCAGAATTAACAGATGTCAGTAAGTCAGTGAGTGTCCCATAATAAAGGCAACAGAAAGAGCTAAAGAAGAAAGGAGGAAAGGACTGATAAAAACAATCATTTTATCTGCTGTTGGAAGGCTGTGCCAGCTTGAGGCCTTAATGAACTACGCCAGAGTTGAGGCCATTTTCTGAAGAAGGACCTAACTTTCTCTGTAGTCCATTCATTCGAACTTTCTACCAGACATCATTCCATAATCCCTTCTCCATCCCTTAGTCCCTTTTCTCTAAGACATATTATGATCGCTAACAAGCATGGAGCCATCCATTGGGGAAGGGACCACAGCTGGGATTAATAACATATGCTCACAGGTTCCAGGTGGCAGCAGTAAGAAACCCGGGTTTTTGTTTTGAGGGGTTGAAGCGAGAATAAGGACAACTTTAAAATACATTTAAAGTACATGTGTACAAATATAGTTTCATTTCATCCTCAGAACAACTATTTAAGGTAGGCAGGGTGACTATTATCATCCCCATTCTACAGATGAAAATTTAAATGTGAGGTGTTATTTCTACTCTTTTTCCCCAACATGACCCACTTCACCATCATTGTGGTCTAGGTTGTGTAGGGCAAACTTCATGGGGAAGGTGAGTTTTTAGGACATTTCAGGACAGTGAAATTTTGCAGTGAAAGTTGGGAGATAGAATTAAAGGTAAAAATACACATAGACTTTGAGAAAAGCAACAAGACACTTGCCAGGCTAGCACTGAGGAATCAAAGAATAAAATGAAAACATCAGTATATGAGGCTTGTATACCAGACCAAAGAATTTTAATTCTATCCTGTTATGATGGACAGCAGTGGTCAGGCAAGTGACAGAATGTCCGCATGTTTATGGCAAAATAATCAGCTCACTAAATATGCAGGTTGCATTTACAAGGGATTGACTAGAAGCTGGTGGGAAGTGATGAGGAACTATGTTAGATAGATGGTTTCAGAAATAAAAATAAAGGAACCCAAAAAGGAGATGATTAGACAAAAGGCAAAATAGTGCTGAAATGTTAATTTACAAGATTCTATTACTCATTTCTGAACTTTCCATTAGGGATTCCAGATTTTCCAACAACAACCTTCACACAACTCAGATTTTACTAGCAATCCTCTTTTCTTTCACTCTCTTGTTCTTTCCTTCCTCCTATCCATCTGTCCCGATATAAAGAGAAGGGATAAAACATCAAGGTCAAAGGGGGCTTTGTGGAATATCAAAAGGAGGTCAACCCTGACCAGAGTTTCCACAAGCTGCAGCATCACACCTCCATCCCTTCTTAGAAAGAAAAGACTAACAGAAATTCACAAGCCCACGAATATTTTATCTTGGTTGCACTGTTAATTAACCTACTCTTCCACTTCTTCAGAGCACTTTGTTTTCCCTTCCAATACTCTGCTTCCACTCGGGCATGGGGGTAACACATTTGAGGGGAAAGCAGGACTTCTTTTGAGGAAATACCCCAGAGATATCTGCCTCCATGTGGTTCTATCTATTTCTGATTCCAGAATCAGCATGAAGCACCATGAAGGCCCCAACAACCCTGGCCATGCCTTAATATCACTCTTGCTGCTTGTTTCCTGGACGTTTTTGGATCGCACTCTCTAAATGCATGTCTTTAAGGACTAGAGAGGAAAAAAGAAATAGGAGTGAGAAGAGATGGCAGAAAGAGAGATTCATTCTGTCCCTGAGTTCTTTTGTGGGTTCCAGAGCTCCCCAACCCATCTCTGATAAGCAGCAAGTACATCCTGAGCTCATCTCTCTGAGCCAGCAGCCTGGCTCTCTAGACATCCCAGGGCCAAAAGCTCCTTTAGGTAATACTACTGCACCATGGAAACCCACCCAGGGAACTCATGTCTCTAAGGTGACAACTCAATAATCAGATCTGTGAGTTTAAGGGGAAGATAGAGTTCCTCATTTCATTTAATGACTCTGTCTACCCCAGGTAACACACAGACATTTCAGCAATGATCTTTAGAAGGTAATGGTTCCTTATAGCACCTTTGGTGGAGCCAGTCAGGGTTAGTATTAGGAGTACCAGGAATCTTCAAATTATATTGTATAGGTCACAGCCTGTCTTGGCTAGACCTAGCAAAGCAAGTACCAGAAGACTGAGGCAGGCTGATATATGTGGGGTTTGGGGCTAGCCAGCCTGGATTCACATCACCTCTACCACCTACTTGTTATCGAACTTGGGGAAATCTTTTAACTGGTCTGTGCCTGGATTCTCTCATTTATTAAACAGAGATAATAATGGTACCTATATATAATAGAACTGTTATAGAATGAAATAAAATAACATTAAAGAAGTCAGCAGAGTTCCCAGGTACAGACTAACTACTCGATGCACGTTACATATCTCTTCTTTATTTTTTCTTACCAGAGCTGTTGCTCTCTTTTCCTTCCTTGGACCAAATGGCTCTGTTGTGTTTCTGTCTTTAGAATGAACAAGGAGAATAGCAGGAGTCATAGAATATCAGGGTGTTAGCCCTGGAGGAAATCTTGGAAATCCCACTGCACTGATTTTCAGGCTGAGCTTTATGGCATCCTGAGGGCTCTGCAGGGGCACCTGGGAGGGCACAGCAGGGCCCAGCAACACAGGGACTTGTCCTCATTTCTTTAACCCCAGCAGCACCCGACCCCTTAAACTATCTGACATGTTGAGTATCCATGGCATATTTCTTTTAAAGAAAGGATTCCCCGATGGAATCACAAAGAGGAGAAAAAAAAAAGACTGAAAACCACTGAATTACAGTTCCATCTTCTCACCACACCCACGAAATGTATAATGGCTCACTAATCATTAGCCTCCTGATTCTGGGGGCTTTGCGAAGCAGGCAGTTTTAAATCAGCCCTCCAAAATGGAAAGCCACTTCCTTGTACACCAAGTTCACCTTCCATTTGCAGTGCTTTGCTCCGTCTTACTGGCTTCTATGCATTTTGTTGAGTAGGAAACTGACACCCCCAGCTCCCAAGAATACATGACTTATAACCCGGCTTAATGGCTTCTGACTCACTTAGGGATAATTTGCCTTGCCAGGTCACATATCCTTTATGGCTAGCCTAATGCTCACCAAATGCAGGGAAGCCCGGGCTCTGACATCAATAGTTGACTGACACATCTCACCCCCGACAGAGGTCACACCAATAGCACTCTATGTCACAGACTCAATTACTGTGAATCTTTTTAAAAGCACTTTCCTTCTAAGGTGGACTTCCCTGAGATCCATTGTTAAGGCTGAGAGATTTAAGAAAAAAAAAAGAGAAAGAATTTTGTCTAACTGGGGTTTTCTCAGATAAATTCAATGAGAAGTCCCTTCTTGGTGAGAGAATGAGGTTACTTAGTTTTGTGAAATGAGCCCCATTTATCCTTATTTTCCCTTCAGGCTCCTCTTACTTGGTAGCTGCAGGTACTTTATGGTGTCAGAGTGTGATCGTAAATAACAGGAAGATGCATTTTTGTCTCTTAAGCAGCATGCTCTTCAAAGTTGGACACATTACCTTACTTGCTAGTAGTAATGCATTACATTACTTGCTAGAGAGATGACTGGACCCTGGTGATTTAACTCAACGACATGCTGCAGAAGCTTCTAGGTTTGGATGTACTGGAAATGAAGTCAATCTTCCCATCACCCACAGCACCCATCTAGCTATAGTCAAAGCCTCTTAAATACACTGGAATCTGTTGCTTAGGGAAGGTCGGTTCTGCTCCTAAACATGGGATGATCCCTTCTCTCTTTGTTCTGGTGGCCTTGATCTGCTTTGATGTTAGTTTCCTGAAAGCTAACTAACCTTGGTTTCTCACCTTCCTCCTCTCTCCCAAGAGAAATCTTACAGGAGATCCAGAGACTTCGGCTAGAGCATGAACAAGCTTCTCAGCCCACGCCAGAGAAGGCACAGCAAAACCCCACCCTGCTGGCAGAACTCCGGCTCCTCAGGTAGGAGAGAGCACCCATGTCATCTCAGGGAATATATATGCGTGAGATCTTTGAGAAAGTCTAGCAGTGTCTAGCCAGAAAACAGTCCTCAGCTACCTTAGCTGCTGACATTTGTTTTTTTCGTAGCACACACGTAATTGCTGATATTTGGGGGATTTAGAGAGAAGCTGTTTATATTTTGTTCTTTCATTTGGTACAGGGAAAAGCAGTGTGTTTCTGTTTTTGTTTTTGAGACAGAGTTTCGCTCTTGTTGCCCAGGCTGGAGTGCAATGGCACGATCTCGGCTCACTGCAACCTCTGCCTTCCAGGTACAAGCAATTCTCCTGTCTCAGCCTCCCAAGAGCTAAGATTACAGGCATGCGCCACCACACCTGGCTAATTTTTTTGTATTTAGTAGAGACAGTGTTTCACCATATTAGTCAGACTAGTCGCAAACTCCTGACCTCAGGTAATCCACCCGCCTTGGCCTCCCAAAGTGCTGAGATTACAGGCGTGCACCACCACACCCGGCCAGCAGTGTTCTTTACATCAAAAACAACATATCTCACTAGGAACAATTTAAACATAGCTCTTTTTAGAAATAATCAGTTAAATAAACATCACAGGTTTTTAAATTTAAAAATTTACCCCTAACTCATAAAAGGAGTCTGATTTTCTCTAAGTCTTGGTCTCTAATATCTTTCTTTATATTCAGATCTTTAAAAATAGGCATCACACCTTCTTGTACTATAAAGGAACATAAAAGCTTAGTCTTGTTTAGTCTGTCATCATAAAATACTTGAGTTAGAAGGGACTGTAGAAGTCATCTTGTTACCAGTGAAGGGTCTTGACCACGAAGTTGTCCAGGGTCTTGGCATTTTGAATAAAGAATTGGACAAAACGCACAAACAAAGCAACAAAAGAATGAAGCAACGAAAGCACAGATTTATTGAAACGAAAGTACACTCTACAGAGTAGGAGCCAGCTCTCCTAAGCGGTTCAGGAGCCCTAGTTACAGAGTTTTCTGGGGTTTAAATACCCTATGGAGGTTTCCCATTTGTTATTTGGGTACACCCTGTGTAAATGAGGACTTGGCCCAGGACCACTCTGATTGCTTGCAGGAGGCGACCAATCAGAGGCTGAAGTGAAGTTACAAAGTGACATCCTATGCAAACATTTGATTGGTTGCAGGAGGGGACCAATCAGAAGTACTTTCCATTATTCATCTGCCTCACCATACAAAGGGAGTAGCCTCGGATCCTTTTGTTACTTGGGTGTGGAAAGGCGAGGTTTTCCTTTCCATTCAGTTCTAGGAAGTCAGTACAAATCGGCCTTAGTTTCGCTGCCTCCAGTCCCTATTCTCCCGCCTCAATCAGATTCTGCCGCTACATTTCAGTGCACTTCTCAGAGTCAGAAGCTAGGGAGTAGCAGGCCTTGGAAAAGAAATGTGGTTTCTCCTACTACTCCCACGCTGCAAAATGAAAGTCTTGCTGTGGGCTCCATTTCAGACTAGCTTCTTACCATGCCTTGAATAAGGCTGGTATTCCAGTGTATTTATGTGGCAAACAACACAAAAATAAGTTCAAAGACATTCCCTCGTATAAATATCATACTGATCTTTCACAAGGCACCTGTAGTTGGGAAGTATTACATTCTTTTCTTTTTTTGTTTGTTTGTTTGTTTGAGATGGAGTCTCACTCTGTCGCCCAGGCTGGAGTGCAGTGGCACGATCTCGGCTCACTGCAACCTCCGCCCCTCCAGGTTAAAGCAATTCTCTGCCTCAGCCTCCGGAGTAGCTGGAATTACAGGCGCGTGCCACCACGCCCGGCTAATTTTTTGTTTTTTTGTTTTTTTTTTTTTAGTAGAGACGGGGTTTCACCATCTTGGCCAGGCTAGTCTTGAACTCCTGACCTCGTGATCCACCTGCCTCGGCCTCCCAAAGTGCTGGAATTACAGGCGTGAGCCACCGCGCCCAGCCCATTCTTTTCATCTTTCAGTTTGGGTGCCAACTATGTTCCAGGTATATCTATAACTCTGAGTCATACTTTTTATAGTAAGTACAGATGCCTCTTTGCAGAAACCCTTGTCAGAATTAGTCCTGTTTTCTTCCTCCATACAAAAAGACGAAATGAAGCAAGTTCTTTATGACTATGTTTGGATTTTACCAAGTTCCTGTTGATTGCACGGATGTTTCCGGAGGCTCTATCTTTGCTCTGTTCTTCAGACACTTTAACACCTGAGCACGGCAGAGCTTTGTTTTTCGTTAATGCATACTTTCATTTTTGTCTTAAAACCACAATGAACTTTCTCAACGATCATGTTTCCCTTTCCCTTTTCACTTTCGCCACAAGAAAACTGAAAGCTGAGTCACAGCCAGAAGTGACAATGAATATGAATGATAGGCATTTCTATGTGCTAATCTGACACTTTGCTGCATCCTAACTCTACATACACTGTCCCGTATAATTGCTGTAACAAACCTAGGAGATAGGCAGTATTATTCTACTCCTTTAATGGATAAGGAAACTGAGATTCACAGAAGTCACACAGAAGTTGCAGATATCCTACCTTTCACTTAATGTATATATTTATGTATTTATATATGATTTATAACGAGAAATTTTTTCTTAGAAAAAAATTTGTATAATTGTGTGTAATTTATGTATATATTTCCTAAGAAAAAAATTATCTTGTATAACCATGATACCATCTTCAATTCGGGAAAGTTAATGTTGATCTATGGCATTTAATATAAACCCATATTAAAATTTTGACAATTGTTCTAACACTGTTCTAAAAGAAAGTAGCTTTTAACGGCCGGGCGCGGTGGCTCACACCTGTAATCTCAGCACTTTGGGTGTGCGAGGCGGGCGGATCACGAGGTCAGGAGATCGAGACCATCCTGGCTAACACAGTGAAACCCTGTCTCTACTAAAAATACAAAAATATTAGCCGAGCGTGGTGGCGGGCACCTGTAGTCCCAGCTGCTCCAGAGGCTGAGACAGGAGAATGGCGTGAACCCGGGAGGCGGAGCTTGCAGTGAGCCGAGATTGCGCCACTGCACTCCAGCCTGGGCGACTGAGCGAGACTCCGTCTCAAAAAAAAAAAAAAAAAAGAAAGTAGGTTTTAACACACATATACATTAGAAGTAATCTGACAGAATATCAGAATAAAGGCACTTCTTTAGAGATGAATACATGTAGTGCTAGGAAAGGAAAATCACTATTTAGTCTTGTTTTCTCATTCTCCTTGGAAGGTGGAGGTTACACCACAGATTTGTTATTATACCTACATTTGGAAAACGCTGGTGGAAACTTAGAGAATATTGAATGAAGACACTCTTAAATTAATTTTTAATTGAATTCGATGTCATATTTTTAAGAGATTACTACTGTAAGATAAATGTACAATTAGATTTTTTTAGTGTTGACTAATTCTAAATTAATTTGCCATTACTCTTAATGGCAAAAACCGCAGTTACTTTTGCACCAACCTAATAATACCAGTTAACGTTCTCTGATAGTTTTTAAATGCTTCTCTTAGTGTTTCTCACCTACAGTTTTAGAAGGTTGCTTCAACCCTCTTCCCAAAGTGCTTCTGTGGCCAAAGGGCCAAAATTATAGAACAGTATCAAGAAGAGAACTGGAAAGAAATCAGAAACATTATCTACTCTTGTACCAAAGACTACTGTGGATGTACCTGGAACACCATACACAGACAAGGTCAAAAAAAAAAAAAAAGAAAGAAAGAGAAAGAACACCTCCTGAATTTGTCACTGAGGAATATTCTTGAATGGGGCAAGACTTTTGAAATTAGAATGCTTCAACCCAGGAAGACAAAGACTAAAATAAGATACCATTAAAGCATATAAAATTATGATGTTTCTCATCCTCTGGATTCAGAAAAGAAGCAATTTTAAAGGAAATTGAAAGAAAGATTGCTTCAAGAGTAAGCAGTCCTTACTCTTGTAAGGATTGCTTGTAAGTGGCAATAATAGTTAAAAATATAAATTTAAAAATTTATATTTTATAGTTAAAAAGTTAAAAATATAAATTTATTCAAAAAGAATTGTGAAATATTTATAAATTTTAAATTCATAATTCATTATAGAAGAAGCCTATAAGAAAGTGAATTAGAAATGTCCTCCACTGCTTTGGGAGGCTGAGGCAGGAGGAGCTCTTGTAGCCAGGAGTTCAAGACAAGCCTGGGCAACATAGTGAGAAACCATCTCTTAAAAAAAAAAAAAAGATTAGTCAGGCATGGTGGCACATGCCTGTAGTATCAGCTACTCATGAGGCTGATGGCGGAGGACTGCTTGAACCCAGGAGACTGAGGTTACAATCAGCTATGATTATGCCACTGCACTCCAGCGTAGGCAACAGAGTGAGACCTTGTCTCTAAAAAAAAATAGAAAAAAATAGAAATGTATCATTTATATCACTAACCTGTCCTCCCACAAAATATCTTTCAATTGAGTGAGTCATTGACCTAGCTCACTGTGACATTTTTATATCATCAGTTTTTCGTTGCAGAGTTCTTGTCATAGTTTCATTTAATATGCTATCATTGAGACTAGCCATATCCATTTATACATTAATACATACATGTTTAAAGTTTCCATGCAGTTTTAGTATGTAAGTATGAATATTTCAAACTCAAACAAATCTTTGGGGCAATGGGAAAATTATATGTATTACTTATTCAGTAATAATCATTCAGTAATGGATTTGGAATTTATTTGGAAAGTATACATATACTTCAGAATTGTGAACCATTAACATTCCTCATCATACTGTTTCATTTCTTTCCCCCTTTAAAGATCTTTTTGGTACCTCTTAGTGTCAACATAAATGATCGAGTATAGATTGTCCTTAGTTGTTTTCATTCTTGCTGACAGTTTAATAAAAGATCTGTAAAACAAAACAAAATTAAGCATGAACCTTATATATCATCTTCACTTGTTGAACAAGTATGTAGAAATGCCTTTATTTTGACTTCACTTTATGAAACCAAATTCAAACCCAAAAATTTAAATGGATTGTATCTATGTGCTGTTAATATCTCACCTCTGAGAGACACCTCAATGGGTGCTGAAGATTTCAAATGTACTTTTCTAAATCATATTTCCAAATACTAAGGTAATCAATATTTTCTGTGAATTTGCAAAAGGGTTCTTAGATTTGGAGAATCTGGAAGATTTGCCTTTTTCAGTGACAATTTGGTTTTTGTTTGTTTCAAGGGACCCCATAGCACATCACAGGGCCTACTACATAGTAAGCATTCAGAAAATATTTCATTCAATGGTTGATTAATTCAGGGTAGAAAGGTCTGAAGGAAACAGAAGGTCTAAAAGGACTTTAATTCTGATGTAGTATGACTGCTAACAAAAGAAACACTTCCAGCTGTAATTATTCATTCATTTGACAACAGTTCCCTGCCTGGTAACCGTGTCAGAGACCCAGAGATGCCCTTTTTCTGACAGTCCACAAGTCCCTCAAGAATGGAAATGTGATTAGCTCAGAGAGTTGCATGCCGCTTCTGATGTCAGCTGCTTCTTTCTTAGACAGCGCAAAGATGAGCTGGAACAGAGAATGTCTGCTCTCCAGGAGAGCCGGAGAGAGCTAATGGTCCAGTTGGAGGGTCTCATGAAGCTACTAAAGGTAAGACCTGCCAAATAAATTTTTCCTAAGCTTATTTTCCATGTCATCTGTGAAAATTTTTGCACATAATGTGCAGTGGTTTTTCCAATTGCTGTATGTGATTTCCCTCAACATGTTGTTTCAAGCTCAGATGTAAAACAATTTCTTAGACCAGTGTAGTAGTAGCTGTCAGTAATAGAACACATTCTTATCCATTTCCTGAAACCAGACTGCTGAGGGCCTTCATGGGGCAACTTCTTTTTGGCTTATTTCCAGTTTCTTTATGTCTGCAAGTAATAAAACTGGATTTATTTAGAAATATTTTATATTTAGTAGCTTTCAGCAATTCTGATTAAATTAAGAGGAGTGACTGTTAATATCAGTAAAATATTTTATTCCATTAGTATGCTTTATCAGTAGGTCACATGATTTCTAGTGAACTCAGACACAAACTCTAACAGAGAATATCTCATTACTTTTCTGTAAGTAAAATGTTTAATAAGATGATTTATGGAAGTCTTCTGTAGAGTGCTGTAATCTATTTTTCTCATTGGGAAGTGGCATTCTTCTTTTAGTAAAGCCTTATTCCCTTCTTTAGTATACATTAAATTGCATTTCAAGTCAAAAGCAGGCAAATTATGGCCACATGTCTACAGTCAGCCCATGTGATCAGTGCCACATGATCATCCTGCCTGATATAAACAAGCAAGAAGCAGTATGGATTGGAACTGTGACATGCCAAAGGCAGGAAGTGAAACTTCTGATAGGAGAATGGTAAAGGGAAGACCCTGGGGCAGCTCATTTGCGAGAGAGGGTCTCCCAACTTTCAGTCCGTGGATGTCCCACGGCCCCAACACAACATTTGTTGTTTTTATTTTGTCTGTCCTTTCTTTCTCTCTTTTTTTTTGTCTGTCCTTTCTTTCTCTCTTTTTTTTGTCTACCTTTCTCTTTTTTCTTCCCTTTTTCTTCATTTTTTTTGTTTCTTTCTTGATTGCCCCCTCTTTGCTTCTTTGTTTTATTTTTTGAAAGCTACTTTGTCCCAGCCACTGTTCTTGTAAACTTTCTTTTGTTTTCCTTACTCTATTTTATTCCTTTTCCCTCCATCAGTGTCCTCTTTAACAATTGGTATTGGGAATACTTTATCTTTACTCAACAAAATTGACTTTTCAGTAATTAGATATGTACAGTGTAGAATTCAATTCTTGTTGATCTATCTTGGGCAAGACAAGACTAGATAGTTCATAACCTGCTGCTGTTTCTGGCCTGTTAATCTCATTTGATAACCCAAAAATAAACTCTTTCTGCTTCCCTTTCCAAATATACCAAATGAAAAGGACTGAACTTATCTTTCCCCTCAGTGAATGGCAAGAAGTTTTGAAAACTGCCCCCTATGTTTCTATTGCTTCTGTCACCATTAGCTATGACTCTTTCCCTATGGGATAGAAGTCTATTCACCACCAGCCATGTTGGTATCAACCTAGCCTAACAGAGTACCGCCTTTTATTGAGATGTACACATACCAGGACAGAGAGGTGGATTGTGTTGAAAAATGGTTGTACATGCAGAGAAAAGAGATGGGCCTGTAGTCTCAAATAACCAAGTAGACTTGGAGTGATAGTCACTGAGGTGGCAGAGGCCTGGACCTGCCGTCAAAGGTGTGTTGATGTTTCCCCATCTTGCGTTCCTTCACACTGTGTACATGCTCTTATTGGAACCCTGGGTAATCTAACTGTTATTGATTCAATCTTTCTGTAGGAAGAAGAACTGAAGCAGGGAGTAAGTTATGTCCCCTACTGCAGGTCTTAACTAACAGTGGAGGGGCCTGCCGACCTGCGGTTTTCTCATTGCTTTTGCTCTAATGTATGTTCATGCTTCAGTTTGGAAAGAGAAAAAAGTCATACTAATTTGCTTCTTTTTCAATGTAGTGCTTGAATTGAGATATATAAATTTAGCATTTTTTATAACTATCACTACTATCCGCATCAAAAGAAGAACTATGACATCTTTTAGAAAAGGGAACGAATTGTCATTTATTGGAAACATTTTAGATCCCCAGAGGTATAAGTTTCAAACCAGTCTTAGCTTTTCAAGTTGTTGATCAGACCCTTCTCTTAATAGAGAGACACCACAGTCACTAGAGATACCCTGAGGTTCATGTCATCCCAAAACCCACAGCACTCAGAAGCTAACCTCTACACCCCCTCACGCTGTGAGTATTCAGTTCGGTTTCATTTTACTGAAAACCTGTGAAACCTCTTTTTATAAAAATCAGGCAATTAAATCCCTTTTCATCACACAATTATTGAGCCTTGTTCCGCATGGCTCACCAAAATGTGCTCAATTTTGTGAGAGAAAGACTGTACTCCATAACTGACTATTCACTTCCCATCTTTTTGGCTCTTCCGCAAAGCAGAATCCTTACTGTTGGTTGACAATAATCTCTTTTTAAAAAGTAACTCTCAGCTTTTTCCTTAGCACCAGAGCCTTTCAGCTCTGGGAGACGAGAGGGTCATTACATACTTTTTTTTTTTTCTGGAAATAGGGGCATTGTGACTTTATAGCCTAAACTAGAGCTGTCTGAACCTGTGGTCAGGCTCAAGAGCCAGCAGGGGGAGCAGCATACTCAAAAAAAAAAAAAAACCAAATTAAATTAAATTAAATTAAATAGAAGCAAAATAAAAGCAGCTTTAATTTCAAGTGCATGTACCACGCTATGTATGACAATATATCCCACTCACTAGCATTATTTAAAAGTTTCACATTATTTCCATGGATCAATTAGAACCACAACCTGTCCAATTTCAACGTATCTTTTATTTCTTCTGTATGCTCTTTTCTATTATTCATTATGTGTGTTTGTGTGTAACAAAGAATGTTTGGAAAATGCTGGACACATTTTTACCCTTCATTCCCATGGTCTGTAAAAAAGGAAAGTGTAAAATCAATCTGTAATGTCAGACAATAAAGATAATGTATTACATTATTTTGTATTTTGTGAAAAAAATTACTTTACTAAATTAAAGTCAAATTTTAACAGAAGACAGTCCCCCTGGGTGAAGGACACATAACACATACAGCCTGTATAATTGCCCATGAATGCATACATGGGGTATTGCTATTGTATTTCCAATACACTTAGATCATGGTAAAGAAAAATGCCTTCTTCACGATACTTCTCTGCAAATGGCTTCTTTCCTTTCCTGTCTCTTATTTAGCATGTGCATAGAAAAAGGAAATAAGGTTCAATTATAACCTCCCTCCTCCTAGCAGAGAGAGAGGGCAATCATCCTGTCGTCATCAGCCTTGCTTTAGCCATTTCCCTTGGGGATACTTTCCAAGCCATTTCCCAGGCAGCAGGATCTTGAAAGGCTCCTATGGACCAGGAAGTTCGTAAACGGATGCACAGAGCCAAACTGTGGCAGTGCCCCCAAGGTGGCACCACTGCCCCCTCACCTTCCAGCTCCTCTCCACCAAGCCCCTCAGCAGCTTCTGCATCTCAGGGGGCCAACAGCGGGTACTGCGGTGTCGGTACCCAAGGACCAGGGCCCACATCACCCAGGTGTCAGCAATACATTGTCTGGGTAGTGGCAGAGTTTGCCTATTTCACTTATTTATCTTTTTGCTTTTATACACAAGCCTCTTTTCAAAAAGGACCTGAGGCAGCTTACAACAAAAGATATAAACAGTGACTTCATAAAATTGAAATAGAAAAATCAAAAACTAAAGAAAAGAAAATGTGAATATGCTAATCTTAAGGGACAAGGATGTTACTCTGCATGTTTTGGCAATGAAGCAAAAAAAAAAAAAAAAAGAAAATATCGGTGGTTTTATCAGTACAGAAATACCACTTCTCAGGGGAACAAAATTTCTGTTGGCATAAAATATGAAAGAAAGTCTTCACTGGGAGCTTTATAGGAGTACTGGACGATAAAAAAGGAAAAAAAGCAGTCATAGATTTCATGTGGCTGTTTCTTATACTGACCTCAGTCAAAATTAAAAGCAGAACCTTATCAATCCCAGCCCTATAGAGGCGGTTCTGCAAGGAAATAAACAAATGCTGTCCAAATATAGACTTCTTATGGTAAAACATGATCTAAGGAGAGAATTTAGAGGTTTTAGACTGGCATCTGCTTCTAAATTCTGTTTTTATTTATGAGTGTTTCTCCCCTTTGGGGACATTGTCTTTGTAAAACCAAACTTAGAACACCCTCACACAACAAATTGTGCTGGATTTAATAACCTCTACTTGCTTTATCATAAGTCTGTGTGGTTCAATGTAGTGTTTTATTATACTGGCATATATAATTTCTACTTAACATTGTTTCATGTTAGAGGTAATGCATGAATTTATCCCTCTCGAGGAGAGAACATGAATTAAAAAGAATAGTGCCTGTAATATAATGTGATGATTATGATATCACAAGCAATAAATTTTTTTTTACAAAACTTGAATTGAAGTTATCCTACCCTCTTTCTTCTTTGTGTATCTTTAAGATTTATTGAAGGAACCATAAAAAGAACACTCATAAAACGTTTAATAATGAAGGCAGCTGGGGTATAATTGCAGTACCAATATGTTCCAGAGTTTCTGGTACACTTCCAGTTCCAAATATTATGTACCAGTCTAAAACTGAGTAGACTGACTTTGACTCCAGAAAGTAAGGTCTCAATATTAGTTTTCTTAGCAAAGTTACTGGAATTAGACCTGAATTACGGTGGTACCAGATCTTTGCTCATGGCTGTAAGCTTAACTTTCATGTTCATTAATTTCAAACTATTGATAATCCATGGCTAATAGGATTATTGTATAGATTTTGATAGATACTGGATGTGAAAGCACTTTGTAAAATCTTATACGTCAGCTATAAGTATGAATGTATGTATATAGGTATACATACACACAGGTATATATAAGCTTTTCAAATTTGGTCCATATTTTACACACACTTACGTACACACACACACACATTCACTTCTCTTCCTTACAGTTCATTAACAGTGTCTCCATCAGGGAAAGAAATTTGAAAAGGACTTTTAATTTGTTCAGATCTCTTGTAATTGCTTTTAACAGTAGAAAAAAAGTCATTTTTATGTTAGAGAAAGTGACAGACAAGTCCAGTAAGTTTATATTTTCCTATTTCTGGTAACATTAGATATGATCCTAGATATACTAATATCTATAGAGTGTGGCTTTCGCCATAATTTGAGTAGGTATATTAAACAGCTAATACAGTGAAGGGCTGCCAGTAACAGATGTTCTATATGAGTGCAATGAAACATCTGATATTTTTTCTTAAGTTTTATCTATAATAAACATTTTTGTGTGAGAGAGGTGATTAGTACAGGGTGCATATTTTAGTCAAGGATAAAACTAAGGCCAGGCACGGTGGCTCACGCCTGTAATCCCAGCACTTTTGGAGGCCGAGGCAGGCAGATCACGAGGTCAGGAGATCGAGACCATCCCGGCTAACACAGTGAAACCCTGTCTCTACTAAAAATACAAAAAATTAGCCGGGCATGGTGGCAGGCGCCTGTAGTCCCAGCTACTCGGGAGGCTGAGGCAGGAGAATGGCATGAACCCGGGAGGCGGAGCTTGCAGTGAGCCGAGATCGTGCCACTGCACTCCAGCCTGGGCGACACAGCGAGACTCCGTCTCAAAAAAAAAGGGATAAAATTAAGCTTATGTTAATTTGCAGGACTTTTTTTCAGACTTACAATAAGGATCCATTTTTTTAAACTACATTTTAAACCTTGGGATCGAATTGTTTCTTATTTGGGAAGATAATGTCTATACATTTGTATTATGTTAAGTAATACAATTGTTCTAACTTGGTGGGGAAAAAAAGTCAAGCATCATTCCAAATTCCATCTCCTACCCTTATTCTCTTCTCTGTTTATAACTGGATGGTCCAATTAAGTCAGGAAATTGTAGTCATCAGGTTTCTACTTCTTCCAAACACTTTATGGAATACTAGCAGGCCAGCAATAACCTGCTTGGGCCTCACCTTCCTGGCTTTTCCTAGCTCATCCTCTCTGGTGGGTATTCTATGCAGGCATGAACCAGTCAAAAGCGAGGGAGAGGGATAATTCACCTCAGAAATGATCAACTGCAATATAAAGATGATCTTCTAGTGTTCAAAAACATACCCTCCCAGACTCTCTCTTTTTAAAATTAAGTATTGATTATTATAATTAATTCTAAGTAAGTGAATACTATTTCTCTGCTTAAAAACCTAGGAAGATGACTCTCTGGTTCACAATAAAGTCTACCCTGGAGGTCCCGAGACCTGCCCATCTCCCTCTTCTAGCCTCATTTCTCTCTACACCCAGCAGCCAGCCTGACACCAGAGCCACAATGGCCTTCCCACCCTCTCCACATACGTGTCAGATTTCCCATGCCTTGCTCCTGCTGTTCCCAGGTTGCTCTGCTCTGCTCTTCTCCCCACACTTTCTCATTTCTGCCTGGAAATCTTCACTGTTAAAACCCAAGTCAAATGATGCCTCCTGCCTGAACAGTCGGAATTAATCACCTTTCATGTACCCCCACAACACTCTATACACAATGACCACTTTAAAAGGCCTGATTATAAAAATTATCATCAGTGTGATGATAGCCAGTGAATTTATATTGGAAGAAAGGATAAAAACAGGGCTGAATGCTGCTAAACACTGCTTTGCTGCACCTTCCCAGGCTGCTAGGTGCAGCCAGGCATGACCAGACTGCATTCTCAGCCAAACTGAGAGGCAGATTCTTCAGGTCTAGCGGGGAGGGGGACATATAATTCTCTGCTGTTTCACCAGGGTGTCCTGATTCAACAATTAGACATTTGCTCCTTTCCTTGAAGCATCCCTCATTTCTGGTGGTGAATAGAAACCAAAACACTTCCTGGAAAATATCAGAAAATGTATGAATATTGTCAGACTTTTAAAAAAAATGGATACAACAGCAAGTTGAGTAGACTTGGAGGATGGTGCATAGAAATTAATTTTTCATTTATTCTCCAGGAAGTGAGCTATTTTAAATTTGCCAAGTGTGATATATGTTTTCCTTCTTCCATAAATCAACTCTCTCCTTGGGAATTTTAGATCTATATATTGATCTGCATGGACCATTGTCCCTTAAGTCTTTGCTCCATTAATCATTGAGTAATTTCCAGGAAAGGATATTCACAGAGATTATTCACTCTAACTCTTCTACAGTTGTTAGCAGACAACCATGCCTCATGACCAGGCTGGAGGCCACCATCCCACCGAGGCCACTTCCTGTGAAAATGAAACTCAGTGACATCATCACTGATCTGCCCCAATGCCAAGAGGCCACTGCCTTTTCCTAGTGTTCCTGCAAGAACAGAACAGAAAGGAAGGCCAGAGATGGCATTCCTCACAGTGGGTAGACACTAGGAAGATGCTATGCATCAAACTGGACAGTGTCCTGACATGGAGAGATGGGGCCGTGATCACCCAGGGTGTCAGTGTCCTACCCCCAAAAGTCTGTGTAAAGGCTGGATGTGATGTGGGAGTTGCCAGTTGTGGGAAAGATGCAACTGATTATTCTCTTCAGCACAGGATCTTCCACCTAAATTCTTCACATAATCAAACCGCACAAAATTGCACCAATTAGAGATTCCTTTGGGAAATGGTGGCTATTCATCATTCACACATTGGTGTAATTTAGATTCAGTCAACTGTTTTTCCCTTAACACACAACGAGAGTCAATGATTTTCTTCTTAATGCAGAACCACTAATGGGAGTTTTGAAAAAGAATGCCCACAGAAAGGAGTAGCAAAAGTTGCCTTTGAGACCAGGAACTGAGCAGGGAGAGGTTGGGTGAGGCATGCCTCAGACCCACAGGAATTAGCAGAACAGCCCAGTGCACTAGGAGATGGGGAGAGGCTTACAGAAAAGGAGGTGGAAGGGCCAGACATATGAGTCTTCTTACAAATGCTGCCTAGAGGGAGGAGCCCCCAGCACCCTGGAGAACCTGGTATAAGAGGTATAAGCAAGGCTGGTGTGCACTACAGCCCCAGAACAGACATTAAAGTAGTGAAATATGGTCCATAGCCCCATATCTCAAATCACTAGATCCAGATATGTTCCAGAATTTGGCATTTATCTGATTTTGAAAAGCAATATGATGCAGATATCGTATCAGTTACCTCACATCCATTAAGAGCAAATTCATTATGGAATGACCAGTGTTTGTCAGAGCTTTTTTGGCTTTCAGAATTGCAAATAAGAGATTGTAGGCCTGTACTTCTGTACCAATTGATAAACAGTCCAAAGGCCCTCCCACCACCCTGAGCACCCATACATCTTTTCCATGATCCAGCAACTAAAAGGTATTGCCTGGCCCAGTAGCAGGAAGCCCTAGGACGCTGCTCCAGCACCACAAGGTGGTCCTACTGGGTCTGTGCCCTGTGTCTTCTCCCTCTTCAGGCTGCTGAACCTTTCTATAGTAGTGAAGCATAGATGGAAGTGCACGATGGCTGGTCACAGTGCCCGCAGTCCTTAGAATCAGCATGGCAAAGCCCTGAGCTTGGAGTCTAAAGACTGGGGATCAATTTTATCTCTGCCATTCTCTTGCTCAGAAACCTTGGGTAATCCAGTTATCTCCTCTTAGCCTCAGTTTGCTAATATATAAAATGGGAATAATAATACTTCATACAGTTATTAAGAGGATTACATGAAGTATTAGAGGTTAAAGTGCTTTATGGACTGCAAATTGCTATTCAAATATAAGATATTACCACTTGTACCACTGTACTAGGAAAATGAAACAAAACAGTGTATGTAAAAGTGCTTTATACATTGAATTACTTACAAAAGTGGAGTTATATTATTATTGTGAACTTCCCACCATGGTAGACAATCTGGGTTCCCAGGGGTGAGACGGTAACCCACACTGATAGCCAAGAGAATCCTACTTCTTAATAACCACTCTGTCCAACTTCCCTTCTCTAGTCCCCACTCCCGGCTGTGATTGGTCCCTTGATAAAGAGGACAGAGACAAGAGGCTCAGGAGCCTTGCTAAGGCCTCTGCCTTAAAAAGGGTGTGCAAGAGGAATTGCCAAAGTAGGAAGAGCTCAGGGCACCTGACCAGCGTCTGTCTCCATTGAGGGACTTTTTGCCAGCCATGGCCATCAAGGCTCCCACAGCCCAGGGCACTCAGAGCCCCTGGGCTCAGCCCCAGCCCTGCCCCTCTGACTCCGTCTCCAGATAAAGCAATTATTTTCACCTCTCTGAGTACTGGGATCCACAACTTCACATTTAGAGTAAGAATGCATACTTCCCAGGGTCATGGAGAGAAATCAGTGAGAGTGTATGTGAAAACCCTTTGAACATCATAAGGCACAACGCAAATGTGAAATCATTTATTATTGGCATGGGAAGGTCAACGATGCAGTGGTAGCTCAGAAGCAGAAGGTTTCAAGGTAATGGGGCTGAGCTGCCAGAGTTTGCTGGGGAAAACTAGACCCCTCCTTGAGCAGGCCGAGGGAAGCAGGCTGCAAAAACATCACAACCGGGCAAAGTTCTCTTCCTTGGGCCTGGACAGACCATTACAAGGTACTGTTGAGAGTGAAAGAATGGGACCCTCAGCCCATTGGGCACCCCATGGGTTATTTTCTGTGCTCTGTTCTGTTTTGCTTCATTTTTAATTCTGGGTTTTTCTCAGTTTATGGCTTTAACAATTATGCGTGATGCTGAGCCCTGGAGAGCTAACAGCATGGCATTTTTCAGGATTGATGTGGTGTGTTTTAACCACAAGCCACTGAGCCCAAAGCAAATATCTAAATGGAATATTCCAGAGCATTGCTCTGGTGGTATACATCTAGGAGTTTGAATGGGTTAATGATGACTCTCTGGGCCTTGCTGGAGAAGAATTCTCACTCTAGCAACCACAGCAAACAGACTGGGATGGAATTGATGTGAACACCTAATCTGTTGTGTATGCACTCAAGGGTCTCCTTGCATTTTCTTACGCATGTGGCTGACTTCTTTTGCCAACTAATTATTAAAACAGGGAGAATATTTCCAAGGCACCTCATTTAGAGACAAATCCTTAAGATTCAACGTGTGACAGTCTCAGAATAGTTTCATGCCAAAAACTGTAGTGCAAAGATAAGTTCCTTCAGTTGTTTTCTACTTTTTTCTTTACTTGTCTTTAAATCCTACTATTCTTATTGTCCTGCTAGAATACTGCTTTTTCATAGGAGAAGAGAAGGACATTTCCTGCAGGAAATAATACCAAAAAATTAGAAAACAAGGTTTCTTCTTCTTCTTCCCCATTGGAATCCCTGAGTTACTAATTTGACAAAATCAGCTTTTACTATAAAATAGGGATAAAACAATTTACACTTCATTTGATTCTTAATTTGAGACAATATGCACAATATTGTATGACACGATTTAAACTCTTATCCTCTAAAGATAATGCTAGTACAGTCAGGTTGAAAATTTAGAAAGCATCCATTGCAAATAGTCTTCTAGTTTGTATTTTTAACTTTCTCCTTAATGTCTTCTTACTCCTCGGAGACCTTCCTTCAAGGAGAAAGTATCCACACCTTGTAATTATCTGCATTTAACAGTACCTTCATTTTATGGGCACATGTCTCATATACTGTAGAGCAATGCTATACTAATATTTTTAGCTTTCAATATTTAACCCAAACTTCAGATTACATACAATAAGGTCCTAAATTATCTGCACCTGCAAATTAGCTTTAGGATTACCAACACAATTACCTAGGATTTCCTCCTGCTTTGAAATTTCATTGTCACTGTTTTCAACAATCAACTGAGGCATTGGGGATGACATATGACATTTTCTTGGGAAAGCAAATTAATGACCTGCATTGTCTCTCCAGACTCAGGGGGCAGGCTCTCCCCGCTCCTCCCCCAGCCACACCATCAGCAGGCCAATTCCCATGCCCATCCGGTCAGCGTCAGCCTGCTCCACCCCGACGCACACGCCGCAGGACTCCCTCACAGGGGTAGGGGGAGATGTACAAGAGGCATTTGCACAAAGTAAGTGGCTTTATTTTTTGTTGTGGTCTGCTTTTATGTGGCAAATAGGTCACCAAGGTCTATTGAGTGGTCAAGAGTTGTCAGAACCACATGTGACTATTGTAGGGTCTTTCATGGCTGGTGTCAGAGCCTGAACTGCCAGCCATTTTGGGAACTCCCTACACCGATTTGTTCTCACTTCACGATTTTACCTTCCTTTGGCTTTTGTTGCCCTGCCTTATTTTTTAGTAAGTCTTTGTTCATCAAAAGACAGGAAATCTTTTCACCAATACCCCCAGAAAACTTCATAAATGTAATCTATTTTTTTAATTCTTAGAGATTTTCTTATCTCATATTGTCTTTTCTTTATATTAAAGTCAAGGCTGAGATAAGTAATCACAGCTCTTTAGCAATGAGGTAACCAAGAAGGACATTTAGTCATTTGACAGATTCCCTGTTCTGATGCCCCAAAGAGTTGAATCATTGCCTCTGTAAGGCAGGGCTACAGGGTTAAGCCTCTGCAGTTAGAAGAGTACAAAGAGGGATGGGGATGCCAGCCAGCACTTTCCCATGACAGGGAGAGTAACTTTATTAATTTAGAAATATTTTTAACACTTTTTAAAACCTCTTCTTACTATCACTTTTTAAATTTATAAAGAATAATAATAAAAAAATCATTCTGTAGACCTTCACCGGCAGCTTTCATTCCCAGAAGTAATCACTATTAACAGTTTGATCCTCCCCAAAGTTTTGCTTATGTGTAAATGGATATGTTTAAGGATGTGATTATAGACACATACTCTTTTTTTCACACAAATAGGATCATGCATTGCATTTTGGGGTCTGCAATTTGCATTTTCTTTAAATTAGCAATATATCATTAACATTCTTCAAAGTCTTCACATAGAGATCTAAGGAAAAGAGAGACATGTTTGAATATGGGTTTTAAGGCAAAAGAGATCATAAACAAAGTTAAAAGACAGAAAACAGTCTTGAGGAAACCATTTCCAGCATATGTGTCAATCAAGTTTCATAATTTCAGTTATACAAAAATCATGTAGAGATCAGAAAGAAAAGACACCACCAAAACAAAAACAGGTGAAATATACGAATAGACAGAAGAACAAAGAGAAATTGCCAATAAATATATGAAAAGATGTTCAACGTCTAATTACAGAAATATAAATTTTAATAAGTATCACTTTTTGCCTAGAAGATTAAAAAAATGTTTTGAAACATCATAATATCCAGGGATAGCAAAAGTGTGAGGAAAAAGGTACTCTCGTCCATGTAGAGGGGTGATAAAATCTTAACACACTTCAATGAGAGAGAATGATGAACTCTCTACTCTCTTATGAGGGAAAAGGAAGGATCTATATTAGAACTTTTTCTTCTAGGCACTGAATATAACTCAAGAGTTTTTAAAAATGTAATTCACAAAATAACTTTTATTTTAATTTTTAGAAAGAAAATATCCCTTCTCTTAATCATATTTTAAAGAAATGTACTATATTTTAAATCAATTTGTGATTTCCATTATAATTAATGTTTTTACTTAACTACTCTGATTTTTTAAATTTAAACATTTATTATTTTATTTAGTTAGCATTACTTTCTGAAAAATGACAGAATGAAATTCCATTAACCCTTAGTGTGCCTGAAACAAAATAATAATCTTTCTCTGCCGTAAAGAAACATAGTCTAAGTTCCAATTTATAGTACCAGACATGCATCTGCCCATGTCTTGGCAGAAGAAACAAGAATCCTCACCCTTTCTCATGCTCTGGGGGCATTCAGTGCATGTGGGTTTCCCATTCCCAAGTGGTACTTACACTGGCAGGAAGAGCTCCGGGAGCCCTGATAGGAGACAGCGCATGTCCTAGTAGAGACCAGAATCTGAAGGGCTCAGCCACCAGGTAAGGGCAAGAACAATAACAGCAGCTAGGAAGGCGCAGCTCTCCTGGAAAACCTGATTTTTCATCTGTGTGGATTATTCTTAAGAAGGGTGACCACACGCACTGGTTTACCTGGGACTATACCAGTTTTGCCAGGTCAGCCAGTCTTATTCATACTTCTCTCTTTCACCTCCAAAATTGTCCCCATTTGGACAAATAATATATGAAACTCCATCATTAGCCATGTCTTCTTACTGCAGGACCCACTGCCCTAAGCAGTGTTTTGTTGTTGTTGTTGTTCTTGTTTCAGGAAATGAACTAAAGCACTTCTGAAAAGGAGAAGTCTTAGAAGTTTTCTTGCTTTAGGTTATTAATGGGAAGGATAAATAAACAACATAAAAATTTAGGATAGAAGGAAGCTTTGGTTTTTTAAATTATTTCTTCTTCCCTGAAGGTTCAAGAAGAAACTTAAGGAATGACTTGCTAGTGGCTGCGGATTCCATCACTAACACTATGTCGTCTCTTGTGAAAGAGCTGAATTCTGGTGAGTTCCTGATTCCCTCTCATTTGTCTGCTCATCATGGAGGGGTCCATAAGTGCTAGGGGTCTCTCTTAGAGATCTGCTTATTGTCTAATATCAAAAGATTCTTTAAAGCTCTATGTGATATTTTATTGGTCTATTCAGATTTGAGGGGGGTTTTTTTGTTTGTTTGTTTTTGGTTTTTTGAGACAGGGTGTCTCTGTGTTGCCCGGCTGAAGTACAGTGGCACCATCATAGCTCACTGGTATGTCAAACACTTGGGCTCAAGTGATCCCCCTACCTCAGCCTCCCTGGTAGCTGAGACTACAGGCACATGCCAGCACGCCTGGCTAATTTTTTGTTGTTGTTGTTTTCATAGAGACAGAGTCTTTGCTATGTTGCCTAGTCTGGTCTCAAACTCCTGGCCTCAAGTGATCCTCCTGCCTCGGCCTCCCAAAGTGTGTGAGCCACTATGCCTGGCCTATTCAGATTTTTTAAGTAATGTTTATATTTTGCTTATTAAAAGACTATTAATACATACTCAATGTAGAAAGTTTGAAAAAGGCAGAGAAGAACAACAAAAAATATTCAAACTGACCTATAATTCTGGAATCCAAAGACAGCCACTGTTAACATCTATGGTGACCTAAAACAACATGATGCTAAAGTTATTTTATAGGGTCAAATGTTTTATTTATCTTTTTTTGAGATGGGGTCTTGCCTTTTTTCCCCAGGCTGGTCTTGAACTCCTGGGCTCAAACAGTCCTCCTGCTTCAGCCTCCCGAAGTGCTGGGATTCCCAGCCCTTATCTATTTAGGTTTCATTAATTTGGAATGCCTGATCATTTAAATTTGAATTTCAAATTGAAATTTACCTTTGCAATGTCTCTGAAGATAGATCTGCCCAGAAATAAATAGCATAAAATTTAAGGAGACTTTTTATCCTTTTAATACTACAAAGAGTGTTCAAAACTTTAGCAGTATGAATATGCAAATAAATATCTTACCAGTCACTAATACATCTCCATCTATTCCTTAAGGCTGACCTACCAAGAGATTTGTCTGGCAAGACTATGGTCTTACAGCTGAGATTGCAACTATAAGAAATAAAACTTCAGTTTTAAAAAAATCCTGGACTTAACTTTCTTAAAGCCTCTCAATTGAAAATTGTTGCTGCTAATTTAGATTAAGATTACCAAACAGAATAAAATGATAGTAGTTAATACATCATGACTAATGGCAGGTACCCACTGCCCTAGCAAATGATGAGTACAAAGTTATTCTTGGTGTAGAAGTCTTAAGTACTGTTAGTTTATACTCATAATTCTTTAAAGTATTAAGTGATAGGGTTCACTTAATATTTTAAGTTCATATTTTAAGCATTTTAGGTGAATATTTTATGGTTAGGATTAGGTTTTAACTCATAGTTCTTAAATTAGTGTAATATTAAGCAAAAGTAACAATTTTAGTTAAGTCTCTTACGGAAGGGAAAAAATAGAAGTCTTAAAGAGTTAAGTCAGTTACTAAGATGGCAAAAATTCCTCATAACATTTCTGAGATTTTAAAAATGCTGTATACCAAATGATTTTATAGTAATTCATGTCAATATCAATTCTTATTTTGAAACAATAAAAATGTATTTGATTAAAATATGATAACTGGTTAACATTTTACACAGCACAGGTTGATTTGTGAAGCCTACTCCTTTATTTGCAGGTCATAAAAAAATCTAATGAGTCATTCTTTATTTCTTCAATTGTATCTGCTAGAGGTTGGGAGTGAAACAGAGAGTAATGTGGATTCTGAATTTGCACGGACTCAGTTTGAGGATCTTGTTCCCTCACCAACCTCTGAAAAGGCTTTTCTAGCACAAATCCACGCCCGAAAACCTGGGTACATTCACAGTGGAGCTACCACAAGTACCATGCGTGGCGACATGTGAGTATCTTCCGCTTGGAGGCATTTTCTCAGTAACAAAACAATCTGTAGGAGACAATAAGAAAGTAAAAGCATAATTGTTTAGGGTTTTTTTAACCTTCAAAAGGGGTGACATAGTTTTCTGTTCTGCCAGAGATATAGAAGGGTGCTACATTTAAATTCGGCATTGTAATATTTCCCCTCTTACAATTTCCAGAGAGTTATCAATAACCTAAACCAACCAGTGCCTATCAAGAGCCTGCCTTGCCCAAGGCACATTGCTAGTGCTATACAAAATAGTATTAAAAAACTGTTGCCACCCTTTTAGGACTCACAGACTAGTTCAGGAGATAAATCATCCTATCTTCTGAACTTATTGTATTTGCACTTAGAGGATACCATGACATTGGAGAGGTCTCTGTCCAGAATTGGTGTAAACAACATCACGTAAGTATTTGGAATTGAAATAAGTACATGTATAAAATCTCATTATAAAGAAATCCAGTTTGGTTGACTTGTTGAATTTGTATGAATCTGACCCTCCAAAGACTGATTTGCAAAAGTTTTCACCCAGTTCTGGAGCTTGTCAGAAACCAGCAGCATCAGTAACGTCCCCACTAGACTTTCTGTGACCCTGGATCAGCTCAAATTAGTCAACAGAGAAAACCAAAGCTGAGAAACAAAGGCAAAGCTGGGACAGAGCTGCAGAGCCCAACTTGGGAGAGAAAGGAGAAAAACAAAAGAAATGAACAAAGTGCCCCATTAAATGACCATGGTTCGTGGAGTTATGGGAAATGTGGGCAAAGGCTGACCCAAAAGCTGGGGGAGGGAGTTTCTGAATGCTAAAAATACTTCAGAAGGGTGATGTTGCTTAATATGAAAAGTACTTCAGACTAGTCTATAAAAATAAACTGGCCATTTTAAAGACTCAGAGAAGAAACTAAACAGAGGCCTTTCTGGTGTTTGGCTCTCCATCCAAGCAGTGAATAAACAATCAGTAATCATGGAGAATTATCAAGAGGTGTGGTCTGAGAGTCAGCTATGAAGCAGCAGAGAGTAGGATCAAAACAAAACCATTATCATGGGACTTAACATGGCAGTACGCTGCTGCTTAATATAGTTTGCTTTCTTGTCGTTTCTTCTGTATTCTAGAATTGTTGGATTTGTTATTCAAAATGGTGAATTAGTTGTCATCTGTTTTGTCTGGTAAACGCATATCTATTTGACTTTTTATTATTAAGCATTTATATGGCAGTTAGCTAGAATTTCCTTGTCCTAATTCTAAAATCCAAGACTATTGAGGCCACCCTAATCTGCTAGCCCTGGTATGCTGAGTAGCAGTACCAGCTACCAACATGTGACTCAGGAGTTAGGGAAGGAAAGTTAACAGAGTCCTGGGCAGACCCATTTAGCCTGGCCCCAAACCTCCAAAAATAACCAGAACATGTCGTACAGCTATAAATAAACGCAAACAACGACATTTAAGTTCCAACCTAGAAACTTCTTCTTGACCACTTATTTCATTTTAGGGAATAATTTAATATCTCTATTGTCTAAACATGTGCTTGTGTTTTACCCTGAGACTCTTTTAGTCCTATGATTTAGGTAGTGAGTTTATGTCCAGCCCCATGAAAAGCTTTGCATAGTCTAGGATGAATAGATGGAGACAGAGTCCCACATTAGGGAATGAGGTCATTTTTATCTATTTATTTGATAGTGGAATTGGATAATTAAAATGCTTTTTTTTTTCAGATTTAGAGCTAAGGTCAAGAGTTATGGGTTAGTAGCCCTCCTGGCATTGACTAGCTGATATTCTAAGACTTAATTCTATAAAAATAAGGCATGAATGTGGTGTGCATGCATATGTGTACGTGCATGTATGTGCGTGTGTGTAACACAAAAGAGGTTAAATTATAACCAAATGTCCTTAAGCATTATTTCACTAGAGGGCTCACTCTCCATACAGAAAGTGATCTTGGGTTCTATTTTAAAGAAGAATAAAAAGAGCCCTCAGATTGGGAAAACTTTGTATCCCCTCAAAAGATGTTTGCCATTTTTTAAATTATAGAACATTTAAAGGGCCAACCCATTCCAGTAAACCCTAGGAAAAGATAAATGACCAATGATCGCAACTGCCATAAAAAAATTGTGTATGAAAATACCTTGATCATATATTGCTTCAAACCTCCAAAATGTTTCCAAGTTTTTTTTTAGGTATTACTAAAGAAGACATGAAAGTGACTTGGAGAACTAAGGGGAAATAAAGGTGCCAACGAAACTACAGCTCACACATGAATCCCGCTTGTAATTCTCTTTTAAGATTTGCTCTAACATGTCATCTGTGGTTTATTGTCAGGGTTACGGAGGATGCGGATCCCTATGTGCGGCCTGAAGATGAAAACTATGAAAATGACTCTGTCCGGCAGCTGGAGAATGAGCTCCAGATGGAGGAGTACCTGAAACAGAAGCTGCAAGATGAAGCTTATCAGGTACAGGGATCCAGGCCCACCCCACCCCACCTCTTCTGCCTCAACCCCTTGGTAGCTGGGTCTTTGACATGACTTGCAGAATCAGAGCCTTCTTCCTTCTACCCTCCCTTTTCAAAATACACTGATTTCACTCCTTAATCCGTGTCTTTTAGACAGTCAAAATTTTAAATACATCTTTTTTGTTTTTAAGACAGAATTTCACTCTGTTGCCTAGGCTGAAGTGCAGTGGTGTGATCTTGGCTCACTGCAACCTCCGCCTCCCTGATTTAAGCGATTCTCCTGCCTCAGCCTCCCGAGTAGCTGGGACTACAGGCATGCACCACCACGCCCAGTTAATTTTTGTATTTTTTAGTAGAGAAGGGGCTTCACCATATTGGCCAGGCCAGTCTTGAACTCCTGACCTCGCGATCCACCCACCTCAGCCTCCCAAAGTGCTAGGATTACAGGCGTGAGCCACTGCACCCACTCTTATAGCTGTCACTCACCATGTATTCTTTTAAATTCTGCCCTAGAAAGTGATAAACAGCCTTCTCATACTGGAAAAAAACAAGGTAACTAACAGCCCAGACTCTTTCAGGCCCACTAAGAAAGATGCTTTTTCTCATAATTATTTTTAAACGGATACAAAGAACAGGGCACGAGGAAACTGAATAAGCATAAACCCACCACTTCCCTTGAATTATTTGCCCTCAGCCTTCCTCATTGCCCACCTCATGCCAAGTGTAAGTAGGAGAATGGCAAACTTCCTGGAGAAATGTTGGGGGAACTGCAGGCCTGTGTTCATCAAGGTATGGATGGACAGATTTTCAGATGTACTGGAGTATGTTAGCCACCTGAAAATTCACTGAATATGACGTATACAATTGGGAATAAATGTAACCAGCGACTCATCCTAAAGGCCATGCATTTCCCCATGGAGGTCTTTCTACTACCTTGTTTGTCTTCCTGGTATGTTCCTTTTCCCTTTAATTCACAGGCATTTACTTGGGGTTCTGGTATTTCAGGGATGTTTGCCTGGTTGAGACCAGCTTTTTTCCTGGGCCTCAATGGTGATTTTATCCTGTCAGACTTTCTGTCCAGTGGCCAGAGAGGTTTTCTGCACATTCTTTTGTTTTTCTTTTTTTCATTTTTTTTTTCTTTTTGAGACAGGGTCTCATTCTGTTGCCCAGGCTGGAGTGCAGTTGCACGGTCATAGCTCACTGCAGCCTCTAACTCCTGGGCACAGGCGATCCTCCCACCTCAGCCTCCTGTAGCTGGGACTACAGGTGCACACCACCATGCCTGGCTAATGTTTTTATTTTTTGTGGAGTCAGGGTCTCACCATGTTGTCCAAGCTGGTATTGAACTCCTGGTCTCAAGCGATCCTCCCACCCCGGCCTCCCAAAGTGTTGGGATTATAGGCATAAGCCACCATACCCAGCCTTTCTGCATATTATTAGGGCAGCAGTGCCCTGTCTTACTTTGTTATTGAAAAAAAAGGGAAGCAGAGAGAAGAAATTATCTCCTATTTCTCATATGTCTATAGATAAAGCCTTGAAATATTTTTCCAAGAAGATTGTAGCAGGAGGGAAATGGAAGCCCACCAATTCCATCCCAGCAATATAAAAACAAAGTTTTGCCTCTTTGGAATGTTCCATTTGCCTTTTCAGTTTAACGACCGCATTTCAGAAGCAACTAAAATGTTGGTCTAGCCATACCAAAGAAAGAGGGAAAAAGAAAAACATAAGTGACTATATATGTAGAGCCGTGCTCCCATGCTTCAGAAACAAAGTCGCCTGATTGCAAACCCATGGAGAGTGCAGTTTTCCTTGCGCCTTCTATGGCTCCTCCACAGAAGGAAATCAGCCTGGAATGAAACTGCCAGGGTGTCTCTGGGAATCCTCAGGGATGGCATTCCTACACATATCTCCTTAGGCTCTGCTGTGTAGAAGGAAAGAAAAATGTGACTAAATAACCAATGTTCTGGTTCATGCTATTAGAAGCGTCTGTTAGGCCTCCCTCTTTGAGCTCATGTCACTTTCTGTATTTCAGTGGCAGCAGTAACTGAAATTCTAGGGATTCTTTTTTTCCTTTAAGGGAGGCAGGCTTACACCATTCCATGTAAAATATTAGATTTTTATTCATTTTAATGAATTAAAAATGTAACCTTCTATGAGTAAAATGAAGGGAATTTCTACTAATGACTTAAGATTCAACTGGAGTTTTTACCATCGCTGGTAAATCTTAAGCTCCCTCTCCCTCTCCTTTCTTTTCCGTGCCTCATGACTTCCAAGAAAAGGACAGGGAAGAAGCTGGGAGACTATAACAGGCCTGTGTATCTCCACTCAAAACATACTCCCTGGAGGATGTCAAAGTGGTTTTCCTTGAATGCTCTGTGAGCATACGGTTGTTGGATGGATTGGAACGCTACTCTCACTCAATAGACTCTCTCTCTCTCTCTGTGTCTTTGTGCATGGCTTCCCGCCAAATAATTCACCAGCTTGACTGCATCACAGACTTGACGTGTCACCTTTCTCGTTTGTGTCCTTTGTCACCCACAGGTCAGCTTGCAAGGTTGAATGCAATATCCTTTTATCACACTCCTCTCAAGTAAGTACCATCTTATTTAGGAGGAAACATGGCCACTGTACACTGAATTCTGATAACCTGTAATGCGAATTCACAATCACTTCTCTTAGTCATTTCTTTCTATGTGATAAAATACCCTCCTTAACTGCTGATATCGAAGAGTCATCTCAGTCTGTGGAGGGTTTCATTATAAACCAGTGGAGATTTGCCAGACATCCTTGGGAGTTGACTTCTTACTCTATTAGCTAGGAAAATTGGCACAAAGCTTCTAAACCTAGAGACGTTCCAGTAATCCTCTGTGGCTATGAAACTTACCAGTAAGTTTGTCACATCACCAATCCATGACAATATAGGAGTTTGTAGCCGCTCTAGCACTTGAAAAGGAAAAGTCAGTACCTCTAGAGATGGGCCAGCTTGTTAGTCATACTATACCTCGGGCTCAAGAGATCAAATGTGTGTGCCTTAACGAGTGAAAGCAAAATCATGCATTAATAAAGAGAACAAAAGAGCCCAAACAGAGGAAAAATTCTGCAGCCTTATGTTTTTGGAATACCTGATTCAAATCCATTGTGGAATTCAGCAGTATATAAATTAATTTAAAATATTATTTTCATGGCATGTGAAACCACTCCAAAGCCCTACCTAAATATGTGGAAAATTCTCAGTAATTTTTTAATGCAGAGAGATTAGCACTGGACTGGCAGCATCACTTGACTGTAGTGGTCTGACTGTAGTGGTCTGAAGCTTAGGCGCCAGACTCTAATAGACCCATTTCAAATACGGGTTTCACCAAATCCTAGCAGCAGAACTTTGGGCAAATTATTAAACCCATATTACCTCAGTTTCCTCTATACAACATATTGCATAATAGCCTCTTAGAAGAGGCTGGTATTATGTATCACCACAGAAGAGGCCGGTATTAAAAACCATATCCTACTCACTGGGATGTAGTTTTTAAAGAGCTTGGCATAGTGGAAGGCACATTATCATTTATTACGAACATTCACATATATGCCTGCCCCTATGTTCAGTGCTTTATAGCACTTCAACACCTGGCAGCTGCCATATTGCTTACCTAAGTGTACGGGAAACACTGGGACCCAGAACTAGCTTGCTTTCTCTTCTACTTTTATAAACAAGGCTAGGATGCAGCTACATGTGATGACTTGGCACACTGTGGGCCACACTGTTCCATAAGTCTAGATTTTTTCTCTGGCTCCAGCTAATAGCCATTTAGATGCCTCCATGATAGTTCAAAGCTAATATACCTCTCAAAGGATTCTGGCTGCACTGGCCCAAACATTTGAGCTTTCCCAATCATGGAATCCCATAAGTCTGTACTGCAGTGGACAGTAAATGCTATCAATGTTGGTTGCTATTAATAATTTGAAAAAGGAATAAATACCTGTTAAGTGACATACTAATTAGTAAAGAATACATGCTAGTGCAAATGCTACTGACATCCTGTCTCAGTCCTCAGGTTAAAATTAAGCAAGTGAAAATCATGGAGTAATTGCTATGATCATATATATTTTATGAGCGGAGAGGAAGGAGCTCATTGACCACTCTCTATTCTGCCTCTCCTGGATTTGAGAGTGCCACCACACATGCTCTCCTGACTCATTACAACTAGAGTGAAAAAATTCCCAGGAGCTGTTTCTGAAAATATTCACTCCAGTTATAACAAATTTAGTCCCAAGGGGCAGGCCTTTTCCTTTAATAGCACTTTCTTTCTCTTAGCTTCAGCAATTTGATCATTGTTGTTCTGCACATTATTTAAACATCAGTAGCTAGTTCTTAGAAAAATATTTTTGAAAGTCTAATAAAATGTGCTTGCGTTAAACCCAGATAAAAAGTGGAATTTGGTACCTAAAAGCCAAAAATTTCAGTACGCTAGAAGTTCCTAGGCCATTTTTTAAATCTTTGGTTGCAAATTTGGCAGTGAAAAATTAGACCGTTGTAGTCTTTGCCATTTACTGCATCCTGTAGCCTACCTAGCTGGAACTCCACAGAACTCTGAACAAGAACCAGCCTGTCATTCAATCAGCCACATAGGCAAATTCATTTAAAACCTGATAGAATGTTGTAAAAACTAGTGGCTTTTCATTTTTGCAGCTGGTTCTATCCTATTGTACTTTTTCTTAATGTAACCAAGAAATGCACGTGCATTTTAGACCGGTTTATTTCATTAAAATATTTTTGTTTAGACTTTCTGGCTGTACTGCAAGACCAGAAATTATCCCAAAGTATATGTGTCTGTTATCCAAGGGTTCTGAAGCCAGATTCATCAGCTTGACATTAGTTAGCCATCCGCCAAGGCAGAGAGCCTTGCATTGGGAAGAGGCAGAAGGTGGATGCCAGAGACATAGAAGATGCAACCTCTGCTCAAAAAGAGCTTTAGCCTTATTTGAAAATAAGTACACACTTTCAACATACAATGCTAAAAAAAGTGAATAGTTTAAAACCTGGTTTATTGGTTTTCAACTAGCCACTTTTGAAGAAATGGTATACGTAATGGCACTCAGCTTAGGGTCCTCCAAGACTCAATTTTAGCCCATTTAGGTATTCAATTTGTCCCTGTTACATCCTGTGGCCACATGGTACACCACTCTCCTTGGCCACTCACATCCAAATGGAAATTAGAGGATTGGACCATCCAAAGTAGATTTTTTAAAAACCAACATGGCAGCCTAATGATGGGTCACTGGTTTTATCTCTTTGTCCAAAAGACAGCACAAATATTTCTGTTTGTGTTGCTTTTCCCCTCCAGATGCCTCTGGTACCCACTAAGAAAGAGGTCCACATGGAGGACTTCCTGTCCTCTCTTCCAGAAGGTGCAATAGCACAGTGTCCTAGGACGTTCATTCCTGATTGTCGTAGGAAAGGAGTGTGTGTGTGCGTGTGTGTGTGTGTGTGCGCATGCACTTTCTTCTATATTGGGGAAAGGGGGGATCCTAAGTTTCATAACCCTAATTTAGAAACAATTTGCATCTTTAAAAAAAATTACACATTCCTTATTCCCAGGCAAGCTATAGTCAGACAGATGATGAAAGTAACATGAAAACTGGTGATGATGGAGAGCCCTGTGGCCACACAGAGGAGGAAGACAGCAGCCTGGCAGCAGCCTCACCGAAGAGAGGAGCCACCACACCCAGCAGCTCCCGACAGACCCCCACCCCTAAAGATGTGTCCTGATGACTATAGTGCAGCTAACTTTTTGTTCTCAGATTTGTAGTGCATAGGTGTGTGTTTCAAGAAGGAAAAAAAAAGACTTCTGTTCAAAGTTAATTTATCAGCTACATCCTCTGTAACATGGTTCATCCCTGGTTAAAAAGCAAACAAACACAGGCTGAAAACCCGTGCTGCTGTTATACACAATGGCAGTATTAACAAGCATTTTAAACCTTTGCACATGATATTGAACCTGTTCAGTTTACAATGACAATATTAATACTGTTTATAGCTAGACGTTTGATTTCTGAATTCTTTGAGATTTTAGCAAAACAGTTTATTATACACTGTACATTTTTTTCACAGCAATTGGAAAAAAACAACCACTTGCAATCATTCAATAACCCTGAAGAATTTGGTTCCTGAGTGTACAAACTCAGAGCCCAGAAGCCAAGAAGGGTCCTTGGCCTGCACGGTCTGTAGTTGACTCCAAGTCTCTGTGAGCAGTGACTTGAACCAAACACACCAGGAATAATCCATTCTTTGGGGCCTCTTTCCAACTCGAGGTTGTTTTCTTTCAAGATACTCTAACTAATCAGCCATAGAATTTAGTGTAAATATTTTTTTTTCCAAATAGATATCATATTCAAAAAAGGCAGCATTCAAATTATATAGAATCTAGTTTTTAAAATCAGCACAGATCTTCTTAAAAACTGTGAACTATGTTTTGAAATACTCGTTACTAAAGCTGTTTATAAACCACAGGTGCCATAAGATCCCCAAACGGACTAAAGTTATCTCTGCTCTTCCATGGTCTTGTTCCTCTCGTTTTGGCTTTAGGAAGCATGTCTTTAACAGCACCGCTCGTTCACAAGTTCCCCCATCAAGTTGTTTGGAGGCCTTCAGCTTTAAATGTACAGGCTTAAAGTGCGCTTGCAAACGTTTGCTCTCCTTTTTTTCTGAATGTTGATTGCCTTAGCTGGCCACCTGGTGTTCTGCATGTAGCCTTCTGTGGTCATGTGAAAGGAGACAGGCTCTTCTAAGTTGAGTTGGGATTTTTGCACTCAGTGAAAAGCTGAAGTGCAAAAGAGCTATCAAAGACAAGAGGATAAAAGACTGGGATAGTCTTTTCCAAGGACCCTCTTTAGAGGGCCCTAAAGACCTCCTTTGGGAATTCTGGGGAAAAAGAAAAAGTAATCTTCTACTTGCTTCAAGATTTGATTTTTTTAAAAAAAGCCTGCGACATATTCAATACATTATGCTTAAATTAGCAGTTTCTCTGGAATTCCTGTCTCTCCTTTAAAAGAAAGGAGAGAACATTTTAGAACAATAGTTCTCAAAGTGTGTTCCCCGGACAAGCAGCATCTGCAACACTTAGGAAGGTCTTCGAAATACTAATTCGTAAGCCCCACCTCAGGCCTACTGAATCAGAAGCTCTGGGGGTTGGGTCCAGAAGTCTGTTTTAGTCAACCCTCTAGGTGATTCTGATGCTCGCTAAAGGTTGAGAACTACTGCTTTAGAATGAAGTCGTATAATAAAGTCTCTGAAAAGGCCTTATTCAGAATAAGCAAGAAAGGTTCTGTGATTCACTTTTGCTTCTGGGGCTGGCAAAAACCTTCTCCGAACCCACACACCAAGTTCTTAGTTGGTAGGTGCCCAGCCAAGTCCTGACATCTTCATGCCCCCTCTGCAGAGGGCGGCTGTACGATGTTCACATGTCTGCGTTTGGTCAGACATCATCTCCTTGGCTGCCCTTTGAAACCAAATCACTTGCCTTGGGGATAAAGTGCTCAATTGGCATTAGTGAGAAGCCCATCCTATCCCTTGACATACTTAATCATATATCTCTCCAGAGAACTCACCTGACAAATGTCCCTGAGCACAGGCTGACACCAAAGTGGCACAACTGCACAGTTCTCAGATTTCTTTGCACGGATTGATTTTTATTGCGGGTTTTGTTGGGGTGTCTTAATGTTCATCTCTTTTCCACTGCCCATCCTCTGTGAACCCATACCTCTCTAGATGGAGCAGGTGGCCACTGGTGCCTCATACTCAGTATTGAAAACCACTACATCCCAGCTACCTATAATGCTGTCAGCTCAAAATCATAGCCAGGTAGTTCTTGAACTCGGAACTTAAATCCTGCACGTGGCACTCCACCACTGACTGGACCGAGCTGGCATATGTTGTTTCTTTGTGTTTCTACATCAAAATGTTCGTCTAAGATTTGAACTGTTCTGCTGATAACCTTCCCCATTGTCATAGCTATTTCATTGCCAACCAACTCCATCACATGGTTGTTGATATCGTCATATAAAGCCATTGCAAGGACTCTGGAAACTGCCACCAATGACCAATTTCTGACTAACCAGCCACCTTTTCTCTCTCTTAGCTCCACGTCAGCACTGAGACCAGACTCAAGCACCCCTGTCCTGTAACCGAGACAAAATGGCGTGTGTTATTTTGGGGTTTTGTGTTTTTTGGTGGGTTTCTTTCCTTGGCTCTCCAGATTTACTTTTGGGGCCTGTTCTAAGTGCAAACCCAGCAGGTTTCACTTGTCCTGTCCATTAGATCCAACTACATCTTGCGGGGGTTGTTTCTTTCTTGTTTGTTTCTTGCGGGGGTTGCACATCCATCTCCATCAGAGCTGATAGCCTGTTAGTAAGCACTGGTCTAACACAGCCAACCCTCCTCCACAGCGCCATGTTAATGGAGGAGGGAAGGAAGGTGAAATCTACTGCATGGGATTCAGGAAACAGTTGTGGTTGGTCAGGACGGAAGTTGGGGTAAGTTTGGTTGGTCAGAGGGAGTTGTGCTGGAGATTGTGAAAAATGGGTTCTTGAATGATCTACTATAAGGCAGGGAAGGTTCATTTGTAAGTAGTAATGTGAACTGAATTGCATTAAGAGTGTGTGGCCTTTGTTGTGATATACTATGTATTTTCTTATATGCATGAGCCAAACTGTTGCATCATAATTTAGCACTGATGTCTGCTTTTATTTTGATCATCTTTGTCCACCCTTATTAGTTCTTGGCTGTTAACTGTAGATAGATCTTGTAAATCCAGCAACCTTTGGTTGCTGCATTCCCCTTGGTTCGATTCCACGCAAGGAGCCACAAGTGAGAACTCCACTGTCCTTAGAAGAAAGGGCATTTTTACTTTTGAACCAAAAAGAGAAAAAAAAATCAGAAGTGTTGCATCTTGAGGCGAATTAACTGTAAGACATTTTTAATTATGACTACTGCAATTTGACACCATTTGAAATAACCAATTCAGAGACACTAAAGATTTCACAATATTCATTGGTATTGTAAAAAAAAAAATACTATTGTATGGATTTTTGTATTGCTGTTAAGTATTGTTTTGTGTGTGTGTGTGTGTGTGTTGGAACCTCCTGGGGACATGTTATATTTTGAAGTGATTAAACTATTTAATTGTGTGTCTATATTTTGGAGTGGAATTATTTCTTCATTAAAAAATGTTTCTAAAAACACTATATCTTGGGTGTTTTATTCCTTTGTTTCAATGAATCTTTCCTAAAGCAACGTGGAGTCAGTCTGTTGAAAGAAGGAAGGCAGGTAAGTACTTGCAGTTTAAAGCAGGACCCATTGATGGAATATTGAGCCACTGAGGCAAAATAGCTCACCTTCTCTTGCCTTGGGGGATGCATGGTTTTTACCATTCTACTGTTTTATTAGCATCTGTGAGTATCTAATAGAAATACTATTCTGCTGTTTATGGAAATCCTTATTATAATTGATATGGAAGTGAGTTTGAAATTCTAACAGCTAACATATTTCATGTTTGTATCACACACTGTTCTTAACACTTTATGTGACTTCACTCAATTCTTTGAATCCTCTGCATCTAGCCATGTATTCTGCAAATATTAAGTGCTCAATGGTTTTTTTGTTGAATTACTGAATAAATGAATTAGTGGTGTTTGGTTTGTTTTTTTTTCTAGAGCTAGTGATAAAGGAGGATCAGCAGGGCTAGGAAGTCAATGTGGTGACAGCAACAGCAATCAAATTAAGCGATCCAAGAAGAGTGTCAAGAGTCCACATGTTAAGTGTTCTTATCTCAGAAACAAACCACAAAGGGACACAAAGAAACTTTTGGAGGTGATGGCTATGTCTATTACCTTGATTGTGGTGATGGTTTCACAGGTATTTAAATATGTCCAAACTGATCAAATTGTATACATTAAATAGGTACAGATTATTGTGTATCAATTATACCTCAATAAAACTTTAAAACAAACACATACAGATATAAATCTTGCATGCACAGATGGAAGAAATAGAGTCCACAGTGACAATCACTGCTTCTATTCACATCTCTCCCTCAGAACCTCTGTGAGTCCCATGCAATGGAAGATTGGGTGTTTCACTTGCTGAAAGATCTGTTTTCTTTACAGGATCTGTGAGGCTGGCTCTACGCTTCAAGAATAGCATTTTTGGGAAATCTGACTCTGGTGCTGAAAGTCTGTGCTCACAGGGTTGGGTTGATTTGAAGTCCATGGAAACAGCTGTCAACACTCTAGACGCACTAGAGAGAGAAATTAAGAAGTTCTCCATCAATTACAAAGGCAAATACTGACCTGAGATAATCGTGAGAGGGAACTCACACAGTCCACCTCCCTTTGAAGGTGAGAGCCAAGGGCATGTCCAGCAGCTCCTGTCCACATCCCTTTGGGCTCTATCCCAGTGACTCACCACTTCATCTCTTAGTGGCCACATTTAGCTCTGCCCTACCTCAGCATTTCCCAAATTTATTGAATTACAAAAGCCTCCTGAGAAGTTGATTAATTCTGATTTGGCAGATGTAGAGTAGGGTCAGGTAATCTGGATGGTATTTTTAATAAGCACTTCAGGTGATGCTTACAGTCTGACCAGTTTTAACAAATGCTATTATGCTATTTCTTTGCTGCTCAAAATATGGTCCAGTGACTAACAGAATTAGCATCACCTGGACTTTGAGGATTCCCGTATATAGGACATAAAGATACCTTTCCCAGAAGTTGCCATCATCTAATCATGTGATCTTTCTGGTGATCAGCCCCATTCTGAAGCTATCTAGGAACCTACAAAGAGTCACCTCATTAGCATAAAAAATATACTCTTGTCACTCAGGAAATTCCAAGGGCTTTTGAAGCTCTGTGCCAGGAGCCAGGTACAAAGACCAGAGAGACCACATATATTCTCCATTATGCTACACAATAATACTTGCTTTTATATTTGCCCATGTAGTTACCTTTACTGTAGACCTTTATTTCTTCATACAGCTTCAAGTTACCATTTAGTGTCCTTTCATTTCAACTTGAGGACACCTTGTAGCATTTCTTGCAGGGCAGGTCTACTTGTAGTGAACCCCTCAGCTTTTGTTTATTGGGAATATCTCAATTTCTTCCTCACTTTTGAAGGACAATTTTGCCAGATACAGAATTCTTGGTTGATAGGTTCTTTTCTTTCAGCACTTTAAATATGCCCACTGTTTTCTGGCTTCCATAGTTCCTGATAAATAGCCAACTGTTCATCTTACTAAGGTTCCCTTGTACATGATAGTTGATTCTTGTTGCTTTCAAGATTCTCTGTCTTTGACATTCAACAGTTTAATTACAATGTTCTTGATGTGGACCTCACTGAATTTATTCTACCTAGAGTTCATTGTGCTTGTTGGATGTATAGAAATAAATTTCACAGATAATTTTTCAGGGAGATTGGTTAGGACATCACTGCAATAATCCAAACAAAAAGAAATAATGATAGTTTAGACTAAGGGTAGAGTAAAAGTGGTTATATTCTAAATATGTTTTGAGGGTAGAACCAACAGATTTTGTGGGTAGATTGGATGTGTGTGAGAGAAAGAGAAGAAATAAGGATGATAAAATAATTTGAGAACCCAAATAACTGGGAGAATTAAGTTAAACTACTGAGAAAGAGCAGAATTTGGGTGGGTAGAATTTCAGGAGCTAATTTCTGGACTTAATACCTTCGAGATGCCTATTAAACATCCAAGTGAAAAGACGGAGGAGTATTGGAAATGTAGGCTTGAAATTCAGAAGCAAAGTCTGAACTGGTGCTACAAATCTTGACATCATCACTATAGAGATAATAAAAGAGACTGAAAAGGAATGGTCAGAAATGTAGGAATAAAATCAGGAGCTGTGGTGATGATCAACTGTGTTGATGCAGCAGCTGTCACATGAGTATTGAATTGAATTGATTTAATCATGTTCAAAGAATCTCTTTGCTATTTTCAAGCTTGAAGAACTCCTATGTTCTTAATGAAATCTTCATGAACCCTGAGTGAAAAGTCATGTTTGCTTTTCCTCTAAAAGCCTCAAGGGAGTTGAGTACTATAATAAATCCACAGAGTTGATTAGACGAATGGATACCTAGAATAACCAATGCAGAGAAGTCCTTAAAAGAGCTGATGGAGCTGAAAACCAAGGCTCGAGAACTATGTGAAGAATGCAGAAGCCTCAGGAGTCGATGCGATCAACTGGAAGAAAGGGTATCAGTGATGGAAGACGAAATGAATGAAATGAGCCGATTCTGATTTTCATCTCCACACACCCTCAAAAGCTAGCTCCTTTTCCTAGTTTCCACTTGGTGAGATCAATCCACAAAGACAGTGCTGACAATCTACATGTTGTTGATAGGCTTATAACAACCAAGTCAATATAGAAAATATTTCCCTATTGACTCTCTAAATAGCTTTTTAGTGAAAAGGATATATGTAATCATTATTTTTGGAAGAGGAGCCTTTCTTTTATGACTTCTGCAATTTCATCTGCCTCCATTATTTTCAGAGGAAGAAAGGCTAAGTAAGCAAGAAAGTTAGGAATTAAACCCAGTCTTGATCAAGGGAGGAGCCAGGATGGCTGAATCGGAACAGCTCCGGTCTACAGCTCCCAGCGTGAGCGACGCAGATGATGGGTGATTTCTGCATTTCCATCTGAGGTACCGCGTTCATTTCACTAGGGAGTGCCAGACAATGGGCACAGGACAGTGGGTGCAGCTCACCGTGCGCGAGCCGAAGCAGGGCAAGGCATTGCCTCACTCGGGAAGTGCAAGGGGTCAGGGAGTTCCCTTTCCTGGTCAAGGAAAGGGGTGACAGACGGCACCTGGAAAATCAGGTCACTCCCACCCGAATACTGCGCTTTTCCGACGGGCTTAGGAAATGGCGCACCAGGAGATTATATCCCACACATGGCTCAGGGGGTCCTACGCCCACGGGGTCTCACTGATTGATTGCTAGCACAGCAGTTTGAGATCAAACTGCAAGGTGGCAGCGAGGCTGGGGGAGGGGTGCCCACCATTGTCCAGGCTCACTTAGGTAAACAAAGCAGCCAGGAAGCTCGAACTGGGTGGAGCCCACCACAGCTCAAGGAGGCCTGCCTGCCTCTGTAGGCTCCGCCTCTGGGGGCAGGGCACAGACAAACAAAAAGACAGCAGTAACCTCTGCAGACTTAAATGTCCCTGTCTGACAGCTTTGAAGAGAGCAGTGGTTCTCCCAGCACGCAGCTGGAGATCTGAGAACGGGCAGACTGCCTCCTCAAGTGGGTCCCTGACCTGTGACCCCTGAGCAGCCTAACTGGGAGGCACCCCCCAGTAGGGGCAGACTGACACCTCACATGGCCAGGTATTCCTCTGAGACAAAACTTCCAGAGGAAGGATCAGACGGCAGCATTCGCAGTTCACGAAAGTCCACGGTTCTGCAGACACTGCTGCTGATACCCAGGCAAACAGGGTCTGGAGTGGACCTCTAGCAAACTCCAACAGACCTGCAGCTGAGGGTCCTGTCTGTTAGAAGGAAAATCAACAAACAGAAAGGACATCCACACCAAAAACCCATCTGTACATCACCATCATCAAAGACCAAAAGTAGATAAAACCACAAAGATGGGGAAAAAACAGAGCAGAAAAACTGGAAACTCTAAAAAGCAGAGCGCCTCTCCTCCTCCAAAGGAATGCAGCTCCTCACCAGCAACGGAACAAAGCTGGACGGAGAATGACTTTGACGAGTTGAGAGAAGAAGGCTTCAGACGATCAAACTACTCCGAGCTACAGGAGGAAATTCAAACCAAAGGCAAAGAAGTTGAAAACTTTGAAAGAAATTTAGACGAAGGTATAACTAGAATAACCAATACAGAGAAGTGCTTAAAGGAGCTGATGGAGCTGAAAGCCAAGGCTCGAGAACTACATGAAGAATGCAGAAGCCTCAGGAGCCAATGGGATCAACTGGAAGAAAGGGTATCAGTGATGGAAGATTAAATGAATGAAATGAAACAAGAGGGGAAATTTAGAGAAAAAAGAATAAAAAGAAACGAACAAAGCCTCCAAGAAATATGGGACTATGTGAAAAGACCAAATCTGCATCTGATTGGTGTACCTGAAAGTGATGGGGAGAATGGAACCCAGTTGGAAAACACTCTGCAGGATATTATCCAGGAGAACTTCCCCAATCTAGCAAGGCAGGCCAACATTCAGATTCAGGAAATACAGAGAACCCCACAAAGATACTCCTCGAGAAGAGCAACTCCAAGACACATAATTGTCAGATTCACCAAAGTCGAAATGAAGGAAAAAATGTTAAGGGCAGCCAGAGAGAAAGGTCGGGTTACCCACAAAGGGAAGCCCATCAGACTAACAGCAGATCTCTCGGCAGAAACTCTACAAGCCAGAAGAGAGTGGGGGCCAATATTCAACATTCTTAAAGAAAAGAATTTTCAACCCAGAATTTCATATCCAGCCAAACTAAGCTTCATAAGTGAAGGAGAAATAAAATACTTTACAGACAAGCAAATGCTGAGAGATTTTTGTCACCACCAGGCCTGCCCTAAAAGAGCTCCTGAAGGAAGCACTAAACATGGAAAGGAACAACCAGTACCAGCCACTGCAAAATCATGCCAAAATGTAAAGACCATCGAGACTAGGAAGAAACTGCGTCAACTAACGAGCAAAATAACCAGCTAACATCATAATGACAGGTTCAAATTCACACATAACAATATTAACTTTAAATGTAAATGGACTAAATGCTCCAATTAAAAGACACAGACTGGTAAATTGGATAAAGAGTCAAGATCCATCAGTGTACTGTATTCAGGAAACCCATCTCACGTGCAGAGACACACATAGGCTCCAAATAAAAGCATGGAGGAAGCTCTACCAAGCAAATGGAAAACAAAAAAAGGCAGGGGTTGCAATCCTAGTCTCTGATAAAACAGACTTTAAAACAACAAAGATCAAAAGAGACAAAGAAGGCCATTACATAATGGTAAAGGGATCAATTCAACAAGAAGAGCTAACTATCCTAAATATATATGCACCCAATACAGGAGCACCCAGATTCATAAAGCAAGTCCTGAGTGACCTACAAAGAGACTTAGACTCACACACAATAATAATGGGAGACTTTAACACCCCACTGTCAACATTAGACAGATCAACGAGACAGAAAGTTAACAAGGTTACCCAGGAATTGAACTCAGCTCTGCACCAAGCGGGCCTAATAGACATCTACAGAACTCTCCACCCCAAATCAACACAATATACATTTTTTTCAGCACCACACCTATTCCAAAATTGACCACATAGTTGGAAGTAAAGCTCTCCTCAGCGAATGTAAAAGAACAGAAATTATAACAAACTATCTCTCAGACCACAGTGCAATCAAACTAGAACTCAGGATTAAGAAACTCACTCAAAACCACTCAACTACATGGAAACTGAACAACCTGCTCCTGAATGACTACTGGGTACATAACGAAATGAAGGCAGAAATAAAGATGTTCTTTGAAACCAACGAGAACAAAGACACAACATACCAGAATCTCTGGGACACATTCAAAGCAGTGTGTAGAGGGAAATTTACAGCACTAAATGCCCACAAGAGAAAGCAGGAAAGATCCAAAAGTGACACCCTAACATCACAATTAAAAGAACTAGAAAAGCAAGAGCAAACACATTCAAAAGCTAGCAGAAGGCAAGAAATAACTAAAATCAGAGCAGAACTGAAGGAAATAGAGACACAAAAAACCCTTCAAAAATTAATGAATCCAGGAGCTGGTTTTTTGAAAGGATCAACAAAATTGATAGACCGCTAGCAAGACTAATAAAGAAAAAAAGAAGAATCAAATAGACGCAATAAAAAATGATAAAGGGGATATCGCCACCTATCCCACAGAAATACAAACTACCATCAGAGAATACTACAAACACCTCTACACAAATAAACTAGAAAATCTAGAAGAAATGGATAAGTTCCTCGACACATACACCCTCCCAAGACTAAACCAGGAAGAAGTTGAATCTCTGAATAGACCAATAACAGGATCTGAAATTGTGGCAATAATCAATAGCTTACCAACCAAAAAGAGTCCAGGACCAGATGGATTAACAGCCAAATTCTACCAGAGATACAAGGAGGAACTGGTACCATTCCCTCTGAAACTATTCCAATCAATAGAAAAAGAGGGAATCCTCCCTAACTCATTTTATGAGGCCAGCATCATTCTGATACCAAAGCCAGGGTGATACACAACCAAAAAAGAGAATTTTAGACCAATATCCTTGATGAACATTGATGTAAAAATCCTCAATAAATTACTGGCAAACCGAATCCAGCAGCACATCAAAAAGCTTATCCACCATGATCAAGTGGGCTTCATCACTGGGATGCAAGGCTGGTTCAATATATGCAAATCAGTAAATGTAATCCAGCATATAAACAGGACCAAAGACAAAAACCACATGATTATCTCAATAGATGCAGAAAAGGCCTTTGACAAAATTCAACAACGCTTCATGCTAAAAACTCTCAATAAATTAGGTATTGATGGGACATATCTCAAAATAATAAGAGCTGTCTATGACAGACTCACAGCCAATATCATACTCAATGGGCAAAAACTGGAAGCATTCCCTTTAAAAACTGGCACAAGACAGGGATGCCCTCTCTCACTACTCCTATTCAACATAGTGTTGGAAGTTCTGGCCAGGGCAATTAGGCAGGAGAAGGAAATAAAGGGTATTCAATTAGGAAAAGAGGAGGTCAAATTGTCCCTGTTTGCAGATGACATGAGTGTATATCTAGAAAACCCCATTGTCTCAGCCCAAAATCTCCTTAAGCTGATAAGCAACTTCAGCAAAGTCTCAGGATACAAAATCTATGTACAAAAATCACAAGCATTCTTATACACTAATAACAGACAAACAGAGAGCCAAATTATGAGTGAACTCCCATTCACAATTGCTTCAAAGAGAATAAAATACCTAGGAATCCAACTTACAAGGGATGTGAAGGACCTCTTCAAGGAGAACTACAAACCTGCTCAAGGAAATAAAAGAGGATACAAACAAATGGAAGAACATTCCATGATCATGGGTAGGAAGAATCAATATCGTGAAAATGGCCATACTGTCCAAGGTAATTTATAGATTCAATGCCATCCCCATCAAGCTACCAATGACTTTCTTCACAGAATTGGAAAAAACTACTTTAAAGTTCATATGGAACCAAAAAAGAGCCCGCATCGCCTAGTCAATCCTAAGCCAAAAGAACAAAGCTGGAGGCATCATGCTACCTGACTTCAAACTATACTACAAGGCTACAGTAACCAAAACAGCATGGTACTGGTACCAAAACAGAGATATAGATCAATGGAACAGAACAGAGCCCTCAGAAATAACGCCGCATATCTACAACTATCTGATCTTTGACAAACCTGAGAAAAACAAGCAATGGGGAAAGGATTCCCTATTTAATAAATGGTGCTGGGAAATCTGGCTAGCCATATGTAGAAAGCTGAAACTGGATCCCTTCCTTATATCTTATACAAAAATTAATTCAAGATGGATTAAAGACTTGAATGTTAGACCTAAAACCATAAAAACCCTAGAAGAAAATCTAGGCATTACCATTCAGGACATAGGCATGGGCAAGGACTTCATCTCTAAAACACCAAAAGCAATGGCAACAAAAGACAAAATTGACAAATGGGATCTAATTAAACTAAAGAGCTTCTGCACAGCAAAAGAAACTACCATCAGAGTGAACAGGCAACCTATAAAATGGGAGAAAATTTTCACAACCTACTCATCTGACAAAGGGCGAATATCCAGAATCTACAATGAACTCAAACAAATTTACAAGAAAAAAACAAACAACCCCATCAAAAAGTGGGCAAAGGATATGAACAGACACTTCTTAAAAGAAGACATTTATGCAGCCAAAAGACACATGAAAAAATGCTCATCATCACTGGCCATCAGAGAAATGCAAATCAAAACCACAATGAGATACCATCTCACACCAGTTAGAATGGCAATCATTAAAAAGTCAGGAAACAACAGCTGCTGGAGAGGATGTAGAGAAATAGGAACACTTTTACACTGTTGGTGGGACTGTAAACTAGTTCAACCATTGTGGAAGTCAGTGTGGTGATTCCTCAGGGATCTAGAACTAGAAATACCATTTGACCCAGCCATCCCATTACTGGGAATATACCCAAAGGACTATAAATCATGCTGCTATAAAGACACATGCACACGTATGTTTATTGTGGCACTATTCACAATAGCAAAGACTTGGAACCAACCCAAATGTCCAACAATGATAGACTGGATTAAGAAAATGTGGCACATATACACCATGGAATACTATGCAGCCATAAAAAATGATGAGTTCATGTTCTTTGTAGGGACATGGATGAAATTGGAAATCATCATTCTCAGTAAACTATCACAAGGACAAAAAACCAAATACCACATGTTCTCACTCATAGATGGGAATTGAATAACGAGAACACATGGACAAAGGAAGGGGAACATCACACTCTGGGGACTGTTGTGGGGTGGGGGGAGGGGGGAGGGATAGCATTAGGAGATATACCTAATGCTAAATGACGAGTTAATGGGTGCAGCACACCAGCATGGCACATGTATACATATGTAACTAACCTGCACATTGCGCACATGTACCCTAAAACTTAAAGTATAATAATAATAAAAAAATAAAAAATTTAAAGAAAAAGAAAAAAAAAAGAAAGGCTAAGTTGTAAAACTCTCCCCTGCTGTTTGATGCATAAAAATAAAGTTTAAAAAAGGCTCTTCCACTTTATGGCAATGTGTGTTTGTTTAATCTTACTTACTGTTTGCTTTGAGAGATAAATTAAGTGAAAAGGTACATGCAAAGCACCTAGCAAGGTTCCAGAACATGATGGAAGCTCAACAACTGTCATTTCCTTTCCCTTTTTCCTTTCTGAAGTTTATGACCTTCATTTATAAAATGAAGGTGGTAGTTTTTTTGTTTTCAGAAAATTCACACAAAAGTAAATTACCTCCAAGATAAATATGAAAAAATATATCCAGCCTATTTAGGAATAAAATGACTGGATTTTAAAACACTGCTATACCTCTTTAAAAACCTACTAAATGAGCAAAGACTTTTAATAAAGTCAGTCAATGCTAAGGAAAGTGGACTATCTGCTACCAAGAATATGCACTTGTGAAAAGATTGTGTATGATTGGGTAGTCAGGCAGAGGGGTTGGGCAATGAAGGGAGGTAGAAGAGAGATTCCAAAACATTCATACTCTGCAACTCAATAGCACCACATCATGGACTTTCAAAGAAATTAAACTTGTTAGACACAAATATAAATACTTAAAAATCTGACAACAGAAAATAGTTAACTGAATCATGGTATATCTAAATGATGGAATATTTTGCACAAATAAATATGTATGCATAGACATTGAAATGACTGTGAACTGGTGAGAATGTATAATGATGGAACTACTTTGGAAAATAGTCTGACGATTCCGAAAAATGTTAAGCATAGAGTTACCATATGACCCAGCAATTCTACTCCTATGAAAATGAAAACGTGTCCACACAGAAATATGTACATAAATATTTATACTAGCATTTATTCATAATAACAAAAATGTGAAAACAATTCAAATGTCCATCAACTGATGAATGGATAAACAGAATTTGGTATAAACATACAATGTAATAATTATTTGACAATAAAAAGGAATGAAATGGGCAGGGTGCGGTAGCTCATACCTGTAATCCCAGCACTTTGGGAGGCAAAGGCAGGCAGATCACTTGAGGTCAGGAGTTTGAGACCAGCCTGGCCAAACATGGCAAAACCTCGTCTCTACTAAAAATACAAAAAATTAGCTGAGTGTGGTGGCACGCATCTGTAATCCCAGCTACTCAAGAAGATGAGACAGGAGAATCACTTGAACCCAGGAGGCAGAAATTGCAGTGAACCGAGATCACGCCACTGCACTCCAGCCTGGGTGACAGAGTGAGACTCCTTTAAAAAAAAAAAAAAGGAATGAAATACTGATACATGAAACAACATGGATAAGCCTTTAAAAGACTATGCTAGGTAAAATAAATCAGTCAAAACAGACCACATATTGTGTCATTCCATTTACATGAAGTGTCCAGAACACGCATATTCATATCCATAGAGGCAAGTAGATTAGTGTCTGCTTAGTGTTATGGAGAAAGGGAGAATGACTGCTAGTGAATATGGGATTTCTTTTTGGGGGGATGATGAAAATATTTTTAAATTGATTATGTTAATGGTTGCACAACTGTGAATATGCAAAAAAATCACTAATTTGTACACTTTAATAGATGAATTGTATGATGTGTGAATTAAATCTTGATAAAGCTGCTCTATAAATGACTGAAGAACTTTTAATAACAGGATCAAACACTTGTATCTGCTATGAACAATCATTAAAGTAGCATTCAAAAAATTGATATGAAACATACAACTATGTAGAAATATGCACAGAAAAAAGAGTAGGAGCGAGCTTCTGGGTAATATCTTTAAAAGGAACACATTTGGAGGAAATGGAAGAGGAAATAACATTTTGGTAACTGGAAAGCAAATGAGCACATGGTCACTGACCTAGCAAATCAGAGCAGGCTGACTCCTGTGCTGAGAACCAACCAGAATCCTCAAGTCTCAGGAACTGGCACCAGGTACCTCTGAAAATGGGACAGACAACAGGATTTGTTGAAAGCTTCTGAGGAAACAGATCCTAGATCCTCTTCTCTGCTTCACCCCACTGGGTGACTGTCCTCCCACTCTGGTGAAAACAAGAGGTTCATACTACAGAGAGGGCAAGATAGAGGGGGTCTGGTCTACTCTAGAGGATACCAGGCCTAACTGAAGGATGAGTATCATACAGACACACGTGGATTTTGTAATCCTGTACATCGTAAATTCTGAGACCCTCCAGCCAAATTTCTCCACTCAACACACAGAACACTGGCAGTCAGGCCTTTACCTTCAGATCAGAGATGAAAGAGCCTTCTTTGGGGCATCTGACCAACCCAAAAGAAAAGCCTTAAACATACTGACGTGGGCCCAAGCAGAGCACCCTAAAGTAAAGCTCATGTTCAATCAGCTCCACTCATATGCTGAGACTACAGATCAGCTATTTAGACCCCCACTTTTAAACAGGAGCAGACAATCAAGTATAACCAGATATTTGAGTAGATCCTTTAACATAAATGTTAGAGACCAAAACAAAGAGAAAGAAAAAAAGAAAAAAAAACCCTAGAAGAAAAGTGGTCTATGGTGCAGAAATTAAATACAATAATCCCAGCTGTTACAAAATTAAACCTACATAGGACAATGACTTAAACCCCAAAATGGGAGTTCCTGATTAGTAGGCAGCTCTCCTCCAAGTATTGATTTAGGGATCCAAGTTCCTTTCACTTTTTGAAAATTTGCAATTGCATTTCTTAGCGGATTCCCAAAATTGTATGATGGCCATGCTGAGAAAAACCTGCATTAACCCTTATTTACATCTAGCAAATAACTAAAAAGGAAAAGCTGGGTAATTATTCATCCCCAAATTGTTCAAGAAAACTAATAAGGCCCAGTGCAGTGGTTCATATGTGTAATCCCAACACTTTGGGAGGCCGAGGTGGGTGGATCACCTGAGGCTAGGAGTTCCAGACTAGCCTGGGCAACATGGTGAAACCCTGTCTCTACTAAAAATACAAAAAATTAGCCAGGCATAGTGGCAGGCACCTGTAATCCCAGCTACTTGGGAGGCTGAGGCAGGAGAATCGCTTTAACCTGGGAGGCGGAGGTTAAAGTGAGCCAAGATCGCCATTGCAATCCAGCCTGGGCGACAAGAGCGAAACTCTGTCTCAAAAAAAAAAAAGAAAGAAAGAAAGAAAAAAGACTAATCATAGTAAGCCATATATCTCAGCTTTGAATCTCATCTCCAAATAGCATATGCAATATAATAATGTAAGCACAGCATGTTAATCAACCAAAATCTCTATGGAGAAGATGGGAGATGAGATATATACATATACATGGTAGAGGGGCAGAGCTAACTTCTCTGCCATTTTCCATAATGGGAAGTCCACAGACAATGCCTAAAATTTATAAAACAAGAAGAAACACAAATATGTTATTTAAAGATGAGGTAAATACAAAAGGAAAAAGCTTTAAAAAGAGGTGGAATTAGTTGTTTCTGAGAAAGGAAATTTGGGGAGGATGAAAACTTTTTATGCCACGTGAATATAATTTTGATTTATAAATAGAAAAAAATGGTGGAAAATATTTTTTGGTATTAACAGTGATTGTTCCTGGGTAAAGGATTTTGGATAAATTTTTAAAATATTCTTTCCTCCATCTATATTTTCTGCATATTCTAAAGTAAACATGAATTATTTTTACAACCAAAGTATTAAAGTGTAAAAGTAACATGTCTGTCTCCAAAGTTGTAAGAGTTAAATGTGAAATGTTTTTAAACAAACTGGCATTTTAAAATTTTAGCTATTCAAATTAAATAAAAAGGAGATGAGTTTTTATGAGGTTAAATTGCTATTCCATATGATAGAAAATTTGGGTATATTAGATCCTTTTGTAAAACATACCAGATTACCACTATTATTTTCTGAACTACCTTGCCTCTTTTTTTTTTTCTTCATAACAACAAAATAAATGTCCTTCCAGGAAGTACCATAATTTTTAGGGTTTTTTTTGAGGCAAACACTTGACTGGTATATTAATCTATTCTCATGCTGCTAATAAAGACATATCTGAGACTGGGTAATTTATAAAAGCAAGAGGTTTAATTGACTCACAGCTCAGCATGACTGGAGAGGCCTCAGGAAACGTCCAACCATGATGGAAGGGGAAGCAAACACTTCTTTCTTCACATGGCAGCAGGCGACAGAAGAATGAAAAACCAAGTGCAGGGGAAGCCTCTTATAAAACCATCAGATCTCCTGAGAACTCACTATCACAAGAATAGCATGGGGGAACCACCCCCATGATTCAATTACCTCCTACCAGATCCTTCCCATGACATGTGGGGATTATGGGAACTATAATTCAAGATGAGATTTGGCGGGGGGGGGGACATGGCCAAACCATATCATTCTGCCCCTGGCCCCTCCCAAATCTCATGTCCTCACAATTCAAAAAATAATCATGTCCTTCCAATAGTCCCCCAAAGTCTTAAATCATTCCAGTATGGTCTCAAAAGTCCAAGTCCAAAGTCTCATCTGAGACAAGGCAAGTCCCTTCTGCCTATGAGCCTGTAAAATCAAAAGCAAGTTAGTTACTTCCTAGATACAATGGGGGTACAGGCATTGGGTAAATATGCCCAGTCCAAATGGGAGAAATTGGACAAAACAAAGGGGCTATAGGCCCCATGCCAGTCCAAAATCGAATAGGGCAGTCATTAAAACTTAAAATTCCAAAATGGTCTCCTTTGACTCCATATCTCACATACAGGTCACAGTGATGCAACAGGTGGGCTCCCACAGCCCTGGGCAGCTCCACCCCTGTGGCTTTGCAGGGTACAGTCCCATCCCAGCTAGCATAGAGTGTCTGCAGCTTTTCCAGGTGCATGGTGCAAGCTGTCAGTGGATCTACCATTCTGGGGTCTGGAGGACAGTGGCCCTCTTCTCACAGCTCCACTAGGCAGTGCCCCAGTGGAGACTCTGTGTGGGGGCTCCAACCCTGCATTTCACCTCGGCACTGCCCTAGCAGAGGTTCTTCTGCAGCAAACTTCTGCCTGGATATCCAGGCATTTCCATACATCCTCTGAAATCTAGGCAGAGGTTCCCAAATCTCAATTCTTGACTTACGTGCGCCCACAGGCTCAACACCACATGGAAGCTGCCAAGGCCTGGAGCTTGCACCCTCTTGTCTGAGATGTACATTGGCCCCTTTTAGCCACAGCTACAGTAGCTGAGATGCAAGGCACCAAGTCCCAAAGCTGCACACAGCAGGGAGGCCCTGGACCTGGCCTAGGAAACCATTTTTCCTTCCTAGGCCTCCAGGCCTGTGATGGGAGAGGCTGCTGTGAAGGTGTCTGACATGCCCTGGAGACATTTTCCCTATTGTCTTGGTGATTAACATTAGGCTTCTTGCTACCTTTGCAAATATCTGCAGCTTGCTTGAATTTCTCCCCAGAAAATGGGGTTTTCTTTTCTATCACAATAGTCAGGCTGCAAATTTCCAAACGTTTATGCTATTCTTCCTCTTGAATGCTTTGCCACTTACAAATGTCTTTTGCCAGATACCCTAAATCACCTCTCTCAAGTTCAGAGTTCCACAGATTTCTGGGACGGGGCAAAATGCCATCAGTCTCTTTGCATGGCAAGAGTGACCTTTATTCCAGTTGCCAACAAGTTTCCCATCTCCATCTGAGACCACCTCAGTCTGGACTTCATTTCCCATATCACTATCAGCATTTTGGTCAAAGCCATTCAACAAGTCTCTAGGAAGTTCCAAACTACCCCACATCTTCCTGTCTTCTGAGCCCTCCAAGACTTTATGAATTCCAAATTTTCCCACATTTTCCCATCTACTTCTGAGCCCTCCAAACTGTTCCAACTTCTGCCTGTTACTAAGTTCCAAAGTTGCATTCCACATTCAGGTATCCTTATAGCAGCACTCCACTCTCAGTACCAATTAACTGTATTAGTTAGTTCTCACCCTGCTAATAAAGACATACCCAAGACTAGGTAATTTATAAAGGAAAGAGGTTTAATTGACTCACAGTTCAGGATGGCTGGGGAGGCCTCAGGAAACTTCCAGCCATGGCAGGAGAAGCAAACATGTCCTTCTTCACATAGCAAAAGGAGAGAAAAGAATGAGAACTGAGTGAAGGGGGAAGCCCCTTATAAAGCCACCAGATATTGTGAGAACTTACTCATTATCATGAGAATAGCATGAGGGAAACCACCCCCATGATTCAATTACCTCCTACCAGGTCCCTCCCATGACACATGGGGATTATAGGAACTACAATTCAAGATGAGATTTGGGTGGGCATGCAGCCAAACCATATCAACTGGTAATTAGAACAATCAGCAGAGCCAACTAAATGTATAAAGTTTCCCAATTTACAGCATCATTTCATGTCATTTGTTTTGTTTCTCTGCCACACATGTATAAGCATCTCAAGGTCAAAATCCACACACCCTCTCTTCTTCCTTCTCTTCCTCTTCTTCTTCATTTTTCTGTCTTTTATTCTTTCCTCCCAAATTTCAGATACTGGGAAAAAATAACTAACATTGGTGTAGTGTTAAGGTAACATTTGCAATTTCCACAAAACCTATTTTGTTTCCATTTAATCCTCACAATACCCATTTTAGAAGGGTGGTAATACTCTCCTCTTTTAATGACACAGAAAACAGAATCACAGAGTGATTTGCCCAGAACACTCTGTGGGTAAACCACAATTGGAACCTACAAGGCTTCATCTTCATGATGGTTATTTACAACAGGTGTTCAATAAGTATAGCTCAGCCAACCATAACCTGAGAAGAACCTGGGATATTCAACCTGTAGTTAGTCCAGATTATGCTTCCTTTTGTTCACTGGGCAGAAGAGTGCATAATCATCTGGGAGCTCTCTTTGTGGTGGAAAAATCTGCAGACAAGGTAAAAATAAGAAAGAAGACCCAGGCATGCCATCAAACAAGGAATTACAAGGCAAAACACAAGACATTTCCCACTTATGAAAAGATAGTATGCTTCTGGAAGGAGTTTCAAAAGCAGGTTTCTCTCTCTATGCACAGTGAAGTGGACTTCAGCTCACCCCCACCAGATATGGCATCAGCCAAGATTAAGATTTGCCCAAGGAGCTGTGCTCAGTTTCTTGGCTTTAGTTTAATTCCTGCTGCTGTCTTCTGGTCGTCCTAGCAACACATATTAAATATGAGAATTTTTGTTTTAAACACTATTTGTGCTAGTAAAAGAGAACTGGAAGACTAGGGAAAGGTGAAGAGATATTTTCAGTACCAAATGTTTTTCTAAGACATCAGACTCTGCAGCAGTGCTGTGATGTACACTAAGAACCTTCTCAAAACCTTCCCCTAGGATTTCATTGGCAAAAGTCAGGAGTAAGAGGGTGGTCCTGGTTGTAGAATGCTAGAGAAGCTTAGGGCAAGAACTTTTTTCTGATTCATAGTCAATTTCAGAAAAATGGTCCTCTGAAAACCAAAATCATTTATAGTCTTTTTTTTTTTTTTTTTTGAGACAAGTTCTCACTGTGTCACCTAGGCTGGAGTGCAGTGGTGCAATCATAGCTCATTGCAGCTTCTATCTTCTGGGCTCAAGCGATCCTCCCACCTCAGCTTCCCAAGTAGGTGGGACTACAGTCATGTGGCACCATGCCCAGCTAGTATTTATTTATTTATTTATTTATTGAGAGAGGTTCTCATTCTGTTGCACAGTGGTACGGTGGCACAATCTCAGCTCACTGCAGCCTTGACCTCCAAGTCTCAGGTGATCCTCCTGCCTCAGCCTCCCAAGTAGCTGGGACCACAAGTGTATGCCACCATGCCTGGCTAATTTTTGTATTTTTTGCAGAGATAGGGTTTCACCATGTTGCCCAGGCTGGTCTCAAACTCCTGGGCTCAAGCAATCCACCCACCTTGGTCTCCCAAAGTGCTGGGATTACAGGTGTTAGCTATCATGCTTGGCCCCTTTATAGCCTTAAATATAAAAAGAATGCTGTCTTTGAAGGGGTTAGTACATGGAAGAAAAGAAATATTCTCCCTCTGTTGCAAAGAGAGCCCTTGATGGAGAGAGATTAAAATATTTTAACACTATAAAAATGAGAATATCATTTTACCAGAAAACTAAATCAAGACTAAGAAAAGATACTGAAAACTGCATGTCAAACTTATATTCATTTCCTGGCTCTCACTGTCCACTACAAGGAAGCATATTTGTTCAACTGCAGAGACAGATGATTTCCCAGCCATGAACTCTCTCAGTTGTCCCTTAGTATCCACCAAGGATAGGTTTCAGGAACCACCCCACCAACTGATACCAAAATCCCTGGGTGCTCAAGTATCTGATGTAAAATAATGTGGTATTTATATAGAACTTATGCACCTGCTCCTATACAGTTTAAATCATCTCTAGATTACTTACAACACTCCTACAATGTAATTGTTATACAAATAGTTGTTTTACCATATTTTTTTAAATTTGTATTATTTTTTGTTTTTTCTGAATATTTGTTATCTGTGGCTGGTTGAATATGTGGATGAAGAGCCCACAGATATGAAGAGCTGACTGCATTATACAGATCTCTGTTTAATGAATATTGAACTGTGTAAGGGACAGTTATCAATTTTTTTTCTGAAAAAGCACAAAGTTGTTCTTCTTCATATGACCACTTAGCATAATGCTAAATTGCAAATCTGTGAAGATGAGTTGTGCAAAACTGACAGAATTTATCCTAGGACCATAGCTTTGGCCTGGTCTGACCAGGCCTGATGAAGGGACAAAGCTTTGTTAATAGTGCTTGTTCACTCATTTGCCTTATCAGATTCTAACCCCATGGTAGGCAGTGTCTGCCCTCACTGGAAACATCACATAACCCAATGCCTGATGCAAAGTGATTGAGCAAAAATTATAGAAAAAATGAAGAAAATAAGGAGGACAGAGTATTCCTTGGGCTATGTTTCTAAATATCAGTGGTCATAGGATCTTTCATGAAAGCTTTGGAATACAGGAAAGTCTGTTTGGAATAAACCTTGGTAAGCACTAGAAACAGGAGGTTGATGAGGCAACCCATGTGCTCTAAAATTAGGTGGAAGTGATGCTTGTTCTGAGAAGTGGAGACACTGATTTGTATTCTGATCCCTGAGCTACAAAAATACCTGACAACAGAGCCAGAACTTTTCTCAGAAAGTGACTCAGCAGCTTGCCTCAGACTGACCCAGTTTAGCACTGAAAGCCCCAACTCCCGAGAAATCCTCAGTTCCTGTCAGATCAAAACATTGGTCACCCTGGAAAACAGATGCTCAAGCACTCCAGCAGGTAACCATTTTCAGCTGAATTCTGCATCACACAGCATGTAAGTTGTTAATCTAGAGTGGGACATTTTGAGGACAAAAAAATGTTTATTCTACCCTGAACATATCTTTTTTATCAAAAGCTTAATTTTTAGAAGGATTTCATTCTGATGTCTTGCTGGAATGCATTAGCTGCAGAATTCAATTGAAGGTATCTAAAATGAGAACACCTGGGGATTTACTTTGGTGTTTCTAAAATGAGATGGCCTAAGGATTCGAGTTTTTTACACAACTAGATAGTAGAGTCCATTAAAATGAAGTTGAATCTCAATAACTGATATTGAGATTTTTTTAAAGACAGTGATTGGCCATGAGAATCAATTTATTCTTGAGGCCACCTCCAAAATTTTGACTAGATCATTAACTTGTCCTCCCATTTTCTTTGAAGGGAGGACATCATTTAGTTCATGTAAGAACAGAATCAAATTATTCAGACATGAATTTACATAGAAGGGCTGAGATGCAGCCCTGTTTTCACCACTGCATTGTTCTGTCCACTGCCCATCCCACCCCCTGGAAACTCAGTGGGGCATTGAAACTGACTCTGGAAAGACACATGTGAGCTTGGAATCTACAGAGGGAATATACAATCTGGCCCTTAGAGATTTTTCCATTTATTGAATCAAAGACTAATAAATGCTGTAAAGACTTCTGTTCACAATAAAAGTAGCATCTTGACATTTCTGGAAAAAGTTACTAACATATAGTGGGATTCATACATTACATTATTGAATGCCCCTATCCTGCAATTTCTGGAGGAAACTTGCCCTAATACAATTTATTTTTAGTTCTTTAATAATTCAGAGTTTGAAATACATAATAAGCAAATTCTGATGATCCCAAAACTACAGAACAAACCACAAATAACATAAAAGATCTCCAAGACTTCCCTGGTAAGATGCTTCAGCAGTTACTAAAGAGTTCACCTCTAAATGAACTTTCATCCTTACCAGTAGCTGATTATTCATTCAGATGAAAATTCAACTGAAAATACTTTCAGTTCAATGGTAACAACCAATAAAGAAAGAATTTTTGTGTAGAGATTTAGGCAAGCACAAATCAGTCTTATATCAGTTTCACTCAGATTTATGTTCCATATAGCATGTATTCCTTGAACACAAAAATAAAAAATTTAAATCCTTGATATTTTTACATCAGAGGCAGTATTTTTCTGATACATATATCAATATACATCCATTCATTATAGTGGCCCAAGGACCTTATGATCACAGTGATGATATGAGACCCAGAGTTTTCCTTGTTTATAAGTCAGTCATCAAAAAAATGATCCTTTTTGGAGTTTTATGTTATCATTCCACTTTTTTGGATGAAAGAGATAATTTGCAAATCACAAGGAGGATGGCTTAAAGTTTATATTGTATGCTAGGCTAGTGACTAGAAAATATTACCAGGATATGTAAATTACTCACCTACAGCTTGATACAGGAGCCACTTCAGGTGGAGCATGGGAGAGCATATATGTGACTGTTCCTGACTCTAAGTAGATGGGAAAGACTGAATTCAAGCATGAGAAATGCTGGGAAAGAAGAAAAAATGTTTTGGAATAATAATGGTTATTCTATCTGAAATGGTATATCCTTAGTGAATTGTTTCTAACCGTAACCTAAATCCTTGTATTTTCCACAAATCAGCATTTACTGAACAAATGTAAGAGGATAAATGATTACCATTCCCTCTCTAGGAACATCTGTTTCCAAAGGAATTTTGGCAGAGTTTACAAGTGATGTCAGACTGCTAGACACAAAGATTACAATCTGGCTAATTCTTGCCCTGGCAGTCCTACCTCCAGGGGAGCCTTCACTAGAAAAATGTGAGCCAGAGTTTGAAATGGGTTACTATACATTCTCACTGGAAAACAAACAAAAGGCTGGAGGCAGGAAGTGCTCATAGCTGGAGTTTTACTGAATCCCTCAAATGTTTACATTCAACATTCCATAAAATGTCTATTTGGGAAGATGAACAAAGAGAAACATTTCCCATTATGATGTTTAGCATCAACAAATATTTACTGAGATAACTCCTTTGAGGTGGAAGGAGCCTCCAGGTTCTTTCTCTTTTTTTTTTGTTTTTTTTCTGAGACGGAATCTTGCTCTGTTGCCCAGGCTGCAGTGCAGCGGCACAATCTCGGCTCACTGCAACCTCTGCTGCCTGGGTTCAAGCAATTCTCCTGCTTCAACCTCTTGAGTAGCTGGGATGACAGGTGAGCGCCATCATGCCTGGTTAGGTTTTTCGGTATTTTTTAGTAGATACGGGGTTTCACTATGTTAGTCAGGCTGGTCTCCAACTCCTGACCTCAGATGGTCCACCTGGCTCAGCCTCCCAAAGTGCTGGGATTACAGGCATGAGCCACTCCAGGTTCTTTCTTTATGGACCAATGTGGTTCACAACACTCATAGAATAGTTACACTTCAGATGGGTAGTTGGCCCGCTGGGATTTCATAGGATCCTATAATTACTTTCTGTTCATCAGCTTTCATTGGGTCATTAGAAATGTGGTCAAGAAAGGACTTTGAGTGGATTACTTAGGCCAGGGACTACAGCAACCACTTTAGACTGGGAAGACTCATTATTGTGAGCATATATTGTGAGCATTTTTAATATGGATGGAAAGAGGTGACATTTGGGTTTGGTTGTAACCTGCAAAATATTGGTCTAAAGAAATGCAACTCTTTCAAAGTTAAGGTTTGGTGGACAAGAGAGACTTTGCCCTAAGCTAATTCAAAAGAGAATTAACGAAAAGACCACTGAAATCAAGTAAAAATCTGTTTTGATGGTGAAAAGAAAATGGAATAGAAAGGAATGTATCATGTGCCATCACTTGGACCCACAATAAGCAGCAGTGATGTTTCCGCAGCATTTTTCTTTTTTTTCCAGGTTAAAACTGGGTACATTAAAGAACAGGGATGTGCTATAGAGATTTTCACTGGATGACATATAGTTGTTTGATTGTATTACAACTGTTGAATCATTAAGTTTGGCTAAGGGACTAACATTCCATAAAGTTAAATGATAACATTGAAAAATCAAGGGGCACCAAGCATCAAGTAGGAGACTGGCTTACTTGGCCCTAGGCAAATCACGTAACTTCTTATTTTCAATAAACTTCTCATTGAGGATATGGATGCTTGCTCTAAATTCTTTACAGATTTATTGTGATGATCAAATAAAGTAATACAATAAAATACAAATATATAGTAATTTATGATCATATAAATGAAAAGCACTATGAAGAAATATAATTCACCTTTCAAATATAATGTACTGTTATCGCACACACATCAGTTCCAGCACTATAAACTTAGTTAATTTTTATGTTCAGAGAACTTACTGTGATTAATTCCCTTCACCTCTTTTAAGAAGTCAAGGGCATTGGTTCATTTAATGAATGACATTGTTTTTAAATTATTCACTATAGAAAAATGGGTCTGATCTGCAGACACCAATTAACATTGTAGTGACCCTTGCCCCTTCCTAGGTTACCAGCCCTACTCCATCACCTTCCCCTCCCCTCCAACTGTCATTCCTCAGGCAGTTAGGGTAAAGGTTATGTAATTGCAGCAGTTCCTCCACCACTCATGATTAGAGGCCAATGTAACTGCCAACCAAGAAGCTGAAATAAACTCCACAATGATTACACTCCACTGTTGCTGAGATTTAACAGAAATTGCCCAACTAGAACCAGAAAAACATATATATATATATGCAGACAAGAAAATCTGACCCAATGCCAAAGGAATGTTGTCCCCCTCCTCCAAGTAAACACAAATGTGTATCTGGTTATGAAAGAATTGTCCGGGAGAGTTCTCAGGCTCTGGTGTTAAGAAGCCTGCTGATCTGTCACTCACCACCATCTCCCCAGCCCCAAAGGTTCAGACGGGAAGTCAAAGGACACATGAGTAGAAATGATACAGGGATTGTTTTTGTTTTTGTTTTTTTAAGAGTGAGATATTGAAAGCTGGCTCCCATTCCATGGCTGTGGGCCTCCTTTAAATATAAACAGCAGCAAGAGCTGAGAATGACTGCCATATTTGAATGCCAAATAAACACAAAATGATGAGCACAGATTTTTGGCTTTATATTAAAGCTTGGTTTTTTCAATAACCCCTTTTGTTGCCTCTAAAGACAATGGTCTCCGTGTTTCTGAGCCAGATTCCTGGGACTCTGAGCAGAGCCTCCCTTGACGCACCCCAGCGGAGTTCACTCCACAAGCAGGACTAGTGTTCCTTTTGGGTTGAAAGCAAGCCATCTTTCCCCTCCTGGCCCACTGCTGTAGAAGCATTTGCTTATTGAAAATAAAGAGCAGTGGTATATGACACTTGGAATCTGCAGACCAAGCCCCAGGGTAGTTTGATGAGGGATGTGTTCAGTGGTTTCTGCTTGGTTGGGAAACGGTAGTTTCATCATGAGATCTGCAATGGACTCATGTGGATGGAGTTGAGGATTATCCACTTCATTAATTCATTGTAGGTTTAATTTTTTTTAATGAGTGTTTATCATTTTTGGTTTATGTCATGTAAGGTAGCAATAATCAACTGCACTAGATAGAACTACCTGGCTTTTTACTCTCCTTCCAGTCTGGCAGTTAAAACAAACCAAAAATTCTCTTAAATGGTTAAGTATCTCAGGTATTTACATAGGTAACTGTCTCAGTGCAGATATGTGAGCCAATCAAATACGAAGAGGTCTGGTCATGCATCCCCTTATCCCCAGGCACCGCCTTTTTTAAAGCACTACATCAGGATTTCAAAGTTCTATTGCAAAAGCACTTAAATCCTGTGTGAGGGTACTCGTTTCTTACACTTTCCTTGTAACTCACAAAGGGTTCCCCTCTGCTGATTTTTAACCTCACAGATGAGAATGGAATTCAAAATTGTATACTAATATTTTAATTATTACTTATATAACATAACCAATTACCAATTAATATTTAATAATTATATATTAAATTTTTAATAATTATATATTTAATAATTCTTCTTTAATAATTATATATTTAACATATAATACATATTTTATAATATATTATATATTTTATAATACATACTATATATTTTATAATACATATTATATATTTTATATTATACATTTTATAATACATATATATTTTATAATACATATTATATATTTTATAATATATTATATATTTTATAATACATATATATTTTATAATACATATTATATGTAATATATAAAAAATTATATATAATTATATGTAATAGTTATAATAATTATATATAATTATAAATTTAATTATTTAATTATTTAAATAATTTAATTAATTTATGTAAATTTAAATAAATTTAATTATTTAATAAAATGTTTAATTATCAGATTATGTAATACATTGTTAAGGGAAATTATTTAAACATAAACACAGTTAACGTTCATTTACCAGGTTTCTATTGTCTTCAAATTTGTAACAATAATAACCTAATGGGCTCAATGCCCACCCAGTGGCACCTTCACATTTTGTCTGTGTGAAAAAAGTGATAGTTGTAATACCTGATAATTCTTACCATTTCTATAGGTCTTTCCAGTTTACAACACACCTTAATAACCATTATTAGGGTTTGTCTTCAAAATCATCCTTGTGAGAGGATTATTATCATGTCCATTTTATACAAGACAAGACTGAGTCTTAGAAAAATTAGGTGATTTACTGACAGTCATGCAAATAACATGGCAAACCAGAATTCAAATCCAGGTCTCCTTATTATGAATTTAGTTTTCATTTGGGTAGAGCATGCTACATGAATGCCTGGAAATATAAGTGATACAAAGTTTGTAAACCACCTGGTGGAGTTGCACATAGCATTGTTCTTATCGATGATGTTTAAAAAATACAGAATACATTTATTATTCTTCAAGTATAAACAGCCGTTTTGTCAAAAAATAACAGATACTGGCAAGGTTGTGGAGAAACAGGAATGCTTTTACACTGTATTTGAGAGTGTAAATTAGTTCAACCATTGTGGAAGACAGTATGACAATTCCTCAAACACTTAAAGACAGAAATGTCATTCAACCCAGCAATCCCATTACTGAGTATATACCCAAAGGAATATAAATCATTCTATTGTAAATACACATGCACACGTATGTTCATTGCAGCACGATTTACAATAGCAAAGACACGGAATCAACCTAAACGCCCATCAATGATAGTCTGGATAAAGAAATTGTGGTATATATACACCATGGACTAATATGCAACCATATAAAAGAATAAGATCATGTCAATTGCAGGGACATGGATAGGGCTGGAGGCCATTATCCTCAGCAAACTAATGCAGGAACAGAAAACCAAATACTGCATGTTTTCAATTATACGTGAGAGCTAAATGATGAGAACATGGACACACAGAGGGGAACAACAGACACTGGGGCCTACTGGAGGGCAGAGGGCGCGAGTAGGGAGAGGATGAGGAAGAATAACTAATGGATACTAGGCTTAATACCTGAGTGATGACATAATCTGTACAACAAACACCCATGAAACACGTTTACCTATGTAACACACCTGCACATCCTGCACATGTCCCCCAGAAGTTAAAATGAAAGTTAAAAAAAAAATAGACATTTTGTACCAAATGATAGTTCCTCAGCCATTCACAGTATAATAGTTGGGTCACTGTGAGAATTATCTGAAGAGGTCATTCCCAACAGACTTTCTATTTATTTATTCATTCATTTGTTCATTTACTCACCTTTTTTTTTTTTTCACTTATTTGCTTGTTTATTCATTTACTTATTTATATTAGGAATTTTTTTCTCTCATACTTGTACTGTCAGCCCTGGTATCAGCCCTGATAAACTAGATTCTAACAATTAAAGCATAAAAAATAGTAATGCAGCCCACTTGAGAAGTATATTGTGAAGAATAACTAGCAAAAATTAATAAACACTTAGCAATCACTGGGTTCTGAGCAGTTTTACAAACACCCATAGTGGGTTTCAATGGAACATTTGTCCTTTTCATATCAATCTATTTCCAACTCAAATTTCACTCTAAAGAACACATTATCATTCTATCATTTCTTTCAGCAATTGTGGTAGAACCATAATTCATCTCAAAAATGCAAATAATTCTTTGTGGCCAAATAACATTAAATTTCAAAACCAGCATTTGGCATGACTAAAACTGAGTTCACTACATCCTCAAATGAAAGATTTTGTTATGGAGATCATTTACTATCCAAAGTTTTAAATATCCATGCATGAAATTCATAAAGAGAAAGCAAAAAAACAGAAGGTGATGTTCCTAAAAGGCATACATTCTCTGCCTATGTGCTCTCTACTTGTGACAGGAAAGCCCAAACTAAACTCCAGATCTGGTGGAATTAAAATGAAGCTGAGTTTCTACATAAACTCAATGAACTATGGACCAAAAGCTTCATCAACAGCCAAGCTCTTCTTCTGTGTATGCTTAAAAAGTACTCTATGTAATTTTGTTACCCTAGACAATATTTTCTGAACAAAGAAAACAGCAACACCTAACCCACATCCATGAGCTAGGATTCTTCAGATTCACTTGTGTTCAAAGACCTGAGCAGGGGCAAGTGATCACGTGTAGATAAACTTCACATTGGATAAAACTCCAATTTTCAAAACAAACTTTTAGGAGAGGATGATAGAAAAAGTCTGGATTTTTGCTAGACTTCTTATCATTGGTGATGCAGGCTGAATATATCTTTGGGTCTAAAAAACTTTAATAAGCCAATAAAATTTTCCTTAGGCATGGCCTATAATTAACAAAGCAAGGTGACAACTCAGAATTCAAGCAATGACATCAATATTCTGAAGAACGAAAGAACTGAGACCATCATTTTTTTATTAGAAAAATTAAAAAATTGTTTATTTTTATGTTATTTTATTTTATGTTATTTTAATGTTATTTTATTTCATGTTATTAGTGTTTATTTTTATGTTATTAGTGTTTCTTAAATACTTTCTTTCAGAATCAGCCTATTGCTTCTGGGACTATGAGCATTGTCCTTACCAAAGAAAATATGAAACTGTAAGGAAAGAATAAAGGATAATTTTGCGAACAACATTCACTTAGGAGATGATAAAAGTATCACTTAAATATCATTTTGAGGTGAAAAACTGTCCTAGAAAGTTAAAGTGTGTGTCTTCCAAAATTGTTCTTACAGACCAATATATAAATCTAGGCTGTTGATGTTGTTTGTATTAATAATGATGACTCAAAAATAAAATAAAATCAGAGCCCTATACAACCAACATCTTTTTTTTTTCACAATAACATAAGTCCTAATACAATTGAATTAAACTTGACTGTGAATAGTTTCAAAATCTAAGGGAGGGGAAAGTGGTCAGATAGGAATGCAAACTTCCCAATATTTCCTACCGGGCACTTGCATTTAATTCTTCTGCCTTCAGCAGCTTTCTATTACCTCTCTCTCTCTCTCTCTCTTTTTTTTTTTTTCTCAGAAAACCTCTTCAGAAATCCCTATATCACCCTCCCTCTCCAGCTCCCTTTTGGCCTTTCAGTCTAACCTGTCAGTACTACGGCCTTTGAAGTTGGCGTCTGCCTGTGCTCTGAGCTGCTCTATCAAGTACTATCGGTTAATGAATTTTTAGGGCAAAGAACTAGGAGAATCTGATAGCGGTCTTGTGGGTTTTTTTCTCTTTAGTTAAATAAAACTAAAGAAAACTTTCTCTTCTGGAAGCCACATAGGGACAGGAGAGTTAAATTGATTAAGACTATGATCTTTTAATTGCATTTCCTTCCCCAGATAACACCTTCAGCAAAGCAGTAATTCTGATGTCAAAATCTCTTGTGCTACCAGACCTTAGTGCTCTGTAGTCTGTCAGGCAGGGTTTTTCCACCCCGGCTTCCTAGGGCTTCTTCAACTGCAGAAAGCATTCTTTCGACAAAAATTTGTCTCTCAGTTCATCTACCAGCTGAATCCACACTCCCAAATCCAGTGCTTGACTTTACAGCTACCCAAGCTGATACTACTGCCCAGAGAAGGAATGCAAAGATGTCAGAGAAAATCCTGGTCAAGTGTGCAGCGGAAACAGTACTTTCTGGCATCTCACCCCAGAACTCTGAAAGTATTTCCCCATAGGGAAACACAGCTACACACATACATACATACGTATAGTAAATGGACAAAGACTAGAAAGGTTTAAAGAGAATTAGGAACCCTAGGGAATTTTTTTTTTTTTTTTTTTGAGATGGAGTCTTGCTCTTGTCGCCCAGGCTGGAGTGCCGTGGCGCAGTCTCGGCTCACTGCCACCACCGCCTCCCGGGTTCAAGCGATTCTCCTGCCTCAGCTTCCGGAGTAGCTGGTATTACAGGCGCCTGCCACCAGGCCTGGCTAATTTTTGTATTTTTAGTAGAGACGGGGTTTCACCATGTTGGCCAGGCTGGTCTTGAACTCCTAACCTCAGGCGATCCACCCGTCTTGGCCTCCCAAACTGTTGGGATTACAAGTGTTAGCCACTGCGCCTGGCCAGGGAATTTCTTTTCTTTTTTCTTTTATTATTATTATTATTATTATTATTATTATTATTATTTCTGAGATGGAGTCTCGCTCTTTCGCCAGGCTGAAGTACAGTGGCGTGATCTCGGCTCACTGCAACCTCCGCCTCCCAGGTCCAAGCGATTCTCCTGCCTCAGCCTCCCGAGTAGCTGGGACTACAGGCGCAAGCTACCACGCCGAGCTAATTTTTGTATTTTTAGTAGAGACAGGATTTCACCATGTTGGGCAGGATGGTCTCAATCTCATGACCTCGTGATCCGCCCACCTCAGCCTCCCAAAATGCTGGGATTACAGGCGTGAGCCACCACGCCCCGCCGGGAATTTCTTAAAGAAAGTCCTTAAAGGAAATACCATTCCAAAAAAAAGGGGTGGAGGAGGCTAAGTTAACTTGAGTCGTTAAGCAGGGACAAAAGACTCAATTAAGTCTTGATCCTACTCTGCTTATATTGGTATCTTCCTTCGGAGCACTTGGCTTCATAGAGTTAACTTCAATTCCCATCTTTGATCTTTGCCTCATTGTGCCTTCCCAGGTTTTGAGTCCGAACTTTCCTGTACCCTCTCTGACTTGGCCTGACCCTCCAGTCGCAACACATGCTATTGCACTCGTGCTTCCATTTCTAACCTCACAGAGACCCATTCATACCAGGGCCCAGCAGACACTGCCTCAGTCTTCCCTGCCAGTCAGATGTGGTAGGGCATACTTGCCCATCACACGGGACTCTTCTGAATGCAAAGGGTAGACTTTGCCTTATACAGCGAAGAGAAGATGGGACTTTTGCACTTAAAGAAACTATAACCATAGAGGAGTAAGGAGTTGAGGAGGAACCACCAGCATGTCTCCATGTAGGGCTGAATCAGAGCTTTTCTCAAAGTTGCTACAGGGCTGTGTATTTGCTTTTCTGTCACACTCTGTGCACCCACCCATCTTATATGCAGTAGAGAGCTCCCCAACTCTCCAAATTTACCATGGAGAACCCAATGAGAGATTTTTCTAAAAAGTCTCCAAATGCATTCCTGGAGTCAGGTTTAAGGTAGCAACAGGTCCCTGCTGTGTACAAGACAGAGCTGCAAACTGCAGAAATGGACAGAGAGTAGCAGACAAGGAAAGCATTAAAAAAAAACAAAAAACTTGTGGAAGTTTTGACATCATTTCCTCCAATGACTGATAACTATTTTAAAAGAAAATATTGGAAAGAGTACTAACCAAAATAGTACTAACCAAAAACCTGGTAACAATAAATTTTTGACCATTATCCATAAATGAGATCATCAGTCCCTGGATAATATAATGTAATACTTTTGTTAAATTGAATTTTTTTCAGAGAAGACTATACTTTAGCATGATCCTAGCCTTCCTAGAAGGTCTTTTCTTAGAGAAAAACACATGAGTGTATTGTTATGTGACGACAACTTTGACCTGAAAGGGTATTTAGGCATTCTCCCAGACAAGCTGTTGATTTCCACATAAAATTGGCAAAAGAGAGAGCCATCTGGGATAAAATGTTATGCACACTGTTGGTGTCTCACTGTTAAGAAGTGCATTTCAGTTTTGTACCACAAAAAAAACTGCTATTATCCTACTAATAGTTGTTATTTCTCAATAATCTCTAAAATCAGTTTCACAGATTTATAAGGAATCCAGGACGGATGTATTCATTTTACCTATTTCAAAATCTAAAACACAATTTTTAAATGAGCATTTAATGCAACTATCTACTTACCTACTTTCAGAGTTTTCTATAAAAAGTATGCTCAGTTCCCAGATCCCATGGTACCTATGCAATAGAGATCCATCAAAACATTTAACAAAGAGATAAGAGATCTGGGTCTTAGCCATCATTCTACTATTCACTAACTATGAGATATTGTGTAAGACATTTAATATTTCCAGATATATGAGTTAAGATAACATCAGCTGTGGAACAAATACCAACATTTCATTGGTGATAGAAAATTGTTTCTTGTTCATAGGACAGTTCAATGCAAATACTCCAAGTCAGCAGCAACTTTCCTCCACACAGTTATTCAGGGATTCAGGTTCATCCAGTTTTAAAAATTTCTCCATCCACTAGAGCTTTAGAGTCATCTGCTTTTAGCTAATGGAAAAGAAAAGCGAGTGTGGAGAAGTCTCACTTGCCTCTTAGGAGTCTGGCCTACGAGTGACACATTTCACTTTCACTCACATTCCAATGTCTAGAACTAGCCAAATGGCTATGCTTGATTGTAAGGTTGGAGCCAGGGCCTGAGAAATGTGGTCCAGCCAGGGAGAGCATGCATTTTAGGTGAATAGCTATAAATGTTTCTGTCACACCAGACCTGTACTTATTCACCTGTGAAATAATAATATCAATACCTGACCTGCCACCCCAACAGGAACATTGTGAGAAAAACAAGTAATAAGTATTAATATGCTTTTTAAATAGTACCAGAGAAACACACCTCCACAAGGTATGTACATCAGAAAGCACATACCATTTAGACTATGACATAATGCTTTCTTATTATATAACTGTAAGATATATCTTGATTTCAGAAATTTAAAATTTTTAAAAATGTCCAGACACAGTGGCTCATGCCTGTAATTACAGTACTTTGGAAGCCAAGGCGGGCAGATCACTTGAGGCCAGGAGTTCAAGACCAGCCTGGGTAACATGGAGAAACCCGATCTCTAAAAAAAAAAAAAAAATACAAAAAGTAGCCAGGCATGGTGACATTCACTTATAGTCCCACTACTCAGAAGGCTGAGGTGGGAGGATCACTTGAGCCTGGGAGGCAAAGGTTGCAGTCAGCTGTGATTGTGCCATTACACTCCAGCCTGGGCGACAGAGCAAGATCCTATCTCAAAAAAAAATTTTTTTTTTAAATGGTTAATGGTGACTGCCTAATTTGGAATCTACTCAACCTCCACCCTGTGAAAAAACATAAAACCAACAAAGAGAGCAAATAAAATCATACCTAATCCACTCCTTCAGCAGTATTATGAGAGAGAATATCATGACACTCAAATTCTCTGTAAGTAGAGAAAAAACAACTCCAGCTGAGCTCCTGATGCCTACCTACCACTACAAGCCTGTGGGTGAAAAGAGTGGAGGAGGCAATCCTTAAGAGACTATGAAAAGATCAAAGGGCACAGATAACTGAAACATGGTACAAACAAAAGCATCCCCAGAAAGAGAAAAATCCAGCAGTAAACACTAATCACAGGGGAGAACTTGGTAATTAACAATACCAGCTAAAGGGAAGGGGTTTGAGGATGACGGCACCAGAAGCAACAGTCTCTGAGAAGCATTACTCAGGGGAAAAATCAGTTGTACAGGAAAGGAGATGTAACCCTTGGAAACATAGCAGTAAAAGAAAAGTAGAATGTGAGAAAAGAAAAAGATATTTACTAAATTAAATAAAATAATTAAAGAAACAAAAAAAACAAAGCACACAATTTTTTGTCTTCTTGACACTATCAAACAACATCATCCATAAAAGCAACTCAGAGGGTAGAAACATCAGAATAGAGAATTGTGAAACTAGGAGCACTGACTACAAAATGAATAGGAATACAAATAGCAGACCACATCCATACAAAAACTGGAGAACAACTCAGAAAATGTGAGTTGAGGCATTTTAGTCAACAAAACCCCTCCCCACAAAATCAACCACAAAGCTGAAGAAATTGTCATAAAATACTCCAAACAGAATTAAACACTTTTACACAAATATTTGTAAGTATGAAAAAGTCTTGAACTACAAAAACAAAAATCAAGAACGGAAATAGAGGGGAATGGGAAAGAAGAAATAAAATGAAAGCTGATTGAATTCAAGAAAGAGAGAAAAAGATAAAATTATATCAGAAATCAAAAGGTACCCAAAATTAGATTCAAATGAGAATTAAAAAAAAAAAAGAAATAAAGAAAGAAGTAAAAATGAACTCTCAATAGTGTAAACACAGAGATCCATACCCTGACATTTTTTGAAAGACAAATGGAAAAGAAAATCTTGAAAGCAGCAAGATAAAAATGAATTGTCCTCTACAAGAGAATCCAACTAGATTAACAGCTGTCTTTTCATCAGAAAAGATAGAGGCTAAAACCGGTGGGATGAAATATCCAAAGTGCTAAGAGAATCTGTCAACCAAGAATCTTGCATCTAGCAAAACTGTCTTTCAAAAATGAAGGGAAAATAAAGTTGTTCCCAGATAAACAAAAGCTGAGAGAAGTCATTACTAGAAGATCCACCTTATGGCAGAGAAATAAACTGGCATTGGCCTTGTCAAAAACAACATACAAAACAAGGCAACAACTGACCCACTGTTTTAGTACATTTTGTGTCACTATAACAGAATATCTGAGACTGGGTAATTTATAAACAGGAGAAGTTTATTTGGCTCACAGTTCTGGAGACTGGGATGTTCAAGAGGATGGCATCAGCATCTGGTGAGGACGTTCATGCTGCATCATTCCATGGTGGAAAGTGGGAGGGCAAGAGAGGACAAAAGCGAGAGAGCAAGAGAAGGCCAAACTTGTTTTTATATCAGGCTCACTCTTGAGATAAATAACCCACTCCCATCATAATGACACTAATCTGTTCATGAGGTTAAAGCCCTCATGACCTAGTCACCTCTTATTAGTCCCCACCTTCCAACACTGTTGCATTGGGGATTAAGTTTCCAACACATGAACTTTCAGGGACATATTCAACACATAGTAACAACATTTTCAAAAAAAACTAAAAATGTGTAAATTAAGAATATTGTATCCATCCAAACTGTTCTTCAACAATCAATGCTGTAAATAGATGTCTTTGAGCATGCAAGAACTCAAGAAATTATTTCCTAATGTACTCATGTGCCCTTCTCAAAAAATCTCCTGAAAAATGAACTTGATCCAAATAAGAAATAATGGCAGATAGTTTGGCAAAGAACAATACATTTTCTTGTAAGGTAGTAGAGATTTCATTCCCTCAAATGGATTGCAGGAGGGACACAAGAAATAATACAGTCTCTATGGAGGGGAGTTTTTCAATATCTAATAAAAGTACATATGCATTTAGCTATTTATCCAGCAACTCCACATCTAGAAATTTACTGTGAAGATAGCTCTCCAACATATGGAAATACATGTGTGGAAGAGGCTATTTATTGCAGCATTATCTATCATGGCAAAATATTGGAAGCTATCCAAATGTTGGGCATAGGAGATTGAAAAAAACTATGATACATACACATATGGAGTATTACACAGCTATGAAAAAGAAAAAGAACAATATGAACTTATATGGAGAATTTTCAGGAGATATTGTTAACTGAAAAAAGCACAGTACAAAACAATACACAGAGTATGTGCCTTTTCTGTAAGAAAGAAAGAGGAAAACAAGAAAGCATGAATTTACCTACTTATCCTTACAAAAGGAGTTCAAGAAAGATTAATTAGAAAGCAATGAAGTTGGTTACCTCCAAGGGGTTGGGAGCAGAGTGAACAGGGTGGAAGGGATGTGAGAGGGAGTAACGCTTCTCTGAGGATAACTTCCCATTTAATTTTTCTTTCAGAAGGTTGTTAATGTCCTGACAAGATTAAATCAACAAGGTTAGGAAAGAGGAAAACTGAAGCTGAAATCAAACTAAAACAAGTGAACCCAATTGTAATTCAAATAAATAATCACACAGAAGGAGAAAAAGAGAGAGAGATTGAATCTAAGTCATGTGTGAACACAATATTTTATTATATACCCTCAGGTTTGGGGAGACAAGGGGAGAAGGAGAAAAACAAACAAACCCTGAACTTTTTTTTTTTTTTTTTTTTTTTTTTTTGGAGACAGAGTCTTGCTCTGTTGCCCAGGCTGGAGTGCAGTGGCACGATCTCAGCTCACTGCAGCCTCTGTCTTCCAGGTTCAAGCAATTCTCCTGCTTCAGCCTCCCAAGTAGCTGGGACTACAGGTGCATGCTGCCACGCCCGGCTAATTTTTTTTTTTTTTTTGTATTTTAGTAAAGACGGGGTTTCACCGTGTTGCCCAGGCTGGTCTTGAACTCCTGAGCTCAGGCAATCCGCCCGCCTCGGCCTCCCAAAGTGCTAGGATTACAGGCATGAGTCACTGCACCTGGCCCAAACCCTGAACTTTTAAAATGCGTTTGGGCCAGGCATGGTGGTTCACGCCTGTAATCCCAGCACTTTGGGAGGCCAAGGCGGGTGGATCATGAGGTGAAGAGATCAAGACTATCCTGGCCAATGTGGTGAAATCCCATCTCTACTAAAAATACAAAAATTAGCTGGGCGTGGTGGCACGCACTTGTAATACCCCTACTCAGGAGGCTGAGGCAGGAAAATCGCTTGATTCCAGGAGGCGGAGGTCGCAGTGAGCCGAGGTTGCACCACTGCATGCCAGCCTGGTGACAGAGTGAGACTCTGCCTCAAAAAAAAAAAAAAAAAAAAAACAATTGGATGTGTTTAGTGACAAAGAGAAGCAATTGTGAAACTATTTCAGATGCATTACAGGATTGAGCAAATGAATAAGTATGTTGATGTTGCTGAGAGTCAAATTCTAACTGTAAAAGCAATGAGGATGAACAACCCTGTGCAGTGGATTACAACTGGAGGTATAAATGTCAACACATGCTTTCTAAACTAGAAATGGAATACGTAGGTGTTTGCATGTATGCATGTATATGTGTAGATTGATGTATATGTGTGTGTGTACATGTACATGTATGTATCCATATTTACATGGGTGTAAGATATGCATATATTTTCTACCTCTGCCTCTGGAGCCATGCCAATAGCAATTTTTATGCCTAGCACCCAGATATTGGTCTCTATGCCCATTCCTCACTAACAAATACCAAGGATTCTCAGAAAAACAGCTGATTCTGAGGCTGGGTCAAGGAAAGTACAGGTAAGCATGGAACACCTTGTTTTTCCAGATAGTAAAAATGTACTTAAAAAAATTTCATGGGAGCATGTCACAAGATTCAAGTTTCAGTTGGAAAAGTCTATCACTGGCCAAATCTGAGACAATTTGATGACTAAAACAATTAGGAATAGTAAAAAAGTACAGACTATTAGAAAAACTATGTCTATGAGTCCATACCAGTAACAAATAAAGAAATAGGAGAGAGGAGTATTCTTGCTTATGGAACTGACCGATAAAATGTGGAAGGAGTGCAGTTTTGGAAAAATCACACTTTGTTATCATCATAGCAAAGACTGATTCAAGTAAATTATCAGTGGATGCTAAATCCTGGGGAAATTTTTCATGAGAAACAGGATATTTGCATGGTCTTAGGTAACTCCTCACAGATTGTTTATGTGCTTCAAAATAATATAATAATGGGGAGGAGAAATTGGACAAAACCTACACCAGGGGAGCAAAATCGGTGTTGCCAATGATGGGCAGATGGACATGATGTGTCTCTAGATGTGAAACCATGAGGAAGACTCAACATCGCTTATGTAGTATTTCAGTCTGGCACATATATCTCCATCTGACCACGTGGAATCATCAGAGGAACCCCAAATGGGGAACATTCTGTATTCTTCAAAGAAGTCAATGCTATAAAAGACAAAGAGAGGCTGCAGAAATGTTCCAGATTAAAAGAGACTAAAGAGACATGAAAACCAAATGCAGTATGTGATCTTATACTATATCCTGTACAGGAGAGGGGAAGAATCTATAAAAGACATTATTGGGTCAACTGACAACACTGGAATGCAGATGTTAGATTTCATTAACATATTGTATTACAATTAAAGGTACTGAAGTGGCTAACTGTACTGAGGTTTTGTCATAGAATATTCTTAGTAATAAAAACATGCTGAAGGTTTTAGGGGTAGAGCGCTATGATAATATAATGCAACTTACTCTAAAATGGCTCAAAAATATTATATGTGTATGTTTTATGTGTGTGATTATTCTTGTGTGTAGGGAGAGATAGAGACAGAGGGAGAGGGAAACAGAAGAGAGATAGAGACAGAGGGAGAGAGAAACAGATAAAGGAGGCAAATAATAAAACTGATGAGACTAAACGTTAACATTAGGTGAATCTGAACAAAGGGTACATGAGTATCCCACATAGTATTCTTATTATTGCAACTTGTCCATAAATTTGAAATTATTTTCAAATAGAGGATAATTTTAAATGTTTGAAAAAATCTTAGAAATTAGATGAATCAAATTATATCACTCCCATTTAAAACCCTTTAACAGCTTTCCAGTGCTCTTAGGATCCAATCCAAGCTGCTCTTCCTAACACCTAGAGGATGCATCCCTCGCTACCAGCCCCACCCAATCTTGGCGGCTCTCCTCCCACAACCTGCCACACTCATCCTCCATCTGTTTGGAACTCTTTCAGGCTTCAAGGATTTTCAAATCAGGCTTCAAGGATGGGGGAGGGGGAGGTTGTTTTTACCTACCCAGAATCCATTTTCCCTCTGGTAAAATCCTCCCACCTTGGGTTTCTGCACCCTCAGTGCCAAGCAGGACATGGGGCCTTGGCCATGAGCATGGTGAGGGCATAGCTTAGAATGAAACTACTACACAGGGAAGCAGAGCTGCGAGGTGAAGAGCAGGACCAAATCCTGACCACGTCATTTGAATCTTTGACTCTAGCCCTGGTGGGAATGAAATCTGACCTTTGACTTTTTGCTGCCGTTCCCTCTGCCTGGAAGGCCTTTGCCCTCTCTCTTCATATGACTAACTCTTTTCATCCCTAGGAACCAGCTTAAATGAAGCCCTCCAAATGCTTTCATGAGCGTCCTACCTAAAGGAGGTCCCCTCTCCAAATGTGTTTTTCTTAGTCCCTTGATTTTTTAATTTTTTTTATTTTTTGGCCTCTTCACACATAACACAATTTGGACCATTTCATTTAGTTTTTATGTTTATTTCTTTTTAAATTGTTCCCCCTATTTGAGTTAAGGCGGGGGGTTATAAGGTGGTTTCTGGCTGCCTTTGTTCCCCAGGGCCTGGGATGTTACCTGATCACATAGCAGACACTCACTATGAATTAAATAAATGAGTACATCTTTTTTCCTCATTACACTAGGTCTTTTAATACTGAAGAATCTACATTGTTCAAGAGAGGAAAAAATATGAATTGGCACATAATATTTAGGCCTAGAAACTATTTTGCTAAATTATAAGATCACTAAGGAATATGTTTTATTGCATTTTGTTTTCTGCTTATCCCAAATATCTTGCATTGTGTCTTATACATAGCATGTGTACAGTAATGGGAATTTTTGCCCCCAATTATTATGCCATTTAAGCCCCTAAGGAGCCAGGCAATACTGAACCGATAACAGTATGAAAAGCTTAGATCTTCTTTCCAGAACTTACTGTTCGAATCCAATGGGGCCAGGTTGACTTTCAGAGAAGGGCATTTTCCAGGCAAGTGGATTAGGGCTTTGTAAATATTTGTTGAATGAATCATAAGTCACTTTGGCTAAACAAATTCTGGAAAGAGAGAAAGGGAGGGAGGGAAGGAGAGAATCTAAAAGCCTTAGTCATTGAGCCCAGATAAGTCGAACTCATCTGCAACCCCATAATTAGCTGTGATGATAGCCGTGCTTTCAACATTTGAATTTCCAGGTCTTATGAATCAATTTTCAATAATCTATGAAAAAATTACTTAGGCCTCTTCTTCCCATTTTCCTTAATCTCCTCATGAGGCTGGCCACAGAGCTGAGTCATGGGTTGGGTAGAAAGGTCAGGTGTTGCAAAGCTGAAACTATGAGATTTAAGGCAGAGCATATGATGTGAGTCCCCATTGGTTGTGGTCAAGTCATGTAACCTAACAAGCATCTGTTTCCTCATCTATAAAGTAAGAATTCATAAGAACACCCAAGCTATGTACCTCAAAAACTGTTTCTATAAATCTAATCATATAATACACTAGTAAAAGTATTTTATGAGTTGTACAAATATCAAAATTCAGTTATGAAACAATCTGTTATTTTTATTATTACTGATACAAAACCATGCTCAGATAGTTTTAGGATTCCCTAGTTATTTCCATTTACCACAAAGATGAAATCTTTCTAATTGTATAATTTGTATAGGCACCTATGAGTTGTTTAAAAAATAAATGTTGTCCAACCACCTGTGATAAAAATGTCTGCGGAAAAGACTTCCAGATATTCATTAGCCCTAAATTGAAATTCAGTTTGTTTGGCTTTCTTTTTTATAATATTTTCTTAAAACATGTGGTCTCTTAAAATTTTTATCATGCACAGAATCATGAAAAAATGATATATGAGGTATCTAGACAACACAGCATAGATTGTCCCTTTGAATGGCAGAGAGAGTCGGCAGTTTCTTTTAAGTCCCCATTGTCCAATCTTAGGCACAACCCAAATTAGAGTTGTGGGTTGCAAAGGATTCTCAGAAAAGGGTGTGTTCCCCAGCCTCCTAACCAACCATAGTAGATCCAAGAGGAAAGTACTTTTTGGTGGGAAGGTACTAAAAGGAATGAGCCTCGTACTAGTCCAGCTTGTTTCCCAACCTCAGCAACATGGAAAAGAGCCACGGGAGTGATACACAATAAACACATACACTCACACAAATATTATTTAGCCTTGAAAAAGAAGGAAATCCTACCATTTACAACAATATGGATGAACTTGGAGGATAATATGCTAAGTGAAATAAGACAGACACAGAGAGACAAATGTTGCATGATCTCACCTATATGAGGAATCTAAAATAGTTAAACTCATAGAAGCACAGAGTAGAACAGCAGTTGCCAGGAGTTGGGGGCTGGGAGAAATGGGGAGTTGTGGTCAAAGGATACAAAGTTTCAGTTATGCAAGACGAATAAGCGCTGGAGATCTACTATACAGTATAGAGACTATGGTAAATAATCCTGTATTCTATATTTGAAATCTGCTAAGAGGGTAGATCTTAAGTGTTCTGATCATATCAAAAGAAAAGTAGCTTTAGGAGATGATGGATATGTTAACTAGCTTGATTGTGGTTTGGTGATCACTTCACAATGTATGAGTATATCAAAACATCAAATTGTATACCTTAAATATAGATGAATTTATTTGTCAATTATACCCCAATTAAGATGGGGAAAAGAAGAAAAAGAACTCCATTCCCATCCATAGGGAGCATGTGCAGTGTGTAGATTAAGAATTGGGCTTTAGGATTGCTTATTAACTATGTGAGATTGTGACAAGGACAATTTACTTAACCTCTCTGTGCCTTAGTTTCCTTATCTGTAAAATGGAAATAATAACACAACTCTCAAAAAGATGCTTGGAAGATTTAATAAGGTAAAATGCATACAGAATTAGCAGCATGCCTGAAACATGGTAAGAGTTCAATAAATGTCTGTTACTACTAATGTTACTAATCATAGTGACAAATTTTTTTTATTTTATTCCCTTTCAGATTTGAAGATTACAGAGCCTTAATATTTCCCAAGTTGACAATACAGTAAGGAATGTTCAAGAGTTCTTTCTGAGACATCCTTTTTTGCCTGGAAGTCCACATACCCATCAATGACCTCGATTTTAACATATTGGAATAAAAATTATGTCAAAGTTCCAATAGAATCCTTTATCAGAATGCTTTAATTCTGAAAGAAAACCTTCAGTTGCATTATTTCTCTTTTATTAAATAGCAAATAATAACAATTTAAACCATTAATCCTAGTGAAGGCCAATGAACACTGTTGTTTTGCTACTAGATTTTAAGCTTTTGCAGTTTTGCCTTTAAGTTACTTAAAATGTCTCATATCTGATTATAGAGAACCACTCCATTAAGTCCTAGACACTAGCTAAGAGCACTAGGCCATTTTCTACCCATGTCCCAAAGGGTATAAAATACCACTTTCTAGGCACGAAAGAGACTCCTTACAAATCAATCTTTCTAATGCTCTTGTGTCATTTTCCCCCATGGGGTCACATCTGATTATCCAGGCCAAAGAATATACCTGATTAAAAGCTGCTTTGAAGGTGAAGCCTAAAATTATTTTTATAAATTTTCAGGGTTACTATAAAGCTGTAAAAATCTTTTGTTTTCACTGTAAAAAGACCATTTTCCCAGTTTTTTATTTGCCGGTACTCTCTTGGCCATAACAAATGGAAAAATTCATATAATTTCAATTATTTATTCACTCATTTATTAAATTTATTTTTTCAATCATTCATCTTATGTTGATTGGTGTTCTAGACAATGTGTAAGTTTGGGGAATATAAAATTGAACAAGAAGCAGCCCTTGTGGATTATATGATGTTCGAGACACATCAACAAATAATTGCAATATAATCTTATACATGCTTAACAAAAATATGTACCAAGTTGTAAGGAAGCTCAGAAGAAGTGATCATTGTTCCTGGAGGAGTTGGAAGAAATTTCACTGAGCAGTGAAATGAAGTTAGTACTCATGACGAGTAGAAGTAGAATTGGGGGACACCATTAATTACAAATTAAATGAGTTAATATATAGAAAAGAATTTAAACTCATGATTGGTACATATTAAAGTGCCATAGAAGTGTTAGCTGACATTAGCATTACCATCACCACCATCATTATGCAGACAATAAGAGTCATTAGAGTGCTTATCAGTACCAATCTCTCTTAATTGGTGACTGTCTGTGCTGACTTATTATTGTTACCTTCAACAGGTTCAAGTTCCAAAGATCCTGTTTAACAAAAATCCAGCAACATCAAGGTTAGGCATGAATAATAATCACCTAGCCTACTCGAGTGTAGCACATTTTCTTTGTCCAACTAAAATACTGGGCCAAAAGTGAAAAGTTTGTAGTAAGGGAAAAAGGTAGGTGAGATTAAGGCTAAGCTATCCTATGTTTAAATTATAAGTTAAAGAATTAAAGAATGAGTCCCCTAAATTTTCCTAGAACACTGTTAATGTGCTTGGAAGTTTCATCTCTGGATTACTGATGGCGGCAGCAGGGGAATATCAGTTATTGGCAATCCATTAGTCAGCATAAGATAGGTTATGCTGCAAGATCAACAACCATGATCTATCAATGGATTAACACACAGCAAGTCTACCATGAGTCTAGAGGCTCTTCAGCATAGCTCCCTTCAAAATGATGACTCAAGGACCCAGTCTAATTCCTTGTTATAGCTACACCATCTAGAACACATGGATTCCGGGTCACCACAGTGAAGAAGAGAGAACTGGAGTATCACATACCTGTTAATAATGCTTTCTCCTAGAAGTGAACTATATCAATTCTATTTCTACGTCCAACTCACTGACCATAGCTAGTCACATGATCCCATTTCATTATATGGGTATTAGGAAATGTGTATGGGTATTTTGTGAGTAGTGTTTCTGCACAATCAGTCACAATGACTAAGCTAGGTCTTACATGTACAGGCAGAAGGGGAAATTGGGGAGAATGCAGCTGCTGTTTTTTCCCTTGTGAATGCCTTATATTTGTTACCTTCACTCTTCTCAGTAAACTGAAAAATCATTGATTTTTTTTTTTAAATTGTACTCCCACCACTTAGACCACTGCTGACATAAATAGGTGTTGAATAAATAAGAGAGCCAGTACAGCTTACCCACATTGCTGCAAGATGACTGAGAAGTCTGCTACCAGGATCCCATTCCAGTGATGAAGCTGATTTCATTATTAGAAATGTAGATAAATTCATTTTGTCATTTGAGGAATTACCTGAGGGAACAGCAATCAAAATGACACAATCCTTTCATTGTTTACAGAAATGAGCCAATATTACATGTCTCTACACTGTACATTAAACTACCTAACACTTCACTTAGCATTTCATCTGCACAAGGGTTTTCCTTGTCTTTTTCAGTGTCCCGCTAGAAAGTCTCCTTTTTGCCCTATAAATAATTTATAAGGAAAAAAAGAAACAGTTCTTATGTTATTTCCTTCAAAAAATTTTAATTGATATTAAAGAAAAATATTTAATTCAGTTATTCTTATGAAAAAATTATATTCTTTCACCTTAAATATTTCCTGTGTCATGTTCTTTTTGTTGTTTAATTTCTTATCTCTCCACTGAAAAAAAACTTGAGAGCCACTGTTCTCCATATCTTAACCTTTTCCATTTTTCCAGGCCTTAGAATGACGTCATTGTGGGTAACTACATCTTTACAGCTTTTAAACAGCACCTTAATTGCCAAAGGAAAACAATCCTTTTATTTTTAACAAAGACATACATCATTCCCAAGCACAATGCCTGGAATATAATATTTATTCAAATGTGTCCAAGTCCTAATTCTCAAAACTCTCTAGAAATGGCACCCAACTGGAGATCCAAAAAAAACCCAATTGATATAAATAAAGTCCAATCATTATTTTTATCTATAATTCATCAAATTATATTCCCAGATGGCTCACCATCACATCCATTTAAAATAACAAATGATTTAAAGTCATAATGCAAATAGATTTATTGATTTCAAGATTTCATCAAAGCATTTATCTTAGAATTTAATCAATAGTGCTACTTGGTGAACAGCTCAATCCAATAAAATCTGTATGTTGCAATTAATTCAGGTCTTGTAATGCCACTTTCCACTGATAATAAAGAAATCTTGATGACTCATAATGCATGGGTGTTCTCCATAGCCAGAGTCCTCTAGGCCAGCAGTTTTTCAATATGCTATTGGAACAGACTAGTGTACAATAATCAAATGCACGGCTTGCCTTAGTGAAGTATCAACATTTAAAAATGATTTGCTTCTTTTCAGATATATATATAGAATGACTTCCTGCATGTCCTTGTATCTTCCTTTTTTTCTTTTGAGGCAGAGTCTCGCTCCGTCACCCAGGCTGGAGTGCAGTAGTGGCGCCGTCTGGGCTCACTGCAAGCTGCGCCTCCCAGGTCCACACCATTCTCCTGCCTCAGCCTCCCGAGTAGCTGGGACGACGGGTGCCCTCCACCACGCCTGGCTAATTTTTTTTTTTTTGTATTTTTAGTAGAGACGGGGTTTCAACGTGTTAGCCAGGATGGTCTCGATCTCCTGACCTCTTGATCTGCCCGCCTTGGCCTCTCAAAGTGCTAGGATTACAGGCATGAGCCACCGCACCCAGCATGTCCTTGTATCTTTCGCACTCACTTGCTTTAGCTATGTGAGAACTGTGTATAAGCACAGCTTATCCTGAATAGCAGTCCACAATTTGCTATGATACAGTATAATGTTAATAGTTGTAACAACTGTCCACTATGATGTATGAAAAAATACTGAGAATTTCTTCAACATCTGGGTATTCACATGGAAATCTATCATATGTGTATATCATAGATATGGCGAGAGGGAATATTCCCGGTTCTCATTTTCTGCTACATTTAGTCTAAAGCAAATGTGATTTTTCCCTTGGCTATACCTCTGTGATATAACGTTTTCATATTCAGTAACTTAATAATTCATATCTAAAATGTCAAGTTAATAACTTAGTCTCTCTCCTCTACTGAAACTATTTTTAAAATAATTTAATTTCTGTCATTAATTGTACATCCCATTCACTTGCATGAAACTACTAACCCAAAGCCCTCTATTAATAATGCAAACATTCTGCATCTATTTCCAACAGCAAACAGAAAAATAGACAGCATTTCAGTTCAAATATATCAATTCAATGATTTTTTAAAAATCCCAAATGCCCATTCATGACTCTATGTTATGTCAATATAAAATTGAAACCACAGCAGCATCATGGAAATATACTGACATAAATAACACATTTCTTATGAAGTACAACACTCACTCTTATGCAAAAAAAGTTATAGGAATTCAAATGACTTATTTAGGGAAGAAAAAAAAAAAGCCCACAGTGGTATTCCTTAAACCAATAATACACTTTCAAATACATCTAATAGTATGCAAGATCCCTTAGCCAGCTCTGATAAGTGCCAAATGCAGTTTGACCATTTATTTAAAATACTGTTCTCCATATTTTTATAGCAACATTCTTCCAATTGACAGGTCAGAGAAAATGGCTAATATGCAATATATGACCACATAACTTACATGAATTTCCCTAATTAGTGCCAAACTGTTTTCAATGAGTCTGTGTGTGAAAAAAAGAAATATTTATGTAATTTTAAATTGTCCTAAAGCAAAAAAGACTCTAGTTGCAAGGAAGTATTATATGATAGTGTTTTAATAAAAGCCAATTGAATAATAAAAAGAACTCACAACACATCTGAAATCACTTATATCTCCTATTCCATATACAGAAGACAGATAAATCAATGTAAAGTTTATTTTATTTGAAATACAAACCACTTCCAAGCAGAGTATTCATCCAGAATGAATATTTATAAAAATTCTCTATTCTTCAAAAAATATATGTGTTTATAATGTCAAACTTTGCCAGAATCCTTAACTTTAAGGCTTATTAGTTGAACATTTTCTCACAACTTTGCTTGGGAGAAAAAGATTGGCTTATAAAAAATGCTTGAGGGTTATTTAAAACTATTTTAGAAAAGCTAGTTAATAAATATATTAAGTAAAAAATTCACCTAAAATCCTTTCCATGTTACAAAACGTGTTCTTAAATCATCTTTGTGGAGTTTCTAAAATAGTTTGATAGATAGACAAATGTCTATTTTTATTTCTGCTTAGCATGTTTATAAATCGATAACAATTTATTTTATTTTATGGCCATTCAAATTTTAAATATATTCTGATTATAATCAAAGTGGCAGAACATGTAATAGTTTAAAAGAATAAATAATAAATGCAATTTATAGAAATATTGACATTAAAATTTTGATGATGATTATGATAATTGTCACATAAAACTTTACACAGAAAAATTATAAGAGCACTCAGGCCAGCCACTGGTTTTGACAATGTAATACAAAAATAGAATAGAATAGATACTCTGATATTAATTCTGGTATGCAATTTTATGTGGTTTGTATCTCTGGGACTTTGTACCACCTAGAATCCCTCCCAGCCAGCTGTTTGTAGCCCAATTATCTCAGTCCAGTTATCTCGTTCATGAAACCTCCAGGACTGGGTCTGAGGCTTCCCAGCTGTTCCCACGTATCCCATGTCTATCCCACTGCAGCACTCACCACACTGAATCATAATTGTCTCTTCCTTTGGGAGTATATACCCTTAGCTAAGATTCTTGATGGCTGAGGCTAGGTTTAATTTCTTCTGTATTTCTGGTTTCTGTAATCTAGTAGATGTTCAATAAATAATTGCCAATTACTACTAAATGGATGTCTACAAATATACAACATAAGGACTAGCACTTGAAAAACACGTAAACAATTTATTTTAGTATCAAGAACATATACGTTTTGCCTGGAAATGATAGTTCTGCCACCACACATCCAATTTAGAAGCCTGGCCAAGGGCTTAGGGAAAACAATATTATTTTGTTAGTATTCTGCCTGTTTAAACAATCTATACAATAGATTCCATACAATCTGCTTATAAACCTCATTTTTCTATGTATCTTAACAAAAAAAAGTCATAAATTATAATTGTGTTGCTTGTTCTTTCATTTTAAGTACCATTTCATTTCTTAGCCTTAGTACCTCTCAGTGACTATTCCAAAATGCTGACATCGTTTTTGGGTCCCTAATTAACCCCCCACATCATCTTTAGTAGATGCCCTTAACTCCTTAAATTTGGTCTTCAACTCTGCCATTCCCTTCCATCCCCTCAAATTTTCTTCTTCTGATTATTCCCTTATCTCTTTCCCTCAAGCCTAAAATGGAAAGGTACCTGCTTCTGGATCTTGGACCCCACATCCTTTTACAATTTCTGGTCTTCCTCCATCAGTTAGAATTATTAATGTTAATCTTACTGGTTCATATGCATTCTAGTCTGTATTTTTTGTTAGATCTTTATTTTCCCTCTTAAAATATAGTCAATTCTCATTATTCATGATAGTTGTGTTCTATAAAGCCACCATGAACACTGAATTAGTAAATCCTGAACCATTGTTCCTAGGGGAAATACAGAGTTAGGTCCCAGCAAGCTTCTAACCACAACATTTTCGTCAACGGATCAATACATAACCTTGTTTTTCTGTTTCTGTTTAAAAACACCTTATTTAATATATATTGCTGATTCATGAGCATTGAGCTCACAGCCAATAGTTCTGTAACTAATGCCTGAAGCAAAACTGACACATATATTTTCTCTGTAAAGCATATTAAAGCTTTCTTGCACTTAAGAACACCAAACAGCACTTTAGCACTATGCTTGGAGGCCACTTCACACAGCAAAATTATTAACAAAAAGCACAAAAGTGTAAGAAACATGACACTAAATAGACCACTAGAAGGACACTTGTTTACAGCATAAGAGCTGAAGCAAGAAGGCAGACATCACGTTGCTCACTCAGCTGGGAACATGTACATGTGATGGCTCCATTTTTTTTTCCACTCTGCACATGTCCATGAGTGACCAGAAAACACTGCAAGTATTAATCTGGGGTTATAAATAAACGTGAAAATATAGAATCTGAGAATAATGAAGATATTGTAATACATGCTTATGATAAAAAATATATATCGCTAAGATTCCTACTTGAGTCTAGGATACTCCTAGTTTCTACCTCAGATTAATAATGTTTGGGAATTCCTTATGTTGGAAAAGGAAGTGGGTTTACAAGGAGCCAAGTTCTGTGTAAGCACGCAGGGAATTATGCCAGAGATATTTGGGTTTCTACTCTTAATGTAACTGTATCTTTGTACACAGGCAAGTGAGGTCTAAAGAAATCTGGTTTCAGCAAGAAAAATACAAACAAGGAAATGAACGTTATCTACAATCCCATATACTTCTTTTCAATCATTTTCTACATGTTTTTGCCATGGAATCACACAATACATACATAAAATTGAGTCTTGTGTTTTTGCTTTATCACTAAAATTTTTCCCATTTGGTTCTCAGGAGTAGTTGATCAGAGACTTGCTTTGTAACATCAAGTATGGAGAAGAGTGAATGGTAAAGTTACTCGTGCAAAGAAAAGGCAAACTCAGTAACATGTCCAGGCCCTGTCGAAACACAAGATCAGCCATACAACCAGGCTCTACCAAGATTAGAACATAATTACAAACTACAATGTCTTCCAGCATTCAAGGCAGCACTAACAACTACTTTGCTGTCCCTTCAGTGGCAGAAATGCATTATCTCAATTAGTGGGCACCATTATTTGACTCAACTACTCACTATCTGAGAATATTCTACTCTCACAACTAAACTTTCACTCTGTCGTTTGCTCTCAACCTCTTGACAGAAATAATACAATTATCTATTAATCACTTCAATGATTTTGAACAGAATTTTTACTCCATAGCATCTTACGGGCCACTGGCAAATCAATACACGGCATCAGCTGCTCCCTGAGGCCCATCATCTCTCAGTGTGCTGGAGCCACATGGTACTGGTCTGGTGACCCAGGCACAGTATGCAGAAGCCACACCGTAAACAAAGTTATGGAACCTAAGAAGCCAAAGGAAAAGTCAAATTAAACCAAAGTAAGTACGAGAAATAAAATAATAAAGACAAAAGCAAAAATCAATACAGTAAAAAAGAGACAGTAGAGTAAAATAATTAAACCAAAACCTAGCCTTTGAAAAAATAAATCATGTTGATAAACTTCCACCTTGAATGATCAAAAAAAATTAAAGACAGAAGATACAGATTACCAATATCTGAAATAACAAATGGATATCAGTACATATCCTACAGACACTGAAAAGATAGGGGAATATTATGAACAACTTTATACCAATAAATGTGATAAAGAAATAGGCAAAATTCTTAAAAGATGAAAATTAACAAAAGGGAGTTCAAAGAAATACATCTTAATAGCCCTATAGTCTGTTAAATGAATTACGTTAATTTGTAATAAAAGTCTTACAAACATATTAATAGGCTCAGATGGCTTCATTGTTGAATTCTACAAAATACTTAAGCAAAAAATAATACCAATTCTGCAGAAACTATTTCAGAATTTCTCCAAATCAAAGAGAGCAATTTTTATCCAAATTGATCTATAGAGTCAACACAACCCCAATCAAAATTTCAGTAAGCTTTTAAAAATTAAATTCACATGGTGATTTTAAATCTTATATGAAAATTCAAAGGATATAGAATAGCCAAAACAATTTTGAAGAAGAACATAGTTGGAGCACTTACCCTACCTAATGTCAAGACTTATTATAAAGTTAGTTATTAGGACAGCAACGTAGTAGTGAAGGATAAATTGAACAAAGCAGAAAACCCAGAAATAGACCTGTAGGTATGTGATCAATTGACTTTCAACAAAGGTGCCAACATAATCCAATGGGAAAATGCTAATCTTTTTGATAAATGGTGCTGAAATAATTAGATATCCTATGTTTAAAAAAAAAACCAACATCTTTACTTTATATCCTACATAAAAATTACTTCAAAATGGATCATTGTTCTAAATGTAAAGCTAAACCTATATAGCTTCTTTTTTCTTTCTTTTTCTGTTTTTTTTTTTTTTTTTTTTTTAGACAGTCTCACTCTTGTTGCCCAGTCTGGAGTGCAGCGGTGCACTCTCAGTTCACCGCAAACTCTGCCTCCCGGGTTCAAGTGATTCTCCTGCCTCAGCCTCCCAAGTAGCTGGGACTACAGGTGTGTGCCACCACAGCTGGCTAATTTTGTATTTTTAGTAGAGATGGGGTTTCTCCATGTTGGTCGGGCTGGTCTCGAACTCCTGACCTCTGGTGATCTGCCCATCTCGACCTCCCAACTATATAACTTCTAGAAGAAAAATTGAGAGTTTTTTCACAACTTTGGAATAGAAAAAGATTCCTAAGGTATAAAAAAACATGTATTTTTTTTTTTGAAAAGTAGTCAGACTTTAAATTTAAAATGTCTGCTCTTGGAAAGATATCACTAATAATATCATCTAAAAAGCCAAGGACTGGAAGAAAATGTGCATAATACTTATATGTGACAAAGAGCTTGAATCTGGAATATGTGAAGACTTGCCACTCAGGAGGATGAAGACAACTTAATCTTAAAATAAGCAAAAGATTTAAATTCACAATACATAAAAGTAGATACACAAATTCCCAAAAGCATATGAGATATGCTCAATATCACAAGTCATCACTGACACACAAATTAAAACCCCAGTGAGATACCACTGCATACCCATTAGAATGGCTAAAATGTAAAGAAGGCTGATTTATCAAGGGTTGGGAAGAGTATGCAACTGGAACTCTCATACATTGTTGATGGGAATGTAAAAAGTGTAGAGCCATTTTGGAAAACAGTTTGGCAATTTCTCATAAAACTGAATACCACTTACCATTTGACCCTAGGATGTAGCAATTCCATTCCTAGGTATTTGCCCAAGCAAAACGAAAACATACATTCACACAAAGACTTGTAAATGAATATTCATAGCAGCTTATTCTTAACAGCTGAAAACTGAAAACAACCTAAATGTCCATCAACTGGTGAATAAATGTGCAAATTTGGTGTATTCATGACATCACTACTCAATGATAACAAGGCATAACTACCAATATTTGCTTGCAACAACATAGAAGAATCTTGGAAACATAATACTGAGCTAAAAATGGCAGACAAAAAGAGTACATACTACGCTGTTTAAAACTCTAGAAAAAATAAATCTATGGTGACAGAAAGCAGGTCAGGGATTTCCTATGGCCAGTGGCAGGGTGAGGATGAACTAGAAAGGGGGAGAGGGAACTCTTTGAGGTAGTATAAGTGCTTTTTATCTTGATCATGGTGATGGTTACACTCGTGTGAAACTTGTCAGAACTTTTTGAAATGGACACTTAAAATGGGTGCATTTTATTACATGTAAATTATGCCTGAATAAATACGATTTAAGAAAAAAAGTGGGGAGGAATATCTTGAAAGGGCTCCTGGGTATGACAAATATTTTGAGCTTGTCTAACCTATCCAACATAAAAATACATGTACCCTAGAACTTAAAGTATAATAAAAAAATGTATATTTTAAAAACTCAATAATTTTCACCTGAATATTCTTACAGCAGCCAATGGAAATTTTCTCAATGTTGAGTATGTAAGTAGTTACCAATTTTTTGACACTAAAATTGTACAAATCTCTGTTCATTTTATTTTTAATTAAATATTTAAGATACAATTCTAATTGTGGAGTTTAAGTTATGGAAAAGTGTTCAAAGCATTTAAAACTGGGATAACATTCTAGAAATGAAAGTTAAAGGATGTAGTATATATATTTTAAAACCTTTAAAACTTCCCATTTACCTTCTAGAATTTGAGAGGTTGAGATTAATTCTCCGTAGTTTCTATCTTTCCATATCCACTGGGTCCTTCTGCCCAATCTATAAAAATATTCATCTTTCTGACACTTGAAAGAAAAAAAAACGCTATGCTTCCCACTGAATTGCCCTCTTAGTGCTCTTTCTTTTCACAGTCAAGATTCCTGAAAAGGGTAGCTCATGCTCATTGCCCTACTTTTCTACTCTTCATTTACTTCTCAACTCATGACAATCTAGTGTCTGTCACCAGAATGTGCCTTCACTAAAATCAACAAGACTTTGTTAATTTCTGAACTCAAAGTTAATATTTCCATTAACTTCCTTGACTTCTCTGCAGCATGTGACCCTGTTAGTCATTCGACCCCGTAGCTGTCTCCTCTTTTCACTTCCGTGGTAACATTTTCTCAGCTTCACCCCCAGCTTCTCTGACCATTCCTCGTTAATCTCCTTGCCAGCTCCTCTACCTCTACCTACCCCTTAAATGTTAGTTTTCCTTAGGGTTCTAACCATTGCCTCTTTTTCTTCTCTTTCTATATCTGTACTTCTCAAACTGAATACACAGAATAAACATAGATAATTTTATCTGAAATTTTTAATTATAATTAGTAGTAATCAAAACATTACTTTTAGATTAGAATAAATAAGGATGTAGCATAGGAAAGAATGCAAAATTTGCATGGAGAAACAGGGAAGACACCCTAAGTGCTCGCTCTCACTCATTACATCCTATCACCCAAGAAGCTGTGACAAAGTCAGCTCCTTAAAATTTCTCAAATGTTTCTTTTCTTCTCCGCTTGCTTTAGTCTGTGTCTTTGTCATTTTTTACCTAAACTACTGCAGTAACCTCCTACCTTGTGCCTCATTTGCCAGTTTAGCCCTCCCATCATCTTTCACACTTTAGCCAGAGGTTCTTTTATTGAAACATATAACTGTGCTGCCTGAAAACCTCAGGTGGCGCCCTAGCTCTTAGAGACTGAAGTCCAAACTCCTAAAGGTGTGATCTGGTCACTCACCATTCCACCTTCTTTCCTTCATTCATTTGGCAGCATATTTCCTCCAAGTAGCCACACAGTGGGATAGCTGTGAAGATACATTGTCTTCTCTGCCTGCATGGAGAACGTGTGGATCAGGGTGGCTCACGTCCTCCTCCCTCTCCCAGCGCCCAGTTCTGCAGGAGAATGGTTACCTAACATCATATCCCAGTTGAAAAACTGAAGTCCAACAGAAAAGGGGACTCACAAAGATTTTTACCTAAAAGCATGAAGATGAAAGGGAGCTTAAAGTTCATCAAGTCCGAACTCTACATTCTATAGCCAAGGAACAAGAGACCCAGTAGAGGCAAGAGGCTTGTCCAAAGTGAGACAAGATTCCAAGAATAGGAAAATTTCCCAAGCAAAATTATTGCTCTCATTTTTCCAAAGGGGGAAAAAAAGCATTTGTATAAAAGTGTGTGTTAAAGTTCCTTCAAAAAGGCAAACAAGTCAAGTTTGACATAATCTGTATCTGTCTACGCAAAATGAAGCAGCTGTCTGAATATTTTGTGCCAAAAATAGATTTAGCCTAAGTGTCCAGGTAATTAGAGCTTGGTAAAATGTTTTTGCTTGAATCATCTAAATCATTGCCCTAGTTCTTTACTTTACTTTAGAACATGGACACCATTGCAAGGTGCAAACTTAAAATGCTGTACCTTTCAGACAGATACCTCAATCTTTAGAGCTTATTAATATTTATATTTCAATATTAAGTCTCCAGAGCCTAATCTGGTAGCAGATGGAGGCCAAGATGTCTAAGAAAGGGAACATATTAAAAAGTTACAGACCCATCAGCAAACTAAACCTAGAAAAACTTCTATAAAATCTATGACTTGACTATGAACCGCAATTCTAACTTGCTGAACTAATAGCTCCCAGTCAGCTAACTTGCCTGCTCTTATTATCTTAACACATCAGGAAAGTTTCCAAAATTGCCATGCAGGTCATTTATTCATTCTGTCATACATAGCAAAGAACAGTATGCCTATACAGAAAATACCTCATTCATCTTCCATCTGTCACCTACCCAAACATCCAGGACAGATTATATTCTCTTTTATTTTTCATATCATTTAAGAAAAGAACTAGTGCATTTTAAATAGTCAAGAGCAGCATTCCTTCATCTCTGGGATGGTGGGGATGCTCTGCCTCTAACCTCTTAGTTCAGTGCTGCATAATATAATAATAAAGATCATAAATGTTTAGTGTCTCTTCATCTGAAAGTAAATGCCTTGAGGGCTTTTATTCATTTTTATTTTATTTCTGAAACATTTCAAGCTTACATACCAGAATAGAAGAAATAAAAATAGACTTCCATGTCCCTACTACCAAGATTGAACATGTTATTTCTGTGATATTTGCTTTAACCTCCATCCTCCATCCATCTAAGCCTTTCTCTCTCACTTTTTTCCTTCTTCCACAGAAGTAGACTGTCATTATGTATATGAGTCCTATGAACAAGGAGAAGGGGCAAGATGGGCAGCAGCAGAAGGAGGAGGAGAATGAAAAGGAAGAGAAGGAGCAAAAGAAGGAAGAAGGGAGGAGAGAGAAGAGCAAGAGGAGGTGTTAAGTATTTTCCAAATTTTTTACAATGAGCATATACTATATTACACTTATAATAAGAAAAAAATATTTAAAATAAAAATTAAAACTACAATATTATCTTCTTATTTCAAGGAGTGCAGATAGAAAATATTCCTGAAAGATCATTGTCTATCGCAATATAGGAAAATATGTGTAGACAGACCTGGTTCATGCTACATGAGCAGGCAGTGTAGAGTCAGGGCTGCTCCCACCACTCTGAATGTGTTCCACCCCTCCAGTGGGTGATGGATGAGGCCAGCACTCTCCCTCCATTCACTCAACATCCAGGTAAAGGAACTCCTGATGTCACTGTTGTTACAAAGCACACAGTCTACACCAACATTACGTTGCTAAAATGTGTTACAGGCCATCGTTCCTTTAGATCAGGAAAGTAGGAGGCCATTAGCAACCTTGGTGAAAGTAGTTTCAAAAATTAGTTGAGAGGAAAGATAGTCTGTTCAACAAATGGTGTTAGAACATTGGACAATCATAGGAAAAAACCTTGACCTAAACTTCATGTAGGAAAAAAAAAAACTTCATGACTTGGAGTTAGGCAAAGAGTTATTAGACATGACGCGGAAGACATGATCCCTAAGAGAAAAAAATCAATGAATTGAACTTTAACAAAATTAAAAACTGTAACTCTGAGAGCAATCCTGTTAAGAGGATAAAAAGACAAGCCACAAAAGGGAGAAAATATTTGCAAATCATATAACTGATATGGAACTTTATCCAAAACATGTCAAGAATTCTGAACTCAGAATTAAAAAAAAAAACACAGCAATCCAATTTGAAAGTAGACAAAAGATTTGAACAGTATATGAATGGCAAATGAGCATCCTCGGTATCTTTAGCCATCAGGGAAATGTAAAGTAAAGCTACAAGGAGATACCAGTGCATACCTGTGAGAATGGTTAATACAAAAAATGCTGATAATACCAAGTTTGGGGAGGATACAGAGCAAATCTGTACTATTTTTACTGCTTTTTATATGAGTCTTAAATGATTTCAAAATATAGCTGGGCTTGGTGGCTCATGCTTGTACCCAGCACTTTGGGAGGCCAAGGCAGGTGGATCATTTGAGGTCAGGAGTTCAAAACCAGTCTGGCCAACATGGTGAAACCTGGTCTCTACTAAAAATACAAAAATACAAAAATACAAAAAAAAAAAAAAAAAAAAAGCCAGATGTGGTGGCACATGCCTGTAATCCCATCTACTGATGGAGGCTGAGTCAGGAGAATCACTTGAATCCAGGAGACGGAAGTTGCAGTGAGCCGAAATCATGTCACTGCACTCCAGGTTCCATCTCAAAAAAAAAAAAAAATTGATTTAAAAATGAAACATTATTTTATAAAATGTGGTGAGAATGGGAGCCTGATTGCAGAACTGATCAGGGAAAGGGAGATGAGGAAGTTGAGTCAATGAGTGAAGATCATACTGAAAAATCATCTGATCACCAACCTTACAGCACAGGGCCCTGAGCTGTGGACTCTCTTAGCAGGCAAACCCTGAGGCGGGGCACAGTAGTCAGGCTCAGCATAGCACAGGGATAAATAGCATGAGCTGCTGGGCTAACTTCTTAGGTTTGATGCTACTTAAAGTTGTGCAACCTTAAGACATAACTTTGTGCCTCAGTTTCCTCATTTGAAAACAGGCAAAACAATAGCGTCAAATCTTAAAGGGTCATTTTGAGGATTAAATGGAAAAAATTACATATATAACATTATAAATACTCAATACATTTTAACTTTATTATTATGATGATTCATCTAGATTTTACCTAGAATTAGCAGTTCTCTAAGTATCTCAATTCATTTATTTTATATTCTCTTACTCCCCACTTTCAAAAACTCTTTCTCATTACACCTCAGTTCCTGTTCCTGTCTGTGTCTTCTCTATGTAGAATATTATTCCATGTAATTTATACTTTTTAGTGATTTTTAGTTTTATTCTTAATGTAGATTTTTTCATTTTTAAATGAAATGATCTAAAACAGATCTTATAAAAATAAATGCAAGCCAGGTGCAGTGGCTTATGCCTGTAATACCAGCACTTTGGGAGGCTGAGGCAGGAGGATCGCTTGAACCCAGGAATTGGAGGTCAGCCTGGGAAACATAGGGAAATACCATCTCTATAAAATATTTTAAAATTGCCCAGAAGTCGTGGCACATGCTTGTAGTCCCAGCTACTTGGGAAGCTGAGGCAGGAGAATTGCTTGAGCTTAGAAGGTCGAGGCTGCAGTGAGCTGTGATGTTACTGAACCCCAGACTGGGCAACAGAGTGAGATCTTTTCTCTAAAACATAAAGAAAATAAATATTAAAATAAGTAAAAATAAATGCATATGAAAATATACTTGTTAACAAATATATATATATATATATATCTGTGGGCAAATCCATACATAATCATTATAATTAAAAACAGTTATAAATATAATGTGTGAAGAAATAATTTACCCAAGATGATTACACTATGAGGAAATAGATTAGATAATTGTGTGCTGACTTTTTCTGTAGAAGGTAAAATTATTTTCTCTGTCCTTCAAAGAGTCACCCTTCTTATTAACAAAAAGCATGCCTTTTTTCCCCCAAAGCCCCACACTCTTAGGAACCTTTATGCATGATTTAAGTTGTCAGCAGATTAATTCAAACTTTTCACCAATAAATTATTCACATTTTTTCCTCCAATAATGACTAATGGAATATGTAGGAAGTGTGAAATATATTCACATTTTGACAGTCATTTTTATCAGAGTACTGAAAGCACATATTCTTAAGCATGTATCACTGGACTACATTAAAATTAGTAGCACATAAAAGAAACAATAGATAATCATTATCTAAATTCCTGAAGTACATAATGATGTGGTTATACCCTTTAATTAACATAATGCTTTACACACAGGTAGGTCTTTCATATATGTCTTTTGTTATATACACTGCAGCTAAGTGTTTATGTGATCAACATTAAAAGCCCTGAGTTTATAAAGTGCTGAGTCACACATATTTAAATCTCATGATCTTTAACCAGGGGAATGCCACATTCCAAATGACAGATGCACTGAAATATACGCAGAATTTGAAAAGATGGCATCATATTGCCATAATGTGCTTTTCCTCACACTTTGCCATATTTCTTCATTGCCTGCTTCTCTGAAGCAAAAATAACCAGCTGTTGCAAAACATGGCCTGGTTTTATAAAGTGATCTTTTGTCATTTCCAGGAAGACTGCCCATGATCTCCACTGACCTAAAGCAGGCTACCGTAGAGCTACCAAGTGTGGGAGCTCACCATTCAAACAGGCCATCTTTGGGAAATATAAAGAAAATATTTCAATAAAAGCTTTTATTTTCCTTCAAAAAATGAATTCACTACACTTCAAAGTTTGGAGGTGTACAATCAAGGGGGTGCTACTGGTATCTGGCAGGCAAGTACAGTATGTTAAAGAATATCTATCAGGTTATCTTGCAAATCAGATCTTTTTCCAATCTAAAAAGGTGGTATTGAGCAAATAAAGGGCCTAGATGGAAGAGCCTCATGTTTAAATAAAAGTTTTTCCCAAAAACAGGCTCATTTAAGACAAAATACTTTAAAATATAAATATTTATTGATTCTTATCATCAGTTACTGTTGCCCTACATTTAGGTTTCAATCTGTATTTCTTAAGTTCTTTGATGTTTTCATTGATATTGCATTTTAGAAGACAGGGCATAAGTACCTGTATTTATTTCAAAATGGTTGGTAGAAGTAAATATTTTAACAATCCAGGAATAAGTCTGAGTACCCTGATTACTTTGTTTAAGATTGTTCTAAAAAAGAAGTTGAATACTAGTCAGAAAAAAACACCCAAAAAAGTATGGAGAACATATTATTTGTATCCCTAATAGCAGTGTTTCTCAAACTTTAATGTGTTTAGGCATCAAATGGGAATCTTTTTAAAATTCGGATTCTGATTCTGTAGGCCTAGGGTGGAACCTGAGATCCTGCACTTCTAACAAGCTCTCAGGTGGTATCGATGCTGCTGGTCTAAGGACCTCTCTGTGGATAGCAAGTTTTCGTCCCCCTGTACCACTGAAAGCTGATCATCAATAGGGAAAATAAAAGAGCAATCTATCTGTAAAAGAGACTCTTTGAAAGGTCTTTTTCACAAACAGTCAATGCACTAGCACTGTCTTCTAGCAATTTCCTTAGACCCAATTCCCTCAGACCCAATTTCCTCAGACCCAACTACTTCTGAACTAGTATTTGACACACGATGTGAAAACATGGCAAAGAATTCTATGGAAATAAAAATTAATGATGGCATTTTTCACTTTTTACCCTGTAAATGTGTTTGTTTGATATGCATTGACTAGAAAAACCTTTTGCATGACAAATACACCTATTTTTTAAAGACGAAATTATAGCAGAAATGAAGTTTAAGCACTGAATGAATCAAGTATCAGTGAAATCCCTTTACTTTTTATTGAGCCAAGGAAATGTAGTGGTTGATTAGATGTTTTTCAAAGGCAGGAAGCAATTTCAGGAGTAAACACCATTTGCTTATTTGAAATAAAGGTGTGGAAGTGGCATTGACCCTTGACAGATTTTCCTCTTGTTCGTAGAAAGGAGGATGTGTTGGCTCTGTTAATTCTATTGTTGATCAACAGTGAGTTTCTCTGAAGTTTCATGAATATCACTAGAACTAGTTATAGAAGTTAAATCTCTATGCGTTAGAAGTAAATTTTTATGAACTCTTTGAATTCTCAAAGCGCAGCATCTAAGTATTAAACACAGCTTACATCTAATGCAACACATAAGTCAAAAACACTTTATCAAGGAGAATCTGAATAGAAATGTATCATCTAGTATTTTTGTCTCAGGGGCTCTTTACACTTTATGTGGGTTATATCTATTGATATTTATTATATTAGAAATTAAAACTGAGAAATGTTTTAAGTATATATTTATTTTAAAATAATAATAGGCTGGGCGCAGTGGCTCACGCCTGTAATCCCAGCATTTTGGGAAGCTGAGGCAGGTGGATCACCTGAAGTCAGGAGTTCAAGACCAGCCTGAATGACATGGTGAAACCCCATCTCTACTAAAAATACAAAAATTAGCTGGGCGTGGTGGCAGATGCCTCCCAGCTATTTGGGAGGCTGAGGCAGGAGAATCACTTGAACCTTGGAGGCAGAAGTTGCAGTGAGCTGAGATCGTGCCACTTCATTCAAGCCTGGGCAACAAGAGCAAAAACTCTGTCTCAAAAAAGATAAATAAAAAATAATAATAAATAAAAAATAACAATAGCAAACCCATCACATGTTAAATTAAATAACATATTCCTGTGAAAAATAACGTTTAGCAAAACAAAAATATTTAAACAGTAACCTTGTTTTATAATTTTACAAATCTCCTTAAGGTCTAGATTAATGGACAACACTTGGTTCTCCTAGCTGCTTCTGCATTCAATCTTTTGCAATATGTTATTTTAGTTGTTTTTTTTTTTTTTTTTTTTTTTTTTTTTTGAGACAGAGTCTCGCTCTGTCACCCAGGCTGGAGTGCAGTGGCTGATCTTGGCTCACTGCAAGCTCTGCCTCCTGGGTTCACGCCATTCTCCTGCCTCAGCCTCCCAAGTAGCTGGGACTACAGGCGCCTGCCACCACGCCCAGCTAACTTTTTGTATTTTTAGTAGAGACGGGGTTTCACCGTGTTAGCCAGGATGGTCTCGATCTCCTGACCTCATGATCCGCCCGCCTCAGCCTTCCAAAGTGCTGGGATTACAGGCATGAGCCACCATGCCCGGGCTAGTTGATGTATCTTAAGAAAATTTAGCCTCTCACAGATATACACTTGGAAAGCAAAGGGCTATTTTAAAAGTCCTTTCAGATAATTGTGAATATTCTTCTTTGATGCGCTGAAGTTTCTTAAAAGATTAGTCACCACATGGAATCTGAAATCCTATCAATGAACTTTGTTGCTCTGCTACGTTAAAATCCATTGGTCCATCTTGCCCTTTGAATGTACAATATAATTTTGTAACATCATGCACTGGTCATTTGAAAAATATTGTTTCACCAAATAATTCAGATGTTCCAAATATAGACATAATTCATTATATAATATTTTTAAAGCACATTTGTTAATATCACTACAGATCTCATCAGAAAAGTATTGGAAAACTGTCCTACTCATAGCAGCCGATTCAAGTTTCCCAAAATTCTAATTTGCACTTGAGATATTGAATTTTATTGTTGCCAACAAATTCTGTTGTTTTCCTTAGAGTGACAGCAGATTCAGTTCATTCATTTTCTACAAATATACATGCAGAATACTTAAGTCTAAATAATTACGTTTGTCTCATAGCCATTCTTTGAAGTAAAATGGTGTACCATGAAAAAAGAAGTTTAGTTTAGCTCACAACGCTATCACAGGAGTGCTTTTCCTCAACACAACCAACATACTTCAGTATAAAATGAAAACATTTGTGGGTACTTACTATTCTGTCACACAAATGTGTTCTCAAGGGTCAATATTTGATATAATTAATAATTCTACTTCATTAAGAACATTCCTAAATGAAACTGACTTTTTAAAACTGTGAGCATTTTTTGCACTCTCAGTGCAAATGTCTGCACAGTGATAGAAGTAAATAATGTCTTAGTATTATTATGAAAATCATTTTGACCTCATAGACTTCCTGAAAGAGTTTCAGGGAAACACCACCATATACAACTGTAGGAATAAATGGAGCATTTTAAACAGATCAAATATATTCAAATAATCTATCCCCTGGGAAAGATATTGATATAAATGGGCCAAGATTGGAAGACAGAAAATGAGGCGGGATTGATGATTTGGTGTCCTGGCTGAATATCAACTATTGCCTGTATCCCCATTCCCAGACCTTAAGTCTCCAGGCTTGAATGAGATGACTCTCCCAGCCTGCTTGTTCCCAGGTGCACAGCCATAGTGCTTGTAAAGGGCATGAGCTTTCTAGGCAGACAGGTCTGTGTTTGAGTCCTAACTCTACCCTCATCTATGTGCAAACTTTAGTTACAAGCTTCAACTTTCTCATCCATAATATAAAGACAATATTGTGTTACACAACCCTTCATAGGGTTGTTGTAAAAATACAATAAGATTCATAAAATGCTTGGCACAGTGCCTGGGTTATAATAAACACTCAATAAAGGTTAGATATTTTTAATGCCTGAGGTTTGTTTGTTTGTTTGTTGTGTGGTTTTGTTTTGTTTGTTTGAGACAGGTCTCGCTCTGTCACCCAGGCTGGAGTGCAGTGGCACAATCACAGCTCACTGCAACCTCCGCCTTCTGGGCTCAAGCAATCCTCCCACCACAGCGTCCTGAGTACCTGGGACTACAGGTGTGAGCCACCACACCTGGCTAATTTGTGTATTTGTTGTAGAGATGAGGTTTTGCCATGTTGCTCAGGCTCGTCTTGAACTCCTAAGCTTAAGCAATCTGTCACCTTGGCCTCCCAAAGTGCTGAGATTACAGGCGTGAGCCACCATGCCTGGCCTTGTCTCAGAGTTCTTTGTGACCAATAAGCTAATGGCAAATATGGCCCCACTCTCTTTCCTGAAGCAGTAAGAATAGTTGACTTATATCTCTAATCATTTCTTGCATGGCTTTGGACCTCATCATTCAGCCAACAATGCTGAACTTCTACTATTTCCCCAACTAAACCAAATCATCTCTCTCCACTGTGTCTGTGTTTGTCCCATCTGCCTATATCCCACTACCTTCTCTAAGAAACTTTTTCTCACCAGCCTCTGGTCCATATTGGACAGATGTCATTCTCTTCTTTGTTGCCATATTGCTATAATTAACTGTATGTACTTCTTTGAAGATTGTGCTTGTTGCCCCAGGACCAGTAATGGTGTATGTGTATAACAGTCACTCAATAAATGTGTGTTGCATGGGGAATTAATAATTATATAACAGCTGGATTGGAAATAAGTTACTATTCTTCACATGAAAGGCAAAGCCTCTTGTGTATTCTCATCACAAATATATTTGTAAGGTGATCAGGTCACCTACCAAGTCATCTTTCTCCCCAAACCCTTTCATGCCCCAAACCTGAGGGAAAGCACTTTTGAATCTGATTCCAGTCCACCAAGCCTGCCCTTTCTACTGTGTTCACTGCCTCCAGCCACTCTCTGTTCCTCCTGTGACTGACTGGGGAGCTACTTCCCACCTGGCTCCAGCCCATCCCATTTTCCAAGGGCAGATCCCTGCTCTCATTCACCCCTACGTTGCTTCAAGCAAGTTCCCTGGAGTGCCCAAGACTCATATGTGAGCTCATCTCTTTACTTCCAAAGCTGAGTTTCAGCCACATATCCTACCTAGTCTAATGTTCCTTCTTTCTAACATATAGGTACTGTAGTCCAAATTGGTCATGGGCTTTACTTTGGTTGTAGGATAATTCTGTTCTCAGTTTCCGGGGTCACTGCTAGGCTTATTTCCTGTAGGATGTAGTTGGGGATCCTTCATTCTCACCAGCTATCAAAGAGGACCAGATATTCCAACCTCCTGCCAAGGCCAAATCCTTGCATTTGCCAATATTGGTGAAGTACAAGGCACCTGCTTAGACCAGTGTACACCAGCTTGAGGCAAATGCATGTCAGCAGTGTCAGCACAGTTTGAATACAGTGTAAGCATATTTGGAGGCCATCCATCTCAAGCCAGTGAACCCACATCAGTGGACATGAAAATATAAATAGGGCCCAGGGTTTGATTCCAAATGAAAATTAAAATTGACTGGTACTATCTATCACTCCAATTTATTCTAGTCTGAACAACACTCATCGATTTAATAACTTGTCCTATTCTGCATGTATTAACTGGCCAATTTTCATCTGATAGATAGTCATGACACAAATACAGACTACGCTTTGCATTTTGGTTTTGCCTTTTAAAATATGCATGCTCAGAGACATAACTGAAGAAATGTTAGCTTTTCCTTAGAACCAGATTTAGCTTTGTTTCTTGTTCTTTGGAAAGCATGTTAAGCACGGCATTTGCTCTCCTTTCTAAGCAGTTCTGTGGGAGATAAAAGACAGGGTAAGCCTCAGACCTGGATTCTGCTCAGCAGAGTGTTTGGGGAGGGTGCAATAACAGTGCAGATAACTTCCTCCAGGCACACAGCATACCTACTTAATATCATTACACAGAGATGTGGACAGGACTACTGACTCCTCAGTGATTTGACTGATCTGAGAAAGTGAATAAGCAGATCTGTTCATCTACCACCATGCAATTGGGCCAAGACAATCAACTATAATCACAGTCAATGGTTGAAATAAATTGGGTTCATGTGGAACAAGGATCTAGCACAGACTCAACTCATTTAATAGAGTTCATTTTTGCCAAAATATAATTAGTGCTACTGAGTATTTGTAGGCATCTCCATCCACTTCATCCACATCTGCAGCTGCTTAGAAGTGCTGTGAAGGGTAAACTAGCTCCTTTCAAATTGGAAAACATTGATTGCCTAAGAGAATTTCCATTTGGGAAATATCTATCTAGCAACATTTGTGTTATAAAAAGTCACCCGGAAACTTTTCTCTGGGGTTCCCACTCACTTTTCTAACCATGCATAAACAATCATTTATTTCAGCAGCCACTGAAGTTTTTGTTCAGCATTTAATTTTATGGTGGAATCACCTTAAAAAGTGTCATAGATAACACTTCTCTATAAAGGTCCAAAAAGTCACCATTGTTCTTTTTGCTTAAGATTGCTTTGGCTATTTGGGCTCTTTTTTGGTTCCATATGAATTTTAGAATAGTTTTTTTCTAATGTTGGAAAGCATGTCGTTGGTAGTTTGATAGGAATAGCATTGAATCTGTACTTTGCTTTGGGCAGTGTGGCCATTTTAACAATATTGATTCTTCCAATCCATGAGCATGGAATGTTTTTCCATTTGTTTGTGTTATGTGTGATTTCTTTCAGCAGTATTTTGTAATTCTCATCATAGAAAACTTTCACCTTCTTTGTTAGCTGTATTCCTAAGTATTTTATCTTTTTTGTGGCTATCGTGAATGGGATTGAGTTCTTGAATTGGCGCTGAGCTTGTGTGTTATTGGTGTATAGAAATGCTACTGGTTTTTGTACATTGATTTTGTATCCAGAAACATTGGAGAAGTGGTTTATCAGATCTAGGAGCTTTTGGGCAAAGACTATGAAGTTTCTAGGTGTAGAATCATATCATCTGCAAACAGAGATAATTTGACTTCCTCTCTTCCTATTTGGATGCCTTTTATTTCTTTCTCTTGCCTGATTGCTCTCGCCAAGACTTCCAATACTATGTTGAATAGGAGTGGTGAAAGTGGGCAATTTTGTCTTGCACCAGTTCTCAAGGGGAATACTTCCAGCTTTTGCCCATTCAGTATGATATTGACTGTGGGTTTGTCATAGACAGCTATTACTTTGAGGTATGTTCCTTCAATGTCCAGTTTCTTTGTGGTTTTTATCATGAAGGGATGTTGGATTTTATCAAAAGCTTTTTCTACATCTACTACATCTACTACGTGTGGTTTTTGTTTTTAATTCTGTTTATGTGGTGAATCACATTTATTGATTTGCATATGTCGAACTAGCCTTCCATCCCAGGAATAGAGCTTACTTGATCACGGTTGATTAGCTTTTTGATATACTGCTGGATTTCAGTTTGCTAGCATTTTGTTGAGGATTTTGGCATCTATGTTCATCATGGATATTGGCCTGAAATTTTGTTGTTGTTGTTGTGTCTTTGCCAGGTTTTGGTATCAGGATGATGCTAGCCTCACAGAATGAGTTCATCACAGCATTATTCACAATAGCAAAGACATGAAATCAACCTAAATGTCCATCAACAGTGGACTGGATAAAGAAACTGTGGTACATATACACCATGGAATACTATGCAGCCATAAAAAAGAATGAGATAATGTCCTTGGCAGCAACATGGATGAAGCTGGATGCCATTATCCTAAGTTAACTAATACAGGAACAGAAAACCAAACACTGCCTGTTCTCACTTATAAATGGGAGCTAAACAGTGAGTACCCATGGACACAAGAAGGAAACAATAGACACAGGGGCCTGCTTGAGGGTAGAGAGTGGGAGGAGGAGGAGGAGGATCAAAAAACTACTTATTGAGTACTATGCTTATTACCTGGGGGACAAAATAACATGTATACCAAACCCCACGACATGCAATTTATCAATGGAACCAACCTTCATATGTATCCCTGAAAGTAAAATAAATGTTAAATAAATAAATAAAACATAGTTTTGAAGGGGAAAAAAGTCACCATTGTAAGAGAAATAGCTGAGATGGGGGCCTTTTTTTGTACTGAGCCATAAGCAACCTACAGACAGCAACTGTGGAACTTGACTTTGTATTATTCATAGTGCCCAATAGAACGTTTTTCACATAATGGATATGGATGACAGTATGGATTTCAGTAAATGGAAAATAAAATGCTTGATGTGTGATAGTAAAAATTGCCAAGTAATTGTGGCAAGTCAGAAGAAGTGATTCTGCTTTTCCTATACACACAAAGATTGTTGATAACATCTATTAATTAGTCAGAACACCTTATCACAATTAAATGTGCCTCCTTAATATCTCTTCAGAAAATATGCCTAATTAGAAAACAGCTCCGACATAAGATTTTGTTTTAGGAAATTTATTGACAATGAATATCATACTCCTCACTGTTGACTTTGATTTACAAAATTTTAGATAACCAGAAGTTTCAATGTGGTCATCATATTAACCCAAGACCATCCCTACTTCATGTATTATTGGTAAAAAAACTTTCTCAAATCTCTATCAAATGTGTTCCTTCAACAAACAAAAAAACTATGAAATTTAATTTCATCATGGAAAATAGAAAAATAAAACATTTCTGTTTTCATTGTTACTATCTTATGATACCAGAAGGGTACCAGCACCCAATACCAATTCATTTACTTGTTCTAAAATAGGTACATTAATTCCCAGCAGTGCTAATTTCTCTCTAAACAAATTCCTGTCTGTCTCTATACACATGACTCATACTCTTTCCTTCCTCTAGTGATCCAAGAAACATGTTTATTCTATTCCTTTGCATCTACATCTGGGAATCTTATTAGCAGAAGTAAAAATAAATAGCTTAGCTTAAATAGCTCAGCTTAGTGAATCTGCCTTTCCCAGCAAATTCACACTTACTAACATCCTGAAAATGCTTTGTAGTTATTTAAAAGACTTTGAAAATTTTGGAAATTTTAATTCTCATTTTATTTAAACATCTATTATCAAACTGGAGCAAAAACCTCAACAACAATGGTATAAGGAAGGCTGCAAATGTCCCATTAATATCCTCTCACCCTTAACCACTTCTGTGTATGTGGCCCAGGCTTCCAGCTCCCAATACTTGGGTTTCCTTCCCTGACAGCTTTTTATAGCCATTTTGCAACAGGTCAAACGTGCCAGGAGCCCTTAGCAGGAGCCCTCCACCAATGTGGAAGGGAGTTACTAAATAAATATCCCAGATCCCTTACCCTGGGGAGCAGGGGATAGCACTGAGGCATCTGTTCTACATAGGTCCCAGAGATCCCCCAGTGAGATTAAATTCCAGTTGCCCACAGTGGTAACTAACCAGACAATGAACCTTTTTATTGGCTGCCTTCCCTCCTTGTTTTAGTTCCCAATTCTCCTACTGATGTTTGCTTCATCTCTCAAATAAACTTTTTGTTCTACCATCTTTCTCGCAAAGTATGTATCTGTGATAGCCCAAATTGAGTTAGCTGGCAAGGCAAGAAATCCTAAGAAGCAGATTTTCAGAATGGGATTCTAGAATTGAACAATTCACCAGCCAAATGGCAACAAGGGCTCCATTACTGGTGATAAGTGGAATAGTACCAATATTAGGCATTCTGTGGCAACTCAACTATTAAGATTCTCACTTGTTATTAACTGGAATCTGATGCAGGTAGAAGATGGTGTATTGGATAATGCAGATCACTAGTATTTGAGAGATTGGAGGAAATGGTCATTAAGAACCATGAAACTAGTTTGTCATAAAGTACAATGAAGTTCTCAAGGAAGAAAATGACAGACAGGTTCATGCTTCTACCAATTCAGCTCCTACATGTCTTTGCCTGTGAGCATTTTCTGATCACTGAAAGCACTTTGTCCTGTGGCATAGGCTGAAAGTACTGGAAATTAGTGACCTCCAGGAACAGCATTTAATGCATGACTGACAGGAATTGGTGCATAAATACCTCACTTCACTCACCTCTTGGATGAGATGACTCTGAAACACGTGTTCTATACTGGTTCCCAGAGTTCCCTCGTTGGCATTAAATTCCAGTAGCCCACAGTGACAATTCTTATTGGCTGGCTTCTGTCCCTGTCCCACTTCCCAGTGTTTACTTTGTATCCTACCTAAGCTGCAGTCCTTTTTTCAGGGCCTACTTCCAGGGGCACCCAAACTAAATCAAGTGGTCTTATCCATCATTACTAGGACTTCAGTTTTGTAGCTGAAGAACAAGGCAAAGCCATGATGAATATGCAGAACCCAATCCAATGTCATCTAAATATAACAGTTTGGCCCTATCAAGGAAGAAAATTATGAAATGAATTCAGAGTAGAATCAAGAGATAAAGAAATTAGTTGAATTCTATCAACTGGTAAAGCAATTATGAGGAGGAAGAATTGAATTTTGTAGAGACTGAATCTTAGGGGATAGCATGGGTTGTGAAACGATACCTTTTCTCAGTGGTAGCCCTGTTAAAGCCACTATACAGAGGGCTCACATTGCCCTCAGGTCCTTGACAGTGACTCAGGACAATAAATACCCTATAACCCAAACAAAATTACCAGCAGATATGCAACTTGTCCATTTGAGAAGGTCTTGGTAGAGTCACCCTAATTTACTCGGTAGAAATTTTTTCCTTTATTTTTTCCCCAGGCAAATGTATATTAAAGGAGAGAGATGAAAAAGTAAGTCAAATATATAGTATTATTGTGTTTAATGTTAGAAATACATATGCATAATTGGCACTAAGAGTATATAAGAGAACAAAGAATATGTTATATGAATATTGTGATTCCAATTTTAAATGTGCTATTAGGTGATTCATTTAGACATATGATTTTAAATGCAAATGCATAAAAGAATTATGGGTTTATAAGCAATATGACAACATTTAGAATAATAAATATTGTAGCTTCCTCATGTTTATGAATATAATTTAATAGATTTTAATAATTTAAATACTTGAGAAAGTGTTATTTGATCTGATAATTTAATCACTCTAAAAATATCAAATGTATTAAATGTATACATCCTCCTTAAAATTAATTTTTAAACTATACCAAATTTTTAAACTGAATCATTAGATTTATAAGTTTAAATTTAAAGCTTAAAGAAGAACTAGAGTTTGAATTTTGTAACTTTAATCAATCAAATATTAATTTTAAAAGATCAAAGCCAGTACAAATAGTCCTCTCTATGAACAAAAACTGCTCCCAAGAACAACCAAAAGACTCACCCTAAGGTTGGGATACAATGAGCCCGTGTTTATAACCACTGTGGACTTTGTATCTTTAAATAGGCCAATCTAGCAGCCCACAAGTACCTGAATTACCAGTTCTTCTCAACAGTTTTCCTTTTCAACCCCTTCACCACCTTGTCTGGATTGCAACTAACCTATTCATTGTCTGATTTTTTTTTGGAATTATCTCCATATTTTTTCTATCAGGGCCACAACTTTCAGAAATATGAAGATGACATCCAATTGGATTCTGCAACTCTGTGATCTACAGGTACAGACTTAGCTATGCTGACATTCTATGCACCTCAACCATTCCACCTTAAAGTAGGCAAGGCACTTTGTATCTCCATTGCTTCTTCCTCTCCCACTTAAAAATAATATATGTATTTTTTTGCTCTCTCTCTCCATTACCCTGGTTGGCTGAATTTTCACGCTTATATGAGGTGAAAGTACCAATTTCTCTAAATAAACAAAACAGCTTTATGTTCAGAATGTTAGGTGTATGTGGGAATTTGTTTTGTTTTGTTTTTCATTTGCTACTTTCCTAAGACATTTTGTTACCTTATTAGGTGGACTCTTTTTTTTGTATGAACTTCCTAGAAGGTTACAGGGCATTGCCCAAGTAAATAAAAGAAGAAGCCCATCTGTGTAAATCAAATTCAACTATTACCAATTTTTCTAGGTAGTACTGAATAGTAATAGTTGAATTTGATTTACATAAATGGGCTTCTCAAAGAAAATAAGTAAAATGCTTACTTTTTAAAATGCTGATTACTTTTCAAAGTCATAAATCAGTCAAAAGTTGAAAGACCAAAATATTCCATCTCTCTAGTTCACTGCCACTCTTTTACATAAAATGGAAGCAGCGGAAAAACTCCTCTTCTGTCCTACCCCAAACCAAAACCAAAACCCAAACCCTACGGCTGCCAAACTCACCTGGAATCCCAGTACTACCCGGAAATCCTGTGGCTTTAACTTAAAAATTCCCATGTCATGCTTTCAAGCTCCAAACCTGATCCTACTTCTTAACTTTCAGAAGATAAGCCCACTTATTTCACCGAGGAAATAAAAGCCATCCTTTATCTCTTCCCACAAAGCCATCTAACTAACACATCTTTAGTACCTACTATGTAGTAGCCAGGTAGTATGCTAGAAAAAAGCTATGCCTGAGAGAAAAATAAGATGTAGTCTCTGCATTCAAGAAATGCATCGCCTGATAAAGAGGAGGATGTAGAAAATAATTAAAACAAAATATAATAAGTGTAGCTGAATGACTTGGGACAGTAATTCACAAAATGTGTAGAGCTCTTATAATAGCAAGTATAAGTAAAAGATGTAGTTACCCGAGATTTTTCCCTGAATTCATTCTAACTACTAGCTATCTCCTAATTTATGATTTTTTTGGTCCATTGTCTGTAATTCCTGCCTAATCTAGTTTAAAACAAATAAGTGAAAGATGTGAATCATTAAGAACAAAGAAGAAAAAGTAAATCACTATTATTTATAATATGAAATTCCAATTCTGAGTTAATATTTAAAATGTTACTGTATATCTTTTTAAAGGTAAAACTTTTGAAATTTTCTCTTTCTCATGTGAGTGTGGTTAAAAGGATGAACAGAAAAATACACAGAAACATTTAAAAGAAAGATAGATCTGAAACAACAACATATTTTAATGTATTAACTGATTTACTTCCCACCACCCTGTACTTCCTGGCATCCCCAGATCCTTTCCTTTTTTTAAGAAAACAAAACAAAACAAAACAAAACAAAAAACACTTCTTCCAAAGGAAAAAAAAAAGAAAGCAAAAAAACCCAGTAGTATTGTGGTTACCTATTGATGCACTCAAAAACCACCCCAAAATTCAATGTCCTAAAGTAGCAACCATTTTATAACTTCTCACTATTCTGTGGGTTGACTGAGCTCAACTGTATGGTTCTTCTGCTCCACATGATATTGGCTAGGGGTACACTCTTTCTGGACTCAATTGGTTTAGAACATCCAAGGTGGCTATTTACATGTCTGGTGCTTTGGTGAGGATGACTGGCAGGCCAGGCTCAGTTGGGACACCAGTATATCAGGAGGTCTCTCTCTCACTCATATTGTATAGCCATCACAAAAAATATATTGAGCCCCTTCTCTATATCAGGCACTGCTCTAGGCATTAGCAATACAGTGGTAATCAAGAAAGAAAATCTCTTTGCTTTCATGAATTTAACTTTTAGCATGGGAAAAATAAAAATAAATAAATAATAATTTTTAATAGCTACAAGTACTCTGAAGAAAATTCAACAGGTAATGTGATGAAAAATGAGGGAGAGGCATTTAACAAGTGTTTGTTGAATGAATAAGCAAACATTTAGTTTCTCCCTCAGAAACATAGAACCATTATCAAACTAAATAAAAATGAGAAAATGATTGTGTTAACATTTTGCTTAAATTAACATATTAAAATTAGATCACGTATTTCAAAGTGAATTCTGTGCTAACATAAATTCTATGTTAATCACGGAACAGAGGAAATGATTTATTTTATTTGCCACTGATAAATTTTATCACAGATACTGATAGATTCTGTCACAGCTCTAACATTACTCATAGCTCATAGAATTGCAGAAGTAATTTTTTGTACACTGTTACTGTTCATACAATTTTTATTATGACATAAAAGACTATCATAGACATAGTTAGCCAATTCTGGTCAAAGATACACATTCCAAACCATTTTAAAATTGAAATTAATCCAATAAATTATAATAGCATTGAAGATTTTAGTTCCTGAAATAGTTTATTGTTGAGTGTTTACAGTATAACATGAGTTATCACAAAATAAATAGGATCTTTTAAAAATTAGTGAATCACAATGGCCTCGGTTCTCCAGTGACATTTTAATGGCAGAATATGTACGTGAAGAGAAAGACAGTCATGAATTGATGACCATAACCTTGAACCAGGGTTCAAAAACTTTAAAACTGTGTTCTATCTTTGCTAATGACACAGGTCATAACTTCACGCAATAAAACTTCATTCATCAGCCCTTTCTTTCCAGTCCATTGGAAGTCCTGTCTCTACACCAACTACTCTGTGACAGAAAGTCTCTTGAATACTAAAGGGATCATAATACCATGCCTAACTCACAAAAATTTTACAGAATCTAGTTATATAATAGATTGAAAAGTGTTTTAACACCATATGCACATGTGCATAATATGATCTTACTATTTAATGCTCATGTATGTGAGAGCTTGAAGTGGCATGACTGAGGAAGTTGATTTTGAAGCCATTTGAAACAAAAAGTCATATAAAACAATATAGTAAACTGAAAAGAAAATAGATACTAAAAATCATGTACCGCTAGGCCATTTCAAGCAGTGATCTACAGTCTTTGAAAGGAAAACATTTGCTCTCATTTTAATAGCAATAATAAAGTGTTCTGTGTCAGCCTAGCTTATGTTAGCCTTAGCAGTACAGCAAAGCCAAGTTCTAAGCTTCTGATTTCTTCTTGGACCAATCCAGAAATGTGGGGTCATCCAGGTCACTATATGGTGCCAGTAGTATATGCCATATCCTTCCAGGTGTCCTGGGCATTGGCATTCCATCTTTCTTAAAAAATACTTTGATCAAGTCTAAAACATTATTGTTTTTCATCGAGTCTAAAGCATCATTGAATATGACAATCAACGTATTATTATTATACATAATAGATGTATATAATTTCAGAGTATGTGATAATACATTCATATAATTTGTAAAGATCAAATCAGTGTAATTGGGATGTCCATCATCTTAAATATTTGTCTTTTCTCTATGCTAGAAACATTCAAATTATTCTTTCAACTATCTTGAAATATACAATAGATTATTGTAAAGTATAGTCACCCTACTCATCTATCAAACAGTAGGTCTTATTTAATCTATCAAACTGTACCCATCAATCAATTTCTTTTCATTTCCTCCTCTCCCCTACTCTTCCTGGCCTCTGGTAACCACCAATCTATTCTCTATCTTCATGAGATCTACTTTTTTTCTTCTATATATGAGTGAGAACATGTAATATTTATCTTTCTGTGCCTCGCAACATTACTTTTTAATGTATCCTATGAAAGAAAGTTCTATTAAATTATGACATGCCATGGATTGTATAATACATGCCAATTTCAAGGATTTTAAAAGGTAAAAAAAAGTTTGTCTTAGAATCAATGAATATAATAATTATTTTGTTAGTATAAAAGTAATGTATATTTGTTAAAAACCTGAAAAATACTGAGTATTAGCTGAAATATGGTTGCAGGTAACAGAAAAGCTTGATTATGTAAGAAAAATGTGTGTAACTGAAAATCCAGAGGAAGAAAAGAGGGTAGAGTTGATTTAATTCAGGAACTAATGGCTATCACAACAGCAGTTTCTTTCCATCTCCCTGCTATGTCTCCCATAGTGTCAGCCTTCTTGAGACAAGCTTCTTTCATGGTATCTGTTCCAGGTTTCTCATCTGCACCCCCTACACTACAATGGAGACAGAAATTCTATCCTAGCATTCTAAGTAAAATATCTTTTTTTTTTTTTTTTTTGAGATGAAGTCACACTCTTGTCCCTAGGCTGGAGTGCAATGGTGCAATCTTGGCTCATTGCAAACTCTGCCTCCCCGATTCAAGTGATTCTCCTGCCTCAGCCTCCTGAGTAGCTGGGATTACAGGAACCTGCCACCACTCCCGGCTAATTTTTGTATTTTTAGTAGAGATGGGGTTTCACCATGTTGGCCAGGCTGGTCTCAAACTCCTGACCTCAGGCGATTCACCCGCCTCGGCCTCCCAAAGTGTTGAGATTACAGGCGTGAGCCATGAGCCCGGCCTCTAAGTAAAAATTCTAATATTCATCTGCTAAGGTCATCTAAGTCATCTCAGTTCACCTGAATTGTAACCGTTTTTAGGAAAGTGAAAATGTACATGAAATGTATAGGGACCGAACAGGGAAAACTGAAAAATTTTCTTATTACTAAAAAAAAGAATGTAAAAATGAATGCTTGAAAAGTGTGATGGTTAATTTTACTAGTCAACTTGGTTAGGCAGTGGTGCCCAGTTGTTTGGTGTCAGCACCACAGGCCAAACACACATACACACACATACACACAACTACATATACAAAGAGAGAGACTGATTTATTTTTGACACACAAAAGCCAATAAAAATGTCTATTAAAACTTTGGGAGGCCAAGGCGGGTGGATCACCTGAGGTCAGGAGTTCGAGACCAGCCTGGCCAACATGGCAAAACCCTGTCTCTACAAAAATACAAAAATTAGCTGGGTGTGATGGTGCGTGCCTGTAGTCCCAGCTACTCAGGAGGCTGAGGCAGGAGAATCGCTTGAACCCAGGAGGTGGGGGTTGCGGTAAGCTGAGATCGTGAGATTGTGACACTGCACTCCAGCCTGGGAGACAGAGTAAGATTCCGTAAAAAAAAAAAAAAAAAAAAAAAAAGGAAAAGTATAAAAAGAAAAAAATAGAAATCCCCTATAATCAGGAATATCACCATTTTAAAATGTTTTCTTCAACTTTATCTATTTACTTACTTTTCCATGTATGAAAACATACGGGAACTTACTTTACTCAAATGACATCACACTGCATATATCAGATTCAAAACCTTGGAATCTTGTTTTTGTCCCATAATATATTAAAGTGATCATTTTTCCATGCCCCTAAATATCTTTAACCTAAATACCTAAATATATTTAACTGCTGATTTTTTTCAGCAGCTACCAAATAATCCATCACATAACTGAACTACAATCTGTTTAACTAGTTGACTGTTTCTGGGCTTTTTGATGATTTCTTTTTCTTTAACTACACAGAGCTCTCTCCTGATTTGAAAAAGCCAGTTAGACACTGTTTCTGGAATCTGAGGTTTCTAGAAGCCAGGATCAAAAGTGTTGCACTTGGTTCCACTTCATGCAAGCTAGAGCTCATTATGAATAAAAGAGCATGTTGCTAACTTGGCCTTTAGCCAGAGTCTGACCTGGCATCAAAACATATCACTGTTCTGGAGATAATCACAAAGATCTGCAACCATCATAAAGGTTTCTGTGGCAGTGACATGGACTCCTGATCCCTGTTCCTATGTTGTCATTGCTATTATAAACATGCATTTGTATTAAACTAATATAGTAATGTTTGTGACTTGTCTAAAATTTGTTTAATCTTGTAAGATTCTTGTAAGAAAGAAAATCAACAAAGAAAATAAAAGGAAAGGAGGAGTTATGAATATACCTGTTTGGTATCTCAGTAAGAACATATTTTGTATTCTATATTTACTCACACTCCCAGTTATGAGACAAAACTAAATGTGTGCTTGTGAGTGATGAACAGAATGGATGTTCTTGGAGAACAAAGGAAACACATGGTAGCATGTGAGCGTTCCTCCAAAGCACAGTTGATTTGGGAGTTTCAGGGCCCAACTCTCCCATCACTGCAGATATTGCTCTCTATCCATTATCCTCATTTACAGAAATCCTGATCCATATCCCCAGAGCCAACATACAGCTCACAGCAGCTAGATTTCTCTGAGACAATTAAGTGGCTTTTTTCCCAATTGCTCTTCCCAGAATTTAGACGGTAGAAAAACATTTTGTGAAATGTTAATACTCTAATGGCAAGAATTAATTTGTGGATGTGGTTAAATGCTATCTTAGCAACGCCTTGAGATGTAGCGTATGATTAGCACTTCACCGGTACAGATATTCATTGCCTTTAAGAAATTCATTTTAATGTCTCTTGTTCTATTATTGTTATATACTGTATTTTATGCCTTCCTTTTAAATCTTATTTTCCATATTCTAAAGAAAACTCTTTCTTACGAATGATGCATTTTACTTTTCAGACTAATCTTAACTTTCCTACCTCTTGTTTGGAGACTCATATAAGATGTTTATTGTCTTCAGGATGTCTGTTAGCTAAAAGAAGATTAGAAGGACATTTTCTCCTACATGCTGAATGACTGAAACTTGTATGTGTGAAAGTTACTATCTTACAATAAATTTATATTACGTAGTGTTTCTAAAAAACAGAGTCACTAAATTATGGAGAAGTAATACAACGTGGTAAAGATGATTTGGATAAAAACAACAGGAAAATAATTCAAATCAGGATATATTTATGAATCTATTCTTTTCTTTTATTTATTTATGTATTCATTTGTTCATTCAAAAGTATTTATTTATCATCTGTCATATCTCAGACACAGTTCTATGCCCTGGAGACAGACCAGTAAACTAAAAGACAAAAATTCTTGTCATCTTGGGCCCCATATTCTAGTGGAGAAAGAGACATTCCTACACTAAAATAAATTCCAATTTTATAAGGAAATCACAGCATAAGTGCTGGAAATATTAAATAATAAAATGCCACAAAACAAGAAAATTCCAAATTTAAATAAATATATATTTGGCATAAAACCATATTTATGAGATAAATATTAGAAATAAAATTGTATGAAGCCTGAAATTATACTGGTAAATTATCTGCCAGTGCTTAGTAAGTATAAGGGAAAAGCAAACACTTTCTCTTCTCTTACAAAGTTGACTCTCTCACAATTTTGGTTACCAAAATGTTGGGGAGTGGGCTTCTCCACACACCAAGCAATTCTCCAGCAGACTCCAACTGGATGTCCTACAATTTAACTCAATTCTCACACTACCTACCTAGAAATAGCATCAGATCCCACAGGTTAAGGGCTCACTCCAACAAAACTACCCCCAACTGGAAATGCCCATCACAAATCTAGGCCTCCACAATTTCTGAACAACCATCTATAAATTGGAAGTTCCCACAGCCCCCTCCTTGAGTTTGATTAATTTGCTAGAATGGTTCATAGAACTCAGCAGATTACTTCCATTTACCAGTTTATTACAAAGTATATTAGAAAGGATACAGATGGACAGCAAGATGGCAGTGATGCATAGGGCAAGGTACGTGGGAGGGGCGCAGAGCTGCCATGCCCTCTCTGAGCAAGCTATCCTCCCAGCACCTCCACATGTTCAGCAGCCCAGAGTTCTCTGAACCATGCAGTTCAGGGATTTTTGTGGAGGCTTCATCATATAGGCATGACCAATTATTACCTCAATCTCCAGCCCCTTTCTCCTTCCTGGAGCATGAGGGAAGAACTGAAAGTTCCAATCTTCTAATCATAGCTTGGTCTTTCTGGTGACCAGCTTCCATCTAGGAGCCCACAGAAAGTTGCCTCGTTAGAACAAAAAATGTTCCTATCTCCCAGGAAACTCCAAGGGGTTAGGACCTCTGTGTCAGGAGCCAGGGCCCAAGACCAAACATCAGCACAAAAGATGCACCTAGCACCACTATCACTCAGGAAATTAAAAGGGTTTGAGGAATTCTGTACCAGGAACCAAGGCACAGACCAAATATATATTTCTTATTACATCACAATATGACAGTAAGAAATTTGTAGAAATGGCATGGTTTGAAAGGCATTGTCATAACTCAACAAGAACGTTCTTTGACAGGTTGTTCAATAAACAATATGGAGAGGATGGAGAGTTAAAGAGGAATCGTGCTATGGTTTTACAATGCTCATGGTTCCGTAAGAAGGAAAGGCAGGGTCAGGTGCAGTGGCTCATGCCTGTAATCCCAGCACTTTGGGAGGCCGAGGCACGTGGATCACTTGAGGTCAGGAGTTCGAAACCAGCCTGGCCAACATAGGGAAACCGCATCTCTACTAAAAATAGAAAAATAAGCTGAGTGTGGTGGTGCATGCCTGTAATCCTGTCTACTCGGGAGGTTGAGGCAGAAGAATCATTTGAACCCGGGAGGTGGAGGTTGCAGTAAGTCAACATTGTGCCACTGTACTCCAGCCTGGGTGACAGAGTGAGACTCTGTCTCAAAAAAAAGAAGGAAAGGCAGGATCAGAAAAATCATTATTTCTGTAGCACAATGAAAGAAAATAAATGACCCATTTGCACAAGGTTTTAGGTGATGCAAGAAAGAGAGACTATCTTACAATACACTGCAGTCTGGAGAACCCTTGAGGAATAACAAAATAGTGAACATGGAAAACCAGAAAAGAATTACATACTTTTAAAGAGGTCATTAGAGTGCAAAACTAGCCTAAATGTCCACTTAAAATTCTAACATTGTCTGTTTGGTAATGATGTATTGCCATTACCATTATACACTGCAGTAGTTGATTCTTAATCATTTTCATTATAAATAATTATAAATGTTAAGCTGTTACATTAATTTGTCTTTAAAGGAAGGGCTATTTTTTAAGATCAGCTGTTGTAGAAAGGGCTACAGATTGAGAAATAAAAGCTACTGCAAAATCTGTGTCTTTAAGCTCCCCTGAGCTTAAGATTTTTATTTAAACCACCCATTAGACATCTTTCCAGAATCCCTTAGGGACCTCTGACTTGACATGTCCTAAAGTGAACTCAGTATCATGCTTGATATCCCATTTCATCATCTCTACTAACAGTTCTACCATCCACTTAGACTGGCTAGCTACAAACCTGGAAATAACCTCTCTCTCTCTCTCTGTCTCTTACACACACACACATACACACACATTCTCTCTCTCTCTCACACACACACACACACATACACACACACACTCTCTCTCTCACTCTCTCTCTTACTGAAGATCACATGTTTGGTGATCTCTCCTCTCTATCATCATTATCACTGTTTTAGGCCAGGTCCTCATCGATTTTCATCTGGATCACGATACTTGCCCTCTGGCTGATCTTCTAGACTCCAGTCTCTCGTCATCTGTTTCATCCTGTGGCTGAAGTCATCTTCCTAAAAACAAACCAGGTCATAGACACCATTTCCCTAATACCGTTTTTGGTTTTCCTTCTGCCCATGCACTCCTATAAGTAAAATGTTTATCTCAAATACACATATCCATTTGTAAATAGCATATATTATACAAGTACTGCATTAATATATCATACACATAAGAAAACATAAAAATTGAAAAATTAAAGGATGAGATGAAGATGAAATAACCCCTATTTTATATGCCATTTATTTATTATTTTTGTTTTTTTTTTTTTAAGAAATAATGTCGTGCTCTGTTGTCCAGACTGGAGTGCAGTGGCATGATCATAGCTCACTGCAGCTTCTAACTTCTGGGCTCAAGCAATCCTCCTGTCTCAGCCTCCCTAATAGCTGGGCCTACAGGTGCATGCCACCATACCTAGCTAATTAATTTATTCCATTTATAATGGTAGATAAAAACCTTTTGCCATTACTAAAATGTTGTTTAGTGAGAGTAATATGGTTGAATATTCTTCACATTTTTTGGAAATTTTTATTGTGATAAGGCAACTTACAAATATGAGTACAGCTTACTTATATTTAGTTTTTATGGCTGTCAGAGCTACAGAATACACCTCACATAGAACCACATATGCAAACAGAGGAAGCATTCATTGGATGAGCTTATGAAAGTATGATACTCATTTTTCAAAGACCATCCACCATCCACCAGTTTTGCAAGGACTTTTGTTAAAATTTATTAACATTTGAAATATTCATGTTATTTCAATATTTTTAAGTCATTTGTCCATTCTGTGAGGCTTAGGTTAGTCAATCCAGATAATATAATACATAAATCCACTTCACTGAGTAACATAAATTGCTGATAAATGGTAATTTGCTTTAAGAATGAACAAGGTTGTTAAGGACACCCCTCAGCTGTGGATCCCAACCTTCCCTCAGAATTCCTTGCACATAGCAGTCCCTCTGTCTGTCTGATATACGGACCAAGTGAGAGCGCCAATGTCAATCCATGTTACTTATTAATAAAGCATAAATCCTTTCTCACATTTTTGGATAGATAGCCAAGTTTTAACCTTTTCTTCCCACACCCCAGTATATCACTCACAAAGCCCTTGAGTGGTTCTCACCCCACTTTGGAGACCACTGGCTAATGTATTACATTCAAATATCTCAGCTGGACATGCAAGGACTTTCCTGGTCACCCTGAGCAATCTTTCAATTCCTCAAAGCCTACTCATCAGCCACGTTGAACATTTCATCATCCTTGAATCTGGTTATAGCTCTGTCTTTCACATTTTCTATCTAGAATACTCTTACCCACACACTGCCTTATCCAAAAACATCTTCACCTAGTACACTCTTCTTCATCCTTCAAGACATGCACAAATTAGAGCACTTTGATGTTCTTTCTGCCTGCCCAGTGTTCTGGGCACTCTGTTCACACCTTTTAATGCCCCTTGAGCCACACTATGGACACATATGTCTCTCCTATGCTGGAAGCCCCTTGGAGCCAAAGACCATTTGAGTAATCACAGAGCCTAACACAGAGACTTCCCAATAGAAAGCACCACAAAAAATATTTTCGGGATATTACAACTTAGAAAGATTGAGCAATTTTAAATATAAAAAGCAAAGAACAGCAAATATTTGTTGAAGAATTGAAGACCAAGAGGAAAAAGCTTCTGAGGAGAGTCAAGGAATCAATTCCCTGTTATTCTTACACTGGCTGACCAATTCGTAGATAGGATATAAGGGAGCTGCAAAGAAGGTGCAACTGGCAAGGTAAGGTTTAATTAATCAAGAATAGCTTTTGATTCAACAAAAACTGGCTGCATTGTCTTCCAGAAGATCCCACGATGAGATGGTGGTGACCCCAGTGATCCCTAGAAAGCATTGTACTCCATAGAGCTGCAACAGAAAACTAGAAATTCCATCTCAGCCTCAGAGACTGAGGGGGACTGAAAAGATAGCTTTACCTTCTAAGAGATAATTACTAATTAATAAATTAATTAAATCTATTGCCTTCAAAATGTATAGAACTGATTACCTTCAGCTACATCTGTTCCAAGCAGCATATTAAAAAAATATATCCAACTTATTTCTTTGCATGTGAGTTTATTTTCAGTGTGACATAAAGTCATAAACATTTCTATCACACGATGGTTTTGCATGAGCCAAGGTTAAAATTTTTCTCCTTTTGATGTACGTTAAACATAGCTTATAATATACATCCTAATGTGTATCATATAATAATTTTGCTTTTCCATTCTATGTTATCTTATGGAGGCAGCAGTTTTTGCCAGTGGTCATAGCCAGAAATTAGGACATGGGTGAGTCATTTAAGCTTTCTCCTGAACTTCACTTATAAAATGATGACACTTTTTAGTTGACTCACAAATACTCCTAAGAGCCCACAGAGTTCTTTGAAGGTGGTATTATTTTTTATTGCAACACTTACTCCATGAATAAATGCTAGAGTCATCATAAAGCAGTGATCCCTGCAAGCTGTCATTTCATGCCACCTTTGCTACTCATCTTAATAAACACTATCATATCTTGGTAATGAACACTTCCATCTCAGTTTCACAGGGTATTGCTGATATATTTATAAGTAATTCACTGTAGCATATTTCTTGAAGTTATGATTTATATTTAAAGCAATATTACAACTTAGCAAGGACTCAGAGGCAAAAATTAATTATATAAAATAAAAATAATTTTAGTAAACAGCTTAAAACATTAATTGATAAACTTTGCCTCTCCTTTGTAGTCCCTTGTGCTAGATATTTTTGGAAATGTGTGATTGATTGAAACTCTCAGAATATCAGCTTTGGGAAGATGCTCATATTATATAAAAATATTTAATTGGTAACAGTCTTATAAAGAAGTAAATGTTTTAAAAGGAGAGTAGATGTCACTGATGGATGTGGGCAAAGACAACATAAAACTGTTGAGATCAAGAACACTATTCAGTGCCCGGAAACACATTACAATATCCTAGATCTGCATAGCACTTTAGAGTTTACAGCATCCATCAGTCTTTTATCTCTTTTAAGCACATGAAGTGTTGGGAGATGCAGGAAGCAAGTTTAGTTGACATAATCTCTGCCCTTTGGAGAAAGAAACCCAAAACTTATTGAAAACCATGATTTTATTTTTCTCACATTGATATCAGTGTTTTTTCCCTTTGTTTATGAACTGAATTTTATTCACAAAGCTTTATTTCAACATTCCCACGAACATGACAAGTAAATTATTTGGTAACGCATAAGCAGATAATCATGGGAAAAACATAGGACAATTTGATACCACTAAAATATTTCATTTATACACATACCTTCACTCCTCAAGGAGAGAATGACCAACAATGTCATCAAAATTAGCAAATTTATTTGTGTTAATGTAACCTTACTTACCTAATGGTTGGTGTGTTCCCTAGGGTATCATACAGATGATCTTTCCTGAATGCTGTGTCACAGAAGAGTTTGGATGATCAAACTGCACTCTTACCTGGAGTAGACTAACCTTGGCTAAATCATAAGATAACCCTGGCAGGCAGAGAGAGAGAATTTGTCACCTTTAAGTGTTTTTCTACATAATATTGTATAATGATAACAACAACATTAATGTTTCCCAAAGACTCTACATGTAACAGAGTACCTTCCTTGAACTGGTAACCTGTTGCTTATCGTCTACTATAGCTAGACTATTTTCAGTCTAACTTTATCCCTAACCCTCCTATGTGAAATGGATCCCTGTGGCAGGCATTACTCAGAATCACCAAGATTCCTAGAAAGTACGATCTAGAATCTTGGTGATTCCTAGAAACATAAACATAGCCCTTAAAGTTAGGCAATGACCATGTGACTTTCCTTGACAAGAGAAATGTGAGAAGTGACCTGTATCACTTCTGGATGAAAGCACTTGAGGTTTGGTGTGCAGTTCTCCACATCCTTCCTCTGCCATGGTGCTCATGGAAATGTCACAGGAATGAAGGTGGCTAGAACAATGAGTCACTGTGATAGCAGCACTGGAAATTTTGCATGAGAAGGAAATTTACTTTTGTTGTACTAAGCCACTGATATTTTGATGGCATTTGTTACAGCAGCATAATTTAGCCTACCCTGACTGATACAATCTCTCAGTAGCTCAGTCACCATTTATGTAGTATCCCACAACTGCATATGTGACTGTTACACCAGTAGGTAGTATATACATATACATGAGTTGGCTCCAGTCACTGTTGAGAGCAATGTCTCAAATAAATACCTAGGAGCAGCAGGAAGGTAGTTGGGATAAATCACACTGGGTTCCACACCATTGCCAGGTCCCTGGATTAGCACTGAGGGCTCCCCACTGCAAATAACCACCTTGATTTATCACCAAGGAGGTATCAGTTTTATGGGAGGAGAAAGGGGTTTAATTTAGAACACACTAAAATCTAGTGGGTAGCCACATTGACCAATGGAATAGAATAGAGAACACAGAAATAAAGCAACATATTTATAGCCAACTGATCTTTGACAAAGCTGACAAGAACTTACACTGGGAAAGGTCACCCTCTTAAATTAATGGTGCTGAGAAAATTGGATAGCCACATGCAGAAGAGTGAAACTGGACCCCCTATCTCTCAACATATACAAAAATAAACTAAAAATGGATTAAAAACTTGAAGGTAAGATACCAAATTACAAAAATACTAGAAGAAAATTAGGGAAAACTCCCCTAGACATTGGTCTAGGTAAAGAATTTATAACTAAGACCTCAATAACACAGACAACAGAAACAAAAATAGACAAATGTAATTTAATTAAGCTAAAAAAATTCTGCACAGCAAAAGAAATAACAAAATGAAAAGACAACCTGTTGAATGAGAGAAAATATCTGCCAAATATTCATTTAACAGGGACTAATATCTAGAATACATAAGGAACTCAAACAACTCAACAGGAAAAAACAACCCGTTAAAAAGTGGGCAAAGGACATCAGTAGAACTTTCTCAAAAGAAGACTACAAATAGCCAACAGGCTTACGGAAAAAATGTCCAACATTGTTAATAATCAAAGAAACTCATATCAAAACCACAATGAGATATCATCCATCATACCCCAGCCAGAATGGCAATTATTAAAGAGACAAAAAAATAACAAATGTTGGCTGGTATGTGCAGAAGAGAACTCTTTAATACACTGTTAGTGGGAATATAAAGTTGTATAGCCACTGTATAAAACAGCATGGCAATTTCTCAAGAAAACTATAAATAGGATTACCATCTGATCCAGCAATCCTGCTATTGGGCATCTACCCAAAGGAAAATACATCAATATATCAGAGATACCTGAACTGCCATGTTTATTGCAGCACTATTCACAATTTCAAAGATAGGGAATCAACATAAGTATCTATCAACAGATGAAAAGATAAAGAAAATGTAGTGTATATACAGAATGGAATATGATTCTTCCCTAAAAAAGAATGAAATTGTGTATTTGCAGCAAATGGATGAAACTGGAGATTATCATAAGTGAAATAAGCCAGGCACAAAATGATGTAATATGTTCTCACATATTGTGGGAGCTAAGAAATCTGAACACATGGAAGTAGAGAGTGGAAATACAGACAAAGAAACTGAGTAGGGTGAGTGTAGTGAGGGGGAGGAGGATGAAGAGAAGGAGGTTAAAGTGTACAAACATAGAGTAAGAGAGAAAGAGTACATTTAATGTGTGATAGGGAATAAGATGACTATGCTTAAAAATATATATACATATTATACTCAGGTGATGGACACTGTAAATACCCTGACTTGGTCACTATCCATTATATACCTGGGAAAATCTTTCGGGTACCCCATACATTTACACAAATAAAAATATAGTTCAAGTGGAAAAATAAATAAAATTTTAAAAGCTCGTGAAAATGAAAATTCCCAGCAACTAAGGGAAAGGCAGAAATAAGGCTTGCAAATGGGTTAAGAATGTGGGTACGGATTCAGAAGTAATCCGCTCATACTTGAAAGATGAACATAAGACACACATAAAATGTCTAAAGAAAATGGCATAGTGGGGAAAAAGGCAAGAAATTAGTCTGAGGAAACACTCATATTTGGAGGACAGAGAGAGAAGGAGAAGTAAGGAAGGAAGATATGAGAACTATGATGACAACAGCCATTCATTTTGAGAGCTAAGAATACCATATCTTCATTAATAAATTCATTTAAATTTAAATTTCAAGGTTTTTAACTGAGGATAAAAAATGTACTAAACCTTAACAATCCATGTACTGTCTCAGATATTAAAATAGATTACCCATGTGACAAGCAGCTGGACATTATCTGTAATAGAAAGCAAAATGATTTTTTAATTGAATGTCTCAGAACTAATTTATCATGATTTAAAGGAGAAGCAGAACTTTTTGAACACATACGATCTGTTCCACATTAGAGTCATTTATTTATTCATCAAACTTATCCTATACATCTGGCACATGCTAGGCACCACAGGGCACAGTCCTTGTTCTTGGGCAGGCTACCTCACCCTTGTGCCCATTTCACACATTGCTCCCCCTGCAGCCATGCTGCACTTGGTGCCAGCTTTCCCCCTGCAAGGATGACCTCTACAGTGACTTAGCTAGCATTTTCTGAACCCTAGGTATGTGTGCCAGGCACAACACTAAGTGCCTTATATGGACTTTCTCACTTAATCTTCAAGACAACCCTATGAGGTGGAAATTAGTATCATCCCTATTTTACAGTATGTGAGGCTTAAATGTTGAGAAACTTGCCTAAGATCATATAGCTTGCAAGTGGTGTAGTCAGGACTCAAAATAGGCTGGCTAATGCCAAAGCGGTGATCAACACCTCTCTACTGAAAGTGTGGTCCTCAAACTAGCAGCAATGCCATTAACTGGGAGTTTGCTAGAAATGCAGAATCTCAGGCCTAACTCTAGACACGCTCAAATTTGGCTTCAACAATATCCCCAGGTGATCCCTCTTAAACTTTGAGAAGCACTGTGCTAAATCACTCCACTACGAAGACTTGGCTTTAATGAACGCTGGGGGAGACATGGACAATCTTTCCCCTGAGTAGCAATGTGTAGGCCACAGGAGGGAAGGTATATAATGTGTTTTCCAAGAGCTAACAGAAGGATTCAGACAAATCCTTGCTGTTTCAAACACTAGAGATCACTGCGATCAGCACCGGTCGGGACCACTTCCAAAAGCAGCAGATCTTGAGCTGGGTCTTGAAGCCAGAACATTTTCTCATTTCATTAAAAATAGCTGCTGTTCCAAATGGACACGCGCCCACATCAGTAGACTTCTGGAGTTCGCTTCTCCAGCCTGCACTCTCATTTTCCAAATAGAACCCAAATATCAACAGCATCAACAAGCAGATTTGAAACCCCCCAAAAACACGCTATTATTAAATTGTTAATTGTATTAGAATTGCCTAGTTTAATTAATAATATTCATGAAAAAACTAGTTTGCCCCTTATCATCAATCGTGCTCCAGGTAGGAGTACAAACACTTGGTGTAAAAAGCAGATGCACCCCAGTTGGTGTGCAAGCCCCCATTTGCAGGTAATTAATTCACAGTGTGGCGGCGCCTTTTCAAGCCCCCTCTGCAAGCCGCGCCGGCCTCCTTCCTCTCGAGCGGGGTCAAACCACTTAGTTTATTTCACCCGCTGGCACTTTCTTCCCTGTCACGAATTCAGCCTGGCTTCCTTTGGCCTGAGACAGGGTCTTCAGGCGGGTCGGCTCGGACCTGCCCAGTGGGGCGCCCACCTGCACCCGCACCCGCTGCCGCGGGAAGGGGCGGCGCTGGCCGGGCTCTCTCGGGTGGACTCGCGGAGCGGCGGCGGCGGCGGTGGCAGACTGCGAGTCACGTGCGACAGAGGAGGCGGAGCGCGGCGGCCGGGTGGGTGGAGAAAACAAAGCCCCCAGCTGTCAGCAGAGGAAGGAGGCGACAGCGCCGGAGCAGGTGAGTCAAGTGCATTTAAAGCGGTACCGCCCTGGCGTACCCCGACACCCCCTGCACTGAAGCAGTCCCTCCCAGGCCAGGGGCTGGCTGCGCCTCCTCCTGCCGCTGAGGTCTGCAGCCCGCGGGGCTCGGAGCAAGCGGAACCGGGGGTCCAGAGTCTAGCAAGAAGTTGTGCAAGGGTCGGCTAGGCGGTCTCCGGGTGTGCACCCCGCCGCTCTCCCGCGGGCCACATCTCTGGTTCGGTGCCCCAGCTCTGTGCACCCCAGGAAAGGGGAGGGAGGGAGTTGGGGCTGCCACGCTGGCAGAAGCGAAGTGGACTGGTTCTGAGGGGTGAGGCTGGGGCTGTCCAGGGTAGGAAGACGGCGTTGGTGAAGGAGGGGGGCTCGCGATTGCGCGACCGCGGCGCACGACCCTCCAGGCTCTAGTTGGGGCGCCGGCACTGAGAGAGCTGGGGGCGCTGGCAGGGGCTGCGCGCTTGGGGGCAGATCAGGAAGTGCAGCGCGCGGGCGCTCGCCCGCTTGGGAGCATCCCCTGGACCCCGGGCACTTCCCCTTCGGCAGCCACCACTCTCCCACTCCGACGCCGGCCACCATCCGCGCTCCCGGGACTCAGGAGCCGGGTGGGTGCAAAAGGAAGCGGGTTGTTATTCTGCGCCCAAGCATCTCTTCTGCAGGGAGCCCCGGGAGCGCAGGGCGAGGGCTACTCAGCGACTTCGCACTCGGCTTAGTGGGAAATTCTTCGGTCTACCCTTAGAAGGGCTGTGCGGAAGCCAGAAATCCCACAAAGAGCCGGGAGAGGGGTGGACGCGGAAAGCCGTCCCCTCTGAACCTGGGGCGCTCGATAAAGCTGACTTTCAGACCCCAAAAGGGCTAGTGGGTTTAGTCACTCCTCCAGTGACTTCGTCAATCCAGTGCCAAGGGCAGAGCCGTAACCTCGGAGAAGGGGCGCTGCAGCCATTTGATCAGGAGAAGCCTTTGTCTTAACCCCCAAGCCCCTCCTGCTAGTCCTCGCTGGGTCAGTAGCGCTGGGAGTAATTAATATTACGAACATTAGCCTTTCCTTCACCTCCGCACCAGCCAACACTGCTGTCCCCTCCCTGAGTGTCTTCTCTATCACTTGTTCACATCTCCTTTTCCAAAAAAAAGAAGAACAAAGGGAAAATAGTGTAGACCCGCTAGGCAGGAAGAGGTCACTAAAAATACTATCGTGCTGTCAATGTAGAATGAAGGGTTAAGCGCTCAAACCCGCGCCCGCGAGCACCGAAACGGAAGAACTTCCTTGATTAGCATAGTATCGACCCTGGGGCCGCGCTGCGAGGCGGAGGTTCGGTCCCAGCTGGGGTAAAGTGTGCAGACCGGTTGCGATTGTGGTCAGACGCAGCACCTACTTCTAATCTGAGGACCCGCAATTTACACCTTTGCTGAATAGGACACTGTGGAATGAAACAGAACAGAGATCAAAAGGTAATCTGAAGAATGGCAACATTTCCCTGCTTCTCCTGAACTCTAAATTTGGCCAAATTTTTATCAAGCAAAAAGGGGTATGGGTCTTGGTTAGCCAGTGTCCCCTCTGGAAATGAAATGCTTCCTTACTTTGCTTTCGTTCTTTTCTGCCAAACTGATTAAAGACATCAGTTAGGGGTAAGATAAGAGGTCCGGGAGCTCACCGAGTGATTGGTAGATAAGCTTAACTGGTAAATTTTCCTTGCGTGGGTAGAGCTATGCTTCTTCAAAGCACTGGTTCTCAAATTTTGCTGCATAGTGGAATCATCAGGGGAGCTTTGAGAACTCCTGATGTCCTGATCACATCCCAAACTATTTAAATCAGGTTGTTTGGGAGTGAGAAATAGGCACAGTATTTAAAAGCAAAAACAACTCCTGGTAACTTCATTGTGCAGCCAAGTTGGGGAAACTCTATAGCAAAGGAAGAGTTCAGCGGCCAGCAGCAGCAGGCATTGCAAGACAAGATGCCACTTTAACTACTTGGGTGGATGAGAGAAAAGACGCTGAAACTGGAGTGCCGATGACTAACACCCTGGGGCGGGGAACTGTCATCTAGCAGCCTAGCTGGTGGTGACACCTACCACATCATTTTTCCCTTCCCTGGCTAGGGTCTGATTGGAAAAATCGAAGCTTACTTCAATGCCTGGTTTCTGCACTGTTGTTAAGGGAGACGGATAGAAACTTCCATTCCTGTGATGACTCATGTGTAGCAGTCAGTAGGGAAACCCAGCAGAAACATACTCCAGCAGCCTGGTGAGTCAGCAGGCTGCACAGCGATCCCAGTGAATAGGAAGTAATTACAGCGAGTAGTTTGTTGACACGCACAAACTGCACTCCTTTGAAAGCACATTTAATATCTGATCAGGATCTACTTGCTTGCAGGAGCCACTCCCTTTGTAGCACACCATTCTGCCTGTTTCATATAATGCTCTCTTCTGTTAGAAGGGGAAACACAAAGCTAACTAGACATCCTGTAACTTTCTTGGTGGGAAGCATGTAAAAAAAAAAACTGTTGGGAAAGTGTAAACTGGTTTGGGTTATTTCAGTTATGTGAAGCAGAAAGGATGAATATGTAACACATAAATTTTGCATACAAAAAAGTCAAATACTACTTGATTATACATCCAGGAGTGAATTAAGTGATCTATTTAAATAGAAATGGTTACACTTAACATTTTACATAAAACCTCATGTTGGCTATTAACCAAAGGTTTCTTGCCTTTAAAACTGTCATCCCAAAAGGATTACTCCAGGATAACCTGTTATCTCTGGTTCTCTGTATCTTTAACAGGTTATCTTAGAGTCATCAAAAAACAAACTTTCTTTTTCTTCTTTCAGTTTTAATACCTCTTCACTATTTTTAATGTCACTATCACTCTCTGCACTGTTGTCTAAATGCTTTTTTCCCCTTCCTCAATTTCTTTTCTTTTCTTTTTCTTTCTTTCTTTCTTTCTTTCTTTTTTTTTTTTTTTTTTTGAGACAGAGTCTCACTCTGTTGCCCAGGCTGGCACGATTTCGGCTCACTGCAACCTCCGCCTCCAGGTTCAAGCGATTCTCCTGCCTCAGCCTCCTGAGTAGCTGGGATTACAGGCACACATCATCATGCCCAGCTAATTTTTGTATTTTTATAGAGATGGGGTTTCACCATGTTGGCCAGGCCGGTCTTGAACTCCTGACCTGAGGTGATCCACCCGCCTCGGCCTCCCAAACTGCTGGGATTACAGGAGTGAGCCACCGCACCAGCCCTCAATTTCTTTAAGGAGGAAAAACAGTGTCTTGCACACAGCAAGCATTCAATATTTTTGGCCGTTGAACTTTATCTGAACCTCTCTTAGAGCATCTATTGTAGCCTGCTTGGTATTCTATTTTCTCATAGGGGCCTCAGTGTCTGTAGCCCCCAAAGCAGGGGCACAGACTCTGTTAGTTATTGATACTGCTTGTTCGTACTGAAGAGTATCAAAAGATGGGGAGAACATTGAAAACCAAAGCATCCTGAGTACATTCAGTTTGCTGTTTTCCAAGACAGACATTCCAGATATATAGAAGCCAAAGTCCTGTTACAATTCTTACTTGCTATGATAGCTTATTTGTTCACTTACATTTCATACCCAACAATTTAGCATTTTGAGCATAACTAATAATTGTTATCACATTTAACCACACTCTGATGGGCCAAAAAAATCACTTCACAAAATTTCACTCTCTACCCATTATTATGAAAAACCACATATGAATTTATTGAGCTAGGAGAAACATTGTAGAATAGATTAATAGTTAAATAGCTTTTATTTTCACCTGTGTATTGCCCATTAAAATAGCATAAGTACATTTAAATAGCCACCATATTAAAAGTAAGAAGTTGGATGTATTTTGTGATAAGTACAACCAAAACTAAATGTTAATAAGAATTTCCAAAGACCAAAATGATATAAATGCATTCATTCTCACTTCTTTGTAGCTTAGAAAAAGAACTGGGGAGGCACTTCTGAAATGTTAACACCTTTTTGGGAGGCGTAAGAGATAAAGTAGTTTAGAAAAATAGAATTAACTTTGGGAGGCCGAGGCGAGTGAATCACCTGAGGTCAGGAGTTCAAGACCAGCCTGGCCAAACATGGTGAAATCCCATCTCCACTAAAAATATGAAAATTAGCCAGCCAAGGTGGCACACACCTGTAGTCCCAGCTACTCGGGAGGCTGAGGTGAGAGGATCGCTTGAATCTGGGGAGGCAACAGAAGTTGCAGTGATCTAAGATTTCACCACTGCACTCCAGCCTGGGGGACAGAGAGGGAGATGCCATCTTAAAAAAAAAAAAAAAAGACTAATCGGATTACTCCATATTAATCAGAAACTATTTCTCAGAGTATGATATATACCTAGCTCTGTAATATTTACAAGTAGCTAAAAGGGGTAGAGTAGAAGAAAGTGTGTCATCTCTATTTTATAAGCTCTAAAGTGTTTGAGAACAGATGAGAATCACCCAGTCTTATTACCTTAAATTTATATAGCCCTTTGGTCTTACTAACATATCAGGGCTTAATCATAATTGGGTAAATGGTATTCCCAGGTGCCAAATTACACAAGTGAATCCAATAAGTTAGGTGATCCTGGCAATGCCAAGGCATTGACTCCTGGATTATTGACTCCTTTTCCAGTGTTTATTGCATCATACAGGTTTTCATGTAGTCTTGCCTGGAGGCTTTGGCTACACAAGACTAGTTTGAATTAACTCCTTTCTCCTTAAAAAGTAGAAACTACTCATATACATCATTCTCTCAGTGACTTTGTTTATTTTTTTTTAATTTTTTTTTTTTTTTTTTTTTTTTTTTTTTTGAGACGGAGTCTCACTCTGTCTCCCAGGCTGGAGTGCAGTGGCGCCATCTCGGCTCACTGCAAGCTTCGCCTCCCAGGTTCACTCCATTCTCCTGCCTCAGCCTCCCGAGTAGCTGGGACTACAGCCCCCCGCCATCACACCTGGCTAATTTTATGTATTTTTAGTAGAGACCGGGTTTCAACGTGTTAGCCAGGATGATCTCGATCTCCTGACCTCGTAATCCGCCCACCTCGGCCTCCCAGAGTGCTGGGATTACAGGCGTGAGTCACTGCGCCCGGCCAACTTTATTCTTAAATAATTAACCTTTGGAATTAACCAACCCCAAACATGTTGAGCCATCTTTAGCTTTTCATCTAGGTAACCAAAATAATAAGTTCTTCAAGTCTTTTTCCAAGTCATAGAAGCATAAACTTCACTACAGACCCTTAGAGATTAGTTCCACCACCCACAGAAATCTTAAATGCCTAGTGCTTCTTCACTAAGGAGTCCTCCAACTTACGCTTGACTGTCTCCCTCAAAGCACATTCCCATCTCTCCTTGCAGCATTCACCTATTGGAGGCCACGACGAATAAATCCAACTCTACATAATTCACCCGCAACCATCTTAAACATTGAAAGAGAATTTATACTCTTTAATCTGAGATAAGAAAAAGTCTGGCTTTGGTATTTCAAATCTCTTAATTTCACAAAATTTTTGTTCCAAATATGCAAGATTTGAGAAGTATCCAAAATTATATTTCTTAAACCAGAGCTTTATAGAATAGAATTAATTGGTAAATTTGCTTCCAATAAACCTAATCTGGTAATCTATCACTTCTAAAATCACTGGCAAACTTCATACAATTACATTAAGCTGTGTTGAGATAAAACTCACGACTTCATCTGTTTCTAGAATCAGCAAACTATAACCCATTGCTTGTTTTGTATGACCTTGAAGCCAAGAGTGGTTTTTATATTTTTTTACTCATGGAAAAATATCCAAAGGAGAAAATACTTGAGGACACTTGAAAATTACATGAAATTCAAATTTCTGTGTCCAAAATAAAGTTTTATTGGACTGCAGCCATACTTGTTTGTTTACATCTTGTCTATGGCTGTGGCAGCATGGAATTGTTGAACCAAAGACTGTATGCCCACAAAACCTAAAATATTTACAGCAAAACTACTGCAGACCTCTGATTTACCCCAGTTTAACATACTTCAAATTTTAAATAAAAATTTGTTCACTTAAAGCCTTAGTCTTTTTTGTTTTTGTTTTTGTTTCCCTTAGAAAAGGTTAAGAAAAAATGTAGTTACCAACCATAGGTCAACTAATCACTAAAAATAAAAGATAGTTTATTTTCATATTCTTCTTGTGTATGTACTTTGTGAAAAGCAGTATATTTCTAAATATATGAATTTTAGTGATATGGTCAACTGTAAAACTTCTGAATCCAAACAAGCCCAAATAGTGCAATACTAACTAGTAATCGTTTCCAGAGCTCTAGAAAATGTGAAAACATGTCCTTAAGAGCAATCCTAGTGTGAACACTTGCCTTAACTCTTTAGTCAATGTTTTTCCAACCTGTGAGGGCCTTCCTATGCTTATTTTAGTATATGAAGACATAATTTGGAAATTTATTCAGATTTAGAAACTTTTTATTCACTGTCACTTCAAACACTTAACATGATGTGGAAACCTGCTGTTTTTGGAAATAGCCCTACTATTTTATTTCTTTTCATTTAATTTCATTTATTTTATTTTGAGACAGAGTCTCATTCTGTCACCCAGGCTAGAGTGCAATGGTACTGTCTTGGCTCACTGCAACCTCCACCTCCCAGGTTCAAGTGATTCTCATGCCTCAGCCTCCCAAGTAGCTGGGATTACAGGCACACGCCACCATATCCGGCTAATTTTTATGTTTTTGGTAGAGATGAGGTTTCACCATGTTGGCCAGGTTGGTCTCAAACTCCTGACTTCAAGTGATCCACCCGCCTCAGCCCCCTTAAGTGCTGGGATTACAGGCATAAACCACAGTGTCTGGCCTGGAAATAGCACTCCTTTTCTAAAACATGCATTTAATGTAAATTGCTTGCTACTTGTAATGGCAAGGATCACTAAATACTAAAAGGATATACACGGTTACTAACACTGCTAAAGCTGACATTATGCTGTGGACAATTTTGTTTAAAATTTCCAAATTCAAAAGTAGACCAGATTATAATCCAGAAATTCAAAATTCATCTTAAATTATTTCCAGTCTGCTCAAAGCTGGGAAGATTACCATTAAGATTCTAGAAAGGATATTTGAAAATAATAACTACATTGATGGGAACTAGTCTCAATTTTTTATTGTAAGTGTTGCTTGTCATAAAACTTCCTTCAGCTAAAAGAACTTCTTCCTTTTGATGAATTGTTAATGCCACAGAATGGGAGTTTGCTATGAGTTTCATTTAGACAATAGAGCAACTTTAAGAGTTATATATAACTGGTGTTCTCTTCACCCCTTCCAGAATGAGCTGCAATTTATAGACTGAAAAGACAAAGGGATTCCTTTTTCACCAAATCAAAAAACACATTATAATTAATGTAAGATTTGAGGTACCTAACATCAGCTAAATTATTTCTAAAAGCAAAAACTTGTAATTGTATTTAATCCCATCCTAACACCAGTGATAGTAATGGCATGTTAGGTCACTAACTTCCACGTTAACCCCTAGTGCTTCTGATGGGGGAAAGGAGGAAAGGGATGGCTGGAGATTGATGTATAACTCGCATGCTGACTGGGTAAGGAACCAATCCAAGTAAAATTAACTGCCCTCCTTTATCATAATCTACATTCACATTTTAATAATATATTATTTAATATATTACATACTATATATAATAATATATTAATATATAGTTATATATTATATTACATAATTATATAATATATAAAAATATAAATATATAATATATTTTATATGTTATATAACATATAAAATATATAATATATAAAATATATTATATAATATATAAAATAAAATATATTATTAAAATATATAATATAATATATAAATATTATATATTATATTATATATAAATATTATATATTATATTATATATAAATATTATATATTATATTATATATAAATATATACAAATATATTTTATAATATATAAATATATAAAAATAATATATAAATATAATATATAAAATATATATAATAAAAATAAAATATATTATATATTATATAATACAAAATATATTATATAATATATAATATATAATATATTATATATAATATATTTCATATAATATATAATATATTATATATTATATAATATATTTCATATAATATATAATATATTATATATTATATAATATATTTCATATTATATATTATATAATATATTTCATATAATATATTATATAATATATAATATATTATAAATATAATATATAATATATAATATATTATAAATATAATATATAAACTATAAACTATAATATATAACATATGATATATTATAATAATATATAACATATGATATATTATAATAATATATAACATATGATATATTATAATAATATATAACATATGATATATTATAATAATATATAACATATGATATATTATAATAATATATAACATATGATATATTATATAATATATAACATATGATATATTATATAATATATAACATATGATATATTATATAATATATAAATATATATTATATAATATGTGATATATAAATATATATTATATAATATGTAATATATAAATATATATTATATATGTAATATATAATATATATTATATATCTGTTTAATACCTTGTTGAAATAATCCTTAATAAGCTGTCTCTTTTAACCCCCTAGAAGAGAGGTAAAGTATCTTCCAGGTATGAAATATATAGCCTATTCTATACATGTAGCACTAATAGTTCTCTCCAAATTAATTTCTAAAATTAGAAAATAGTTAGGCTTACTATATTTTTACTAGAGCAGGGACTTCATAATTATCAATTGCTTAAACAGAGGCAAAACATCCAAAAGTCTTCTGCTAACAGGCAAACCTTGGTCCCAACTTATTATAAACATCATGGCAGGAATGACTATCGGTATTTGAAGTAGGTAGGAGGTAGGTAAATACACAAGAAAAGGTACCTAGAAATGAGTAGATTCCTTTGTTTTGCTGAAGTACCTGAAACTATTTACTGCACATCATACATAAAAATGAAATGAGAGGATTAGCTTGCTCCTTTAAAAGCTGGTAAAGGCTTTCAAAAACTGGTAAGAGATGACAGGGCCTGAAACCACCTTGTACGTTCCTTCCTTCTTTCAAAGATCATCTTAAATCTGATCAATTTAACAACATTTGATATTAAGAAGAAAAACCTTTCATGATTCTTACCAAGAAACTACTATCTTAGCTTTCCCACTGAGCAGCTTCAGCTCTCCATAAAGTGGAAAAAAAGAGAGACCTTACAAGAAAGACCTTGCTGGTTTTGCTCCACCTGGTTCTTCCCGGGAAAGACGCTATTGATATAAGTAAGGCTCTTCGGTAGTTTCACTTCCAGCTTGCCCTCTATTGTGATTTTTTTAAAAGTGTGGTCTCCTGGGCACAGATCCCCTAAAAGGAGCTTCCACAAATTAGCAGCAGTAATAACCAAGTGTGTGATGTAGTATTGGCAAATCCAGAAGCAATTCCCTCTGCAGTTGAAATGTTTAGGCAACTTGGTCAGTGGGTCTGTTAATTCTCCATCCCAGCACCTGACCTTCAGCACTTCAAGATAAATTTGGAGGTATGCTTTTCTCTAGAGTTGCCAGGTAAAATGCAGGATAACCAGTTAAATTTGATTTTAGATAAGATTTGTTTTGGTGTATCTGGATTTGAATTAACGGAGCATTTCATTTTTCTGTTATTTGGTTTTTAATTTTTATTTTTGCTAAATTCAGCAATCCTACTTTTATGATACAATAGATTTCAAAATGACTAGCTTTCCTGGTCTGTAAAAGATCTGAGGTTATATTTATGAGATAATGAATTAAAAATGTCTTAGCTGCCTTCACTTACTAAAGGAAAAAAAGCCATTAACTGAAGTTTTTTTGCACAATTTACTAGATTGAGAGGAAATAAAAAGTAAAACAAGAACTAGAAAATTAGCAATGTTTTTAATTTTGTAAGATATTTTAAAGTACTTTCTATTCTTTCACCAATTTTTTAATAGAATAAATACTTCAATAGGTATATTGTTAGTTCAAGTAGGGCTAACATGAGAAATCCATCAACGATGTCAACAGTATGTTCCTAATCAAAGTGAGATTCCAAGTGATTGCGATGATGCCTTGCTACCTAGATGAGGCATCAGCATCACCTAGGAGTGTCTTAAAATGCAGAATTTGAGACTCCATTCCAGACTTCCCCAATCACAATCTTCACCTTAACAAATGAACACAGGTGAATCATATGCGTGTTGAAGTTTGAGAAGCCCTGAACTAGAGGATTCACTTTTTCCACACATTAAATTGGTATTTTTGTTTAATACCTTGTTGAATAATCCTTAATAAGCTGTCTCTTTTAACCCCCTAGAAGATAGATAAAATATCTTCCAGGTATGAAATCATTGTATTTCCATTTTATTCATATAAAATTCCTAAATGGCCATTTATAATGTTATGAATCAATGTAAAAAAATATTTTTTTTTGAGACAGGGTCTCTCTCTGTTGCCCAGGCTGGAGTGCAGTGGTACAATCACCATTCACTGCAGCCTCCACCTCCCAGGCTCAAGTGATCCTCCCACCTCAGCCTCTTGAGTAGCTGGGACTATAGCTGCATGCTGCCATGCCCAGCTAATTTTTGTATTCTTTGTAGAGACGGGGTTTCACCATGTTGCCCAGGCTGGTCTCGAACTCCTGAGAACAAACAATCCACCCACCTCGGCCTCCCAAAATGTTGAGATTACAGGCATGAGCCACTGCACCTGGCCTATAAGTCAAGTTTTTCAAAGACCTCATGGAATAAATGAACAGCCTAATATATAATTCTGGATTTTCCTTGATTAACCTGTAAATTAGGTGGATCACAATTCCTGGCACTCAGATCACCAGCAAATCTCTTTTGTTTTTCATTTTATTATAGTAACTTACAGAACAGTATTTATATACCAATACCACATATTCATATACTTGTATCCCCAGATTCCTCTGAAACTGGACAAAAGGAGATCCAGTTGGGTCTATGGGAGATTCCAAACTATTCTTGTGAAATTTAAAGTTTTTAAAAGTAACAAAAAGAGTCCATAGATAATTCTTTTTGAGTTCTAAAACCTCACTTCTTTATGCCTGCTTTCCTGTCTTTTAGAAATTATAGTATTGTATCATAGAATGAATTCTGAAATTGGAGCAAGAATGCCAAGTAGCTTGAGTTTTAAAACTGGTTCTGCTGCTAACTGGGTGACTTTAGAGATGTTATTAACATCCTTCATCAACATCCTTCAAATTGAGTTTTTTCATCTGTCACATAGAGAAAGTGAAGTCTGACAAGAGTTACAAGATCAGATAACATCTGTGTACATCTTTATGACTGTAGGACTTACAGTGATGCCCTAAGACTTGTTTAATGATCTGCTTCATATAGAGCTGCAGTTGACTATTATAGGATGTGGTTTCCTGCAACATGCCTGATTTTGAAGAAGGGTGATCTACACACTGGGAATGAAGCCACAGAGCATGTATGTTACATGTAGCTGCTGGCTATATATGTCCACGTCAGCCACACACTCCCTTCTGCTCCTCAGAACCTTAAATTTCTCCTCATGGCTGGGGAACAGTGATGTGCTCCAGGGCTGCAAGCAATGGATTCCTCAGCAGACATTGCTCTGTGAAATCAAAAGGCAGGTTTTCTTTTCTTTTGTTTTTTTCTTCTAGAATTCTGTATAATCTTGCCTGCACTCTCTCTCAGGAAATGATTATTACCACATTATTACATAATTATGATTAGTTATTAAGTAGCTTTTTATCTTATCCAATCATACAACCCCAAATTGGAAGAGCCTGCACGGTTATTTTCTTAAAACATCCCAGGGCAGAATTTCCACCACTAGCACTCAAAGGAGAAATCTATTTATCCTTTTGTTGTTTTAATAAACATAAGTTCATTAGTGAGAGCCCAAACCAAAAAAGGAAGGAGGGGAGTGGGAGCAAGTACTCCTAATGTTAACCACCCTCATGCAACTATTACAAAAACTATTTTTATTATTGTGTAAAGTTCTTGTCTGTATTTACATTCAACAATGTCTTACATAAAATGTTCCCTTAGCATTTTTAACGTTCCCTTTATCCAGCTTAATGTCTCTAGCTTTGGGGTCTTTGCCTGTGCCTTCTCTCGCTCTTCTATCCTGGATGTCTTAGTTGATTCAAGCTTGGACTTTGTCTTATCTCAGGTTCTTGGTATGCAAAATGTGTGGTTCACCTGTGTGTGGTGGCTCATGCCTATAATGCCAGCATTTTGGGAGGCTCAGGCAAGAGGATTTATTGAGGTTAGAAGTTCAAGACCAGCCTGGGCAACATAGTGAGACCCTATGTTTACCAAAAAATTTTGAAAAAATTGCCAGGCGTGGTGCCGTACTTATAGTTCCAGATGCTTGGAAGGCTGAGGCAGGAGGATCACTTGAACCTGGGAGTTCAAGGCAGCAGGGAGCTATGATCACGCTACTGCACTACAGCTTGGGAAGCAGAGTGAGACATTCCCTCTCTCTCTGTCTTTTTTTTTTTAAATTGTGGTCCACTGACCAGTGGCATCAGCATCACCTGGGAGCATCTCATAAATGCAGAACCTCAGGGTCTTCTGCAGACATTCTCATTCAGAATCTGCACTTTAGGAGGATCCCCAGGTAATCTGTTGTTTGGCATTAATATTTGAGAAACATTGATATGGAAAGCCTTTCCTAACCTCCTAACCATGGTCTCCACCCATCTCAATGGGGTGAGTTAGGTGGCCCATATTTGGTTTGCTTTTCATCCCCCCTGCATGGCAATCCATTGAAGATTGCAATAAACTTGCATTCATTTCCACACCCCCAGATTCTAGCACAGTGCTTGACACAAGATTTTAACTTTGGGAATTGTTTCATTTTCCAATACAATGATTTGTAGATGAAGAATTGCAATGAGAATCTTCTTGTGCACTCAGAAAGGGTGCTCACCACCATGGGACTACAGTTTGTTAGAGGGTCTCCTTTCGTTGCAGTCTTTCTTATAAAAAACATGCTTGGTGGGGAATGCTTCTCTGTGAATAACTTCTGGAAGTCCACTGCCAAAAACTTCATTTCTTCTGCTTTGTTAAATACTAGTACCTCTGGGAGGGATGGCATTTGAGGCTTGGTGTGAGGTTTGACCAGTTGGCAGGTTTTGGTAAGGGTTTAGAAGGAACAGAATGCTTATCTGACAGGAGAGGGTAAGGAACACTAGGAAAGATATATGGTGGACTCTTGGAGAATTGATTTCTAACTCTGACAGGTGTTGGGATATTTTTGTCTGGAATCTTAATGTAGGTCATTTTTTTTCATTTAGAAAAACCCACACTTCTTATCCAAAAATCTCAGATGTGACTTTTTTCTCCAATCCTGACTCTCATCTATGATAAATTTCATCTAGTGCTACATTCAGTGTAAACCACTGATGCCCTAGGGAATTTTTTTAGATGTTTGTTTTAAAATTTTGGACAGTCAAAAGCACAGTACTTCTACACTGATGTTTCTAAGTTATATTAAGATTTATCAGGCTGGGCATGGTGACTCATGCCTATAATCCCAACACTTTGGCAGGACAAGGCAGAAGGATCGCTTGAGGCCAGGAAATCAAGGCCAGCCTGGACAATATACTGAGACTCCATCTCTATAAAAAGAAACACACAAAAAATTAAGCAATAACTGAATTATAGGGAGCTTTCGCTGTATTCATGGATCCCTTGGTCTTTTCATTGTGGAAGGAATGTTTTGTGAACTTGGGGACAGATAATCTGATGGGGGGAGGATAAGCTCCTGAGCCTCTGCTTTTTGTTTTTCAACTTCTATTTTAGATTCAGGGGGGCACATGCAGATTTGTTGCAATGGTATATTGCATGATGCTGAGGTTCGGGGTACAACTGAACACATCACCCTGGTAATGAGCATAGTATCCAACAGGTAGTTTTTCAACCCTTGTCCACCTCCTCCTGCCTCTGTCCTCCCCTCTCTTCCTCTTCTCTCTCTCTCCCAATTCCCTTTTGTAGTCCCCAGTGTCCGTTGTTCCCGTCTTTACGTCTATGTGTACCCACTGTTTAGCTCCCACTTCTAAGTGAGAGTGTGCATCATCATTTGGTTTTCTGTTTCTGTATTCGTTCACTGAGCCTGTTTTGAGTAACAGGAGAGACCGAGTAGAGCTTTGGAACCAAGTTGTGCTCAGAAACAAGAAACGTCTGTCCTACAGAACTATTATTTGCCTTATTTGAAAGGAACGAGAGGCTCCTGGTACTGCTTACCCACAGCTCTCACAATTAGCCACACAGACTGCAAGACTAAAAGGAGTATAATTATATTCCAGAATGTGTGGCCTTTTTTCTCCTCTTGGGAGTCTACCGCTATATTATACTTACCCATCACCATGGACACAGCTCCAGGAGAGTTGTGAATTGGAGTTAGGTTCATCTCTTTTGTGGAAGAGTATGTCAGGCTGTCTTTCTGGAATCTCTTATCTGAGTGTCTGTGATGATGCTATTCATGGTAATTTGCCCAGACCTGGGACCTTGGGTGGGGTTTGTTAGGAGTCATCTGGCACCTTTAGAGTATAACTTGTTGAGCAATCTGACGCAGGTAAGCCACGCGGGATAGGTAAAACAATTGTTGTGTTCTGTGCTCTATAATATCAAGTCATATTTTGAGTCATATTTTCCCATGGGGTTTGTGGCCCATCCCAATGGGAAGAGATTTTTAACACTATGTTCTTGTGAGGCCTAGTGGTGTTTTAAGGGTTGCTATTGGAATCTGAAAGCTGTGTGAATTTTTTCATTTTTTATGTTTTGGGTTTTCTTTTAACATTAAAGAATGATTCATAGCCCTGAGCTTTGTTACCACCCAGTTAATAATTTTGTGTCACTTTAGTTGAGTGACTTTTGGACGCTGATTTCTCTAGCTGAAAAATTATGTAAATATTGTTACTAATCATGAGTAGAGGCTCTAGAGATTAAAAAAATTAAAACAGCAAAAGTATTACAGACAAGTAAAATTAGAGAAATGATAAAGTGGAGACAGCAATAGCTACTAAAATATTCAAAAGAAAACATGAAGTAAGACAAAGAATGGTTGTCTCCAACTACCCCTCTTAGTTCAAAGTCTGTGCAATGATCTTCACTCAAAACTTTTGCAAGTTGAGCACATCATTCTTATTGTTCTTTATTATATGAAAAATAAGTTAATTTGAACTGATTGTCAAGGGACCTAGTTCTTGCCCCAGCTGTGCTTAAAGTACAATCTAAGCCAACTCAATTCACTTTTGTGGCCTCCGGTCTCATAATAAAATGAAAGCATCCTACATAACTTTACCCATCCACTCTCCACAAAATATCCCAGTGCTGTGAAAGGTGTTTGTTAATTCATTTTCTTATAATAAAATATAATAGAAAATAGAGTGGGAACTATATTTTTTTCCTTTGGGGGATCCATAAATTACATTTTAAACGTGAGGAAAACATGCAGTTTTGATAGTCCATTAGTACATTGAATTCTTTAAATTGGAATAGGCAGATGCAGTGATAAGTTTAAACATCCATTTAACATATGGAGAATGCCATTATAGCTGTTCAAAATACGAAAGCGGTGTGATTTCCGGCAGATCAGACACATTTTAAAAAGCACCCACTCAGAAAACTTCCTGAGCTCAAGTTTCCCTGTGCATGTGGTTTTTAGTGTTGGGTTGTCTCTCCCTCATAGGCTGACAAATAAAGAGTCCATATATCATATCCCATTAGCGATAAGGGAAGACATGGAAAAAGCAGAACCACTGATCGAGTCCAGGAGTGAGTTGGATTGTGCTGCCTCAAAATACAGGTCAAGACACTAAGGCCTGAATCTGGTGATTTTGTGCTACTGCACAATTACTGGACACTGATTTATTTATAAATGAATGAATGAGTGAGACAGGATCTCACTCTTGCTCAGATTGGATTGCAGTGATACAGACATAGCTCACTGCAGCTTCAAACTCCCGGGCTCAAGTGACCCTCCCAAGTAACTGGCAATATAGGTGTATACCACCATTCCCGCCTTTTTTTTTTTTTTTTTTTTTACTTTTAATAGAGACAAGGTCATGTTTTGTTGCCCAGGGTGGTCTAGATCTCCTCGGCTCAAGGGATTTTCCTGCCTCTGCCTTCCAAAGTGTTGGGATTACAGGCATGAGCCATTGTGCCTGGCCCAGGCACTGATACAGCACCTGCCTGAGGCACTAGATCATGCAAGAACAAGAAGAAAATAGACTTAAAACACAGGGAGTGAACCAACTATAACAACCTTTTCTTTGAGCCTAATCAAAGGGACTTCCCCTTTTTAAGACTGTAGTTGAGTCATGCTTGTGAGTATAGAAAGACCATACATCAACAGTTGTGAACAGAAGTCGGAATCATTTCTTCTCTTATGGCCCTGGCACCTAAAAGTTAATGCCAAATGATGGCCAAAGAGGGGTCTGTGATGAGCAAAGCCTTCTCCTGGCCAGGCCGTGGTGTTACTGTACTCTGGACCAGAGGTACAGCTCCATGACACTTTCTCACTCCTGATGGGAACAAATGAAGCTAGTTGTGTTCTACCCATTTTGAATGTCTGGCATAATCAGAGGGTTGACAGAGAGGGTCTCACAAAATCAGTACATAATTCTTGAAATATATGCCCTTCATTATTTATGCCGAATAACAAATTAAATGAATCATAGTGTTTTAGAGCTGAGAGCAACCTTGGAGATGATCTCATTTAATGTCATTTTATAGATGAAAAACTGAGGCATGGATTTTCTTTCTTTCTTTTTTTTTTTTTTTTTTTACTAAAACCACTAGTAATTGCAAAGTTTTAAACGTTTATAGCACATCATTTGCTTTTGACAGTGCTTTGCAGATCATCTGAGCTGCTTCCTGGCTCTCCAGTACATTGTACTAACTGGGAGGATGGGGAGACATTTGCTGTCCCCATGAGTAATGAAAAAGGAAACCATGTGGGATGGGGAGGGGCAAGAAAGAAGAAAAACAAGCTTCTGTAGGCTCCAAAAAATTTGAAGGAAATAAAGATATTAAGCACTTGTTAGATGAAGTGATAGCTACAAAACACGTAATCTGTACAACAATCTTATGAGCACTATTCAACATTAAGCTAACAGAAGAAGTCTCAGTTGTGGTCAAAAAATAGTTTTGTTTTTTGGCTTCTGCTTTTTTCTTTTTTTTTTTTCTTTTCCTAGGCTGCCAACCTTAGAGAAATGATGGTCAAACTGGGGCTGCCGAGGTCATGTATTACAGAAGAGGCAGCAAAAAAGGCCTTGGCAGGGCCAGAAAGGCCAGAGAAGGTCCTGTTCCAAGGATTTCTTGGGGCCCTTTTCATCGAGGCCACATCCACATGATCCCTGAAGATAGGTATTCCCTCCCATTCTGTTTAAGCTGTTAGTTTTCCCTAGATTTGATTCTATTGTAATATTTTATATCCCTATAATCAGGAGATATTTTCAAATTCAATAATAATAATGATAAATTTAATAAGTATTTTCCATGTACATAGAAATTTATAGTTGCTAAAGAATTTTTATATGTAACAGCAGCTCTTTAAGGAGCTGTACTTTACAGAAAACTGTAAAAACTGGGTCCCAGAGTTTAAGTGGCATGCCCAAAGTCACATAATTGGGAAAACCTCAAACCCAGGGAATGATACCCCAAGTCCCAATGTTCTTTATACCAGGCAGCTTTACAAATGATAGTTGAATTCTCAGGGTAGCCCTCAAAGATCCCTTTAACCCATAAAAGTATTAACTTATACCAGTATCTTAACCTCTAACCAACTCATATTTCCATAGAAACATGCGTAGGGTTTTAAAAACTTAGGTAAATACATTTTCTGGACACATCTCCCTGTAGGTGAGGACTCCTGATATTCTAGCATCAGTGGGCGCTTCTTTTCCCTCAGTTTGAAAATGCAAGTGCACCAAGAGAGGAATGTTATTATAAAGTGTGGGCAATCTCAAAAGTCATTTTGAGCCTGACACTTTTAGGCAGAATAATGGTCCCAGTACGGTATACAGTTGTGGAATCAAGTAATGCAAAGTTTTTAAGTTTTTTAGCTCATTGTTTGCTATTCACAGAATTTGGCAGGACATCCAAGCATCTTCCTATCTCTCAAGCACACTGGATATATGTGTGGCAGCTTCATCTGATCCAATTGCCTACACAAGAAAATAACAGTGGCTTCACTGAGGGTGCTCATGTAACAAGATCCAGAGACAGCCATTTGAGTCAGCAGAGGAAAAAATAACAAATTTTTGTTAAAACACTCTCTAATGCATTTGCACAAACTAGTTAATCAATTAAATACATATCTTCAAAAGGGGAGAACTTCCCTAAGAACCTGGAACTCTGGGTGAGTATGTTACCACTGGGGGCTAGGAATAAATGAAGGAAGGAGGAGCAAGAAAAAAGTGGTGTGCACCAAGGATGGACTTCACATCCTTAGTTTTGCTTGTTTGGTGGTAAGGTCTAAGCTATATGTTTGTGTCCATTGTTTGGTAGTAAGGTCTAAGCTATACATTAGTTTATCTCAGTTGGGATCATGTGAGTGAATGGCTCCTTTACCAAGCGCATGTTAATCTGTCACCATAGCAGATTCTAGAAAGAGCCTGAAGCACAGAGAGTGTGTGTGTGTGCCTTGCAACTCAAGGTGTGGTCTTTAGACCAACAGCATCCCCTAGAAGATTTTAGAAAGGCGGATTCTCACACCCCTCAACCGCTAGACGTACTGAATCATAACCTGCATTGTAACAAAATTCCCAGGTGATTCATAAAGTCAGGAAAGCGCTGTCACAGATGAACCTGATAGTTAAAATGCTTGTTTTCCTCTAATTTTCAGAATGAGAAAAACAAATGATCTTCAAACTCTATATGCTCCCTAAGAAAACAGCAGTCAGGAATTTTTCCACCCCTGCTGTCAATATCATTGCCTTCACAGCCCTGTGATATGATTATTTTGTGTTTATTACCTCAAAGGTCCTCAACCTTTTTGGCACCAGGGACCAGTTTTGTGGAAGACAATTTTTCCATAGACTAGGGGTAGGGTGGAGGATGAGGGATGGTTTCAGGATGAAACTGTTCCACCTCAGATCATCAAGCATTAGATTCCCATAAGCAGCGGGCAACCTAGATCCCTCATGTGCACGGTTCACAATAGTGTTCGCGCTCCTATGAGAATCTAATGCTGCAGCTGATCTGACAGGAGGCAGAGCTTAGATGGTTACCCAACTAGACTTAAGTCCTGTATGGCTGTTCTGTGTCTTGTTCACCCTTAGAATCCCAGCACCCAACATGGTACCTGGAATCTAATAGGTGTGTATGGTGGTACTCCAGAGTCCCAGCTTCAAAGTACAACAAACATGGGTTGGAAGCCTCAGTTCATGCATCTATGAGATGGGATAAAGAATAACACCTCTTATAGGGTTATTGGGAGGAGTAAATGAGCTGATGCACCAGAGCCCCTGGTGTACTGTAGCTACTCATAAGTGGCTAATATGTTGAACAAACGAAAGAATAGAAACCTTGTATATGAAGTCTTCAGAGGTCTGAAATGTGGTGCCCTGTTGCTTCAAATATATGAAATTGAATTTAAAAACAATATGCAAAGGAAGCCTGATAAACATAAGAAAACGGTAGAATAGATCCATGAGAAAAGCCTGTGATTTGGAATCACAAGACCAGTGTTTGGGTTTCAACTCTCCCCTTTACTAGCTCTGTGATCTCATGCAAGAAACAAGCTTCCTGAGCCTCAGTTTCTTCACCTAAAGAGTGGAGTTAATAATCCTCTTCTTTTCATGGCGTTATGCTTAAAAAAGGGGGGTGGGAGGTTTACAACTTGCAACATTCATTCATTATTCATTTTTGTATCCCTTATTCATTTTTGTATCCTCCTTATTCATTTTTGTATCCCTACCTCTCCTGACAAATAGTGATGCTCAATAATGCCTGTTTGCTTGAATGGGTTACAGCATAAACTCTCAAGGGGAATGAAAATTGGATATTGCAATGGCTTGTGGCCTCCAAAGGTTAAAGTTTATGGACAAAATCTTATTCCATAGCATTTAGGGGATCCTAAAGGATTTCTTAGCATCCTTAGGGGATACAAAGGCTCCTTGTGAGTGGGGAGGAGGAGTGAGGAAGATGATTTTTAAAAACTTTGAGACGCACAATTAGAGCTCTGACTCTTCAACTTGGTACCACATGAGAGCTCTTCAGGAAAAAGCATAAGGAGAGAAAAGCAGCTAACTAAAAGGCAAGCAGAGTGAACCTCTAGAAGAAGTAATAAAAGAATTACCATTTCAGCTGGGCACAGTGGCTAACACTTGTAATCCCAGCACTTTGGGAGGCCGAGGCGGGCGGATCCCCTGAGGTAAAGAGTTCGAGACTAGCCTGGCCAACATGGTGAAACCCTGTCTCTACTAAAAATACAAAAATTAGCCTGGCGTGGTGGCAGGCACCTGTAATCCCAGCTATTCGGGAGGCTGAGGCAGGAGAATCTCTTGAACCCAGAAGGCTGAGGTTGCAGTGAGCTGAAATTGCACCACTGCACTCCAGGCTGGGCTACAAGAGTGAGACTCCGTCTCAAAGAAATAAACAATCAAAATGAATTACACTTTCAAGATCTGGGTGATGTGATATATATAAAATAATTTTGCAAAACTAAGAGATATAAACAAGTATAATTACTAAAGGAAAAGCCTTTAAGAAATATTTTCAAGTTGTATATGTTACCTGGATTTATTTCCATTAATATATTGATTTCCCCAGTAGTTGTTTTAATCCCTGACAGTGTAATTGGGGTATCTGCTCCACAACTTCACTGGGATATTTCCCAGTTGAGTGGAATTTAGCATGAATTTTTTTTCTATCAAGGAATTTAGTTACTGATGTGGCCCCCAAACCTTTTGAAAGTAGATTCCTTTGTAAGGCAGACTCCATAGCAGGGAGCCCAAGAGCAAGGCTGTTTGTTGTTATGTCAGCATCCTGGGGTCTTCACATTGGCTCAAACAGGAAACTTATGGACGGAGGCTATGCTAACATTCCCATAGGTCTCTGCAAGTCCCATTCACTTACCAGCATTTTTCTCTCTCTTTTTTTTTTTTTTTTGAGATGGAGTCTCACTCTGTTGCCCAGGCTGGAGTGCAGTGGCGCCATCTCTGCTCACTGCAAGCTCTGCCTCCCAGGTTCATGCCATTCTCCTGCCTCAGCCTCCCGAGTAGCTGGGACTACAGGTGCCCGCCACCACACCCCGCTAATTTTTTTATATTTTTAGTAGAGACGGGGTTTCACCATGTTAGCCAGGATGGTCTCGATCTCCTGACCTCGTGATCTGCCCGCCTCAGCCTCCCAAAGTGCTGGGATTACAGGCATGAGCCACCGTGCCTGGCCTAATTTTTTTATTTTTAGTAGAGACGGGGTTTCTCCATATTGGCCAGGCTAGTCTCGAACTCTTAACCTCAGGGGATCTGTCCAACTTGGCCTCTGAAAGTGCTGGGATTACAGGCGTGAGCCACTGAGCCTGGCCGAAGTTGCAATTCTTTTTTTTTTTTTTTTTTTTTTTTGGACAGAGTCTCTCCGGACTTGGCCAAAAATGTTAAAATATAATTTGAAAAGATTTCCACAGAGCACAATACAGGGCAAAAGGTCACAGTAGCCCTTGATACCCAATGTCTTTTCAGCCCTTTTGCTACTGTCAGTCTTACTTAAATTTCACATGTAACCCTTAGTATGTTACTGTGTTCCTTCTTTGCATGGTCAAAGGAATTACAGACTATAAAAACAGCAAGCATGGAAAGCAGGGCTTTAGTTTCCACTATGACCCAAACACTAAACTTGAACCCTGGGCTCTGAAATCAAACCTCTCTCTGTGCTACTTTGACACGTAACATGCATTCTGCCACGTAACATGCATTCTGCCACATTTCATTATTAATTGCACACATGAGGAGAGGAGCTATTCTATGCTTATGACTCTATTTTCAAAAATATCTGATTAAAAATGGATAAAAGGATAAGTGAAAATAATGTAATTATAGAAACACTTTACAGAACTATAATATATGTGTTATTTCCCATATATGTAGTTTTGTCTCATGTAATTTTTTGAAAGAATTTTCCTTTTGTACATTGAGCACTATAAATATTCTATTCTAAAATAGAAAGGGCAATCTTAAAAAATATTTTAATTCTGATTCACATGGAAAGTAGCAGATGGATAAATGATGATTCCAAGAAGAAAGGGCTAGGCTACATTTGTACGAAAAGAACTGAATTTTTATTTTATTGTAACTATCATTTTAGGTATTTTCTGGGGATTATCTTTTATTTTTATAGAAACCTAAATCATATGACCATCAGTTTATAACATCATTACCATTCTTAATATATACCACCCAAATCCATTTAGCAGTGAGCTATAATTTTTTTGAAGTCCTTAAATATACAATATGGGTCATTTGGTAGTTTGTCTTTCTTAAGGAGAAGAATGAGTTGTACCAGACTTAACCCAAGGTTCAGCGTAATCTGACCTCCTTTACTTGCCTGATACGCTCATTTGGTTTTTGGTTTCCCTGTTGTGTGCTCAGCTCTGTGCTTCCTGGCAGTCTTGCCCTGGGGGAGTTGCACAGGAGAGGGGAGGCAGTCTGGGCCTCCCCTCTGCTGCCCCTAGAGAAGGCCCTGAGCCCAACCCAAGACCATTAATTGAGGCAGTGCGTGGCGGCGGAGGCAGAGCTCTCTGAAAGATTAATATCTAGTAGGCTCCACCTCAGGATTAATGGCCTGTGACCTTCTGCTAATGCTGCAAGCTGCTTTATTCCTAGAAAGCTATGGACCTCCCACACTAAAGAATGTGATCTACAACTGAAGGGATTCAATATCTCAAAGTGGGCATGGGGAGTTTGGAATTCAGGATACAGCTTATTCTGGAGAGCTAAAGACAGCTTAGTAAACTCCCTAGATGAAAACTTGGGCTCAGGCCCCAGTAGTGTTCTCTTCTTGGAAAAGCTGTGAACAGCTGGGGAGGTAGTAATGCTGTCTCTTTGTGAGGAGGATGCTTTAACCTTGTGTTGACCAGAAGCCTCACTGGTTAAACACATAGCAATGAAGAAAGAATGAAGTCTTCTTTCGATGGCATGGCATGATTTGAAATATTTTTACAAACATGTTTTTCATTCTGATATATCTTTCATGTTCCTGTAGTTTTTGTGGCCAGACATGAAAGTAGCAGTCTTTGCCAGAGGATGAGGGGACTCCCTAGCTAGGATAGAGGTTCTGCTGCTATGCCTTGGACATGGGATGCTGGAATTCTGGATTTGTTTGTCAAAGAAAGAGGATTTGACATTTCTAGAGGATGGGAAAAATGGACCTTTGTAGAAACAGAGAATGTGCTTTGTTAAAGAGTCATGATTCTTATCCTAACAAAGATATTTGGTCTTTTCAATGAAAACAAAACCAACAAACAAGCAGAGCCATAAGCCAGAGAAAGCAGCTGGCTTATGGCTGCTCATTTCTGAGGAGCTGCCCTAGTGCTCACAATGGCTAAAGAATAAAAGTCAGTATGATCTTTCCAAACGCGAAGGGGGATTTTGCAAGTTCCTCTCTGTGTGTTGGCGATTAAAATTCTGTCGTTATTTAGTGTATGGTCCAGTTTTGAATACAGAACACCTGCCTTGTCATCCATAAGACAGTACCACAAAGGATAAAATTCCACTCCATACACGTACCTGTAGTCCCAGTGACTTGAGATCAATCCGGAGGCAGGTGGATCACTGGATCCCAGGAGGTTGAGGGTGCAGTACATTGTGATTGTGCCTGTGAATAGCCTCTTGTACTCTAGCTTGGGCATCACTGCAAGACCCCATCTGTAAAAATAAATGTTAAATATTCCATTTCTATGCAAATAAATGTGGACATTTTATAAGATTTTGAAAATTCCTAGATAGTGTGAACTTAAGGGTATGAGAGATAAGTTAAAAAATACAGGATGTATCAGCTGGGTGCCATGGCTCACACCTGTTATCCCAGCACTTTGGGAGGCCGAGGCAGGCAGCCTCACTTGAGGCCAGGAGTTCAAGACCAGCCTGGCCAACATGGTGAAACCCCATCACTACTAAAAAAATACAAAAATTAGTGGGTGTGGTGGCACATGCCTGTAATCCCAGCTACGCGGGAGGTTGAGGCACGAGAATCGCTTGAACCCTGGAGACGGAAGTTGCAGTCAGCAGAGATGGAGCCATTGCCCTCCAGCCTGGGCAACAGAGCAAGACTTTGTCTCAAAAAAAAAAAAAAAAAAAAGATACGTGATGTATCAAGCTGCTATTTCAAACTCACTTCTGGTTTTGAATATGTGTATGGTGAATTTTAATGGATTAAGAAGGTACATGAGGGAGAAGGGAATAACAGCAAAGAAAATTCCAACATAGGCAAGATTGGATAGCAGAACATTGGCAGTGGTTTCTGAATGCTAAGTTAGTGGGTGAGTTTTTTTTTTCTTGGATCTGTGCAAAATGGAGCAAACTCCTGGTCCATCTTGCCCACTGCTTTGGGGCTTTTGCTTTTCTTTGAAAAGGTAAGAAAATAAAATTAATGTATCTTGCTCAATTCTAGTTCCTGTCCAACTACCTGATTTAAAAATATATATATTTGAGATGATTGTACATTAAGATGTAATTGTAAGAAATAATATAGAGAGATCCCATATATTCTTTATCCAATCTGCCATGGTAGCATCTTGCAAACTTACAGCACAATGTCACAACCAGGATATTGATGTCAATACAATCAAGGTTCAGAACATTTCCATCACCACAGAAATATTTGTGTTGCCTTTTATAATCACACTCATTTCCCTCCAGCCCTCACCCCCTCCTCTTAACCCCTGGCAACCACTAATCTGTGCTCCATTTCTATAGTTTTCCCATTTTAAAAATGTGAGATAAATGGAATTATGCAGTATATAACTTTTAAGGACTTTCTTTTCTCACTCAACCTAATTCTCTGGAGTTTCATTCAGGTTGTTACTTTCTATCAATAGTTGGTTCCTTCTTATTGCTGGGTAGTATTCTGAAGTTTGGATGTAGCACTGTTTGTTTAACCATTAACCTGTTGAAAGATACCTGGGTGGTTTCCAGTTTGGGGCTACTATGTATAAAACTGCTATAAACAAGTTTTCATTTCTCTGGGGTATATGCCAAAGTGAGCAATTGCTGGGTGATATGGTAGTTGCATGTTTAGCTTTTAAAACTACAAAACTGTTTTCCACAGTAGCTCTACCATTTTACATTCTCAGAAGCAATATATGAGTGATCTAGTTTCTTCAAACCCTCGCCAACATTTGGTGTTGTCGCTATTTTTTATTTTAGCCATTCTGATAGGTATGTTGTGATGTCTTGTGTAGTTTTAATTTTCTTTTATCTATAGGCTAATAATGTTGTATACCATTTAATATTATTTGCTTTCCGTATATCTATATCCTCTTCAGTTAAATGTCTGTTCATATCTTTTACCCATTTTCCGACTAAGTTGGTTTATTTGGTTGCATTTTGAGAGTTCTTTATTTTAGACACTAGTTCTTTGTCAGATATTGGGCTTGCAAATACTTTCTTCTAGTTTATATCTTGTATTTATATCTGCTTCACATGGGCAAAAGTTTTTAATTTTGATGAAGTCCAATTTACCAATTTTTCCTCTTCCAGATTGTGTTTTCGACGTCAAGGCTGAGAACACTTTGCCAGCCCCAATCCTAAAGATTTTCTCCTGTTTTTTGTTTTTTGTTTTTTCTATAAGTTTCATAGTCTTACATTTTACGTTTATGCCATGATACATTTTGAGTTCGTTTTTACGTAAAGTGTGAGACTTGCAGACAATGAGAGCTCTACTCCTGCCAAACACAGCAGGAGCAAGCTTTGCCTCACTCCTATCCCCACAAGCAAAGGCTGCATGGGAAGGCTAGACTTCTATCCTTGCAAGGCTGGGACTTCTTGAGCACCTACCATATGCTAGGTCCTGAACTTATGATGATGGAGTGAAAGCTCTCCAGGTATTTCTAATCTACGTCAAATGACTGCTATTAAGGTATTTTAGTGTGGACATACAGATGAAAGAGAAAAGAGATAGATACTGGTCTGCCAGACTCAATTAAAATCTATCCCTTTCTAGCTGCATGATATTGGGCAAATTTCCCCACTACTCTGAGCCTCTGTTTCTTCATTTATAATAAGATAGTTTTGTGGATTAAATTAGATAAAATATGTGAAATGACTGGTGCATAAGGTGTTCAATAAATAATGTCATTCTTCTCCAAACTGATCCATTGCGGCTGCTGAAAAACTAGCAATGGACCGTTGTCAGAAAATAGAAAAAGGCCAATTGTATACAGACAATTCTGAATTTTCTAAGGGCTAATTATCTGCTTTATAGATAAACTAGAAACCTTATGTTCCTGCTTCGTAGCTTGGTGGCCAGTGGCTTGCACAGCTACTGGGTACTATTAAATAAAGTAGATACATGAAAATTTCATTCTGATTCAGTTGAACTTTCTGGAAAATTGAAGGACTTAAGAATAGAAACTGACATGGATGGGAACCAATATTGTTGAAATCTGAATTTAGGTTTATCAACTACCATTCAATTGTAGAAAGATATAACATATTCGTAAAATTAAATTCTGCTGCAAAATATGTAAGGAAATTCAACTTATTGTATCTGAAGGAAAAAACTTAGATTGTAGTCAATATATCTTAATTTAGTTATTGACACTATGTACACTATTCATGTTAAGTTTTCTGATTTTTAAACAAGCCCAAGTTTATTATTTTTGAGATCCTTCACTGAGTAGTATAACAATTCAGTTGTCACCTTTACTTTTATTCTCTTGACTCTTGCCATTTTGTTTTTCGCCTTTTTTTAACTAAGCATCTCCTTTTTCCCTTAGAGAAAAACTATAAAATGCCACCTCCTCCCTTTTAATTAAAAAAAATAATAATTCTACCAGCAACATCTCCAGAACTGTGTCTGGGAATAATCACATCATGTTGGATCTATCACAGATATTTTATTTTGACACAATGATTTTAAGCTAAATAAACACCATGTCATTTCTGAAATGGTCGTAGAAAACACAGAAGAGCAATGTAGGGCTTAGGTGCAAAGTGAGGAAGAGAGTTAAGGCTCATATGTATATGCAGGTTAGGTCATTCATAGCAGCATCCAGTTGAAACATAGCAACCTCCTCCGTAACCATTCATCCCCCAAACACTGGATTCTCAAAGCAAACTCAGACTCCTCCATTTCTTAGCTTCCAGAATTGGATTTGTCCCTCATCAGTTTACTGTCTTACTGCCTCATTTAGTCAAAGCATATTTTGAAAATAAATAGCTAATTCATATAAAGAAAGTCAATTGGCTGTGCACGGTGGCTTACGCCTGTAACCCCAGCACTTTGGGAAGCCAAGGCAGGTGGATCGCGAGGTCAGGAGATCGAGACCACCCTGGCTAACACGGTGAAACACCGTCTCTACTAAAAATACAAAAAAATTAGCCGAGCATGGTGGCGGGCGCCTGCAGTCCCAGCTACTCGGGAGGCTGAGGGAGGAGAATGGCGTGAGCCCAGGAGGCAGAGCCTGCAGTGAGCCGAGATCGTGCCACTGCACTCCAGCCTGGGCGACAGAACGAGACTCCATCTCCAAAAAAAAAAAAAAACAGAAAAGAAAGTAAATTACTAAATTACTGCTTATTGGTATGTACATTTTAAAGTCGTTTATAATGCTTATCCTGTTGAAATTAAAAATCTTTTTGACTAGAAAAAGCCTATGTTGATACTAAATATAAAACCTGGATAAACCTAAGTTTGGGGAATTCAGTACTTTAATTGATGTTGGTATTTGATACCCCACTAGAGGCACTGCTCCTTGGGGTTATCCACCGACATGATTCCCGTCACATCAGACTATCAGGGCAGGGGAAAAACAAAAGAAAAGTTATTTTCATAGGACTGACATTATACTAAATTTTTATCAACTATTAATCAATATAAGAATTGATCTAATAATATATATTGAGAGTATAATTCTATTGTCTGGCTGACTTAATCACTTTCATATGGTAAGATTGATTGACTTTTGGATATTTGGCGTGTATTTTTTCTTTAATTTTTTTCCATTGCTGGCCACAACCACTAAACTAAATTATAACTCTTTGCTTCCATATTTTCATCATATTAAATGCTTGCACTCTTTTTTTCTTCCATTTTTACTATCCCAGTGTCCTGTTGCCCAGAGGAACAGTTCATTTCCACAGCCAGGGAGAAAACCTGGATGCTCAAGGTAAGGTTTATATAAATTACGTTGCATAACTCCTTGCTTAAAAATTAATTTAAAATGAGTAGTAATATCGTCATTGTAACAAATTTATTTTCAAAATTCCAGTACACAATTAAAGCCGATATTTGAGTAAATATGCTCTTTTAAAACACTATTTTTCACACCAAATTCCATTTCCCAAGTGTACGAAGGGCTAATTAATTGCTATTAGCAATTCTTCCAAAAATGGTCAAGCCAATTAATTAAAGTTTAATTTTGAAAAATCTTATGATAGGTGGGGAGGGTAGAATATCAAGATATGGTCAAAATGAACTCATGACATCGCTATTTATAAATAAATGATTTTTATTTGGTATTGTTAAGGATCAAGAAAGCCACTCTGTTGGCTTTGAGAGGCAGAAAGAGAGACAGAGTGAGAGCGTGCGAGCGTGCCTGTGACAGAGATGACGAACCTGGAAAGCCTCATTTTTTTCTGTTTGGGGTTTGTCTTTGAGATGCAATCATTTTGATCTTCAGTTATTTCGAACTATTACTCTAAGTCTCTGTAAGTAATATCTTCAAGAGTCACCTCCAGGAGCCCTTAGAACAAAGGAACAATTAACTGAAATTCCACCAGATGGCAATATTTGGAAAGCCATTCAGAGAGGTCCCAAAGCTACAAGCTATTTTTGTTCACACAGAATAGTCTCACAAAGTGTGGTGTAACATCCTATATTTCATCAAAGGTACTCTAAACATCTTTTATTTTACTCCTATTTCTCCACAGCATCAAACATTTTTACTTAAAAAAAAAGTGTGTGGGGGCGTATGTGTTTTCTTCTTTCAAAAAAAAATTCTGGAATGATAAAATTAGAAACCTCATTCTTGAATAGTAATTCTCTAAACAGTAATGGTGACTATTAAAAGCTCAAATCATGAATAATATACCATATTTGTTTTGGGGCCTCATTGTAATAAATGCTATGACTGGTAGTCATTTTTTAAATATTTGAGAAGAGAAACTGAAATTCTTCCACTTAATAGCATTTTAAGAAGTTGTCTTGATATTAAAATTTGCAGGTATAAAATTCACTGTATTGACTTGGAATAATTAGTTTATTTAGTGTGGAAGAATAGATGTTTTCTCCTGTTGCTCTAGTGAAAGTGGAAATATGGAGCACTTTTGTAGGCTGAGGTGAGCAGATTACTAGAGGTTAGGAGTTAAAGACCACTCTGGCCAACATGGCAAAACCCTGTCTCTACTAAAAGTATAAAAATTAGCTGGGCATTGTGGCGCATACCTGTAATACCAGCTACTCGGGTGGCTGAGGCACAAGAATCACTTGAACCCAGGAGGCAGAGGTTGCAGTGAGCCAAGATCGTGCCACTGCACTCCAGCTTGGGTGACAGAGCAAGACTCCGTCTAAAACAAGCAAACAAAGTGGAGATATGGTACCCTGCATGATGTTCCAACAGCTGGAATATTCGGGGGCCAGAGCAGGCTCTAGGACAGAGTTGGGACAGGGCTCAGTGTAAAGGTACCTGAGGGCATTAGAAATAGGAAGAACCAGGAAGAGAAACCACCTAAGCTTTCTGTGTCTATAGCTGCAGATCATAAGTGCCCTTTGAAAACTGATCTTGTACTGCTAGCCCTTATAGTAGATGGTCCATATGTCGGGTCTGTATGAGGCAATCCTGGTTCAAGTCTGTGTTCCTGGAAAATAGTCTAGTTAGCACTGCCTTTCACCCTCAAAACGTTTCATTTTGGATGATAAATTATATGATCATCCTATCTTCCAGGCTGGTGAAGAAAAAGTAACAGGAAAAGGTGGCCCACTATCTAAATAGGGTGTTGCTTTATAAATCTCCTTATATATGGGGGTATGGGACAAATGTGTCTTTAAAGAGCCAAATTGTAAATATTTTTTGCCTTGCTGGTCATACAAGTCTCAGTCTAAACTGTTCAACTCATTGTAGTGTGAAAACAGACAAAAATAATACATAAAGAAATGGCCTTGGCTGTGTTCAGTAAAGCTATTTACAAAAACAGGCAATGGACTATACTTGGCCTGCAGGCCATCATTTGCACATCCATGATAGATAACAGAGATGGGTTAAGGTGGTAGGAGATGGCAGAGAACCAAAGAGACAACCATCATTAGTCCCTCTCCCTTCTCTCTATATCCCTTCTGGGTTGCACCCTCCTTTATTTAACCCTTTCAGGAACTAGTACAGTTGACCCTTGAACAACATGGGTTTGAACTGCACGGGCTTACTTATAAGTGATTTTTTTTTTCAATAAATGCTGTCGAACTTCCATATCCGTGGATTCCAGATCCGCAACCAAAAGTAAACTGAAAATACAGTATTCATGGTATATGAAACCAAAGGCAGCCAGCTTTTCATATTGCTGGATTCAGTGGGTCAGCTGGGGGACTTGAGCATGAATGGATTCTTGTGGGGGAAGGAAGGTTCTGAAAACAGTCCCCTAGGGAGAGGTGTATTGATCATTTCCTTGAATGAGTAATCCTATCTGCTATTAAGTGGTTCCTGAGATTCCTTTACTGGGTGTCACTTCTTGTTTCTCATCCAAATCTGTTCCTGCACCACACACAACATGCTTGTACTTTATACCTCATGATGTATAAGACTCAGGTGTCACCTGAGTCTTAGTGTTAAATACTGAAGTAATAGCTCATTAGTAGGCAATTTAACTTTATGCTTTGATCCTCACTAAGCAGTTATCTTTGGGAAATATAATCAGTCACGTTAAGGAAAAGTTCATGTCGACTATACCAAATTTTTTTTTGTATTAATGAAAAGTAACATAATACATTTAAAGAAAACCTAGAGGAGAAAATCATCCATAACAACACCATCCTAAAATAACTATTTTTCTATTTTTGCATATTTGGTCTTCTCACGGGCATTCCTAATTTTCCACAGTGCATATCATAATGAGTGTGAACTTTGTATTTTACTTACCGTGAGTCACAGCATCTTTTACTTTCATGGGTCATCAGAACTATTATTGGAATGGCAGTATAATGTTATATCAACATGCCAAAGTATATGCTTTAAATCTTACTATCTTCCCATTTTCACTATAAAAAATGCTATGCTAAATTTTTATACAGATCTTGTTGTTGGTTTGGTTTGGTTTGGTTTGTGTCTATTCGTCTATTTTCTAAGGTCACAATCCCAGAAGTGGGATTATTTGTCAAGGATAGACCATTTTTATGACTTTTAATCTAGTTTACTATATTTTTCCCAGAGATTTGGAATAATTTACAAACATTTATAGTTTTAGGGTACTAGTTTCACCATAACATTTTCAGAAAGCATTTAATTTATTCAATAGTATTTACTGAATGACTACTAACTGTAAAGCACTGTGCTGAGTGTTTTGGGGGATGTGTGTGTGCGCGCACGTGTGTGTGTGTACATATATGTATATGAATGATGTGCTCATTCTACATTTATTTTGTGCCTACTATCAGCTAGGTATTGTAGTTTTTCAATGGTGAGCAAGAGATAGCTTCTATCTCAGAGCATTTGACTTTACTGGGGAACTAAGATATATGTAAATGACTGTAGTAAGAAAATAAGATGCACCATAGGAGAAATACAGTTACAATATAATGGGAGTTTGGGGAGGGGGAGGTAGAGATGACATCTGAGCTGAGCCGTGAAGGTGAGTTGGTGTGGAATACTCAGGGATGGTGAGATTAGCTATTCATTCCATAAACATGTATTGATCACCAACTCTGTGCCAAGTTTTATGGTAAAAGCTAGGGATATAGAGGTGACCAATGCAGAGCTCTTAAAGCATACTATCTAATAGTGTAAAGAATATTTTTTAAAAAATCATTATAAGGGTGATAAGCAGGCTAGCTTGCCTGGCAGAAGATACACAAGGTTAGGGATGAATGCGAGTTTCCCCTGGAATGAAACTTTTCCATGGCTTCTCTTTTGTAAGGCACAGCCTTCATCATCAGTTATTGTGTCAGAATCTGTGGGAACATCTGCTTCTGGAAGCTTGAAGTTTCTTGTAATTGCACTTGTACTGACCAACATTCCAATTAAAGTTGGCCTGCATTGACAGTCCCCTAAATGAGTACATTTACTGAGAATGCACGGAGGATAGGCCTGGGATCGGTGAGACCTACAACTTGGCCCTCACCAGATGATGATGGAAGTAAATCAGTAAAAATTGTGGGTTTCATTTGTGTTTTGTCTTTAAAACAGCTGGAAGGAACCTCACTGATAATCTAATCCAACATCTCATTTTACAGATGAACATTCTTGAGTGAGGAGAGTTTGAGTGACTTTTCTAGGGTTAGACAGTGACATTACCACAGCACCAGAACCTTCGCTTCTGATTCTTCTTGTTCTGTGGTCACTGCTTTAATTAGCCCTGCCTCATCTAAACCATAGAGGTAGTAAGAAATAGGACTAGATTAACCTAAGCATCCCTTGTATAATAAAAGCAATAAGATAAATTTTACCCATCTCATACCACAGTAAAAATTTTTTAATTTACAATTTTTAATTAAAATTTTAATTTAGACCATGGTAGGTCACGCCTGTAATCCCAACACTTTTGGAGGCTGACGCTGGAGGATCACTTGAGGCCAGGGGTTCAAGACCAGCCTGGGCAATATAGCAAGACCTCATCTCTCTACAAAAAAATAAATAAATAAAAATTAAAAACAATTAGCCAGTGTGGTGGCCCATGTCTGTAGTTGCAGCTATTCAGGAGGCTGAAGCAGGCAGATCCCTTGAATCCAAGAGTTCAAGGCTACAGTGAGCCTTGATTGTACCACTGCATACCAGCTTGTGAGCTGGACAAATAGCTTGACCTCACTAAGCTCCACTCTCATCTTCAAAGTAGAGATATAATACATCTTGTTAGTTGTGAGAATAATTAGAGGTAACATAATTGTTGGGTGCATCATGGACACTCAGAAAATATTGAAATATTGATTTTCTTTCCCCTTCCCTCCTAGAGCTACAGGTTCTTCATGGGATTCCTTTTGTTTATTCATCAAGTTGCCTTATAAGACTTCTGAGAATTAAATGATGGAATAAGGGTACATTTATAAACTGTGGTGCAGAGATTAACGTTCTCATTTCTGAGTTTTACTTAACTAGGCTTAAGTAGAGGTTTAGAGATTTTCTTTATGGTTCCTTTTCCTCCTTTTCTTCAGTAGCTTATCTTACATGTTCTATGGATGTGTTGGTAAGACTTAAGAATTCACTTGTTTTCTCTGTGTTTTACCTTAAAATAATGTGTCAAATAAATATAGAGAGGTAGATGGTTAGATAAAGAAAATATGGCTAAATGTTAACAATTGCTGAATATAGCTGGTGGGTATGAATGTCTGTTATACTATTATAAGATTTTTTTTACCCTTCTGGAGGTTTGAAATGTCTCAAGCAAAATTTTTTAAAGCATTATGTATCAGGTATTAAGCTTCTACCATGGCTCCATCACTGTTCAGGGGCAGAGGGTAGATTTTGCGTGAGACAGTCAGGGTTCTCAGCCCTGATGGAGATATGGCCCACTGTAGGGAATGTTAATGAAATAGGCAGTTCCATTCCAGAGTGCTGAGTGCTGTGGTGGGAGAAGTACAGGATGCCATGGGAGTCCTCAGCAGCAACAGCTAAGCCAGAACTGGTGTGCAGAGGCCAGACAAGGCTTCCAAGTTTCGAGGCGTCTAATCTGAGACCCGAAGGAAAAGGAAGAGCTAGCCAAGTGTTAGGGAGAGGAGGACTTCAGAGAAAGGGAAATTGTTTGGGCAGAAAGAGTAGCAGCTTCAACGATCTGGAGGGAAAATAAGAGAAGCATTTGGCATATTAATGAAATTGAAAGAAGTTAAGTAATGAGCTGCAGCATTGAGGGAATAGTGACAGGTAGGACTGGACAGACAGACAGATCAGGAAGGGCCTTGCCAGGCTAAAGAAGAACTCTGGGTTGTATCATAAAAGATGTTGAAGTCCTTTAAGCGTAGAGGTAAAACTACCTGTTTTATATCTTAGAATGGTCACTCTGATGGCTGTGTAAAGGAAAGATCAGGAAGGGACATGATTAGACAGCAGAGAGACCAGGCGGAAGATGATTAGCATCTGGCTATAGTGGTGACAGCTGGGGTAGAGGTTAATGGGTGGATTTGAGTACTATTTAGGTGGCAAAAAAAGGGAAAAAACCACAGTTACTTTTGCACCAACCTAATAGAAAGGATTGGGGAAGGAAGACGTCAAGGAGTTATTCATTCATCTAGCGAACACACAATGAGTGCTTGCTATGTGTTAAATGCTGTTTCAGTGCTATGAAGAGAAGTAAAGAAAGGGGGACAGGAATACAGCCTGAAGAGGTGCTATTTTATGTAGGGGGAAGTAATGGAGAGGGATTTTCTAGAGGAGAACACATTGATCTTTAAGGGATGGCAAAGTGAGAAGTAGTCACCTAAAGATCTTGGGGTTCAGTGGGATCCCTGGGAGCCCCACAAGTGGCAGTGCTGTGGTTGGCAGAAGATAGTGCCCAGTGTCTGGCATGAGTAAGTGGGGGCTTTGGTGAGTGTTATTTACTGAGACAGGACACATTGTAAACATGAGGACAAGAATCAGAAGCCCAGTATTGCCCATGTTGTGCTTAGAGTGCCTGTGACGTTAAAAAAGATACAGATATAGATATCTTTATATATATATATATATATATATATATATATATGGATTTGAGACCTGAACTCTAGAAGAAAAAGAAATGAATTACAGCTTTGAGGGTCACTAGCATGTAAGCAGTAAGCCATAAGTATAGATAAAATTGCCCAAGGAGAGTATAGAATGAGAAAGGGAGTCCAGAGTAGCACCTTGAAAATCACCAATATTTAAAATGTAGATTAAGAAAAAGAGAGAGTACACGTATGTTCACAGCAGCAGCATTCACAGTCGCCAAAAGGTGGAAACAACCCAGGTGTCCATTGAGAGATGAATGGATAAACAAAATGTGGTATATACATACAATGGAATATTGTTCAACCATAGGTAGGAAATTCTGACTCATGCTACAACATGGGTGAATCTTGAGGCCAATGCGTTAAGTGAAATACACCAGTCACAAAAAGACAAATACTGTATGATTCCACTTATGTGAGCTATCTAGAGTAGTCAAATTCATGGAGACAGAAAGTTGAATGGTGGTTGTCAGGGGCTGACAGGAGGGGGAAATGGAGAGTTAGTGTTTAATAGTTACAGAGTTTCAGTTTAGGGGAATGAAAACATTCTGGAGAAGGATGGTGGTGATGGTTGAACAAGAATGTTAATATATGTAATGCCACCAAACTGTACACTTAAAAATGGTTAAATTGGTAAAATTTTGTTATATGCATTTTACCACAATGTGAAAGTGAGAGAGATGAAGATTAGCCAGAAACACAAGAGAAAGACCAGTTGAGTATGCTATCATGGAAGCCAAGGGAAAATAGCATTTCAAGAATAGCAGGGTCAGGAAATCCACATGCCCATAAAGGTTATATAAAATAATAAAGACTAAAAATGCCTATTGCTTTAGCAACAAAGAGGTTGTTAGTGATCTTGGTGAGAATAATTTCAATGGCATGGTCAGAATGGGAGCCAGATGCAAGAAGTTGAGGAGTAAGGGAGAAATTGAGAAGTGGAAAGGGCAGGTTTAGATAACCCTTAAGATACTGACTATAAAGATGGAGACAGAAGGCAGGACCTGTGGGGAAGAAGAGTTGATTTAAGGTAGAAGAGACCTGAGTGATTTAAACACTGCCTGGAGGCAGCCAGTGGACAAGGCATAGGAGAAGCTGGTAGAAAGTTACAAACTAGAGCTTTTTAATTTTGTTAATTGACAAATAGTTCTTGTACATATTCATGGGGTACATAGTGATGTTTTGATATGTATAATGTAAGTAATTATATCAGGGTACTTAGCATATCCATCATGTAAAATATTTATAATTTCTTTCTGTTAGGAACATTTAATATTTTCATTCTAGCTATTTGAAACTATATGTTATTGTCAACAATAGTCAACCTACAATGGTATAGAACACTAGAACCTATCCCTCCTGTCTAGCTGTAATTTTGTATCCTTTAACAAATCTCTCCCTATCCTTTCCTTCCCCCAACCCTTCCCAGCCTCTAGTATCCTGTCTTCTACTTTTTACTTCTATGAAATCAACTTTTGTTTAGTAATAGCTTTCGCGTATTAGTGAGAATATGCAGTGTTCAACTTTCTGCTCCTGGCTTATCTCACTTAACATAATGACCTGCAGTTCCATCCATGTTGCTGTGAAAGACCAGATTTTGTTCTTTTTCATGGCATTGTGTGTATATACTACATTTTCTTTATTCATTCATCTGTTATTGGACACCTAGTTTGATTTAATATCTTGACTATTGTAAACAATGCCACAATAAACATGGGGGTACAGATGTCTCTTTGACATAATGATTTACTTTCTAATTTAAATATACCAGGGCTTTGAAAAGGCAGGAGGCAAGAGGGGAGACCATAGCCCTTTATTGCAACAAGCAAGAATCTGAATAAGATGGCAGTCCTTTAGGTAAATATGTAGGTTTGGGGACAGAAAAGTTAAATTCTGGTCTAATGGCTTCAATACCTTCTATAAAGTCAGATGCAAGGCCATCTGCTAAGGGAAGTGAAGGTGGTAGGGTCGGAGATATAAGGACACGGAAAAAGTATTGAAACATCTGGTTTATGAATAATGACGGAACCCAAACTAGGGAAACAGAAGGGTGATTTAGAAGCATTGAGATCCACTGGGTTTGGAGGCCATCAGTTTACAGTTGTGCTAGTCTCCTGGGCAGGGTGATTTTTTTTTTTTTTTTTTGGTCCCAGCAGGTCTCGGCAGTCTATATAAGGCATATATACCTGGCAGATAAAAATTGTATAAAAGCTCTTCTTTGGGGAAACATGAAAATTGATCATGAGGGTGACACATTTATTTTTAAATGGACTAATGCTTTATTTCTTTCTCTTTACAATGTTGTAAGAGCCAAATGACTGGGTTAAGAGTTGCAAATTGTTTGGTTTATAATGAGTTTGTTATTGGTACAGAGATTGTAACTAACTCTCCAGGGCCCTCTGTTGACTACAGAGATTATTGGGGACCAACCTTAATTATCAATTGATCATTGATCAGAGTGAAACTTAGAACAACTTACTGAGCAGTTTGATGGTGTTACATCCCCCCTCACAAACTTGTATTCCCTTTTAAGGGTACTGTGGCCCCAGGGACAAGCACTGTGTTGCATATACAAATACATCTGCACTCTGCTTAGTGCACCTTTACCACGTTGTAAATCTATGGCATTGCCATAGATTTTTGCCTTTTGCATGGAGTACCAGGATCTAGTTAAGTAACAGTCATTTTTGCTAGCCAAAATGTCACTAAAATTACTCTGAGGTTGACATGTCTTATCAAAATTTTCTGTACAAGTAGGCTGTGGTATATGGAAAGAATGCTACTGCTGTCTCACAGGCCAATGCCTAGAATGCTTGTATATATTCAGACCCCTAAACAAGAAATGTGTTTCCTCTACCCCCCTTCACTTTCTGACTTTACTTTCCTGGCCAGAGAGTCACTAAGAATAACAAGTCCTGCCATCAACAAGTTGGTGATAGCCTAGGGATTCTGGTCCTGGTGAGGGTGAGTACAGGGGAAGGAGCAAGATCTGTAAACAGTCCACCAAGCCAAAGTGGATTCACCTTCATTTCCTAAACTGTGTAATACCTGAACACCAGACCCCTGTATATAGGGGAAAACATGTGGGAGAATAAACTTTATTTGATGCCTACGGTGTACCAGATACTCTGCTAGCAACTTATCCTCATATGTTCTACATGAAACTTTGTTGTTGCTTTTTACAAATGAGGAAATTGTTTCAGAGAGGTTACTGACTTGTTCAAGGCATATAGTTAGTAAGTGGTAGAGCCAAGATTAGGACCCAAGCGGGTGTGAATGCAAATTTGTTACCTACCCTAACGAATCACGTTTTATTTTCCTTCTAGTCCTCATTCACATAATTTTACACAGTTGGTGAGTGTGTATAGGGATGGCAGTGTGTGTGTGTGTGTGTGTGTATTTTTGCCTTTAAGCCCTGGTTGGGAAGAATTTTTTCCTTTCTACAGTTGTCAGATCATGAACAAAAATTCAGAACAAACCCCAATAAATTGCAGAAACACTAACTAAAATCAAATGCTACTTTTTACATTTCTACTTTTATTTTAGATTCTTGGGGTACACATGCAGGTTTATTACCTGGGTATATTGCACGATGCTGACGTTTTGGGTATAACTGATCCTGCCACTTGGGTACTAAGCAAAGTACCCAATAATTTTTCAACCCTTGCCCCCTTCCTTCTGCACTCTAGTAGTCCCCAGTTTCTATTGTTGCCATCTTTATGTCCATAAGTACCCAATGTTCAGTTCCCACTTATGAGAATATGTGGTATTGGTTTTCTATATCTGTGTTAATTTGCCCAGTATAATGGCCTCCAGCTGCATCCATGTTGCTGTAAGGGACATGATTTCATTCATTTTTATGGCTGCGTAGTATTTTATGGTATGTATATACCACATTTTCTTTACCCAATCCACTGTGGATAGACTCCTAGGTAGATTCCACATCTTCACTATTGTGAACAGTGCTTCAGTGAAAGTACAAGTGTATGTGTCTTTTTGGTAGAATGATTTATTTTCCTTTGAGATATATATATATATATATATCTCCAGTAATGGGATACCTGGGTTGAATGTAGTTCTGTTTAAGTTCTTTGAGAAATCTACAAACTGCTTTCAACAGTGGCTGAACTAATTTACATTCCCACCAACTATGTATAAGCATTCCCTTTTCTCGACATCCTTGTCAGCATCTGTCGTTGGTTAACATTTTAATAATAGCTATTTTGATTGGTGTGAGATGGCATCTCATTGTGGTTTTGATTTGCATTTCTCTAATTAGTGATGTGGAGCATTTTTCATAAGTTTGTTTGCCACTTGTATGTCTTCTTTTAAGCAATGTCTGTTCATGTTTTTGCCTATTTTTTGATGAGGTTATTTGTTTTTTGCTTGTTCTGTTGCTTAAGTTCCTTATAGACTCTGGATATTAGACCTTTGTTGGATGCATAGTTTGTGAATATTTTCTCCCATTCTGTAGCTTATCTGTTTACTTTGTTGACAGTTTCTTCTGCTGTGCAGAAGCTCTTTCATTTAATTTGGTCCCATTATCAATTTTTGTTTTTGTTGCATTTGACTTTAAGAATTTAGTCATAAATTATTCCTCAAGGTCAATGTCCAGAATGGTGTTTCCTAGTTTTTTTTCTAGGATTCTTACAAATTCTTCACTTAAATCTTTAATCCATCTTGAGTTAATTTTTGTATATAGTGAAAGGTAGGAGTCCAGTTTTATTATTCTGCTGCATATGGCTAGCTAGCTATCTCAGTATCATTTATTGAATAGGAAGACCTTTCCCCATTGCTTATTTTTGTCAATTTTGTTGAAGATCAGGTGGCTGTGTTCCTTTATTTCTGAGTTCTCTACTCTGTTCTGTTAGCCTGTGTGTCTGTTTTTGTACATGTACCATGTTCCTTTGGTCTGTATATAGCCTTATAGTTTAAAGTCAAGTAATGTGATGCCTCTGGTTTTGTTGGGTTTTTTGCATAGGATTGCTTTGGCTATTTGAGCTCTTTTTTGGTTCCATATGGAATTTTATAATTTTTTTCTAGTTCTTTGAAAAAATGGTGTTGGTAGTTTGACAGGTATAGCATTTAATCTGTAGATTGCTTTGGGCAGTGTGGCCATTTTAACAATATTGATTCTTCCAATCCATGAGCATGGAATGTTTTCCATTTGTTTGTGTCATCTCTGATTTCTTTCAGCAGTGTTTTGTAGTTCTCCTTGTAGAGATCTTTCAACTTCTTGTTTAGATGTATCCCTAGGTTTTTTTCTTTTGTTTTTTGGTGTTTTTTTTTTTTTTTTTACAGCTACTTTAAATGGGATTTCAACCTTGATTTGAGTCTCAGCTTGAACATTACTGGTGAATGGAAATGTTACTTATTTTTGTACATTAATTTTATATTCTGAAACTTTATTGAAGTTGTTTATCTGTTCCAGCAGTATTTTGGTGGAGTCTTTAGGGTTTTCTAGGTGTAGAATTTTATTATTCATGAAGAGAGATAGTTTGACTTCTTTTCCTATTTGGATGCCTTTTATTTCTTTCTCTTGCCTGATTGTTCTGGGTAGCACTTCCAGTATTATGTTAAATAGGAGGGATGAGAGTGGGCATCTTTGTCTTGTTCCAGTTCTCAATATGAATACATCCAATTTTTGCCCATTCAGTATGCTGTTGGCTGTGGGTTTGTCATAGATGGCTCTTATTATTATGAGGTATGTTCCTTGAAGGTTTTTATCATAAAAGAATGTTGGATTTTTATCAAAAGCTTTTTCTACATCTATTGAGATGATCACAGGGTCTTTGTTTTTAATTCTGTTTATGTGGTAAATCACATTTATTGACTTGCATATGTTGAATCAGCCTTGCATCCTGGGAACAAAGCCTACTTGATCGTGGTGGGTTAACTTTTTGATATGCTGTTGGATTTAACTTGCTAGTATTTTGGTGAGGATTTTTGCATCTATGTTTGTTAGGGATATTGGCATGTAGTTTTCTTTTTTTGTTGTGTCTTTGCCAGGTTTGGGTATCAGGTTGATGCCTGATAAAATGAGTTAGGGAAGAGGTCTTCTTCCTCGATTTTTAAAAATACTTTCAGCAGAATTGATACCAGTTCTTCTTTGTGTATCTGCTAGAATTTGACTGTGAATCCGTCTGGCCCAGGGCAATTTTTGGTTGGTAGGGTGTTGTTTTGGTCTTTTTTTTTTAATTACTGATTCAATTTTGGAACTTGATATTGGTCTGCTCAGGGTTTCAATTTCTTCCTGATTCAATCTTGGGAGACTGTGTATTTCCAGGAATTTATCCATTTCCTCTAGATTTTCTAGTTTGTGTGCATAGAGATGTTCATAATAGCCTCTGAGGATCTTTTGTATTTCTCTGGGGTCAGTTGTAATGTCACCTTTGTCACTTCCAATTGTACTTATTTTGATCTTCTTTTTTTCTGTGTTAATATAGCTAGCAGCTATTGATCTTGTTTATCTTTTCAAAGAATCACCTTTAGGTTTCACTGATTCTTTGTATGGATTTTTGGGTCTCAATTTTATTCAGTTCTGCTAGATTTTAATTTATTTATATTCTTCTGCTAGCTTTGGGGTTAGTTTGTTCTTGTTTCTCTGCTTCCCTTTGGTATGATGTTAGATCATTAATGTAAGGTCCTTCTTTTTGAGGTAGGCATTTAGCACTATAGACTTTCCTCCTAACACTGCATTTGCTGGATCCCAGAGATTTGGGTATGTTGCATGTCTGTTTTCATTTATTTCAAAGAATTTTTTTAAGAATTTTTTTTTATTTCTGCCTTAATTTTATTGTTTACCCAAAAGTTTTTAGGGAGCAAGTTGTTTAACTTCCATATTATGTACCTTTGAGGAGTCTTCTTGGTATTGATTTCTATTTTTATTCCACTGTGGTCCAACAGTATGTTTGGTATGATTTTGATTTTCTTTTAATTTATTGAGACACTTTATGCCTGAGCATGTGGTTGATATTGGAGTATGTTCCATGTGCAGATGAGAAGAATGTATATTCTGTGGTTGATGAGTGGAGTATTCTGTAGCTGTCTATTAGGTCCAATTGTTGAATCTGAGTCCAGAATTTCTTTGTCAATTGTGTATTCTGTGGTTGATGGAGTATTCTGTAGATGTCTATTAGGTCCAAGTGTTGAATTTGAGTCCAGAATTTGTCAGTTTTCTGCCTCAATGATCTATCTAATGCTGTCAGTGGGATGTTAAAGTCCCCCACTATTATCATGTGGCTAGTTTTATACAGTTGTAACCAGGCCTTGTCATATTTTATTTTCTTCTTTTTTACTTTATGTCATAAGCAGTTTTCCATGCTACAGTACATATTCATGATTGTAGACATGTTTTAATGTGTGTCAAATAGTCTGTAGAGTTGACCATTATTTATCCAACTTGCCATTGTTTGCCGTATGGAGTCTGTTTCAAAGTTAACTTTGGTGTGCCTGAAACTTATAGATCATAACTGGTTAAATAATACTCTGAGTGGCAATCTCATACCTATGTGTCCCCATATCTCTGTGAATATAACATGTTTTCTATTATAGCGTGGAATTCCTGATTGGATATTACCTCAGATTTTTAAAAGCTTTTTCACATGTATAATTTTTGCTTTCCAAATAATAATATTCTTAAGAACAATGGATGAGGCATTCTAGTTTACTTATCTCCCCAGACATTAGATACTTAATACATACTTCTGAGTTCTGTAAAATCAGCTCGGCCTCAGGTTGCCTGGCTACTTGTACTGTGGATGACACAGATTTTCAGCACCCCTTACCTCAAATATCATTCTGCTTAAAATGTGTGCATGATGTGTTTGTCTCTGTTCTAAAATTAGCTGTGCTTCAGTCTTCAAGAAAGCAATTCAGATGAATCACAGATTATCAGGATAACATCAAACTACAGAAGGAAAAATGAATAATACAGGTCAAGATAAGCCCCAGAGTGCCTCCCTAAAGAACTCGATTCTAGGCCATGAGGATATTTTATTCTCCAGCTGGACTCTAAATCCTACTTTGGATGCTGATGTGTTATTCTGTTATGATTTTTCAAGGCAATGACTATGCTTTATATTTGCTTGGTAGTTTCTCTCATGGAATTCTTTAACTTTATTTTCGCCCTTGGTGAGTGCCATGTTCAAACCTGTGTCAGGTAATGCCATTCATGCAACATTACTTCGGTTTATAAGCTGGCCTGAACCATTTGCACCCTCTTTTAGTGAGTGCTTAGCTTAGAGAAAAGCTTTCCTTGGCTTGTCAAAAAAAAAATGTGCAGTGAGTGCTTAGAACATTTGTATACTGATATTATTGCCTCTGACCAGAAGCAACCTATTTCTGTAAAGGTGTCTTCGAATAAGGCTATCTAACCACTCTTGCCTCCTACTCAAGAAAACGTATCCCCTCAATTATAAAATAAAAATTTCCTGGCTCGAGAACATTACTTTATTTAAAAAGCTGTGTCCATAAATTTGATATTTTCGTTGTATAGTGAGACATAAAAACATGAAGCATTTGCTTTTAAATTTTCATTTAGGTAAAATGATTTTAGATTATATGCTAAAAATGGCAGAGAAGAAAATTCTGGTTGGAAAAATTGCCATTGCTGGCACAAGAAACAGAATTATTTGTCTGGATGGAACTGAATACGTATTTTTAACTGATACAGAATTAGGGGTATCCTGGAATGTTCAAAAAGACTTCAGAAGATGTGGTCTTTGAGCCAAGCCTGCCTGTGTAAAATGGTAGATGAAAGGAAAAAGGACATTCCGGGCGAGAAATGAAATGTAGGCCATCTCAAGGGGGCAGAGAGAACCTGGTACTTTAGTGTGAATAATGGAGGATTAAGGAAGAAAGATAAGCTAGGGTCAAACTGTGCAGAGTCCCAAATACCAGACCATTACTTAAGCTTTATATTTTAGACAATGAGGGAAATATTGAACATGATGCGAGTATATTCTAGAAAAATTTGTGAGTTTTAAGATGACAGTCTAAATACAGTTTTGCTCCCATCTTCCCAGCTCTTCAATTGAAATAACAAAATTTAAAAAGGAGAGCAAATCCATGACACTTACAGAAACATGAATGGCGACCAGAAATGGACAAAGTTCTGGAAGATGGAAAGGGCATAGGATTATATTGCCAGCTAAATAAGAGCAAAAATTGAAAAAAAATAAAATAGCTAATTTAGATGAAGTAATTCAGAGAATAGAAGAAAACGTTTAATAAATATCCTTAAACAGACAAAAAGTATTGCATCCCTTAAACTTCACGGCCCCACTCCTCCCAGAAAAAAAGAGTTGCTATGAATAATAGGTAATCAGAAAGTGCAAGAGCTTTGGCGAATTAAAAATATAATTAAATCAAAAATCAATTGGACTTAGTGTGGCTAAGAGTATCACAGGGTATAAAGCAAAAGATGAAAAGACAGAAAATACTAGAAAAGTATTAGAGAAATAGAAGAATGATCTAAATGGCCTGGCATTCTTTATGAAGAGTTTCAAGAAGACGTTGAAGACAAAGAAATAAAGGCGTAAAGATTCAGATTAAAAGAGGCTACTGAATGTTGACCACGATGAATTAAAAAAACCCAAACCTAGGTCCACCCTTATGAAATTTCAGAATAACAGAGATGTTAGAGCTTGAGGGTCAGAGAGAAGAGTGATTACATACAGAAGAGTGATCACCTGAATGTTATAGACGTCAATATGCAATTCTGAAGCCTCAGAAACAGTGGAACCATGCTTTCAAAGTTCTGAGGGAAGTGATTTTGGACATTTCAACTATCAATAAAATATAAAAACAAATAGATAACTTCTAACATGAAAAGGTTTGAAAACTTTACGTCTCTGTATCTCTCAAAAAATAATTTCTAGATGGACTCCAGCAAAGTAAAAGAGAAAAAATAAAGAATAACATAACATCTAAAAAACTATGGAACTAGTGAAAGAATCCAATTACAAGAAGTATAAGAAATACCAGGATGCTAGCAGGGATATCAAAGCAATTTGTTCAGATTAGTAAGTACGTTTCATGCAGAATGTTTTGAAGAAAAACCCAGATTCTATGGTTTATACTTAGACCTAGAATCTGAGTATTTTTTATCATAAGATAATGGTATATGCTTCTTCTGTCAATAAAAAAGTAGTTAAAAGCTCTAGAAAAAAATATATATTAAGATTCAAGTTTAATCTTAAATTGAATCATGCTTTTGAACAATAAATGGCATGTGAAAAAAATCCATTTGACTTTGATGTTTTCATTGGAATATTCTTCGGGTTGCAAGATTTAATGAGAGGATTATATTGCCTTCTCTATGGAGGTAATACCACTTGATTCTGGAGAGGATAAGAAATTACATAATTGTAAATCCTCTTTACTAGATTTCAAGCTTAGAAGCAATCTGTGTCAAAACAGGGAAGATAACCATAGTCACAGAACATAATGTAGATGCTAGTCATTTTTATAAAGAAAACACAATGAGAAAACCATACAAATTAAAAGTAGGAAAGGCTGCAAGAAAACATAGTAGAGAGTCAATAGGTACTGTGCCTTGGAATCAGCCAAGAAATATAATTTTAAGAATTTTACTTAAAGGTTGTAAAAGTAACCACTAGAATAATTAAAACTATTACCAATGAAATTCAGAGGGGAGGTGAGAAGTAATTAAAATGTGTAATAGAAGCACTATAAATTTCTTTTATAATACAAAATAGATACTATGTTGATAAGAATAGAATATACCTGAATTTTTAGAGTGACACTCATAAGCTCAGAAAAACTAAAAACAGAAATAATTTTAAAAACATTAACTCTTTAAAATGGGATTGGGTAAAGGCAAAGGATAATAGTTAAGAAAGATGTTTACTTTTCATATTATACATTCTGTTCCTCAATTTTTAACATGTGTCTGTCTTATTAAAAATATAAGTTGTTGGCCGGGCGCGGTGGCTTACACCTGTAATCCCAGCACTTTGGGAGGCCGAGGTGGGCGGATCATGAGGTCAGGAGATCAAGACCATCCTGGCGAACACTGTGAAACCCCGTCTCTACTAAAAATACAAAAAAATTAGCCAGGTGTGGTGGCAGGCGCCTGTAGTCCCAGCTACTCGGGTGGCTGAGGCAGGAGAATGGCATGAACCCAGGGGTCAGAGCTTGCAGTGAGCAGAGATTGCGCCACTGCACTCCAGCCTGGGCAACAGAGCGAGACTCCTTCGCAAAAAAATATATATATATATACATATATATATATATATAAATTGTTTACATATATTAATGGATTGGAAGGAAGGGGAATAGAAGTAGAGAGATTCTTGGAAGTTATTGCAGTTGTCTACATTTCAGGTAATATGAATCTGTTGGAAATGAAAGATTGAGAGAGGCAATTGGAGAAGAATTGGTAAGATTTGGTGGTCCAGTAGATGTTCTGAAGAGGACAGGTTAAAAAATGAATATGAAGCAAAGATGAATAATATTTTTAGATTTATTAAAGAGATAATTGAAACTGAAGCCACTGACTAAATGATGCCCAGGATAATTCTTAATTTTTTTATTTACTGATGCCTTGCTGTTTTTCACTGAGTACTATGTCTCCAGGATAGCTGAGGAATCAAAATATAACCATTTTACTATATTGTCAAATATTGTCAAGTATGTACCGTAATAAGAATATGATAACCTAAATTTGTTTTTCATTTAATCACAAATGTCAAATATACTACCATAAAGAACCACCGTAGGGCACAGTAAAAAAATAAGTTAAATAACATAATTTTTTGGTCATAATGTTCATATAAACAAAGCGTTGATGCTTCAGGCTAACAGTGTATGCTGGCTCTATCAGACACCTTTCAATGATTTGGTTTGTAGCAGGGGGAAAGTGCCCAAGTGTTATTGCATTAGAAGCACTCAGAGTTCTGGGGCTATCTTGTTCTGGTACCATGAGCTGGGATTTTTAGCAACTTTCAGGTCTTTGTCCTCGTTCCTAAAGGTTTTTAAACTCCTAACTTGAAACTAGGAGGAATAGAGATTTTCTCCAACCCCTCTGTAAATGAGGAACTCTGTGTCCCTCTCCCTTTTATTCATGCCCCGACAGCATCCTTGACTCATGAAGTATCTTTTGCAATAGTTGCTGAAAGCCTTTTGACTATAAATGCTGTTTTCTTCAGAATGAAGTAGAACAAAGCATTTTATGCAAATGAACCTATTTCAGTTCTATTGATAACGATATAACTTGTTTTATTCAGTAAATGAAGAAGAGAATTTGAAGATGAATAAAATTTACTATGAGTATCTGCAGATCAGGATCTGAAAGTTAATTTAACCTTCATTTCCCATTTTGGAGAGAATTATAATCATGCAAAAATTTGGTTCTTACATTTGCCTGGCTGATATTCAAGGGGAATTTAGAAATAGACCTTTTCAGTAAATTTAGTATTGTCCTTTATATCATAGACAATGTTAAGGATGGCAACATCTCTCATTGCTATAGGACATTCTCTTTTGTCAGATAAACTAGTGCTAACCTCTGAGGGGACTGATTCTTTAATTCGTTGCTGCTTGTTTTCTTTCTCCATGTTGTGAGTAGCTATTAATACAATGATGAATTTGCTTGGAGGGTGAGTGAGAAAAATATAAAAAAATACAGGTTAACTATAAATTTTAGAATTATATAATTGGGAAACACTAGAGGGTTATTCTGAAGTCTTTTTAGTGAAATCCAGCTTCTCACCTTGATTAGTACTAGCAAAGCCATATTTCTACTCTTGATCAAATGTGTCCTTTATAGAGTATTTGTACAAAGCATGACATAAGCATGGATTTGCAGCTGTTTCATAACCACTGTGAAGTTTCTTGGCTCTGCTCCACAGCACTGTGTCCAAGTTTCAGGAACTCTTCTCAAGTACTGTGAATGTGGAAGGAGGCCACTTGTGGAATGATTTACTTTACCCAGAGTTGAGTGTTTTGCGTGCAGAATGTGAAGCTGCTGTTCAGCTGGTTGTGTCCAAATGTAAGTGACTGGCCAAAGAAACTTTTTTTGGACCTTGTCATCCAGCCTCAAAACTTACCCTCTGTGGATCTTTGCATGTTCTAACTATCAATAGGAAATAGCAATGCTATAACTTTTCATTTCTTCCAGCCAATAATCCCCTATGAATTTTTTAGCTGATATTTTAATGAGCTTAAAACATTGTGATTCTGACTTTAATGATGTACTCGATTGTAATTAAAGCAGTTATAAAGATGAGACAGTCGTGGCTGAATGTTCCCAACTCTATGTGCTCTTCACCCTGGGAGGACAGGGACTCAGAGGTAACAACTCAGATACTGTTAACATTTACATCATCAGAATTCATTTCACTAAATTGCCATCCTCTCTGTAGCTTTTTAATAAAGCAAGCTGAAGTTATTTTCAAACAGTAGCTTAGAAGTCTAGCAGTTCCACTGAACATAGTCCAATGGAATAATCAGATGTAGTAATAGATTCTTCCAAGAGCATTTATGAAGGATTCCAAATAGGAATGTTTACAGGTTCTTCTCTTTGTTTACCAAGTACAGAGGAAGCTTTGCTTATGCTGATACCAGGTGGCAAAACTAACATTCCAGGTTAGGCCGAAACCAAATTCAATCTTAACTCTTTCTATACACGGTGGGGGATAAGTTTCTAAAGGTAGTTAGGTTCTACAGTGCCAAAAGAAAAACTTAGAATTTTTGTCTTGAAATGATAGGGAACCCCTGAAGACTTCTAAAAATGAAAGGAGGGAAGATAGAGCTGGTGGTGAGATGTGAATTGATTGTGAAGCAAGGAAACCTCTCCAGAGAGACTCATGAGGTAGGTGAGAGGAAGGAGCGTGTCTGAAGCAGGGTGTGAGCAGCGGGAAAGGAATGGGCGGGACATACCTGTCCCCCTGTGAAATGAACAGGTATGATGTCTGAATCAGACAGATGGGTAGAGAGGGAAAAACATTCTGAGGATTCAAAGCTAAGTGCTGGCTATCAGTTTAGCTCAAGCAGGAGATCTGGAGAGGGAGCCAGGTAGGAGAGAAGCTTCCTCATTAAATGTACTGTGTATTGTCTAAACCAATGGCCGCAAGCTAATTTCTGTGCATGCCTCTGACCTGCTTATTCAGTAAGTGAGAGAATGCAGCGATGAATATGGACACCACACCACAGTCTCACATTTTTACAAGGTGCTTTTGGAAACCTGAATGGAGATTTGACTTTTTTTTTTTTAGTTGCTTCCATGGCAACCCTCCCGATGGAAAACAGGCGCAGTCTGCAGAGGCCTGTTCTTTTCTGTTGATGTTTGTCATTACCACATGGGGTCAGGTTTGTTCTTTCTCCCTCCCCAAAAATATTTGCTAGCTCTGTGGAAAAACTGCTGTTGCCCTAAACAGTTTACCTGCATCTGTACCCCGCTGTTCCTGTGCCACGGTGACTAGGGACCTTCTGTGTGGCTTTGGCATCCCTCAGTTTCCAGATATAAAGCAGAGGACAGGTTCTCTCTACTCTCAAATTCCCATGGACATCGCTGGGGATAGGAGAGCAGGCAGAGTCCCTCTTCAAGGACACTCACCAGCTCCTAACCCAACATCTCTAACCAGTCATGTAGTCTTGTGGCTTATAGTACGAACTTTAGGTTCTGAGTCTTTGAAAGATCTTAAGCTTTTGATACTTGAAAATGAGACTCTGAGGCTCATAAACATTTCTTCAGGGTTTTTTCTCTGCCATGGGCTTACAAGTTGATTTTGAAACTCCGAAGTTGAACATTCATTCTTTTCTTCCTCTCTTGCATTCCTGCCCCATGCCGAGAACTCAGCGAGTAAAGAAGGTTCAGCAGGTGTGTGTGGCAGGTTTTCCAAAGTGGGTTACTACAATCTCTCCCATCCCACAAGGTTTTCTTGCAGTGTGAGATTGACATTCCTCCTAGTTATGTTACCAGTGGTGTTGATAGCCCTTCCTCTTGAATCTGAGTGGACCTTTGTGGCAGCCCTGACCAGCAAAATACAATGGAAGTGATGCTCTGTGACTTCCAAGACTAGGTTTTAAAACTGCCATGCCCTTCTGCCTGCTCATTAGGGATGATTGTGCTAGGAACCCAGCCACCATGCTGTGAGGAGCCCAGGCCACATGGGGAAGCCTTGCATAGGTGTTCCAACCAGAGCCCCAGCTGAGGCCCCAATTAAAAGGCAACGTCAGCCACCAGTCATGAGACTGAGGAAGGCTTTATGAAGACTTCAGCAGTCAGTCACCTTCCAACCATAGCTACATGAGAGACCATGGATGACAACCACCTAGCCAAGCCAGCCAACCTCCAGAATGACAAGAGATAATAATAAAATGATTATTGCTATTTTAATCCACCAAGTTTAGAGTCACAATAGAGAACCAACAGGGTTTTTCTGTTATCTGTTAATGCATAACAGCCTACCACAAAACTTATTAACTTAAAATAACCATTTGTCATACATTATGGTTTTGTGGACCAGGAGTTCAGGAAGGTCTTGGTTAGGTGGGTCCTTTCTAATCCATATATCCATATAGTGTCAGCTGTGGTGGGTGAAGATGCAGGATGCTTCCTCAGTCACATATTTGGAGCCTTGGTACTCTTTGTGGTCTCTCCTCTCTTCCCCTCCCTCTCCATGTGTCCCACCCTCTGGGCCTCTCTACATGGTTGGTACTTCCCCCAGAGTAGCTGGACTTCTCACAGGGCAGCAGACCTGCCTTCTTACAGAGCAGCATGGTAGTCCCAGGGTAGCTGAACTTCTCACAGGGCAGCTGACCTTTAAGAGACAAAGGCAAAAGCTGCCTGTCATTGTAAGGTCTAGGTCAAGAACTGGTCGGCATCATTTCTACCAACATCTATTGATCAAAGCTGCCACGGTGATTCAAAGGGAGGAGAAATAAATCCAACCTCTAGAATGGAAGGGTAAGAAAAAATTATGGCCACAGGGGTCAAGGCAGGAACCTAGGTTTATATCTCAAAATGTTACCTTGCAAATCTTATTATACCTGTTTTATGGGTGAAGAAGCTGAAGCTAGAAGAGTTAAGTAATTTGGCCAAGGTTACACAACTTGTAAGCACCTGGATTCAAATCCAAAGCATATGCATCAAAACCATGAACTCTGAATTTTGCTATTCTTCTATGCAAAATATAGTAAATATATAATGTATACTATATTTTCTTAATTTCCCAGTACTAACTTTTATAAGGAAGATAACATCCCCCAACCCCCCAAACACATACACATTACAGCTCTAATTTTAGAAAAACCTAGAGAACTATTCTAAGTGACCTGATTTGGGTCATAGGCCTATCTCTGCATCAATCCTCAGGGTCTGGAGGATGGAATAATTATATTTGGCAAGCTCTGCTACAACCACAAGGTTTGAAGAAATAATTTCCCGAAAGAGGGAGGAGCAAACAAAATAATGTTCACTGTGCATGCTCTTTATACTGCAAGCCATTATTTCTCATTCATGATTTCATTGCATCATTGAAGGCAGATAGGATCTGTCCCAGTGAGACTGGAATTGTGGGCTGGTGGGAATGGCGTGAAGACAGGCTGTGTAGAGAAGTTCATTCCAAGCATTGATTCTAGATCTATCAGCTAACTATTAACTCATTATGTCTCACATATTAAGACTAAGACCTCTGGTTTTCCTAGGGGGGTGATTCCTTTATGTAGAAGTTAAATGGAGGCTTCTTAAAGGAGGCCCATTATGTTTTCATGTGCTACACTATGCAGTTGGACCCTTCATTTCTACTTTCTGTACATGTTGAGTCAATGTGAATTGAGAATAGGAAGATGCTTGGTGTCTAAGCACTTGAGGAAACAAAACATAAGCTCTAATTAAAACATTTCTGATGGAAACTTAGTCTTACTTCATGATTTCCAGTTGCATTTTTTTTCCTAATGAAATAAGCTGCTTTAATTTTCTTTTTAAAAATTGTATTTGGATGAGGTCAGAAAATGAGGAATTTCTCTTCCATTACTCACACTGCTTTCCAGCTGCCGGCCTCATGTTCCCTTGACACGCTGTCGAGGAGCCATCCAGAAGCCATAGCTCTGCCGTGGTACACACCAGACTTGACAGAGAAGTTCCAGGCTCAGGAAGACGCTTCCTTCCAATGTCCCTGGTTGCCACTTGATGGCCTGGGTTCTGAGTAGCTCTGGAACTCTGGAAGTCCCTGGTACCTGATGGAATGACCATTGCCCCACTTTCTCTTGACTGCCTTTGTATGTATATTAAGGAGTTGCCACTCAGCTTGCACTCTTTAATATCAAAGTCAGAAATAAAGCCCAGTGAGTTAGTTGATTTTTAAGAACCCTAAGGAAATCTTCTCTGGGAAGCTTCTGAATCGTCTGCAAGATAATTTATTTGTTAGCAGTACTTGGAGTCTCTTCATTTCTCTTGCCACCCGACTGAGCCCAAGGTGCCTTTTAATCCCTTTTAGCTGTCCTACCCAGTCACTTCAACAAGATGCATTTTATTTTAAGATGGAAATAAAATAGAGAAAGGAAATAGAGGAATTTCATAAAATTGGACATAGACACATTTTAACGAGAGCACTCAAATAGACATGTCTGTAGCTGGATGGTTGAATTATAACAGTCTTGGCATAGTGAAAATGAAAGCAGATTGTAGCTTTGAATACAAATACCAAAAAAATGCCTGCGGTTTCCTTTCCCTCCAGAAGGTATCAAAGAAATGGACATTGCTAGCTGAGGCTTACTGAGAAATAAAATAGCTAATCACTATATAAGGACAAGAAAATTATTTTTTTCTCTATCAATCACATATACTGCTAACACCAAATCCTAGCATTTCTTCCTCCTTTCCCCTCCCTTTTTCTTAACCATAATTTACAGCTCCTCTCCCTCCATTTCTTTCAATCTCTCACCCTCATGGATACTGCTATCCTGTACAGCCTCCCATCCCTGGGTCCTTTTTATTCTCTCTGTCTCTCAGCCCTTGTATGTTTTTATTTCCTTGCTTCCTACACGGAAGTGCCGTTTTATGGCAGCAGTCTCTTGCCTCTGCAACCATCAGCTATCTCATCCCTGCCACTCCCCACCCTGGATTCTGCATTCTTCCTTCCAGGTTAATCAGACCTTAGTGGAAGGTAGACTGATCTAGGGAAAAAGAATGACATGTTTGACATCTGGCAAGTGTGTTTGTGCTCAGCTCTGCCACTTCCTGTCTGGTTATCTGGCTAAGTTATTGAACTAGTTACCTCCTGTGACAACTGGGACTTAGAATAGCCCCTTTCTTGTGAGAATAAAGTACCTCCTCATTGTTAAGCATAGCACTTGGCCCATAAAAAGTATTCAAATATTAGGTGTTGCTATTAATGTGATTAGAGAATATTCCACATCTCTGTTGCCACTACTAACACTCCTGCAAATGCCTGGTTTCTAACTTTGGTTTTAAGCCAAGGTCTTTACAACAGACTTTAAAAGCCCTGCACATTCTGGTTTCTCTGTGATCTTTCTGACCTTATCTTCTACAGTTATCTCTCCCATCCCCACAATACGCACACATTCACACTCACTGTGCTACATACATGTGACCTGACTTCCTTAATGTTTCTTGAACAAATCATGCTCCTACCTCAGGGCCTTTGCACTTTCTGTTGCCTCTACCTGAAATATTCTTCTGATATCACAGGTCTATGTCCCTCACCTCTCTCAGGTCATCGATTAAAGATTATCTTTTCAGGAATGTCTACCCTGGTCACCCCATTTAAAATTACAACACCCTTCCTCTGCAGTCCAAGTCCTCCTTCCTTGCTTTAGTTGTCTCTATAGCATTTGCCACCATCTGACACACTACATATTTCACTTATATATTGTCTGTCTCCTGACCCTACCACATACACTTGCTCATACACTCAAGTGTAAGTTCAGGGAATTTTGTCTACAAATTTCTGCATCTCTGATGTCTAGAATTGTTCCTAGCACATAATAAGTTCTCAATAAATATTTGTAGAATGAATGATTGAGGTATTAATTAAAATATTACTATCTTAATGAAGATTTTCTAGTGTCCCCAGGCCTGACTACTTTCTTTTCTATATTCCTAATACTTAATACACTTTTCATTATAACTTTTATCACATTGTATTTTTATGGAAAACATATTTAAAGCTCTTAAATTTAGCCAGATGGTATAATTCAAAAGTACATTTTTATTTAATAGACTGAAACCTCACATTGTACAGATTTGATTGAATGATTACAGAAATCATAATGCTCTGAGTATTTTTAAATTGCATTCACATCATGTTCTATGAGTTATTCTACAAAATTAAATCCAAGCTTGAGAAAATCTAAGAAAAAGCAGATTAGAAATAAATTCCAACACAGAGAGAAATCTTGTCTCATGTTCTGTGTTTTCACATCATGGACACCTTGCTATTTTGCTAGCAAGTAGGAGACTTAAAAATTCTGCCTTTTGAGCATAAATAATCTGCAAAGACAAGTAATCTCAAAAGTCAATTCTAGAGGAGCATACCTGTGCATGTTGGTTTTGAAGAGGGCTTTCTTCATCTGGAGGAAAACATTATTCACCAATTTTTTAAAAAATAAAATGCTATTACTTAAGGCCAGGAGGTATTTGCATGTCATGGAAATCTCACCAGATCCAGAAGAACTAATAAAATCTTCCTATGCCTCTGGGTGAAAGGTAGTGAGGAAGAACCAATCTCAAATACATTTCTGTGCCACCAGTGCAATTTCAGTGCCGGTACCACTGGCCGGCCAATCATATACTTTTTCACTGCTATCATTTTGGGTGTGGAGCATATATTTCAGCCATTGATAACTAGTGTACCTGCCATTCCCTACTGGAAAATATCTTAAAATATACACATGGGGGAAATGGCTTGTCCTGAGCCAGCAGAGGTGACTGCTAAGTGGAATCTTCTGTCTGTATTTGAGGTGATAATGATCTAAGGAAGCCCCGATCTAAGGTGATGTGACAGCTGTGAATGCCTTTGACAGCAGTGATTATCAGCTTCAGTGAACACATTTTTAACCTGAAAAAAGGCATTCATGTGATGAGTAGGTGTTTCTGGGATTGAGTCAAGATTAACATTCATTCCTGGCTAGGGAATTCATGTCTTCTCTGCTATCATAGTTGAGAATTTCTCAAGTCCAAGGCAATGCAAAAATCCCTGTTCTAGATGAACCATATGTGTTGGAGAAGTGGAGGGATGATGATTTCTGTCAATACAGAATTATTTGTACTCTCTGGCCTAAGTTCTAAGAGAAACATGATTGTGCTATAAGCTAGGGACTCGAAATTAAAATTCGAGTTAATGCCAGGGTTCAGTCTTCCTCAATTGCACCTGTGTGCTGGGACCTCTTCCTGGGTTTTTTTTTTTGTTTTTTTGTTTTTTTTTTTTGGCTCCCTGTTCTCATGCTTCCAGCTCTGTATCCTCTGGGTCCATTTTAGAAATCCAGCTCTCCAAACAGGCACTTTAAACATTTGTTTGTTTGTTTGTTTGTTTTTTATTTTTGGTGGATCTAGACCTCAAGAGGGGCCTGAAAGTAGGATCAATTCATCTGATGCCTAACAGTTGGTCATTAATTAACATATCCTTCCTGTATTGCTGGGAGCTTTTTAGTACAGATACTTGCTGATTCCCATTAGTTGCAGATACGTTAGATACACCCTTGATTTAGTATATCTCTTCCTGGAATATCTTGCTTCAGTCATAAAATTCATGTTTTTATGAAAAATTGCAGTGGTCACCAAAAAAGAGAATTTTAGACCAATATCCTTGATGAACATTGATGCAAAAATTCTCAATAAAATACTGGCAAACCGAATCCAGCAGCACATCAAAAAGCTTATCCACCATGATCAAGTGGGCTTCATTCCTGGGATGCAAGGCTGGTTCAATATATGCAAATCAATAAATGTAATCTAGCATATAAACAGAACCAAAGACAAAAACCACATGATTATCTCAATAGATGCAGAAAAGGCCTTTGACAAAATTCAACAACCCTTCATGCTAAAAACTCTCCATAAATTAGGTATTGATGGGACGTATCTCAAAATAATAAGGGCTATCTATGACAAACCCACAGCCAATATCATACTGAATGGGCAAAAACTGGAAGCGTTCCCTTTGAAAACTGGCACAAGACAGGGATGCCCTCTCTCACCACTCCTATTCAACATAGTGTTGGAAGTTCTGGCCAGGGCAATTAGGCAGGAGAAGGAAATAAAGGGTATTCAATTAGGAAAAGAGGAAGTCAAATTGTCCCTGTTTGCAGATGACATGATTGTATATCTAGAAAACCCCATTGTCTCAGCCCAAAATCTCCTTAAGCTGATAAGCAACTTCAGCAAAGTCTCAGGACACAAAATCAATGTACAAAAATCACAAGCATTCTTATACACTAATAACAGACAAACAGAGAGCCAAATTATGAGTGAACTCCCATTCACAATTGCTTCAAAGAGAATAAAATACCTAGGAATCCAACTTACAAGGGATGTGAAGGACCTCTTCAAGGAGAACTACAAACCACTGCTCAATGAAATAAAAGAGGATACAAACAAATGGAAGAACATTCCATGCTCATGGGTAGGAAGAATCAATATCGTGAAAATGGCCATACTGCCTAAGGTAATTTATAGATTCAGTGCCATCCCCATCAAGCTACCAATGACTTTCTTCACAGAATTGGAAAAAACTACTTTAAAGTTCATATGGAACCAAAAAAGAGCCTGCATCACCAAGTCAATCCTAAGCCAAAAGAACAAAGCTGGAGGCATCATGCTACCTGACTTCAAACTATACTACAAGGCTACAGTAACCAAAACAGCATGGTACTGGTACCAAAACAGAGATATAGATCAATGGAACAGAACAGAGCCCTCAGAAATAACGCCACATATCTACAACTATCTGATCTTTGACAAACCTGAGAAAAACAAGCAATGGGGAAAGGATACCCTATTTAATAAATGGTGCTGGGAAAACTGGCTAGCCATCCTATGTAGAAAGCTGAAACTGGATCCCTTCCTTACACCTTATACAAAAATTAATTCAAGATGGATTAAAGACTTAAACGTTAGAAACCATAAAAACCCTAGAAGAAAACCTAGGCATTACCATTCAGGACATAGGCATGGGCAAGGACTTCATGTCTAAAACACCAAAAGCAATGGCAACAAAAGCCAAAATTGACAAATGGAATCTAATTAAACTAAAGAGCTTCTGCACAGCAAAAGAAACTACCATCAGAGTCAACAGGCAGCCTACAAAATGGGAGAAAATTTTCGCAACCTATTCATCTGACAAAGGGCTAATATCCAGAATCTACAATGAACTCAAACAAATTTACAAGAAAAAAACAAACAACCCCATCAAAAAGTGGGCGAAGGACATGAACAGACACTTCTCAAAAGAAGACATTTATGCAGCCAAAAGACACATGAAAAAATGCTCACCATCACTGGCCATCACAGAAACGCAAATCAAAACCACAATGAGATACCATCTCACACCAGTTAGAATGGCAATCATTAAAAAGTCAGGAAACAACAGGTGCTGGAGAGGATGTGGAGAAATAGGAACACTTTTACACTGTTGGTGGGACTGTAAACTAGTTCAACCATTGTGGAAGTCAGTGTGGTGATTCCTCAGGGATCTAGAACTAGAAATACCATTTGACCCAGCCATCCCATTACTGGGTATATACTCAAAGGACTATAAATCATGCTGCTATAAAGACACATGCACACGTATGTTTATTGCGGCACTATTCACAATAGCAAAGACTTGGAACCAACCCAAATGTCCAACAATGATAGACTGGATTAAGAAAATGTGGCACATATACACCATGGAATACTATGCAGCCATAAAAAATGATGAGCTCATGTCCTTTGTAGGGACATGGATGAAATTGGAAATCATCATTCTCAGTAAACTATTGCAAGGACAAAAAACCAAACTCCGCATGTTCTCACTCGTAGGTGGGAATTGAACAATGAGAACACATGGACACAGGAAGGGGAACATCACACTCTGGGGACGGTTGTGGGGTGGGGGGAGAGGGGAGGGATAGCATTAGGAGATATACCTAATGCTAAATGACGAGTTAATGGGTGCAGCACACCAGCATGACATATGTATACATATGTAACTAACCTGCACATTGTGCACATGTACCCTAAAACTTAAAGTATAATAAAAATTAAAAAAAATTGCAGTGCCTCCTACCTATTAAAAGATTTCATTAGTTTCTTCAGTAGTTATTGATGTGTCTGACCTGAAACCCAGCCTCTTAAAAATATCTTTAAGAACATCTTATCAAATCTAGTAAACATATCTCTTTCCTTATCTGATTCATACTCTCTGTGACATTTGACCTTAGAGACCTCTCCCTCCTTTGTGAGACCTGCTTCTCCTATGGGCCCACTGAAATCACTCCTTCCTGTGATTTGCCCTACTAGGTAAAACCCGTCACAGTCTCTTTTTGCAGGTTTCTCTTTTATCATCAGCCTTTAAAGAGTTTCATCTCGGGTCTTCTCTTTCCCCCTGAATGAGAGCGCTCACAGCTGTAATGACCACCTGTTACGTAACTTCCTCCAAATAATATGTGTCTCCAAGTCAAACACACCTCATCACATTAAGACCTATATATTCCCTTATTCAACAAATACTTAGTGAACACCCATACTACATGCTAGTATTGACCACTAGCATGTTCTAGAGGTACTTCTCTATGTCCAAAACACATTATGAGAAGCTTTATCGCAAAAGAACAATTTAATCTGTATTCCTTAGCTTGATAAATGGTACTATTATCTACTTGGCCACTCAAGCCATACACTTGGGATTCATTTGAGATGTCTCTTCCTCCTTCATTACCCATTCTTAACTCCCACTGACGATTGCATCCACATCCAATTAGTCACCAAATCCTGAGTTATACCCTATGAATTTTACGACCCTTTGCCTCTGTCTTAGTTTAGGTCTTCAAAATAAGTCAAAGAGTGATGAAGACCTAAACTGCTTCTTCAGTATATCCACCATACTACTGTCAACATCAGACTTTTTTGTTATGGTGCAAGTGTCACCATAAATTTCCCTTCCTACGGCACTTTGTGGTTCCAGGTCACCTTCAGAATTAAGATCAAGCTCCTTAGCTTGGCCATAAGACCTTTCTGCACCTTCATCCTTGCCCCATCTCCTGCCACTGTGTTCGCTGTCCATACTAAACAGCCTGCTGTTTCCGAGAGATGTTATAACCTTCCCTACCTCTGTATGTAGGAATAGTTGCATGAAAAGCCCTTTATCTTCCCTCTACACTGCCATTCCTCTTTTAAATGACAATATAGCCTAATGGATAAGCATGTGAACTTTTGGGCTAAGAAAACCTAATATCCAATCCTGAATGAGTTGCTTCTCTTTGAACTTAATGTTTTCTCATTAGGGTTGTTGTGAGAATCAAATCAAATGATATTTGTTGAATAAATGAATTGATTATATATTCATTGAGTGCCTACTATCTGCCAGGTCCTGTTCTAGGAACTGCAGATAGAGCGGTGAACAAAACTCCTGAAGCCCTTGCTCTAAGGGGTCTCACATTCTGTCTGGTGCATAGAAAATGAACTATAAAGAAAAAGGTTACTATTATTATTACTCATCCAAGATTTTAGGTGTACTTTTCGGACCTACTTCCAAGTTTCCATTCTGACTTAGGTGCTCACCTTCGACGGTCCCATCCCACCCTATGTTGCACCATTGCTATAGCACTTGTGTTGTAATCATAATTGACAATTATTTTTACCCTTGCTCACCTACAACACTGAGAGTTCCTTGAAGTGAAAGCCTGAGACTTTTTTTTTTTTTACCAGCTCCTAGTATACAAGGAAGCCAGTTTTAAGTTTCAAATGGATGAATGAATGTTTTAGGATATGCCTAACATATTACTTAAAAATTACATTTACCACTAAAGAGCATTTGCTGTATAGCCACTGGGTTAAGTGCTTTAAATACATTATATAATTTAATCTCCATCTCCACAGCAGCACTATGGAGAAACCAGCATTATTACCCTACTTTATCGGTGAGGAAACTAAATGTTAGAGATACAAAGTAACTTGCCAAGGTCATAGAACCTGCATCTGGTGAAGTCAATCCCAGGCCCCAGGCCCCCTCTTTAATGCTGATGCTTGGTGACAGGAGTTATTTTCCAATAGGCAGTTGGAGGTGAAGGGCAATGGTCAGCACATGCTTTATTTTAGATATGCCAGCACATGCTTTATTTTAGATATGCCTGTGTACATAAGACAAAACCTAAATCCACAGTCATACGTACAAACACATTTTAGCTTATTTTATTTTATTTTTTTTCCCTTAGGATGACCTGGGTAATTCTCCCTACCCTGCTGGGTAGTGGGGAACCGGAAATAGTCTTAAACTTGCTAGTTCACAGTATTACAGCCTCTTCCATTTTAGACCATCTTTGGATGGATGGCTTCATCTCTTGGGTGACTATTCGATCTCTATATATCTTTCCTTTCCCCAGCCCCTCTGCAAGATGGTGTCTGTAGGAATATGTGAGTGTGGCTTATAGGAGCACAACAGGGTTGGGAGAGTAGGGGCCTCCTGGTCTCATGCTGGTTCTTGGGCTTGTAATATCTGAGTCTGCTGAGGAGTCACTGGTCTGATCTCATCCATGGGCACTCTGCTGGTGGTCTATGCTGACCCCTACAGCTGTAGTATCTCCCTCTCTACAGGTGTGGCCCTTGCCCCTGTGTAGATTCCTCAGAGCTAGCTATCTCTCCTATTTGGGCTCTGCCTTAAATGTTCTATCCTGTGGACCCACTTAAATATCACTTCACCTCTGCTGTAAAGACACTCCCTCCTGACACCCTCTACCACCACCACCATCACAAACTCAGCCCTCTGATAGCAACATCTCCTCCACTTCCTGATTATCTCCTTACAGGATGGACAGAAACTTCTAGATATCTTCTACATGGCATGCTAGCAAAAGAAGAGTCTGAGAGTGAAATTTAAGCCAACCCTCTCCTTAACCATACTAAGCTACTGATTTTAGTCTTTACTGTGATGAAGCTACACCTTGCTTGGTGTTGGGGAGACCCTCTTTATGGCAGTGGTTTCCTAGAGTATCAAATGGGAAATGATGCAAAAGGAAGTCCCTTAGGTTTAGGCTTTGCCTTCAGCCTATCCAATGTCTCCCTTCTGGGATTTGAGCCTGGAGACCTGAAGCTGGGAGGCCCTTCCTTGCTCTGCCTTCATCCATTCTTTCTACCCTCACTTGGGGCTGGAAAGAGTGAGTTCTTCCCTCATCCTTCCTGAATTTTCTGTACTTTCCCTACATCGTACCATTCCGCTTCCCAAAGTGGAATTTGCCCTCCCTTTTCCCTAGGGCTCAGCTGGAAAATGGCTGCCAGGTAACCTGATTTATGAGGAGAGGAATGAAAACACATCTGTTTAATATTTTCAAATTATTACCCCTGTTACCCCTGCATCTCAGAGGGTAATCACTGGTCTCTGGAGTTCTGTGGGTCCCTTTATAGTAGTGTGGCTCAGAGCAGTCTTAGAGGAAGATTTACGCGGCCCTTGGGGCCCTTCACCTGACTCACAGCCCCTCCCTTTTTAGACCATCAGCCCAAATTCTTGGCCATCATCCCATCCCTTCCTTCATGAGCAGACTAGAAACAAAGTGGGTGTGTTCTCTCCACAAAATTAGTTGGTATGATCAATGAACTATGCATTCAAATTCTGACAAATTTAGTCCCCACAATGACACAAATTATGTTTTACATACTACTTAAATGTGGGATCATGGAAAAGTGATCTGTACTAAAGAACCCAGATTGAGAACATACTCTGAGGACATTAAATATTTGATTTGTAGACTGTGCCTTTCAATTTCAGACTGTCCCCCCAAAAAGGGGAAGTTTTGTGAAAGGAAGCAAATTAGTAAGGAAATTGACAGCAGCAGGTCAAGTAACAGAAACAGTAAGAGGAAGCATGGGTCTTTGCAAGAATGACTACACTCTCATGCCCCTTTAGCTCATAGTGCAATGTGAAGCTTGGTGTGTATCTTTGATACTTAGATATTCATCTGTGTACCTTGTAAGTCTTAGGTCAGAATTGGATCTGATTGTATAAGAAAAAAAATCTTATGTAAAGTGAGATGTGGACAAAGGAATCAACTTGTGCACTGTGGACTAACTGGAGAAGCAAAAGATAAAATTATTAAAATAATAGCCCAAGAGGAAAGTATAAAATAGGAAGGAAAAAAAGTAGGGCCCCTTGTTTGAGATTATCCTTACCATCTGGGTTGTAAAACATTTGATTCTAATTCCAGAAACTTGATACCAGAAATAACTTATTACCAGGGACATATGCTGAAGAATTGTCAGGAATGACAAAGTGTTTACTTGTTTTTAATATCTGTATCACAAAATGATAAAGCTGATAAACCATACAGTGATGTGAAGGAGTGAGTCATAGCTTAATACTTTATGACACATATATTTATGCTGTATCTTTTACACCCCAATTCTTCCCTTTTCACCCTATAAAAGGTCAGAGACCACTGCTGATAAGCAAAGAATCCTTCAAAATCTCTCCTGGCTGGGCGTGGTGGCTCATGCCTGTAATCCTAGCACTTTGGGAGGCCAAGGCGGGTGGACTGCCTGAGCTCAGGAGTTCGAGACCAGCCTGAGCAACTCGGTGAAACCCTGTCTCTACTAAAATACAAAAATTAGCTGGGTGTGGCGGCGTGCGCCTGTTATCCCACCTACTCAGGAGGCTGAGGCAGGAGAATTACTAGAACCCAGGAGGCGGAGGTTGCAGTGAGCTGAGATTGCGCCACTGCACTCCAGCCTGGGTGACAGAGCGAGACTCCGCCTCTAAAAAATAATAATAAAAAAAAATCTCTCCTCTCTGGAGGACAGTACTGAACATATGCAGGGTCTTTTCAGTTTATAATCTAATCCGTAGACTGCACAGTGCTAGCAATTCTGTTCACAGTTATCTTTTCACAACAGTCATCTTGGAAGTACTTGATTCTTACCTTGATTTATAATATTTATTGAGCTCACATTACAGATCATTACTGTCCAGTCACATTGATAAAACCATGTCACTTGGAAGCTCCAGTTCACCACTCCTAGCTGTGTGACCTTAAGCAGTTTACTTAATCTTACTAGTTTACTCATCTTTAAAATGGGAATAATAATAGTATCTGTCACATAGCCAATATATTTGAAAGCGGTATTGCAAGGATATAGAACAGCTTGAATGTTAAGCACTTTCAAATACTAAGTGAGGTGATCACTTTTGTAATTCAAATGGAAATAGAATAAATGTCAATGAATTAATGATCTGTATCAGGAGGCAGCATAAAGAATTTGAATTGGAGGGTTTTGGGTAACTGGTAAAATGGTGGTTATCTTTTTTTAAAAGAAAAACCCTCTTTGGGGATTCCTTTGTACAGATGATCTCTTAATTTGCCATCTTTAATCCTCACATTATTAAAGGCTACATTGATTAGAAGGAAATACAGCTTCCTTGTAGGTTTTTAGCTTTTTGGCTTGTTTTTGGGGAGATGGTTGCTGCTATTTGGAGAAAGGGAGAAAGGCAGAAATTTTAACGTTAGTCTGATACCTTTTCTACAAGCTGGCCACCAGGTCCTTTTTAGGTTTTTCTGAAACCTGACCAAGTTTAATTGTCATGGCATAAAAACTTGGTATTGAAGGAGTTAAAGGGTCTCCCACACCCCTTTGCATGAATCGTCCTTTTGTGTACACAGCTGCAGTTGCAGCACGGGTCGGAAAGGAAATGGTTAGAGGAAGAGCTGGTTTTCAGACAAGGCGAGTCTGCGAGGGGGGCTGCAGGGTGGCCTGGGGTTTTACATGCCAGATGTAGGCCTGCCCCGGTGCCTGCCTGGAGCTGCTGGCGTGGTCACGCCGCGGCCCTGTGCGAATTGAGGCGAGGTGATGAGTTAGCGGGTTGCCATGGCAACAGGCTGGCCACGTGACCAGGGTGCTGCTGCCGGCGCTCTGACGTCAGCTGCCAGAGGGCGGGGCCGCAGGAGGGCGGGGCGCGAGCGAGAGCTGGGAGAAGGCAGTGAGCGAGCAGGCAGCAGGCACGGTCCGTGCGGAGCAGGCGAGCGAGCGGGAAGACGCAGCCACCTTCCTCACCAGCCAGCCCACAGCGGTTTGTTCCCCTTCTCGGGAGTGCGCCAATGCCTGGGCCGACCCAAACCCTGTCCCCAAATGGCGAGAACAACAACGACATCATCCAGGATAATAACGGGACCATCATTCCTTTCCGGAAGCACACAGTGCGCGGGGAGCGTTCCTACAGGTAATGGGGCTGGCACGAGAGCAGCGCCGGGGACCGCCGTGAGGGCGCGCGGAAATCCAGCCCGTTATATAATAGAGCAGACACTGCCTGCGACCCCTGCTGCAGGCATGCATTTGTGAAGGCGGTTGTGATTATTTGGTATCTGTTTCCATGTGTCATGTTGGGTTTGCATTGAGGCTCCGCGACTGCAGATGGAAAGCATTTTGTGAATAGGTTTGCTGCCTTCGAGGGGTCTCCCTCCATCTCTTTCCTTCCACACTGATAAAAATGCATGCTGTTTTCCCCCGCTGTCCAAAGGGAGACAGGCAGTAGCACTTCCTTTCCTCCTTCCCTTTTAGATTTTAAAGGAGCCATTAGGTAGCAGTGCCAAAAGGCAGAAAACGGGAGGATGGGGAGAAAAACGTTTGCGCTTAACCTGGAGAGTGTGCAGGAAAGATGGAATCCTCTAGATTAAGCTGCAGTCTGTGATGTTAAACCGCCAGATTGATGGAGCTTTGTAAGAATTCTGCTCGCTGATTGGTGCAGGGATTGACAGCAGAGGTCATAGTGTCAGACATTCACCAAAAATTTCTCCATAGAACCCTAGGTTTATTAGAAAGAGACTGGACTGCAAAGGACTTGAAAAAAACTGGGCGCTGTTATGCATTTTCTAAGGAGTTTATGGCCACCGCTTGGGTGGGGGAGCCTTTCCTTCTTATTTACAGTAGGAAGGTGATTCCTGGTCTTTTGCTGAGGTCTGTTTTGAGGATGGGACTGATCTTGGTCATTGTATTGTGAGCCTTTTGATTAATGAGTTGGCCTGTACAGTTGGCATCATTTTTACATTAACATATCTGGCAATATGTTCCAGTAGATAAGCTCATTAAAATTGTTTGCATTGTTTGATAAGGATAACAATGTAATGGAGAATGCAGCTAGAGTCTTATGCAGCTCAAGGCCAGACTTGAAGGGAGACTGATAGCTTCGGTCATATTTCCTCTGAAGTTCTTTTGTACTGGGGTAGTTATTTTTAAATGTTACCTTGATAAACGCTAACAATGCTTTTGCTTTGAGGCAGAGCACACATACCTCTAAAGCGCATCCTCTCAGCTGATGAGCAACAGGAAATAACTCTTTTTTTCCTTTTTAGAGCCGTCATCTAAACATTCAGATGGTATTATGGGTAGAATATTGTGTGTGTAAATGTTGCATATCACAAAATAGAACCAGAAAGTACCCTACTTCCTTTCTCTTTGACCAAAGAAATGCAGTATTTGTTGACTCAAAAAAAAAAAAAATTATAAGCAACCTTTGCCCTGTCATCTCTGGCAGTTACATAAATACTTGGAGTTAATTTTGGCTGTGCCCATGAGGTCACCAAAATCTCATGCCTTATGGTTCCAACTAATGTGTTGATATGGCATTCTTACAGATTTCAAGTGCTTGTTATTCTCTTAATGTAAATCAAAATTGGTCCACAACTTCTGGAGATCTCCTTTCAGAGACCCTGTGATTGGAAATTTGGGCCTCTTCTCTTCTTACTCCTCCACCTTTTTCCTCTGTGACCATCCCAAAGCCTAAAAATAGAATTTAAAAACAAAAAACTTGAAGTGATTTTAAATCTCACTAGTTTGAACTTTTTTTATAGAAAATAAATTTGAAGCCTTCATTTTCTAAATGATTTAATCCCTGCTGTGTAGGTAGCAGTTGCTTTTAAGACAGAATTTGAATTTTACCCCATGGGCCAAAGGAAGTTGCCTGGTTGGGTTTTATTACTCATGTAAACTAACTTGAAACGGCAGTGGAAAATCATTTGACAGAAAGGTTAAATGTTATGTTTTGGTGACAGATTATTGCTTTAAAATGAAATTTTATTTACCTCTTTAATTCAACCCAGGCTATTATTTGCGTTTCCTAAATTATTTGCAGTTTGCTTTCTGAGTCCCTATAATTGCATTCAAAATTATGTAAAAAACAAAACTGAATTTTAATAAAGATCTTACTGAACAAATTCTTAAGTCCCTAAGAGCATCACTGCATTTGTATTTGATATAATAGGATTACTGGATGATACAGCGAGAGGTGTCATAGGCTAAATGAAGAAGGAAGCCTCTCAAATTGCATTTGTCTTGTGTTATACAAAGGGTGCACATGGAGACAGACACATTCGATGTTTTCCTTCTTCTGTTTTTCTTTCAAAGTGGATGTCCAGTGTAATAATTACCACTTTTTTTTTGGAGGGGCATAGGAAAAGGAAAAATGTGACACATTTTTCTATCCAGGAAGCATTCCATCATTATTTTGGCATCCCAAGACTGGAATATTATAGCCATTTAATTGCTGAGGAAACTTGGAAGGCAATTTGAAAGCGAGAGTAGAGATTTAACCAAATAAAAGTTTTGCCTTGGCTATAGGTTTGGTATAGCCCTCAACAATGAAGATGTGCCTGGAAGTTCTGGGTGGAGTCCCTTATGGTGGGGTTGGGGTTGAGTGAGCCCAGTTCCCTGGCAAGATCAGAGGGAATTCTCTCCCTGGATCCTTTATTGACTTCTAGGTAGGCCCCCCAACAGGTCTTTGTCTTAGGCTTTCTTTTCTTTTCTTTTCTTTTTTTTTTGCGACAGAATTTTGCTCTTGTTGCCCAGGCTGGCGTGTAATGGCGCAATCTCTGCTCACTGCAACCTTCGCCTCCCGGGTTCAAGAGATTCTCCTGCCTCAGCCTCACGAGTAGCTGGGATTACAGGCATGCGCCACCACGCCCAGCTAATTTTGTATTTTTAGTAGAGACGGGGTTTCACCATGTTGGTCAGGCTGGTCTGTAACTCCTGACCTCAAGTAATCCAACTGCCTTGGCCTCCCAAAGTGCTGGGATTACAGGCGTGCCCCACTGCACCCAGCCTTAGGCTTTATTTTCTACCTTTGCCTGTTATATATAAAAATATCTAGCCCCTGTTGTTAGAGAGATATTGTGAGGCTAAACTCAATATTTAAAACAAGTAATTTCCTAAAAGAGCTATGTAACATAAGAATACTGTTGTTACTGAAAAAGGGCTCTTGCAGGGGCTCTTGGACGAGAACACGTCTCACCTTGCTGGCAGCACAGGTGAGAAGAGGAGAGAACACCTAGAGGATAGGGTGGCTCTCCTGAGCATTGTTAATGGGCAAGCAGTCACTCTTTGGAGAAGGAGACATTACTGTTATAGCATTTGCACCATATTGTTCATAAGTAAGTCAAATTTGGTTCCTGACCCACATCTCTTAACCCAGGTATCTGATAGTGTAAACAAAGCCCATTTTCACAGCATGGAACAGAGTGGGTGGCAGCTCATTATTGAAACTAGCGTGCACCTTGATTAGAAAAGCAAGCTTCCTTTAGAAAATTACCCCTGGATTAGTAATTCCAATTGAAAAGAGTAAGTACAAAAATGGCTTAGCAGACTCCTAGAGACATGTTTTCACTCCTGTGTGATCTCCTTCTCAGCCTCAGCTTCTTCACTGTGTTTATGAATGCTAGAAATCTATGTATTTTAAGAGCTGCTTAAAAAATAAATGTGGTGTGGGCCATCCGAGGTGACACTGTTTAATTCACAGAGCGAATGAGTCGTGCTCTGGATCTCCCTGGAGAGGATACTCCCCATAGCTCTGTTTCATGCAGATGCTAGTCGGAAATGAGATTTATTAACTGGCTCTCTGCCCACTGCATCTTTGTTTGTATACTCCAGGCTTTTAAGAATGAATGTATAAGTCTAGAGGACTATTTCCACATGGGTGTTTTGAGCATGCGACTACAGTAGCACATGTTTCTGAATACTTAAAAAAAAAAATTACTTGGCCCCAGGAAATGGATTGCAAAGAAAAGCAAAACTAAAATTTAAGCCTAAAGCATTGGCCATAACATCCAGCTTTGCCAGTTTTAAAAAACATACTGTTGTTAAGGAAAACAAAGAGAAATATCGTAATATCGTGCATGTGTGTGTGTTTTTTTGTGCATGTGTGTGTATAAAAGAGTTGTGAAAGTGTGTTCCATTCAGTAGAGGCTATTGTAACATGGCTCACTTTTATCAGAACATAGGCTTCACATCACATTCCCCAAAACAGCAGTTATAGATTGCAAAAGTCTACGTTCATGTCTTTATTATGTATTTGTTAGTATCATCTAGGTTTAATACTGTCAAAGGAGGTTTTCCAAAAATAAAGATTTTTGTCCTTACTATTTTTCTTAGTGTTTGTAAAAATCAGAAGATTACTTGATGCTTTAGTACGTGCCCAACTCTGGAACTTCTTTTACGGATTTTCAGAGCTTCTGTTAATGGAATGGTCTTCCGGGTGCTCTTGCTTTGGGGAGAGGCTCACGCCTGCTCTGTAGCTGGTATCTGTTGACAGTGCATTATCTTAGAGCAGTGCTGTGAGATTGTCCTCTGGAATTCAGAAGGTTGATTTCCTTATGCAGCATCTTTTCTTTATTTACAGGGACCTCTTGAAGCTGCAGTGAATAATTCTAGATTAATTGGAAGGGGAAATTTGGGACTAATTTAAATATTCTGTTTGGTTTAGAGAATTAATTAATTTTACAAATATTTGAAAGTCTGCTCTGGCCAAGATCTGTGCTAGATGCCCCTTGAAGGATCTTGAGTCCTAGTAAAGTCCGATGGAAAACCGCTCATTTTGTAAAAGACTTACAGTGTTGGTATTTTGCTTAGTCTGATAGCGAAAGTGGTTTGCATTTCCTGAACCCCCAGTGACCCAAAGGGGGAAAAAAAGTTTCTCTGAAGTCCATTGTGCTGTAGGAAGCTAAAAGACACTGAGAGAAACCAGAAATTTTGCTGAAAAGAATGTAGGCTTTAGGATCAGGCAGAATTTTCACTGGCCTGGCCAGGTGTGTTGGGCAGTGGTAGAAAATAAAAGCATTGAAAAGCAGGCGGGGTAGTTGGAACTTAGAAATAAGAAGCTACTGAAAGTTTATTGACTGAAGATAGTGTAATGAAAACAGATGCCTACTGCAGTGGATCTTCAGTTTTGAAATGAGAGCTAAAAGAAAAACGGGATCCCAATGCACCACTGTGTGGGTCTAGAATCACTAGAAAATACTCAATGCCATGCGAGAGCTTGAGCCCTCTAATGTGCAGAGATCAGGACAAGGTAGATGTTCTCTGGCTCAGGGTGTCTTTCCTTGAGTAGAAGCAATGAATGCAGCTTTGTTCCATAATGAGACTGGTACTTAGCCCAGACAGTGGCTTTTATATTTGCAGATGCCCACTTCATAGCTATCAGTCTAACTTTTAGGAGTGGCAAGTGTGGAGAGCTGCCACTATTCTGATCTTCCCAAACAATGAACCAGGTTTCTGGTTCATTATGAAGCATCTTCCCTTGGCATTTAATGATGTAAGAAGTTCAGATGTGGCTGATGAAACTGCTCAGAACACTCCCTGTGACTTTGGGGCCAATTCCTCTGACAGTTAGAAGGTTATCACCTTGGTGGCAGACTCCAGAGTGGATGGAGTTTACCCTAAATAGTGTGTGTGTGTTTACTTCTTATTTTAGTCAATTTCACTTTAAAGGACAAATGGATTTTCTTCTCTCCTGTGAGAAGTATCTTTTTTCTACAGTGAATTAAGTTAGAATATATATCTAAGAACAGTTTTATTCTTCCTGACTTCAGGCCATCTTTCAGCTATCTGCCTCTGTAATACTACATTGAGTATGTCAAACTTAGCCAATATCTGAAGCACTATTCCAACAGCCCTTTTTCTTTCTAACACTCCACACACATCCCATTGGTATCATACAAACCTTGTTTCTTAGCTCATTTTAAAATTCTGATTGTTTATCTTAGTGTTTCTGGCCCTTGGTCTTTATTATTAGATTGAGAGAATTCTCTCAAAGTGGAAACCTACAATTCACATAGGCAAGAAATTATGCAACATTTACCTTATAGCATAAATCAAAGAAATTTCTCCTAAATATGTTTTTATAAAATGCCTCCCCAAAGATGATCATTTACTTTAATGAAAATAAATCATTAGCAAGGTAAAGACTGAACAGAGTTTTATAGGCCACCAATAAATAATTTCTTAGTAGGTTACTTAAAAAAAAAAAAAAAAAACACTGTGTTTTCAGTGTCAAATCTCCCCAAGTGAATTAAGATTTTACTCACTTGAACCAGGACAGAGTTTCTTAAAGAATTACTGTCTTTTCTAAGGGAGCAGAAGTTTGTGATAAATACATGAAATGATCAAGTTGACAGCTTTGAGTGATGGTGTCCTCTAATGCTTATCTAGTTAAGAAAATATGGCAAAAACTCAAACTTCCTGTGATTTCTAGGCCTCTCTTGGTTCCAGCAGGTAAAATGACCATGCTGGAAGAATCTGATTTTAGCAATGACTTTGGAACAGAAAGACAACATGGCAAGAGGTTTAATTGGCTTACAGTTCTGCAGGCTGTATAGGAAGCTGGCACCAGCATCTGCTCAGCTTCTGGGGAGGCCTCAGGGAGCTTTCACTCATGGCAGAAGGCGAAGCGGGAGCAGGCATGTCTCATGGCCAGAGCAGAAGCAAGAGAGAGGGAGTGGAGGGGGAGGTGCCACACACTTTTAAGCAACCAGCTCATGTGAGAAGTCACTCAGTGTCATGAGGACAGCATCGAGCTATGAGGGACCCGACCCTATGACCCAAACACCTCCTACCAGGCCCCACCTCCAACACTGGGGATTTTAATTCAACACAAGATTTAGAGGGGACAACATCCAAACTATATCATATATTTATATAGTATTAATACATATACTATATATGTGTGTGTGTGTATTTATACATATGTACACTATAGAAAGTATATATACGCATACATATATACTTTTAGGAAGTATAATTATATATGTGTTACATATAGTATTAACACATATACTATATATACTATATTCACACATATTGTAGTAACATATGTATTATATATGTGTGTATGTATACTACATACACATAGTATTTATAGTATTAACATATACTGTATGTGTATATGTGTGTTTATAGTATATGTATTAATACTATACGTACACTATACTATATATACTATTATATATAGTGTATATATAGTATATGTGTTAATACTATAACACAATAATGGTGAGAACTGGGCATATATAGTATGTGTTAATACTATATATAACACATATATATGTATATATAATTATACTTTCTAAGATTATACTTCCTAAAGGCATTTTGGCTATCCATAAAAATTTATACAGAAGAAAATACAAATTTTTATAGAAATTCACATTTTAATTGTGTGCAAAATCGATCCTGAAGTTTATGGCCAATGTTTGTTGTTGCGTATGACTAAAAAGATGGTGCTGTTGATGTGACACACCCTTTAGATTTCTGTGATCCTATTTCATTTTTCATAGAAGTAATACTTGTTTTTGTTTTGTTTTGCTTTAAAGACATTAATTTTTTGTTCTTTGTTTAGTGTCAGCCTACCCTGGCAAAGCCCTGGGAGGTAATTTGTCAAAAAACATCTCTGGGAGGCTTTCTTATGTTCACAGCTATACTTTGATTATAAACAGTGGTATCCCTGATTGAAGGGCCCTCTGTGATTCCCTGAGAGGTCTTCATTTGGTGCTGTGCAAGTCAGGAGAAAGTGAAGCAAGTGAGCTCCTTCCCCCACTCCCTCACGCCATCTACTTCCTTTTTATCATTTTGGAGTGCCAGAAAGTGTTTTCAGGTTCTAATAATGTCATTTTTAAAATCCCCACTCTTGGGTTTTACACAATTATTGTTACATTAAAGTTTAAGCCAAAAATCCTTCTTTCAGCAGACTTACCGAGTTCCTTTAATGTGCCAACCTTCCTCCATGCTGGGCCCTTGGAATACAAAGATAAATATTGCACAGCCCTCCCTTGATAAGAGCCTCCAGGGGCCTGGACAGTGGGCGAGAGTACGTGGTGGGAGGGATGTGAGATGGAGAGGTTCCCACACCTGACCCCAGAGTATACACAGGGTGTGTGTTTTGTTTTTTGCTGAGGTGTGGCTGTCATTGGTTCAGAAGTCTTCCTGATACTTGTCTGAATAAAAGTAATTTTGTGATTATTGTGTTGATACTTGGGAAGGGCAAAATTATCACTCCTATAATTTTCAAAAGCTTTCAGAAATGTAGCGTGTAAGTAAAAATGTGTGTGTACCCTACTATGACCTCTATATTTGTCTTACGAACATAGCCTTGAGGCACAAGCTTGGGCATTGTTGAGTGATTTTTGTGGCAGGAAGTTCATTTCTGCTTTTCAAAAAGTCGAGGAAAAGTAAAAGGCTTATTTATCTGTTTTGCTCCTCCAATTTTTATATTTGTATTGGTCATCACTAGGTTAAAAATATTTCAGTATGCTATTACATAAAAAGTGAAAATGAGATCATATATTCATACTTTATTCATAGAGAAACTGAAAGGATATAAACTAATAATGGTAAGAACTGGGAAGATTAATCACTGTGTACCTTTTTATGTTTTTTTTTCTAAACTGAAACTAAATGCATTACCTCATCAATCAGTGATGTTTCAATTAGCCCTTTAATAGCATAGGTTTTTAAAATTAAATAAGTTTCAGTTGGAACTTAATGAGGTTTACATGTTGAAATATGTTAGGAAACATCTGATAGATACTCATGAACTTACCAAAGTCACATGGATGACAGTAAAGATTTGCCTAATGCAAGTACCATTCTTACATTAAACATCAGTAGTCACAAATGAAATGTGCTCCTATAGCATCTGCCTCATTTCGCCCTTTGAGGTTTCACACATAGCAATCCATAGTGGAGATTTTGTTTCATTTTCTCCAGAGTACATTGAAGCTGCCTGTGTGTTTTGTGATGCGTCCAGCCTGTTTAGTATGCTCTGTGAATCTTACACTAACTGCAAAATAATACTCTGTGAGGATTATTTTAAAATATCCTCTTTGCATTTTTGTTTTCTTCTCATTTATCAAGCTCCTGCCATTTATCAAGTACAGCAAAGGGCCTTAAAACTGAGATTGCAGGTAATTGCCAATTTTTTGGCCACTCTGAGTGCAGTCCTCTGTCCTCCTCCAACTCAGCCTAACCTCCCACCTTAGGGAACTTAATTGGGCAATATCTGGCCTTCATGTGACCCCTGTGTGTGATGACGGCCAGGAAACAAGCCATCTGCATTCACCATGCATTTCTGTTTCAGCCCTCTCACCCAGGAGTCTGGGTGAAGACTGAGAGAACCCCCAGGGAGACTGACCAATTAAGAAAAAAAACAAAGAAGAACAAAGCTTTGAATATATTATCTTCAGTATAGGGACCTGCTCAGTGTCAGCAACTCTGAAATAAAAAAGCTTGTGGAACTTACGAGCTGAATGTCTGCTAGAAAAGGAGGAAGCAGAAGACAGGATCATTGGGAGATGGAGTGTAATGGGAAGTGAGTGCAGCATGGAGGAGGGTGAGGGTTTCTTGGGGTGAACATGCCAGCCTCTAGAGAGAGTTTAGTTCTCTGCCTCCCTACCCCCACCCCATCTCTCTCCCTGTCTTTTCAAGGGCAGAGTAAACCTTCCCTTCAACACTTGTTCTCCAAGGACAGAAGAAAATGAAGAGCTCTGTGTTAGCCTAGGCAGGGGTCTGGCAGAAGGGAAACAGGACCAACAAGTCTCTCCCAAGTCCCTTAATGCGGCCTGGAATACACAGTAAATTGTTAAGTTTGAGTTTGGGAAGCCAGTTTGGGAAGCCAAATTGATAAGTTTGGGTTTGGGAAGCCAATTTCTTTCCCTCTGAAATTTTTGACAGGCAGATAGCATTGTCATAACAATGACTTTAAGATGTCAGCATGTACCTATTTCCAGCCTGTATGATAAGTGTGTCACTGCTACCTCTACTCCAGTTCAAAATTTGGTCTGTACCGAAAAGGGAACCTGGATTGTCCCCTACCTCCTTTCCTAACCTCCAGGAGGACCAGTTGGGGTCCTCAAAGTGCACAGCCAGGAAGTTGCTTGAAGAGGCAGTGAGGTATAGTGGGCAAAGCTTGGCTCTGGTGTGAGACTTTTACTTTCTGTCCCAGCTCCATCCCTTTCTAGGGCAACATTTTTTTAGCCTCTCTAAGCCTCATTTTCTTACCGTGCATATGGAAATAATAGTAGCATCAACTTCCCAGGGTTCTTATGCAGATTAAATGTGTTACAGAACATAAGGTGTGCCAAACGGTGCCTGGTGCAAAGTAAATGCCTCAAAGAATGTTAGCTAGTATTGTTGCTTGCAGCTTAAATCTACTCTTTTACCCTGTATTGATAAAAATCTATAATCTTTTTGTTCTAAGTACCCTGTAGGATACTTTGCACATAGCAGATGTTCATTAAAAGTTCAAATTGAACCTGGAAAAAAGTCAAACAAATTATACTATAGTCTTTTTTCCCCCTCATCAACTTTATTAAGAATTTATGTACAATAAACTGCAGCCATTTAAAGTGTCTGAGTCAGAGTTTTGGCAGTGTGTCCACCCTGAAGCCATCACCACAGTCAAGATGCAGAACATTTCCATCACCCCCAAAAGACTCCTTGTACCCTTTGCAGTCCAAATCTTCTCTGCCCAAAGCCCCAGGAGCCAGTGATCTGCTTTCTGTCACCACAGATTAGATTACATTTTATATAAATGGGATCACAGAGAATGCACTCATTAGTGTCTGACTACTTTGACTCAGCACAATGATTTTAAGATTCATCCATATGGGGTGTCTCAGTAGTTCATCACTCTTTATTGCTGAGTAGTATTTCATTGTATGGCTATACCATGTTTTGTTTATCTGCTCACCAGTTGATGAACATTTATGTTTCCAGTTTTTAGGAATTATGAAGAAAGTTTCTATGAATATTGTTATACAAGTCTTTGTGGAGGCGTTTTCATTTCTCTGGGGAAAATACTTAGGAGTGGAGTGATTGGGTCATATGGCTGGTGTTTAACTTTTTAAGAAACTGTTTGGCAAACAGTTGTCCAAAATGGTTGTACCATTTTACATTCCTAGCAGCACAGTATGAGAGTTCTGATTGTTTCACATCCTTGGCAACACTTACTATCAGTCTCTTAAATTTTGGCCATCCTTATGGATGTAGAATGGTATCTCATTGAGATTTTAATTTCTATTTTCATGATGACTAATGATGGGTATGTTTTCATGTGCATATTGGCCATTTGTGTGTCTTCTGTAGTAAAGTGTTCAAATCTTTTTCCATTTAAAAAAATAGGTTATCTTTTTAAATAGAATTATACACATATATTTTGCATAATAATACAGTCTTGAATTGTATTTTAATATGTACAGGTCTTATATTCTTAACTTGAATATAAAGTCCCCCCCCCCACACACACACAAAAAGACCTAGTCTTTGTTCACAATGACTTTTACAGCAATTAGTTACATGGTCCATCCTCAGTAAGTACATATTAAATGAGTCTATTTAGCCCGGGCACTGTGGCTCACGCCTGTAATCCCAACACTTTGGGAGGCCGAGGTGGGTGGATCACTTGAGGTCAGGAGTTTGAGATCAGCCTGGCCAACATGGTGAAACCCCATCTCTACTAAAAATACAAAAAATAGGTGGGAGTGGTGGCACTTGCCTGTAATCCCAGCTACCTGTGAGGCTGAGGCAGGAGAATCACTTGAACCCAGGAGGTGAAGGTTGCAGTGAGCCAAGATCACGCCACTGCACTCCAGGGTAGGCAACAGAGCGAGACTCCATCTCATAAAAAATAAAATAAAAATAAAAAAAACAGTATTTAATCTGTAAATAGAGGGTAAAATAGTAACAGAATAATTATTTTAGCTGAGAAAAAAAAAACACTGAATCTACCTTAGAAGTTTTATATGAACATGTTACATTTGGGAGGTAGTCTTGGTAGATAGGAGATGCTCTTCTAGTTCTGTGGAGAAGAACCCTATAATTAAGATATTGTTTTCTTTGTATTGTGTGTCCCCTTCTTGCTAGATTCCACTATTAAATTTAAAAGGAAAGTGTGCATAGAAAAATTTTTTTCTTTAATTGTAACAAGGATACCATATGTTCTCACTTACAAGTGGCAGCTAAATGATGAGAACTAATGAACACAAAGAAGAGAACAACAGGCATTGGGGTCTACTTGAGAGGGGAAGGTAGAAGGAGAGAGAGGAGCAGAAAAAAATAACTAATGGTTACTGGGCTTAATACCTGGGTGATGAAATAATCTGTACAGCAAACCCCCATGACATGAGTTTACCTATATAACAAACCTTCACATGTACCCCCAAACCTAAAGTAAACATTTTAAAAACTAAGTAAATGAAAAGAGGGAGGAAAAATAAATGTAACAAGGAGCCATTTGCATGCTTCCAAAATTTTGCCAAGAATAGCCAAAGCGTTGGATGCCCCCCTTTTAAAAAATTTTGTGGTGAAGATCCCCAAACTTGACCTCTTTCCATTCCCATTCCATCTAATTTGGCAGTTTTGTTGTTGTTTTGCTCCTGACTTCTCTAACTCCCTAAGAAGAAATTGTCTCAAGTAAAATTTAGAGACTGGGAAACAAAAGCTTAGTAAGGTCATAGGTTTGCCTAAAAGGATCGACTGAGGGACCTCGTTTTGGAGATGAGGATCCTTGGCTCCCAGAATCTGTTCAGAAATCTTTCCAGCTAAAAGCCAGTTTCTTAACTACATATGTTTCAAAATCCAAAAATGCAAAGTTTAAGTTCACTAATGATTTCACAGATGTCCTAGGCCTACTACTAGATTTCGTGGGTGCCACTTATTTCGTTTAACATTTATTCATTTTATTGCCAAAAGGTTCAGGCCGAATTTCAGGTGAGTCGCTGCCTCCATGGTGGCGGCAGTCAGATGATTCTCTCTGTTCTGGTTGGGACTGAGTGGACCACAGCCACTCAAGGATCCCTTGAGAGTTGCGAGTGTTCTTTTTGATTTGAGGATGTGCCGTGAACGGAAGCCAAATGCTAATAGACAGGACATCCTGTGATTCCCTTAGTTTACGATGGCCGAGGATGTGTGGGTTTTTTTGTTTGTTTGTTTCTTTTTTTTAATAAGATGATTACTTGGTTTTTTTCCTGTTAACAAGGGAGCCTAGATGATGATGTCCATTTGGCTTTTAGGACTCTTAACTAGCAAACAACTAAGCCCCTGCAAAATCACATGAAGACATTGGAAAATCTTTTTATGTAAGGCAGAGATGATTTGGTCATAGTTCGCAATGAAGTGGCCGTCAGTTCTATTGGCTTGAAATAATAATGAACCAAAGAGGGGAAATGACCGAAGTCGAAGTTCTTGAAATTAAGGATGTTAAAATAAAATTCTGAAATCTAGTATACTGTGGTATACCTATACAGTTAAGTATTATGCAAATATTACATGTGAAGAAAATATGAAAAAAGTTCACAAATGTACAAATGTTAACAGAAGCAAGATGATTATTACAAATGTTTATATGGATTATATTAGTTTTCCAGGGCTCCCATAACAAATTACCACAAACCGGGCGGCTTCAAATTGATCCTCTCACAGTTGTGATGCGGGAGGCTAGAAGTCTAAAACCAAGGTGTTAGTAAGGCCATGCTCCCTCCAACAGCTCTGGGAGACCCTTCCTTGTCTCTTCCGGCTTCTTTTGGCCCCCATGTGCTCCTTGGCTTGCAGCTTCATCACGCCCATCTCTGCCTTTCATTATCACCCGGCCTTCTTCATCTGTGTTGTTTACATGGTCGTCTTTTAAGGAACCAGTCATTGGAGGGCCCACCTTAATCCAGTATATCCTCACCTTAACTAACCATATCTGCAAAGACCTTTTTCCAAATATAGTCATAATCTGAGGTTCCAGGTGGATATGAATCTTGCAGGGACACTATTCAGTTCTCTGTGTGTGTGTGTGTGTGTGTGTGTGTGTGTATACATATGAACCCATTTTTATAAATAACTGTATGTGTGAAACACATACACACAGGTACCCCTCACCAGACACACATAAAAGATGTTTAGGGCCAGATGTGGTGGCTCACGCCTGTAATCCTAGCCCTTTGGGAGGCCGAGGTGGGCGGATCATGAGGTTAGCAGTTCAAGACCAGCCAGCCTGGCCAACATGGTGAAACCTTGTCTCTACTAAGAATACAAAAATTAGCCAGGTGTGGTGGTGCCAGCCTGTAATCCTACCTACTGGGGAGGCTGGGGCAGGAGAATCACTTAAATCCAGGAGGCAGAAGTTGCAGTGAGCCGAGATCATGCAACTGCACTGCAGCCTGGGTGACACAGCAAGACTCTAGTCTCAAAAAAAAAAAAAAAAAGAGATGTTTAGGAAGATATGAATATGAGTGTTATAACTGGGTGATGGAACAGTGGAAATTTTAATTTTATTTTTTATCTGTATTTTCTGCATTAGTGAAAATGGACAGATTTTTTAAATAGAAAAATCTGGCTTTTTGAATAAACAGTAGCACTTTGACATCTTAAAAAAATTGTAGATTTTTATTTTTACTAGCATCCTACTTTAAGTTTGTTATTACTTTGCCTCATCCAACTTTAATGAAATATTTTAACTTTAAATAATTAATTCTTTGTAGCATTATACATATATAAATATACATAATGAATCCATTAATATATTTGTGATATTAAATGTTTATTATGCTTATTATTATAACAATAGCTAAAGCTGAAATAATATAAAGCAAAATAGGTTTTTGAGACATTGAATCAACCAGTGTGATTGTCAGGTTTTTGGTTTAGGTTTGGAAAGCCAAAAAAAGAAAAGAAAACTTATAATTCTTACTCAATTGCTGAACTCAAACCTTTTTTTCCTTAAAAATGTTTTTAAAGTCTCTAACCCTAGGAACCTAGAAACTCGGTATGGAGGCAGGATGGGGAGGCACTTTACCAAATTTTTAAATTTCATCTGTTCAAATTGGCTCAAATACTGGGTAACTTTTAACACATGTATCTACTCTAGAACTACTTCATCCACTGACCCTTCTTATTTAGACATTTGTGCCTATAGTAACATCTCTAGTTATTTAGTCAAAAAGTTTACTAGATCTTGTGGTAATTTCCTTTTTCTTAATTATCTTTGAATGCTTATTAACTAATTGTTACTGTTCTGTCTTTATCCCAAGTTTAACAAAACAGTCTCAATTCAGTAGTGACCCCTATCCCTAACATTTGTTAAACTACTGCAGTATACTGTATTAAAAATTTTGTCCTTTGCTCCTGTAAGTCCTCATAGCATAGCACTGCAGAATCTAAAGAGGAGACTGCAGTCCAAAAAGCTTCCCTGCTTCCACTGTCCTTCCCAAACCCATGGTCTTACCATGTATCTGCCCCTCTGTTTTTTTGTTTGTTTGTTTTGTTTTGAAACAGAGTTTCACTCTTGTTGCCCAGGCTGGTGTGCAATGGTGCGATCTCAGCTCACTGCATCCTCCGCCCCCCTGGTTCAAGGTATTCTCCTGCCTCAGCCTCCCAAGTAACTGGGATTACAGACACATGCCAACACGTCTGGCTCATTTTTGTATTTTTAGTAGAGATGGGGTTTCTCCACATTGGCCAGGCTGGTCTCGAACTCCTGACCTCAGGTTATCAACCCGCCTCAGCCTCCCAAAGCGCTAGGATTACAGGCATGAGCCACCATGCCCTCTGTTATTTCTATACCTGATTTGGTTCAAACATGGCACAATTTTTATCTGCTTTTTACTGGAATGCTCAGTTTCTGTACTTCCCTTTGAAAATCGTAGTGATATTACACTGATGCTAGAAATGTTGTAACTTTACGTTTGACCTGTGACAAGGTAGTAAAGAAGGAGAGCAGAGAGATACTGCAAGGAGTGTGTGCGTGTGTGTGTCTGTGTGTGTGTGTGTGTGTGTGTGTAAACTGATATTTGTCAGGGGCTGCTAGGTACTTCTAATGCAAAAGTCTGTCAGTTCATTCTTCATTCCAGTAAATAAATAGAGATGTTTATTGATTTAAAAAAATTCTTCTTCTGTTCCATATACAATATATACAATGATGGTATCTGGTTGCCCAAACAAGAGTACCAGAAGAATAGGGAAGGGAAAAGAAGGATGAACGCTGATCCTGGGATGGAATTTTAAGAAGATACAGGGAAATCCATTCTCTGGCTGAAATGAGAGAATCATTTCACATGGGAAAAGAAGTTTTGGGGACGATGCCCTAGGAAGCTGGTAGTGAAATAATGCTCCTGGTTTTGATAGTATTTCCCCACTGCTCCACCAACTTAGCTGAACATCGTTTATCTTAGCTCAGCTGTAGCAATAACCAAAATTTCCATTTGCTACTCCTCATAAAGTGCAGGAGAGAATCTGTCTTGTATGTAATTCGCAGTTTCTTCTTTGGGGTTGGAGCATGGGTTTGATGTAGAGGCAGATCAGTACCTTGCCAACTGAACCCAAGGAGTTAAGTTTAATGTAGTGCTATTTCCCAATTTGAAGTTTTCAATTTTGATTCTGTGTCAGAGTCAACTATGGACATAATTAAGAAGAGTAGATAAGCACAAATATGGCTGGGGGCATAAGGATGTCTTTTGGAGTCAGATTCACTGGAATATTTTTTGCCACTGGCCTGTACTTCCCTTGTCCTGTTAATAGGCTTAATTTTATTGGTACTTCATTTTCCATTTTCATTTCAAAATGTTCTCATAAGTTGAAAAATCAATTTTACCATAATGTAAATACAGACCTTTGGATAGGCACCAATCTCTAAGAGTAGAATACTGAGAGGCTTGTCTATTTTTTTTTAAGGAATAGCTTTTTCTAAACACATAGTCAAGATACCAATCTGAAGTCTTTCATTAGCTTTGAAAAAATTATAAGCAGTATAATGTACATGGTCTCTGTCCATTTTGACTAATTTACCACAAAAAGCAAATTGAGAGGCTTGAACCCCAAATCTGTAGTAACTAGAAATGCACGATGTGATGACTCCTACGATATTAACATAGCTTATATGTTACAGCTGGCAGATTTGCCAGCCAAAAATTCATTCCCAGCGATAAACTGAGTAACTAGCCACCAAAATCTCTACATTTTGAGCTTTTCTTCACAGAAACTTAAAATCATCTTGGTTAAAGTGAAAATGTAAAATGAGATCTTGGTAGAATTTAAAAAAGACAAAATGGCTTTATTAAAGACCACAATTGTGTCCTCACTTGGAATTATTTTTTCTTCCTGCTTAATCTCATGACATAAACACAAGAGCAGGGAGAGTCTTAATTAAAAGCAAGAATCCTAGAATTCATCCTAGGTCCAAATCCCTGCTTTGCCACTTAATAATTGTGACTAGACAAGTCACTAAACCTCTCTGAGTCTGTATCTTTTCCTACATAACATAAAAGCAGCAGTGATCACATGGCATTGTTGCAAAGATTAAATTAAAAAATTCCTGTTTTACTCTTTCATTAGGCATGTGGAAAGTTTTCAATAAATATTAGTTATTGTAACTTCTAATCTAGTTCCCCTTGTTTACTAGTGAAGAAAAGGAGATCCCAAAGAGTTGAGACACATGTGCCCACATTTATCCAACTGGTTGATAGTTCTGAAACTAGAAGCTGCTGCCCCTGATGCCTAGAACAGAGCTCTCTCATTAAGCTGCAGGGCAGCTAGGGAGCTTTTGATATCTGTGTTCCAGACATTTCCCTACTCACCTTTAAAAAAAAAAAATACCTAGAAGACAGGGTCCTTTAATTCACTCAACCCTAGTCTGTTCCTAGCCATCTCACATAGCACTAGGGGCACGTATTGATATTTGCCTTTTGTATGATTTGGCACACCTTTGTTTGCATTCATTCAGCATTTATTTATTGTGTACCTACTGTGTGCCACACACAGTTCCAGACACAGGAGATAAAGCTGTAAACAAAACATATTCTATAAAGTTTCTGCCTTCATAGAGCTTACATCCTGGGGGCAAGAGGAGTGGACAGATGGTAAACAAACAAGATAATTACCAATGGTGTTGGTATTACCGAGGGCAGAGTAGAGAGATGTGGGAGTAACTGGAAGCGGCCGCTTCAGAAGTGGGCATGGAGGGCTCACTGGGGAGTTGACATTTGAGCCAAACCTGAAGCATGAGATGCAGCCAACCCTGCCAAGTGCTGGAACAAGCTGCTCTTCCGTGGCATGAGGTCTTGAGCCCCAGTTATCCCTAAGGATGAAACTTGAGGCTGTGCTCTGTCATTTGTTTCTTATTATGAGAAGATTTAGAAAAAGCAGACACTGAAGTACCTGAGAAGGAACTAGCACCACCAAGAGTACAAGAGAGCTGAGAACCAGGAGGTGGGGACCACTCCTACAAAACATGTGCACCACAGGACTTTGCCTAGTGGCAGCATGATTGTTTGATGACCGCATATGCTTCTGCTATATTGCATGCACCTGATTTTATGCAGTGGACTAACAACTGAGCATGACCACCCACTATGGTACCAGCAGCACCCATGTCCTGAAAGGTTGACCCAGGGCCCTGCTCGTTGGGGGCAGCGTGGGTATGACTGGAAAAGACTTGGGATCATGGGAAAGAGCTAAGGTCAGGGTGAGAGGGAACGAGGCCAAGTAGGGCTGGGAAAGTAAACAGAAGGCATATGGTCAAGAAGGAGTGGATGTGCTGGGAGCTGAGTTGGCGGGGGAGGGGGTACTGAGAAAAGTTGATGCCCTGAGGAGACCAGCCAAGCCCTGTGGCATGGGAATGAGCTCTAGGTCATTGAAATTATTTTCAGAGCATGGACGAAGCCACCCACTGCTAGAAACAGATGGACATTTAGGCAAATAGAATCAGCTGCATTTCTGACCATATGAAGAAGCGTATGTCTATGTGGGGCAGGGAAGGGTTAGCCTTTTACTCTCTCATTGTACATGTCAAGTTTCATTCATATCCATGGACGTTATGAATGCCACAAAGAACTTTTTTAGAATTCCAAAATTTTGTCATACCCTGGATAAGAGCCAAATTTCCAAATCATTTCAGGGCTGTAGCTATTGACTTGTTAAGTCTGAGTTTAGAAAACAAAACAAAAATCCACCCGTATACAAAACAAAAATTCCCCCGTGTATGCTGTTTTGAAAGTTTGTCTTTTTTGTGTAGTTACGATAGGGTGGCTAGCGAAACTAAGCTCTGTATGCAAGGAGCTGCCTAATGAATAGTAGTGGATGAGGTTAATGCAGATAAATAACAATGAGGCTGTTAAAAATGGAGTTGATTTTCAAGGTGACTTACGGAATGTCCTATTGTAGGCGGTTGGAGACATCTGCGTTTTAATGATATTCTGTTGTTTTTTTTTCTTAAAACGTATGTAGAATACTTGGTGATATGGCAAGAAAGAGCTTAATCTCCGTGTTTTGAAAAGTAATCATTAATGGTAAAAGGGATGGGCACCCTGAAAAAGAGTATTATTTTTCTGTTCATTCTCTCTTGGAGGTGGCAGTTATTAGCTGTCGTTAGGAGTTCTGATTGTCAGACTAAATGGAACTTTGTATGCACATTAAAAGCATTATCATTAAGAAGTGACTGATAATGAAGAGCACATTCATATTGGAATGATAGGCAGCCTGGAAAAGCCTGCAGTAGAGAGCAAGCACCTCAAACCTGATAAAACTCACATTTATCTCATCTTCCTCTAAACAGCATAGTTTTCAAGATTCTTACATTGGTCTTCTTCACTAGTTCTGAACCATCAATGCCTAATTTTGAGAGAAAAAAATAGTATATTTCAGTGTCTATATTTTAATATAGTATGTGCATGTTGTCATATGGACAGTGTCCTGATGTTTCTCCATCATCCTTGTGTGAAGTCAGTTCCGTGCTCACACCCCTGCCACGTGGAGAGGCCCGGCCGCAGGGAGGGTCTGTGCCTGGAGGAGTTGGTCTTGCATTGTCTGTCTAATCCCATCACAGTCATAGAGCCCCGTGAAAATAAAATACATGCAGGTCTGCCCACAGCAGCTTATGTGTGCTATTACCTGGAGACAATAAATGACTTCTTAAATTCCCATTCCAGCCCTAGAATCCATGCATACGGCAGTTAGTCCACAAGTTAAACAGAAGCTTTAATACCCAGTTTTAGGCGAAACTCCATAGTTCCTGTAATCTCTCTCCAGGAGATTTTATCCTGACAAGGTTTGTCTTTCAGAGACACCCTCTTAGACTCCCTCTTTGCTCCATCCTGATCTCCCTCCTCAAACAAATACTTTCTCTGTGCCCCACATTGCAGGTCACAAATAAAGAGAAAGTGATGAATCTAGAATGATCTGGTGATATTCTTTCCTTGGGTGAAATGTTTAAATCCTGCCTCTTGAGGTATTGAGCCTAGAGAATGAATTATGCGCAGATGAAAAGCGGGATGTTTCTGGTTCAGGAGACACATTTACACTGTCCCTCCCTATGGAAGCCCAGTTCATTATTAGGGGAGGCTGTGGGAGATTTAACATCAGCCTTTTGTGGCGAGGACGCTGGGAAGGAGGCACACAGGCAGGATCTGTGTTTACAAGGCTTTTCAGAGGAAAAGACGTTTGGGGGGATGTCTGTGATGGGACTGAATCTCTTCATTCCCCTCCGGGGGATAACATATATTCTAATGCAGAAGTCTTTGAGAAAAACTTTTGAGGTTTCTTCCTTTGGCTAAGTATTTAATCTGTGGGCATGAATGTACAATTTGCAGGTTATTTTAGAAAGATGCCACTTAGAGAGGAAAATATTGGTGATTGATAAATCTCTTTTTAAATTCTCATAATATTTGCAGATACTTAGAAATGTTTACAAAACGGCTATTTCTGTTAGAATAACACAAAATTCTTCTAAGTAAAAAGCCTTCTTTACAGGCGCATTTGAAATAATGCACCTCACTTTACCTGCTATGCTGGAACAGGCCAACTTTGACAATCCTAAAACCTTTAACCAGGAACAACTCTGTGAAATGAGAACTGACAGTGTGGCCTTGACCTGGACCGAGCGAAAGTCCAGTGACTGGCAAAGAAAGCCATTCTTTTGGATCACAGGTCCTTCTGCCCTGTTGGCATGTGTAGAAACACTTTGAAAGGATCTCAAACACCTAGTCAGTTGGACTTAATTTCCAAGGAAGCATCGATATTTCTAACCATTACCTTAATAAACCACTTGGGTTATAAGAAATTCAGAAATCATTATATGCTCAAGCCCAAAGAAATAAGTTTCTTAGGTGAAAGAAAAATATACTTTTTCTTTATATCTCTCTTCTAGTCTGCTCGTTGTTTCATTTATGTGAAACTGGGCGAAGAATGCACTGCATGTATTTACCCTAAACTGTTGGTAGTGGATTACTTTCCCCAGTGATGGCAGAACATGTTGAAAATAGAGATTGTTATGAGAGAAAAGAAAGACAGTCATACATATCACACATATGGGTATGGTTGTCACTGCAACATGTGTGAACAGAGTACATTGGCATGTGGTGGGTTGAACTTTCAGAACTTTTTTTTTTTTTTTTTTTTGAGATGGAGTCTCACTCTGTCGCCCAGGCCGGAGTGCAGTGGCGTGATCTCAGCTCACTGCAAGCTCCACCTCCTGGGTTCACGCCATTCTCCTGCCTCAGCCTCCTGAGTAGCTGGGACTACAGGCGCCTGCCACCACGCCTGGCTAATTTTCTTTTGTATTTTTAGTAGAGATGGGGTTTCACCGTGTTAGCCAGGATGGTCTTGATCTGCTGACCTCGTGATCCGCCCGCCTCGGCCTCCCAAAGTGCTGGGATTACAGGCGTGAGCCACCGCGCCCGGCCTCAGAACATTTTATGTTGAACATGAAGTTTCCAGTTGAATGTGGACTCCTTTAAGGAGTGACATAAAGAAGGTAACTTAAAAAAAAAAAAAAAGGAGAAGGTGGTAGCTTAAATCCAAAAGGCCCTTTAAAGGCTCAGCCTCCAAGTGGGTTTGGTATAAGTAAATCCAGGCCAAATGGGGTCTCCTTGCAGCACAGCAGATAGCAGTCAACCACTTATGGAGGCTGTTTTTCTGCAGATGAACTTGCCTGAATTTGGGAAGTTTGGTAAACTCAGACTTTAGATGATATAAAAACAAAAAAGTCAGGCTGGGTACTGTGGCTCACGCCTGTAATCCTAGCACTTTGGGAGCCCAAGACAGAAGGATTACTTTTTGAGCCCAGGAGTTCACGATCAGCCTATGCAACATAGTGAGACCCCTGTCTCTACAAAAAAATGAAAAGTAAGCCGGGAGTGGTGGCACACGCCTGTAGTCCCAGCTTCTTGAGAGGCTGAGCTAAGAGGATTGCTTTAGCCCAGGAGATTGAGCCTGCAGTGAGCTATGATGGCACCACTGCACTCCAGCCTGGACTGCCGAGTGAGACCCTGTCTCTTTAAAAAAAAAAAAAAAAAAAAAAAATCTGGCCAACATGATCGTTCACACCTGTGGTCCCAGCTACTCAGGGATGCTGATACAGTAGGATTGCTTGTGCCCAGGAGGCAGAGGTTGTGAGCCAAGATCTCGCCACTGCATTCCAGCCTGGACTGCACTCCAGCCTGAACAACAGAGCAAAGCCTCATTTCAAAAAAAAAAAAAAATCAAAATAGGTTCCACATTAAACCCTTTTCCTTATAGCCACACACCTCAAATGGGACCAGAGCCAGATCCCGGGACAACAATTGGCCTATCATGAACCCTGCTGGAAAAAATATACATATATATATATATACTGTTTGGTCCTCCAAAATGAGTGATCGGTGAAAGTGTGAAAAGAGAAAATGAGGACAGGCAGCCCCCTCCCCTGAAGTATGGCTGATAGTGTGTTTGCAAAGGGTGGGGCAGGGCAGAGAGACAAAATGAATTACATAGGAAATAATTTCAGTTAACACTCATAATGCTAGCTAGCACGTATTATATATTTGCTTAATTTTGAAGAGCCACTTCTCTGGAATAATTCACAAACCTTGCCAAATTTGTTCTTGAACAAAATTGTTGAATATTTTGTAGTTAAGTTTTAGGTGCAGAACTGGTAAAGGTGGTAGAATTCATATTTTGCTCAGTAGGCTAACTCAGGTCTCATTGACTCACATAAAACTCCATTTATTTTAGTAAGCAGAAATACAGTGTCTAATGTGTCTGATTCAATCACTACTGCAAAGCATAACCTTGCTGTACCTCTCCACCCAACACCACCGCCAAATACTGAATAAAGGATGAAACTGAGCAAAATCTACACATTGGCCCTCAGCTGGAGGCTGTCCTTTTTCTAAAGTCATGTGTATCAGTGGTCACTATCCACAGACAAGCTAGAATCGTGACTTTGCCTGCTAGAGGTCTGAAGGGATTTTTGTTTTTTCTGTGTGTTTTTCTCTCTTCTGTTTGCAAAACAAAACAAAAAACCAGCTGGGTGTGGTGGCTCACGCCTGTAATCCCAGCACTTTGGGAGGCCAAGGTGGGCAGATTGCCTGAGGTCAGGAGTTCCAGACCAGTCTGGCCAACATGGTGAAACCCTGTCTGTACTAAAAATACCAAAAAAATTAGCTGGGCGTGGTGGCATGTGCCTGCAATCCCAGCTATTTGGGAGGCTGAAGCAGGGGAATTGCTTGAACCAGAGAGGTAGACGTTGCAGTGAGCCAAGATCACGCTGCTGCACTCCAGCCTGGGCGACAGAGTAGGACTCTGTCTCAAAAAAAAAAAAAAACAAAAAGTGTATTCCCACCTTCCAAGAAAGCTATTCTAATATTCATGTAAAAAGTGTGTAACTATATTGTGATTATTAGTTTATTTTCAAGTAGGGGCAATAAATGCAAATTTGTTTTAAAATAAAATTTAAATACAGTATTAAAGTATGGTGACCCAGGGACTGCAGTGCTAGGAAAGTGTTCCTCCCTTATCTCCTGCTTGTTGTGCTGTTGCACTGACCAGATCTTTATTTTTTTTTATTTATCTTTTTTATTTATTTTTTGAGACGGAGTTTCACTGTCACCCAGGCTGGAGTGCAGTGGCCCAATCTCAACTCACTGCAACCTCTGCCTACCGGGTTCAAGCGATTCTCCTGCCTCAGCCTCCCTAGTAGCTGGGACTACAGGCGCATGCCACCAAACCTGGCTAATTTTTGTATTTTTAGTAGAGACAGGATTTCCCCATGTTGGCCAGACTGGTCTCGAACTCCGGACCTCAGGTGATCCACCCGCCTCGGCCTCCCAAAGTGCTGGGATTACAGGCGTGAGCCACCGCGCCTGGCCTGCACTGACCAGGTCTTAAACAACACAGTGATCTGGTTGAGATTCCAATTGAAAGCCACAAAGTGGGAGACAGCGCTTTGACTTTCTCCTTTGCAAGGATGGGACAGAGAGATGCTCATGTCCCAGAGGCCATGTGGCAAGTCACCTAAGAATAAACTGTTGTTTCCATGTGAAAGACATGCTGAAGATCCAAACATGAGAATAAACCCCGCACAGTGAGTTGCTCCTTGTTCTGTAATAGTTAGTATGACCTTACCTTTCATAACCATTTATCTTTCTTGACTGAGTCTTTGGGAAGTACTCCATGAATTAAAAATTAGCTTTTTGAATTGTATAATTCCTACCTTCCATAGGATGTTGATGTAATTGGTAATATCCCTAAGGACTAGCAGTCGTGGATTGAAGTTTGTGTCCACTTTTGTAAGGGAAGAGTATGATTCCAGCCCTGCTTTCCTCCCAGGATTCTTCCAAGGGTCAATAGAACCGCTTTATCTCTAAAAAGATATAAAATTTCCTTGTGTTATCCACACAGCATTTCTGCAGTCTAGGTAGGGACAAGTACTTTTACCTTTATATTGTCATATAGATTGAGACCCCAGAAATCATAATGAAATCTTAGGATTTTAGAATGTATCCACCTAGGGACTAGGACAATTTAATACTCTCTCACCTGAGTTTAACATTTGGAAAAAATATATAAATGTTCTGTGAATGTTTTAGCCACTTGTATCATTTAAGTTTAACTATATGGAAAGCACACCTGTAGAAAAAGCAGGAGCTGAAAGAATTGGGAAAACAAAAGGGTGGATGGCAGTGCAGGAATAGAATCCTTTTTCCACTTTGGCTGACACTTGACTTGCGGGAGGTTCAGGACAGTTCCCGTTCCAGGGAAAGTGAGTCCAGACTCGGAACTCTCAGGCCTAAAATCGGAAAAGCTGGCTTGTTTGGGTTGGGGGCAAACAATGGGAGCAAAGACAGCCACAGAGTGAAGTGCGTTTAGAAGTACCTTGCTGAAATTTGGAAAGAGGAAGATCAATTATAAGAATATTCCCATCAGCAGGAGTGTTAAATAGAAATTAACTATATTGATTTCATTGTTATTAATTTGAAGTAGGTATTGAAGTCTACTCATTTAATGTGTTGTTATTTTATTTTAGGAAATGGTGAAAAATTTCTCACCTTCATTGGTTCACTTATTCTTTATCTGTCTTCTAAACTAGTTATCCCACAGGTCCCTTAACACATGGTAGCCCCTGCCACAGGGCTTGTGAGGACTACAGCTGTGTTGGCTAGCAATGGTGGAGATTTGAGTGGTATGCCTGGTAACTAAATACCCAGAATTTTTCTAAAGCCCAGATCTGGTGCTGTTTTCATTGTTTACCTGATCATCTTAATGAACTGCTTGAAGGCAGATAGTGCCTTGACTTACCTTTGTGAGCTGAATGTCTGTTTACATTATGAAAGGACAATTGTTGTCCTTAAGTGAATGTTATCAGCAAAGACCTGGAGGAAAGTGTGATTTATTGACAAACTGCAGTAAATGACTTGCTTCCTTGTTTATATGGATTTTTAAAAAGCTGTCATTACTCTTCTACCTGTACTTCTGTTGTATATTAATTTCTCTTATGTAACCACAGAACGTTTTTACTCACTTGTGTATGGGTTATTTTTCTAAAACACAGATCTGTTTGTGTCTTTTCTGCTTTGCATTTAGATTTTTTTTAAATCATCTTGATTAAAAATTTCATCTCAATTTGGTTTGGTGCCATCTAGCATAACCCTGGGCCTCGACACCACATCCTCCATCAGTACATTGCCCGGTAATGCAGAAGCTTTCCATTACTGCCTGAAGAAGAAACTGCTAGAAAAGCCTGTCAGCTGCCAAAAATTATGCCAGTATATGATCATTTCATCAGTCCAAAATATTTTAAATTTTGAATTATTTACCCTTACTAAGATTATACATAATTTACATAGATGATTTTAAAAATTGACTACATTTAAAAAGCAAATGGTTTCGTTTAATAAATGATAGACTAAAGAAAACAGTGGAAGTTATTAACCAAAAAGTAAAAAACCTTCAATAATGGTGTAGAAAGCAGTAATTATGGTCACACTATCTGAGATTCCAATGCTGTGAGATTTTTCAGATCTTTACGAGAAGACAATTTAGAGATAAGGATGCTTCTGGGAATGGAGTGATAGATATTTATTTTTACATTTATTTCTAAATGAAACCTTCATTTAGCACTTTAAAGTAGAAAGCAGATTTTTATTGCTTTCATGAGCATAAATAGGAACTCCAAGCACAACTATTTCATAAAATGTAGATTTTTGTCTAAAACCTATATACTATAGATTTTGCTATTATATCTAGTCGTGTTTAAAAATATTACTTCTGTATCTCTAAATACCGTTTTTCACTAAAAGGAATCAGGAGCGCTTGGAGAAATTACTGGTTTTAGGTCTGAGGCAAGAAATATACAAGTTGGCCTTGGAACATCTCATCATATTGGAAAAGAAGAAGGTTATCAAAGACCACTAAGACTGTGTCAAAAGAACTTAGAGGCTAGCTTGAATAAGCTTCTTGCAAGCTTTTATCAATAAAGGTATAATTTCAATGGATTGAAACATATCAAATATGTTTAAGTCCGTGGATTCATAATTATACTTCAAAATATAAGAACAAAAACTTCATTGGTCATGTTTGGAGAATATTAGGGAACTACTCATCACTTTGAAAACTGGCAAATAGAGAAAAAGAGTTAGGCACCTCTCCTGCCTTTCCTCGATGACCTGTATCTCAGGGTACCTCAGGGGGAAACTTCTCTTTGTAGAATTATTCCAGCTAATAAATCAAGAATGAATAATAGAATATTTGAAGTTTTAGTGAATTATTGGATCTAGGCAAATATCAGAGCTAACAATATCATGGAAGCAGGCAGTCAGAGGTAATAGTTATCTGCCTTCTGATGGAAGTTCAAACACAGCGTGAAATAGTCTGTTTGATGTAATTGTCATATACTGGCATAACCTTTGGCAGCTGATGGGCTGTTCTGTTGGTTTCTTCTTCAGGCAGTAATGGAAAGCTTTTGCATTACCAGGCAGTGTATTGATGGAGGATTAGGTGTCAAAGCCCAGAGTTGTGCTAGATGGCATCAAATCCCCATCCCATTAGAACTTGAATAAGATCAAGGCTCTAGATGGAATTATCAGTCTGTAGGGATGCAGAGGACAGCGGAACATGTTAAACCACAGCAGTGTGATACAATGAGAAAAATCCAGAATGTGGAAACTATCAGACAACCCAGTTCCTTCAACAACAACTTTTTTTTAATTGCAAGGAAAGATTAGAAATAGAGAAGAAACTTTATAAAGAAATTTAAAGAATGTATCAAAGAATCATAATGTATGAACCTTATATGAATCCAGATTCAAGCAATCTGAAGTTAAATTTGTATTATATTGAAATGCATATTTGACATAAGTAATTATTTTCATTTTTAGGTGTGATAATATTCTGTTTTTTTAAAAAATTATTTTTCAGAGACACACTGAAACACTTATAGGTGAAATTATGTGATTATTGGCACTTACTCCAAAATAATCTGGCTTGGTAGGCTAGGATGGGATTGACACAAGAGGAGTTGATAGGAGTATAAATCAAACAAGATGGTCAAGTATTGATAATTCTTGAATCCAAGGGGTAAACCTAACTGGTTTGTTATTCTCTTCTCTCTCCTTTTGCATGTATTTGAAAGTTTCCAAAATAGAAGTTAATACATAGCTACAATATATACATATACATACATATATGATATATCAATATATATATATTCCACAAACTAGGTAAAATTGCAAAGTTTCATCCAGGTTTAAATATTAAAAAAAGAATCCCTTATCACTGCACACCTACTAAAATGGCCAAACCCCAAAACAGTAACGTTTCCAAGTCTTTGTAGTGAGTACTGAAATAATGTATGAAACTAACAGATTACTCTGGTGTATACTGCTACAAACCTGGTAACTTTTTAATATCACACGTAGACTTACAGTCAAAAGGGAGACTCTAAATTGTGTTATAAATTAGGAATCTCAGAACCTGAGGAACATTTGGATTTAGTTGGAGAGATATAAACATTTGGATTTAGTTGGAGAGATATAAAATGGTACTGCATGAAAAATATGTGAAATTTAATAATTTTAATGCAAATATGTAAAATAGAAAAAGATGCTAAAGGGCTTAGCCAGAGCAGGACTTTTACGTGCCCTGGAGTCCTGCCAGGATCTTGACCTCGAATAGGTATCTTTTGTGTTTCTGAGTTAATTTCCTTGTTGTTAAATAACCTTTGTTTTTTTTTCTAGTTGGGGAATGGCGGTCAATGTGTATTCTACCTCGATAACCCAAGAGACTATGAGCAGACATGACATCATTGCATGGGTTAATGACATAGTATCTTTAAACTACACAAAAGTGGAACAGCTTTGTTCAGGTAAGACATATTCTTTTAAGTGTTTACCTAAATATTTACAGTCTGTCATGTGGAATGTGATTTTATGAACCACAGCTGCTATATTTTGGGTAGGAAAAAGTATATATTGCTATTGGCATGTAATTAAAGGGGGAAAAACTCAGATATAACTAAAGGACATATTGGGAAAAGTGTTTATGAGCATCCAGGAGCACAAGCAGAGCCACACGGACACGTATTGGAAAGGTCTCTTGAGCTTCGTAATGCCTTTCACTGGCTCCTAGCCTCTTCTCTGTCATCCCATCTGCCATCACACTTGCCTCCTGAAAACACCAATTGGTTCTTACAACACTCCTCCTTTAAACCTCTAGGGCTCCACGTTGTCCTCACTACAGGATAAACTTCAAACTCTTTTCATAGACTAATGAGGTCCTTATTAGTCTCAATTCCACCCTCCACATCTCTCTCCCTTATACCTCAGACCCACAATATAATCTTTGTTCCCTAAAGACTCTTTCCCTTTTGTATCCCGTAGCTTTTTTCATGGTTCCTTTGCTGAGATCTTTCCCCTTCTTTTCATTTGTGGGAAAATCTTGCTCATACTTTAAAATCTGGCTCACCTGCCACCTGCTCTGGGAAGCATTCCCCAGCCTCCCAGGCTCCGTGGTGTTCCTGAAACACTGTGCTCATCCTCCAAAATGACACTTGCCACGTCGTGTTAGGATGTCTAACTCCTTCTAGCCCTGAAGGTGCTGAGAGTCCTTGAGGACAGGACTGCGTTTTGTTCTTTGTTGAATGCCTGTAGTTGCCTCTACTTGGTATGAGGTAGGTCTGCAAGGAATATATATTGAGTTAAACTTCTTTAAAAAATAAAAATATTTGACTTCAATGACAAAATAGGAGGATGTTTTAAAAAACGTGCTGCTAGGCCAGGTGTGGTGACTTACGCCTGTAATCCTAGCACTTTGGGAGGCCAAAATGGGAGGATCGCTTGAGCCCAGGAGTTTGAGGCTGTGGTGAGCTATGATTGTACCACTGCCCAACAGCCTAGGTGACACAGTGAGACCCTGTCTCTAAAACAAAACAAAACAAAAAATATGCTGCTAGTAAATTAATTCATTCTTAGGTCTGAGTATTTATGAAAGAAATAAGCAGTCCTCCTTTGGAAACAGGGAATGTTTCCTTCCAGTAAACAAATAGATAAGAGATTTCTTCTTTCCCTTTGGCTTCAACATGAAAATGGTATTAGAAAATACCACTGAAATGTATTTGTGTGAAATTTCATGAGTCAGAATAGGTAGGAAGAAGTCAACATTGCTCTTTTTCCCAGAGGGTCAAGTATAAAGATTTTATACAGTGCAGTTAGAATTTCAAAAGCCCCCAGTAGTCACTTTCAGATGTTGTCTGAGTCCAACACCCACCAGTGTAAATATTCTCCCTTCACCAGGTCTGGATTTGATCAGAATACTCCTAGAGAACTAACTTTGAGTATGATTGACATCCCTTTCCCTGTGATCATTTTTCCCACGAGGAAGACAGTAAGGTTGGCCAGAACTTAGGCGTTGCCTCACTCACAAATCTATGCCTAGGTCTCAGACATGAAGTCTTGTGATTTATGAGGTCAGTAGTGGGTGCTAGCTAACCACTCCTTTGCCCTTCAATACAAGATAGAGAAAAGCTGACTTAGACTACGATGATGATGTACCAGGCATGTATATTGTTGATCTACTGAAATGTCTCTAAAAGTTACTTTCAGAAACAACTTGTATTGCAGCTTATGCAACTTCAGATCTCTACATACCCAAATATTACTGAGGTGTTCTTGCTGTGCATTCTTGAGCTAATATTTTATTTTTAACTTGCTGCCAAAAAATAAACCAAAAACAGTTTCTGTTATTAGCAATCACTTTGTTGATAACACATACCCCTTTGTATTGTAATTGTGAAATTGTCTATTTCTTCACAATGCCTAATGCATGGTTTTCCTTCAGAAATACTCATTTTGGAGATGAATGAACTGCAATTTGCAACTGCTAAGGGGCAAAGACAAAAATGTGTATCTTACCCACAAAGTGGGTATATGTGCATTTGGATAAGGGAAACAAGGTTGGTTATCAAGAAAAAGAGACATAGGAAGGAAGGGGATAAGGAAAAGGCTCACAGAGAAAATCCCCAGGCATGAGTCTTAAATGTTAAAGGAAACCATGAGGAGCTTCCTATGCTGAAATACACTTGGAGAGTTTTTGGTAGCAAATGAAATAAGAACAAATTGTAATTTTTAGATACTGTAGTAAATGTATTTATAAGCAATATACATAATCTTTGCAGATCTTTGAAATTTCTCATAAAGCAAATTCAACAAAATTTTAAGGGATGTTTGTAAAGGATTCATATATGGTGATCGTAAAGCATTGGTGTACATTTATGGCCTTTGTAGCTACACTGCCATCAAGCGTGGCTTGATTTAAAAACACAAAAAAACCTGTAGAAGCAATTTTGATCACTATCAAACAGATACACATAATTACCATTAGGATAACTTACTGGCTGCCTAAAATTACAGGATTGATGGTTCAGAAGAATGAAGTGGATTTAAAGTTTCCTTTCTGCTCTGAAATATGTTTCTCGCTAGAAAAAAAAAAGGAAGTTAATCTCCATAGTAGAGAAACAGGTCTTTTATTTTAGGTAGCAGTTTTCTCAAGGTATAAACTATAGACTCTATGCTTTTATAATTTCCTGGGGAGCTGCTGAAAAAAAGCAGATGACCTTCTAAATCGGTACCTCTGAGTATAGCCTAGAAATCTGAGTTTAACAAGTACAAGTTTAAGTACTTTTGTGCTGCAGCCTAGAGCTTGCAGTACATTTTACCCCAGACCAACAAAAATGAGGTTAAATTATCCAAACGTCCTTGGAAGTTTCCTTGTTCATAATTTAATCTGTGACTTTTGTCTTTAGCATTTAGCAGGAAGAAGCTATCTTTCTATTTATTTATTTATGAAATTATTTATTTATACCCTTCATTGTTCTAGAAAATATTTAAGGCAGCTAGGACAGTGCTATTAGGATAGGAACAAAGCCAAGTATTGTTGACTTAAGTGACTTATATTCCTCATACTTATGAGTAGTCAGATTTCTTAGGTAATATTTTCTTCAATGTTTATTTTAATTTTTTTAGTTTACTGTGTGGGATTTTATTTTAGCAGTATGCCCAGGAAAAACATACAGGAAATACTTTCTCATATTTAAAATGATTTAAAATGTCAACATCATTTCTTACTCTCTTTCCTGAAGACTTATGCTCCAATCCTGGTGGTTCCCGTTTTGAATTTTTTTCCTATTGCATTATTTCCTATTTCTGTTTTTAAAATTTTCCAGCTAAGAGATCTCCCTCCAGCTCAGTATTAAAACTAACACCAGCTTTTCTTTAATTTGTGAAGAGCTAAAAGATTGCCTCACATTGGTGTTGTGTTTTACTCAGTATTTTCTGCCTTTATGTAACATCTAATTTGTTTCCATGTAGGCATTTTTAAAAGCTCTTTAAAGGAAAGATGGCGTGAGAAAGTAGAACACTTGGAAATATGTTTGTAGTAAGTTGCAAAACAGTGAAAATGACTCACTGTTATCTCCTGTTATTTTATCCCAAGAATATAACCTCATGAAAATTTTCTTTGAACATTAAATCTGGGTCATGTAATAATATGGGTATCTGGTTTTCATTTATTTCTTGTGACAAACAACCTTTAAGTTTCAAGTGAAAGGTGAGCTATATAAATGGAGAGTGGGCTATCAATGAATGTGAATACTACCTATAATAATTCAGCAATCTGTTGCTCACCTAGATCTATTTTGAAATGAATAATTGTAGATTTTCCATGGTGGAGTGAGAAGGTTGAACCACATGTAGTATCAGATTGGTTCAGCTTATAGATATTTTATATTTTAATTCAAAAGTTATACAGCTTGGGCAGGGGGGTGATAGGGAATTTTTTTTTTCATTTTTTGCTTTAGTACTAGCTCAAACTAATTTACTAAATCTTTTATAAGGTAGTGATAAGGGTGAATGGACAGCATGGTGCTAAAAATCTCTAAAAGCTTTAGCAACTTTAGATACCTTAGTGGAGGTGATAGAGAAGATAGGGGAATTAGAGGGGAAGAAAAGGAAATGGGGAGGAAGGAGTAGGGTGGAGTGGGAGAAAGTACATCTTTTCCTTGAAAGTACATCTTTTCCTTCTTTTCCTCTCCCTCACTCCTCACCTCAAGCCTCCTTTGAGACTTCTTTGTGACATTAATTTTCTGTGTCTTGATCCTCTGCCCTAGGCTGGAGCTAAGCAGCAAAATCACTGGGTCCAATGCTGGGTCATCCTTGCTGCTTGGCAGACTGAGTGCCTGCCTTGACTCCCATCCTCACAAGGCTAGTGCAGCCTGCCCTTTTCTCTTTGTGCACCTTCCCTCCCTCCTCCCCACCCCTCCACTAGCCCAGCAGACACCTGACTTGGGGCAAATGTTAAATACGGTCTGCATGTAGGGCTGGCACTGCCTGGACTGTCACTATATCCTGGACTGTCATTGTCTGTCACTGAGAGCTGTTATTTTCCTGAGCATTTTAGTATTTTAATAAAATGTCATTTGAATTAAACCATTTTTAGATGGAAAATTGAGATATTTTCTTGACTTGCTTTAAAAAAAAGAAAGAGAAAATGATCAGGATTTGATTCAGTTTCAATTTGTGCTTCCCCGAATTGGTGCGAGCTTTGTCTTGGATCAAGTCACTGGTATTTTGTTCTTCCAGGAGAGCTTCTGAATTTGGCTAATGATATTGTAGTCACATTTGCAATTCTGGTTACGTGATGGCTATGTGGAAGGAGCAAGTATTTAGAGTACACTCTGGCATTCACACAGGTGTAGCCATCAGATGGCCCTGGGACCCGTGGTGCAGGTGCTCCGGGCCCCACCCTGATGGCCGTCATTCCTGAGCCCAGCAGAGTGTTCTTTGTGACCATTTTTGGCCACAGATTTGTGCCTGTTAAATAGGTTGATCCCAGCCTCGTGTGTTGTCCCTGTGCCTCCTCTCTTCCATCCACAGAGACCTCTGTCAGGACAGGTTACTGATGAAATCTGCTCAGAGTCTAAATTTAGTAGGGCTTCTCTTATTGGCTCTCTGGTATTGAAACCAAGTAAGGATATTCTTTCAGTGTCTGTAAGCATAAGAGTTTACTTAGCTTTATAAAATCATTGACTGTTATTTGCTGTAAGAAAGTTAGGTCATCTTAGATTATATTACTATTGTTAGGGAGGTAATTGTAATGGAATATTATTCATACTTGTGATATATTACATAGAGTCTTTTTGGTTTTTTTGCTGACAGTTTTTTTCTCTAATTATTTGATTCATGCTAATTTTAAAAGTTTACATGGTCTCAGCATATCAACTAATTGGAGAAGAAGGGGACAAAAAAAAAAGAGTTGGATAATGGTGGGGAGGGGTCCAGCCTCATGTTCAATTGCTTCAGGCAGTAATATATGGTAATATACTCTAGTGTCTCTATTAATGCACTGGTTGAAAGGGAGTTTATTTTTGGAGCAGGATAGATAATACAGTAGGTTTTTTTTCCCTCCGAATTTGTTCATTTACGTCTTGACACTTTGCTCCCGAAGATGAACGTAAATTGATGTTTCTGTTTTTCTTGGGACTTTTTGTTTGTTTACTGTCTTTTGTAATGCTGAATACCATGGTGGTGAAAAGTGTGTATGCATTCACCTTCATTTACCAAACTGCTCTATAATTTTTTTTTACACATATGGATGATATATCTTTGAAAGCAACCAGCCACATCGTCGTTTATGTCCTTAACTACATTCAATTCTGATAATCAATTTAGTTTTATTTAATAGGCATATTTTGAGCCTTTCTTTGGGCTAGGCCCTGGGGACCCAGTGATAAATAAAACATAGTCATTGCCCTCAAATAGCTCAGTAGAGCAGAGTACTGTCCTACAAAAGACCAGAGACCACACTGTGGTAAGTGCTGGTTTGCAAGTGCTTTGAGCATACAAAAAAGGAAGTAAATGAAGGGAGGTAGGGACATAGGGAGTCAGTAGAGAGATTTACTCAGATTCTTTGGGAGTGGCTGGGTGCTTCTGGATGACAGAATGGCCATCGTTTGGGAAACACCTCAGAAATGTCCCCCTCCCTCTTGAGTCAGATGGAGTGACGAGTGTGTATGTAGGATAATGTGTGGGGTACTTAGTTTCATCTACCCTGACAGACTCCCCAGGCTAGGGGGGCCTTTGTCTTATGACACAGGGACTCTAGTCAGTAAAATGCATGTGCTTTAGTGGGTACAGCCCTGAAGTACATGAAGCATATTGTCATCTCTAAAGAAATATAAAGGATTTTCTTGGTGATCTCATCACATGAGTATGTGAGAATTGTTATTACTCTACTTGTTTGAAGGAACTAGGCATGCGTGTGGGATATTCTCAGGAAACCATAGAATTGGCCACTTCTTTGGGAGGAATGCACCAGATACTTTTAAATACTAAAGCCAAACCTCAGTGATAACTGCTTGGGTCTCTAACTGGATAGATGTCATGTGACTGCATTAGTATTTATCACAGGAACAGAGCTACAGATATATCCCTACATCCTATTACCCATTTCTGCTGGAGCCTCTCCTGGTTAGTGATGAACACCATAAATGAGGGGAAATTAGAAAAACAGGCTTAGGGAAAAATAGGTCACCTGGAATGCCATTGTTTTATTGAAGACTAACAATATATATACTGAACAAAAAATCAAGGAACATGTGATCACAGTTAACTTTATGTAGCACCTTAACAGGAATAAGTGAATCAGTGACATATTAGAAACAGGATTAATAATTGCCTTTGAGAAGTCTCAATAAGTTCTCTCTCTCTCTCACAGATACGCGCACACACACACACACACACACACACAATTTGTACAAAGCAGTACCATTAGTGGGAATCTCATATTTTTTTCCCCATATGTGAGAAATTCCCAGATGTCATAGTTGAGTGCAGTCTTTGAGGTTCTTATTGAGTATATCACTAATTCACAAATGCTATTGTATCTACCCTACTATAGTAAGACCCTGCTGAGATTTACCTGCCCCAAAACCATGAATAGGTGGGTGGTTGTGAGCCTAGAGATGAAAACTGTTGTACCAAGGGATGGGTCATCAAAAGAAATCTAAGTTGGATACAGTTAATGAGAGTGATACTGACCATAGTACTAAGGAGTCTCTAAAGCCTCATCATTGATTTCAATAACTTCAGTGACTGGAGCCCTAACTCCATAGCCCCAGGGATCTTGACAAAGGTTGTGAGAAAACTTGCTGGAGTCCAAGGACATGACAGGTTTTAAGACTCATTTATAATTCATAATTCTAATTACAGAAACCTTTAGAGCCGTTTCTCTTCTGATTTTGTCTCTGTTATATGATAAGTTGCTTTCTTTTAAAGTACATAATGATATGCTTATTTTGAAATCATTCACCAAGATCAATAAAAACCAGTATCTTAACAAGAAAAAGATTTATCTTTCAACATATTGAAAGTTATTTTGAATTTTTAAAAACATGTCAATCACTTTATATGATGGATATGTTCCTTATAAAACACTATTTTGTATTTACCATGATAATTTTTCTTCTTCTTTTCTCCCTTTCAGTTTAAATTATCTAAAGACTTTAACAGGAAGAGTGTAAATTTGGGGAAAAATAGTCATTTCCTTTTATAAATGAATTTATGATTACTTAAGCACCTCATATGTTTATCTGAGGAAAGACTTAAGAATTACAGAAACCCTCAAATGTTTTTCCACAGATGAACTGGAGGATCTTAGAAATGTGTTCATACCCTTTCTTGTCTGGTAGGAAGCCAAGGACCTCATTTTATTCTTTGGTTCCTTGTCCTTTGAATCTAAAACATGCATTTTGGAGATTCATGTTTTGTATCTGAAACAGTCCAATTCAAGCCCATTCATTTTTATAGCTCTGATTATCTTAACCGGTTACATACTATATAGTTTTATACATTAGGGGTATAATGATGTCATAATGCCTCAGCTTTTATTTCTCTCTCTCTGCCATTTTCAGTGTGTTTTTATATGTATTATTTCTTTTAATTCATATAACAACCCCATGAGGAAGAATAGGAATATTTTATTCCTATTTTATGAGGCTAAAAGCTCCAAGAAGCCATGTTCACAGCTGATAATGAGAATTGAGGTGTCCTTGGATCATAGCCCAGTACTCTCATTGCTGTATGTGTGGCAGCTGTGGATGCAACGAAGGGTTCACTGTGTGTTTGCCCATGTGGATGTGTTTCTGATTCTTTCCATATCCATTTAGCAGAAGTCCTTTAAGCATCTCCTCTAAGAAAAGAAAGAAAGTCTTTATCTCCATCCTTTACATTCTACTTGAAGAAATGAGACATATCTGGTAATTCTACTAATGACAAGGATGTGTCCCAATGGTATCATCATCAAGAACTTTCTTACCAAAAGTAACGAGACAGAGACATTTGCTCCTAGTCTTAGGAAATTCTTCCTTCTCCACCTGCTGCAAGTAGAGTGGGGAAAGAGCCGCCTGTTCTCTCTGATTGTTCTCCTTGTTCCTTTTCTTCCTCTAACTTCTTTCCCTCCAAGCAAGATGAGGTGGCTCTGAAATTTTGCCACCTGCCATGGAGGAACTTTGCAGCTCTCTCAGAATAATTCTTGGCCAGTGAAACAACAACCAGGATGATGCCTCCTTAGACATTTGCATGTGCACGTCTCTGCACTGTCTACATTTGAATCCCAAGAATATGGTCCTTTTCTTATTTTTATCCCAGGCTAGCTTTTGAACAAGCTTGTACCTGAGAGAACTACACATCCTTATTTCCTCCTTTCTATGCTATTGAGGAAATTACAACATCTCCTAGGATAATTTTCTTACAAGCTTGGTTCCCACAAAGGATTTACTTATCAAGTTATCACTGTTTTCCATGTATTTAATCCAGTTCAATAAACCTGTATTGCAGTAGCCATGCTAAGAGGCTCCATCAGTACTTCTCCAACCCCTTCTTTAATATGAAAAGTTGATGGTTTCTTCGTCTTATGTAAAAGGACTTACTAATGCAACATTTAAGAGTAGACACCGATTTCCCATCCAGCTCTATCCCTTCATTCCCATGTCTGGTTTCCCAACTCCAGCCAGATTGCAGCTCCTGAACTTTTTCCATATAGCCATTCTAGATCTGCCAGTGGGTATGGTAGCAGACACTGTGCTAGTGAAGTAGAAAGATGAATTGAACATCATCCCCAGTCTTAAAGATTTACTCACCAGTCAGCCAGGAGACAGAACTAATTAAAATGTAAGTCAAATCCCTGTTAGATTTCTGTATCCAGTATAGTGAAACAATTTTATGTTGGAAACAGGAAAGCTTCGTAGAGGAGGTGATGTTTTGATTAAGCTTTTAAGAATGAGAAGTTATTCAAGTATAAAAGAGGATGAAAGGACATTTTAGACAAAAAGTTTGATCAAGGCAAAAAGAAGTTGCAGTGTTTTGTGCATGTACATTGCATGTGTAAGACATCTGTAACATTAAAATTCAAGGCAGCGAAAGAGGGACAGTAATGCTTCAAGTAATAAGTGCTGTATTCAAAGAAAGGAAAGATTATTTCCATCTAGAAAAGCTTTTTGTCTCACCCTTGTTTGGGTCTTTGGCCAAACAGTCATTCAAATTTAGTGGATGGTCAATAAATATTTATGAAGTTGAATTGAATTGAAATGCTATTCAAACCAGGATTTTAATATGGATAGGATTCAGACGGAGAAGAAGATGGTGATTTTGAGGAAAGTTACCATTTAGATATCATTTTGATATTCTACACATTGCTTTATTTATTCCTGCAGTCAGCAGATATTTATTGAGTACCTGCAATGTGTCAGGTGGTGGATTAGGATTGGAGGATACACCACTATACAAAACACAACACAGATCATATCCAGTTAGGACCTATCCCTTTACTACCAAAGTTCTCCCTGACAGGTCTATTCAGAGAGAGCAAATTCCTTTTTCTCAGCTTACCTGAGTATGAAGCAAAGGCAGAGAAAGGCCCCTGGAGAAAGGTACACGTCCAGCCTGTCTTGCCATCATTCAGTGTAGGGCACTAATGGGCAGTCTGTACATGGAAACATCTGAAATATTAGCAGGCATCTGGTTTCTACACAGTTAAGATAATCAAGCCAAACATCTCCAAATTCTTCTGCTCTTCAAAAGAAAACATTTTTCCTAACCAATTTTTTTCTGAATTGTGTTTTTAAATTTCTAGTTTATCAGACATGTAGACACTATTAAAAAGGAGTGTCAGAAATCACTGTCAAATGTTTGGGCATGTTAAAATTGCATACCTGGAAACAGAATAATGAAATTGCTTGGCAACTCGTAAAGACACCATCATTTTTCGATTGGGTTTTTTTTTCCACCCTGAAACCATTACGTAATTCTGACAAATAGCAAATTACCTGTGTTTGTCCCCTCCCTCCCAAGGGTGTGTTCTTACCCAAATATTAATACTCATAAGCTTTTTATGACCAAATTATTTGACATGAGAAGCATATAAATGTGAAACTAATGCCAGTCCTGTTTCCTGCAGTTTCTCTTCGCATTCTGCATGAGGAGGATCATTCTCCATTTTCATTTCTTCTAGATTACATTTGTATGACAGCTCATGGAAGAACTTTACAAAACTGTAGAAGGAGCCAAATTTTAATGAAAAGATGTACATCAACTTTAAAATTGCGCAGAATTGTGTTAAAATCTACTATTTAAAAACCTCACAGAAATCTTTTCCTGCTTCTTTTTTTTTCCAAAAATTATTCCATTCTTTTATTTCTACTGTGGTCATATGATTGAATCCCTGAAGTAAATACTGTGCATTCTTCATACTGATTTGGGATCCTTCTGATACTAGAGTGTATACCTAGAAAGCAAAGTATATTTTGGGATTAACCTGGGAAATATAAAGAAAGCAACTCATAAAGAACAATATTCTGTTAGTATCACAGTCTGCACGAATGTTATGTGGTGCCTGAATGTGAGTTCCTCTCTGTCTGTAATTGCTGGAGGCTTCCTTTGGTGCCACACCTGGCCTTCTGGGCTTTCTCTGGACAGGACTCTTTTCAGGGAGCTGCGGTGGAAGGAGCATCCTCCTCTGGAAAGTGGTAATAGGGGATGTTATTGGTGTAGATGAAAGCTAGAGGACTGGACTGGGGAGAGTGGCCATAAGTATGGAGTTCTCACCTGCAAGTCTTGGGGAGAGGGTGAAATGGCTGAAATCTGGGGAAGAATCCTGGAGCTTCTAGTCTCTAGTCCCAGGGATAGTGACCTCAGCCTCAAAATGAGCAACTTGAGAAAGGGGCACATTGTGTAGACGTGGACCGTGGGTTTGCACTGGTCCACTCATACCAGTATATTTTACCTTATACTAAAAGCCTCTCTGTGGGCTGCCATACATAGAGTTCATGTGGTGGCCTGGCCTGTATAACTGTTGATAGTATGATGTGGGTAATGGTTCAGTAGAAATTCTCTGAGAAAATGGGGAAAGGGATCAGCTTTAGGTTTCTTACTTGCAATTTAATTTGACCTAAAAATACATATGTTCTGAAAATTAGAACTTAAAAATGGCATTCTCTAAAGACGTTTGTGCCCAGAAATCAGCATTGGTTTGCCTACCAAATTAGTTAAGCTTCTTCTTTTCCTGGCATTTAAAGCCTTGAGCAATCTAGCTGCATTCCACCTTTCCAACATTTATCCCCACAGCCTCCCTATCCATAACCTGTATTTCCTCAAACACACGTTTCACTTATATGCCCTGATACCCTGTCTTTGCTTGGAGTATCTCCTTTGAAATTCATATCAAATGCCACTTTGCCCTATTCTTCCTGATCACATTCAACAAAATGTGAACTCTCTCTCTCTTTTCAATGATCAGACCTTTACAAAGCCTTACACTCATTGAGTACTTGTTTTAAGTCCTCAGCATTCGGAGTTAAGCTCCTTGGGGACTGAAATGATCATGCAAGTTTGGCTTGATTTTATGTGTTTGATAATACTGATTACTCTTTGTTTTTTTTTATTGAGCAGACTTTGAACTAACTGTATGGAACTAATATTTATGTATCTATATTTATAAATATTACTAATATTTATGTATCTAGGCCATACAGTTTAGCACTTATAGTTGTTTTGTATTTTTGCTGTTTTTCCATGTGTATTTCTCCAGACTCTCAAGACTAAGTTACTTGGTTCTTATTAAGACTAAGGTCATATTCCTCGATAAGTATTTGCTGGTTTGTTTAACATTGCTAAATAAAGTGACATCTCTCCATGCCACCTACAGATGGGCATTTCTTTAGAGGTGACCTATGACTACAAAAATTAGATAAGATCTCATATCTTTTCAGATTCTTACCTTCTACTCAAGCTCTTCTTAAGTCTTACCTTAAATTTAAGTCTTACCTTAAATTTGACCTTACATATTTAATCAATCCTTTAAAAAATAAAACACCTTTTTGTCCATTAAAGTAGAAGGGTAATACAAGTGTGTGAGAATACGTGAGTGCACATGTGGAGAAGCTATACATGATATTAGAGCTTTATGAAACTTTCTATTTTCATGACCCTAATGAGAAAACTGACTTCTTCAGAATGGGTTTCATATGTAACTTTCGAACTTGTTTTTCATTTGTAGTAAAAGCTTTTTATGTCCCCTTTGCTCCTCTATCTGGAATGTCAAATTCTAACTTTAGCTCCACTCTCAGACTCTAGCCTGTGAGACATCGCACTGCCAGTTTCAGTATCAGCCTCCCTGGAAGCCAGTGACATTTTGTCCTGCACACCATTCCTGCCCTGTGCTCCCAGTGCCTCTCCTACTTCTTCCTTCTTGGCTCCTCTGGAGAAGCCAAATCATATTTTACCAAGTCAGACACCTTATTTTGGTAAAATTTGATGAGCACATTATCCTACAAGAAATCACTGGTGTTAGAATCTAGGCATGAAACTGAGCACTGGCCACTGGATCATTAATCAGCAGATGAAAAGAAATCTGAAACCAATGAGATATTTTACTTGCCAGTAAAATCTCTATTTTCTAAAATTTACTTTTTAATAAAAATGTTGATACCTAAATCTTAATCAAGGGCTATTTGTTATATAGGTTTTTACTCCATTGAAATTTCCTTTTGAAAGATAGTAGAAAATATTCTTTATTCTTCCATGATGTTTCTATGAAGAAGCACTTTTGAAATCAATTTGTTACAGTAATATTAATATCTGATCAATTTTCTCTACAGCAGGCCTAACATTTAATGTAGTTCTGCAGGCTTCTTAATAAATTCAGATTTAAACATTACATTACTTTTTGGTGAAACCCTGTCTCTACTAAAAATACAAAAATTAGTCCGGTGTGGTGGCACACACCTGTAATCCCAGCTACTTGGGAGGCTGAGGCAGGAGAATCACTTGAATCTGGGAGGTGGAGGTTGCAGTGAGGCAAGATTGTGCCACTGCACTCCAGCCTGGGTGACAGAGTGAGACTCCATCTCAAAAAAAATAATAATAAAATAAAATAACATTACTTTTTAAAAAAGTATTCTTGGTTCTTGTTGAAAGCAGGTTATAAACAGAGGATACTGGCACCTTTAACTGCAGTTTGGTGCAGCCTTATAAGATTCTTAAAAAGGTTTTAAGATCATATGAATTAATGAAAAACTGAGGGGATTTATCAGATAAAAGACCAATCACATGATTTGACAAGGCCTTTTAATTAATCTGCTGATGCTCTTAAAAATCTGCCTCTCTGCCTGAATGATTATTACTAGCTTATTTCTTTTCCTGTACAAGAAAAGAGATGAAAATGTCCTTCGACAGTTTATTCTGTGTGTTCAAGGGAAAAGATGGGGTGCTTTTCAGCACTCTCTTCAGTTCACATAAGCCGCCTCTGTGTCTGTAGGAGTTGAAATCTTCCTGCTGGCTATTACTCCTTTTCCTCTACATGGGATCAGTTTGAAAGCTACTTGTCTTTGGACTTATTTACAATAGGAATAAAAAGCTTCCGACAATGTCAGGTAGTGGAGAGAAGCAGGAAGCTCAGCTGAGGACCATGGGAATTCAAGGGAGCAATCTCAGTTGAAACCGGATTTCTGAACTCTTGATCTTTATTTTTGCATTTGTGGCTCGGGGCAGGTAAGGTAAACAGTGTCCAAAGTTCCCCTTAACAGACTGAAATAATACTGTGGTAACTGAAGCTATCAAGCTGCTCCTCCATGCCAGGAATGTGAAGGATGCCTATGAAAACAACAAAAAGCCACTACTAATTTAATCAGATTTTTGTTAGATTAGAATGATACAGTTGAACTTTGGGATTTTAAATTCCTTTAAAATGTTAATATTTCAAAGCATTATTTCACAATTGCCATTAAACTCCTTACAGCATGTATTTCTGTAGGTAGAGAGATTTCTGCTGATGTGCTGGAAATATGTAACCTTGTATTTTGCAGCCTCACTTTCCTCTTTAGTAAAGCCCTGATTTCCCAAAGGGGAATGCTTCCTTCAACATGAGGTTTGGGCTTAGGTAATAGTTGCAGTTCTGCAGGAACATCAGTTCAAGGAATGATGAGCTGAATGCCAAAATAAAGCTGGGATGACTTTATGATTATTGCGTATGAACAATCTTCTAATATGAAGGAGATTTTTCATTGCTAATATTCAACTACTGGATAGAAAATATGGCTATGTTACTGAGTTTGTTAATGTCAAGATCTCAAAGAGAAGTACATGGAAGATAGGGTCACCAGAACTGAATCTGGAAAGGGTGTGTGCGCCCCCAGGAATATTCCACCAGAGGCAGCAGTGTTATTAGTAAGTATCCTCTTATGTTAACTATGACAAAAGCCAGTGATGGCTAGAAGCAAGAGCACTGGCAAACATCTTGGTCATATGAAGATGAACATCATTGTCTCCTAATTAGCAGAAATATCAAGTATCCCTTAAAAGAGAACTTGGTGACAGACTGAGAATTAGAAAATCATCTAATTTTAGAGACCAGAGATCAGTCCAACACTGACGTTTTGCAGATAAGAATACTGTTGGCTTAGCAGAGTGTGACGACATGTCACCGTTCATTCAAGATGAGAAGGCTCAGATCCAAAGGCCAACATAGTTTTCTGTTTCCTGCCTTCCCATTCTTTGTTGATACTAGCTTGGGATAATAAGCTTTTTTACAAATCATTTACCTGTAATGATTCACATCATGAAGAGTATGATCACATGGATGTGTCCAATTAATTGAGGTTGTTGTGCTTTTCTTCTAACCCTTCATCAGTACCAAATAAGATTATGGAAAGTGAAAAGTTGTAACTAAATCCCTCAGTGATATAGGCATCTCTGTATAATAGTTCCTTGGCCTGTGAGGAAATCAGATGGGCAATTTGAGTAGCTGTTTGTGGCAGAACCCAATCTGGCTTGATGTGTTTTTCCACAGATTGTGTTGCATTTCTGGAAAAGTGCTGTGAGACTTTTTTTGACACCAATAAGATATATATATATACATGTATATATGAGATACATATATAGATATGTATCTCATATATATAGGCGATCAATAAGATTATATATAGAGATGATGTTTATTTTTGTATACACATTGTATATATGTAAAATGAAATTCTTATGAGTGTATATATACTGAAATGGAAAGTCATGACATTGGAGCAGATTAATGATCTATCAAGCCCAAGATTCTACTATAAATAGAAAAGGTATAGCTGATACTTCTAACACCAGTCCAAAAGATTTATATGTTCTCTTGCATTTTCCTTTATATTTCCTTTTAGAATTATCTATAAAAATCTATAAAAATTTCTAAAACTTAATCTATAAAAATTTCCAAACACTCTTTGAACCTTTCAATTTTTCCATATAATTTCCTAAAAGCAGCATAGAAAAAAGGAATGTTTTTCTTAAAAAAAAAAAAATTGAAGTTCAGATCAGAGTTTAAATTCCACTCTGCAATTTCTTAGCTGGGTGACTTTCTGAGCCTTGTTCCCATACCTGTAAAATATGGGAATGATAATAAAAATACTTACCTCTTAAGGATACTATGGGATTCAGAATGTTTAAAATACATATGAAAACGCTAACAGATTTTACCCAAATGTGGGTGTTTTTATGTCTTACGTTTCTTGCGTGATATATTCCATAAATTTGTTATTAGAGTAATATTTCCTTTTATCTGAAAATTTCCACTTTAAAAATGTCCATTTATTCTGATATTACTCTATGGTTGAAATCCTGGGATCTGGTGAAAATGAAATTGTCTTAGGCTTTTCATGATTTTATAGACTTAAATCATACACTCCTGAATCCTTTGAGTATGAATGTTCATTTTTGAGCTCTGCCATCTTCATACAGCCTCCCAGCTGTTCATTTTTTATTCCTGTCCTCACACTTGTCAGCTTCATTATGTCAATTTTGATGTATAACAACTGAAACCAATCTGAGGGCTGCAGGGGTACAGACAGTGTAGAAAGAATAGTTTTTTCCCCCCTACTTATTTCCAGATCATTTCAGAATCTTGTAGACCTTCACAATTGCAGCAGCACCTTGAGCTTATGGGCTCAGAGTATATCCCATCATAATTAACCTCTTAGTAGGCACAGCATCCTACAATTTGGGTTGTGTTACTTGAATGTGTTACCCTATGCTTAGCTTTTAAAGCTTATCTTTTACTTTTCTGCAGACTTGGTCTCTAGGGTCATTCTTATATTTGAGTGGCTTTAAAAAATTTTATTTATACCTCGTCAATTCTTAAAAGAATTTTTAGCAACTCTTCTCATAATATCTCTTTGGGGAGTTTGGCAACATAAGAATTTTACTGTTTACCAGCCCTTGTTGTGGTTCAACTGCTATGCAGATCTTCATTCATTAGCCAGATATTTATTGAAACCCACTTATGCCAGGTACTGTATTAAATGTTTAGATATATAGGGGACCAAGACAAATAAGGCACAAGTATTCTTGAAACTTATATTGCAGCAAGGGAAAAAATAAGCCACAAACTCTCTTAGTCTGTTTTATGCTGCTATAACAGAATACTTCAAACTGGGTAATTTATAATGAACAGTTATTTATTGTCTTCCTCTTCTGGAGGCTAAGAAGTCCAAGATCAGGGAACCAGCATCTGGCAAAGGTCTTCATGCTGCATCGTCATTCCATGGCAGAAATGCAAGAGAGAATAGGGGAGAGAACAAGAGCCAAATTTGCCCTTTTATAACGAATTGCTTTCCCAAGAATGGCATTCATCCATTTCAGGAGGGCTGAACCCTCATGGACTGCTTACCTCTTAGTGGTCCCACCTCTTAATTACCATCACAATGGCAAATATATTTCAACATGCATTTTGGAGGGGATATCCAAACCATAGCACCAACATAAGAGTTAATACAATGCCAACATAAGAGTTAATAAAACAGGATGAGGTGAAAAAGAGTGCCTAGAAGGCTACTTCATGTGGCATAGTAAGGGAGGACCTCTCTGAGGAGATGACATATAAGCTTTCATCTGAATGTCAAGAAGGTCACCATGTGAAGTTCTAGATGAAACTGTGTAAAGGTCCCAATTAAGGAGCAAATCTAAAGTGTTCTAGGAACAGCAAGGAAGCCAGCATGAAGGGAGCTTCCTAAAAGGAAGTTAGACAAGGGAGAAATAGACAGAGGCCTGATAACAGGGTATTTTAAGCCAGGGAAGGAATTTGGATTTTATGATGGTTTCATAGAAAACCACTGTGATATTCTTAGCAGGAGAGGGATGTGATCTGAATAAGGGTAACCGTGGCATAATGAGATAAAATTGTGTTTATTCAAAATGTACCTCACATTATTGCAAGGGTAGTTAAATGGCACAAAAGTCTGTATATCTGTTGATGAGGAACATTCTGATTTGTGGCTGGGTAAGACTTCCAGGACACTGGCAATGATTCCTGAATATTTCAGTTTGTTGACATCTATTTTTATCTGATTAAAGAAGAAAATATAGAATTTCAAGAGCAAAAGAGGTGGTCAATAAGGCCAAATACTATTAAGAGGTTGAGTAGGATGCAGAAAGAAAAACAACTGTTTGATTTGATAGCAGAGAAGCTTTTGATGACCTTGACCAGAACATGGTGAGGTTGGAAGACAATTGAATTTGTATTAAATTGAATTGGATGTCAGATGAAACAATGAAAACAGAGACCATTTGAAGTTTTACTGTGAAGAGGAGGAGATAGTACATAGCTCAAGGATGATGTGGGATCAAGAAACTTTGGTTTTATTTTGTCAAAGTTGAATGATACTGGAGCATATTTGCAGGATTTAGGAATAACATATGCAGGAAGAATTTTGCATTGCAGGAGAGAATGAGGATAGCAGCAGGAATGACTCAGTGAGTAAGAGGAGACGTGACCCAGAGCACAAGTAGAGAGTTGACCTTTGATAGGAACTATGCAGCTTCTCAAAGAACGTGAGGTATAAATCGTCATGACCTTGGATTATACAGTGGTTTTTGGTTATAACAACAAAAGCACAAGTGACAAAAGAATGAATAGCTAAATTGGATTTTATTGAAATAGAAAACATTTTTGCTTCAAATGATACCATCAAGAAAGTGAAAAAACAGTCCACAGAATGGGAGAAAATATTTACAAATCATATATCTGATAAGGAAATTATATCTAGAATATAGAAAGGATTCTTACAATTCAACAATAAAAAAGCAACCCAATTAAGAAACAAGCAAAGAATGTGCATAGACATTCCTCCAAAGAAGACATACAAATGGCTAAAAAGCACAAGGAAAAGATGCTCTAAGTCATTAGTCATAGGGAAATCAAAGCAAAACCACAGTGACATACCACTTCACATCCATTAGGATGGTTAGAATCAAAACGACAGACAAGTGGTGATGAAGATGTGGAGCCCTCATCTGTTGCTGGTAGAAATATAAAATAGTACACCTGCTTTGGAAAACAGTGTGATAGTTTTTCAAATAGTTAAACAGAGTTACCACATGACCCAGCAATTCCAATCCTAGGTATACTGCCAAGAGAATTGAAAACATGTCCATGAAAAAACTTGTACACAACTGTTTGTAGCATCATTATTCAAAATAGTCCAAACGTAAAAGCAATCTAGATGTTCATTAATGAATGGATCAGTAAAATGTGGTAATTCATAAAATGGAATATTATTTGCTGTAAAGAAAAAAAAATGAAGTTCTGATACATGGAACAACATGGATAAACCTTGAGAAGAGTTTGCTGAGTGAAAGAAACCAGACACAAAGGCCACATGTTATATGATTCCATTTATATGAATTGTCCAGAATAGTCAGATCCATAGAGACAGAAAATAGATTAGTGGTTGCCAGGGCCTGGAGGGAGGAGAGATCATAGAGAGCGACTGCTAATGAGTAAGAAGGGTGTTTTTTTGGCAGTAATAAATATATGCTGAAATTAAATAGTGGCAATGGATGAACAATTCTGCGAGTATGTTAAAAACCACTGAATTTTACATTTCAAAAGGTTGAACTTTAGGGTATATGAATTATATCCTAGCTTTACTAGGATAAGATCTGGAACAAGACAAGGATGTCCATTTTAACCACTTCTATTCAACATTGTTCTGGAAGTCCTAGCCAGAGTAATTAGACAGGAGAAAGGAATGAAAGGCATCCAAATTAGAAAGGAGGAACTCAGGGCCGGGCACGGTGGCTCACGCGTGTAATCCCAGCACTTTGGGAGTCCAAGGCAGGAAGATCACCTGAGGTCAGGAGTTTGAGACCAGCCTGGCCAACATGGTGAAACCCTGTCTCCACTAAAAATACAAAAATGAGCCAGGCGTGGTGGTGGGTGCCTGTAGTCCCAGCTACTCAGGAGGCTGAGGCAGAAGAATCGCTTCAGCTTGGGAGGCAGAGGTTGCAGTGAGCCAAGATCGCGCCACTGCACTCCAGCCTGGGAGACAGAGCAAGACTAGGTCTCAAAAAAAAAAAAAAAAGAAAAAGAAAAAGAAAAAGAAAAAAAATAGAAAGGAGGAAGTCAAATTGTTTGCAGACAGCATGATTATGTATTTATATCCCTAAAAACTCAATTTTAAAAAACTGTTAGAACTAATAAACAAATTTTGTTGCAGGATACAAAATCAACGTAACAAAAGTCAGCAGCATTTCTGTATGCTGATACCAAACTATCTGAAAAAGAAATTAAGAAAGCAATCCCACTTACAATCACTACCAAAAAAGTGAGACACCTAAGAATAAACTTAGCGAAGGAGCTGAAAGATTTCTACAATGGAAACATATAAAACATTGATGAAAGAAATTGAAGAGGACATAAATAAATGGAAAGCCATGCCATGTTTATGGATTGGAAAAATCAATATTGTTAAAAAGTCCATACAGGTTGAGTATCTCTAATCCAAAAATCATAATGCTTCAAGATCTGAAATTGTTTTAGTTCTGACATACCACAAGTGAAAAATCCACACCTAATCTCATGTGACAGTTCACAGGCAAAACACATTCAAACTTGTTTTATGCACAAAATTATTAAAAATACTGTATAAAATTACCTTCAGGGTATGTGTATAAGGTGTATATGAAGCATAAACGATTTTCATGTGTAGACTTGGGTCCTGTCTCCTAGATATCTCATTATATGTATGCAGATATTCCCAAATCTTAAAGTATCTGAAATCTGAAAACACTTCTAGTCCAAAGCATTTTGGATAAGGTGTACTTAACCTATACTACCCAAAGCCATCTATAGATCCAATGCAATTCCTGCAAAAAATACCAATGGCATTCTTCACAGAAAGAGAAAAAGATAATTTTAAAGTTCACATGGAACCACAAAAGACCCAGAATAGCCAAAGCGATACTGAACAAAAAGAACAATGCTGGAGGGGACTGCAGCAGATGGGTGGGCTCCTTTGACTCCACTTTGCCTCCTTGGCAATGAGTGGGCTATCCCACTCTCCCACGGCATCTGTATTTAAAAAAAAAAAAAATACTGAGGCATCACATCGCCTGACTTCAAAATACACTACAGAGCTGTAGTAGCCAAAATAACATCATACTGGCATGATGTATTAGCCTATTCTTGCATTGCTATACAGAAATATCTGAGACTGGGTAATGTATTAATATTAAGAAAAGAGGCTTAATTGGCTCACAGTTCTGCAGGCTGTACATATTGGCTTCTGCTTCTGGGGAGGCCTCAGCAAGCTTCCAGTCATGGCAGAAGGCCGAGGGAAAGCAGGCACATCTTACGTGGCTGAAGCAGGAGCAAGAGAGGGATGTGGGAGTTGCTTCACACTTGCTACACACTTTTAAACAACCAGATTTCACAAGAACTCACTGCTTACTCACTATCGTAAGAACAGCACTGAGGGGATAGTGATCACCCATTCATGAGAAACTGGCCCCATGACCCAGTCACCTCCCATCAGGCCCCACCTCCAAAATTGGGGATTACAATTGAACATGAGATGTGGGTGGGGACGCAGATCCAAACCATATCACCTGAAAATAGATACATAGAACAATCCGACAGAATAGAGCACACAGAAGTAAATCCACACGTTTGTAGCCAACTGATTTTTGACCACAGTGCCAGGAACATAGGGAAAGGACAGTCTCTTCATAAATGATGCTAAGAAACCTGGCTATCCATGTGCAGAAGAATTAAACTAGATCCCTATCTCTTACTACATACAAAAATCAACTCAAAATGGGCTAAAGACTTAAGTGAAAGACCTAAAATGATAAAACTACTAGAAGAAAACATAGGGGAAATACTTCATGACATTGATCTGGGCAAAGACTTTTTGGGTAAGACCTTAAAAGCACAGCTAACAAAAGCAAAAATAGACAAATAGGATTATATCGAACAAAAAAACTCCTTCACAGCAAAGGAAACAGTCAGCAGAATGAAAAGACAACCTACAGAATGGAAGAAAATATGTGCAAACTATTCATCTGGCAAGGGGCTAATATAAGGAACTCAACTCAGTAGAAAAAAGAACTAAATAAAAAATGAGCAAAAGACTTGGTTAGACATTTCTCAAAAGAAAACATACAAATGGCCACAGGTATAGGAGAAAATGTTCAACGTCACTAATCATCAAGGAAATACAATGGGAACCACAGTGAGACATCACCTCACCCCGATTAGAATGGCTATTATCAAAAGGAGGCCAGGCGCAGTGGCTCATGCCTGTAATCCCAGCACTTTGGGAGGCTGAGGTGGGCAGATCACTTGAGGTCGGTAGTTCAAGACCAGCCTGGCTAACATGGTAAAACCCCATCTCTTCTACAAATACAAAAATTACCTGGGCATGCTGGCGGGTGCCTGTAGTCCCAGTTACTGGGGAGATTGAGGCATGAGAATCACTTGAACCTGGGAGGTGGACGTTGCAGTGAGCCGAGATCATGACACTGCACTCCAGGTTGGGAGACAGAGCAAGACCCCGTCTCAAAAAAAAAAAAAAAAAAAAAAAAAAAAGGAATGGCTATTATCAAAAAGGCAAAAAAAAATTGTTGGCATGGATTTGGAGAAAGGAGAACTCTCATACACTGTTGGTAGAAATGTGAATTAGTACAGCCATTATAAAAAACAATATGGAGGCGCCTCAAAGCACTAAAAATAGAACTACCGTATGATCCAGCAATCCCACGACTGGATATATAGCGAAAGGAAATTAAATCAGTATGCCCAAGAGATATCTGCACTCATATTTATTGTAGCACTGTTGACAATAACCAAGAAATGGAATCAACCTTAGTGTCCATCAGTGTGATTAATAGATGTTTAAAAAGTGGTATAAATACACAACGAAATACTGTTTAGTCATATGAAAAAATGAAATCTTGTCATTTGTGGCCACATGGATGAACGTGGAGGACGTTATGTTCGGTGAAATAAGCCAGGCACAGAAAGACAAATACTGCATGATCTTCCTCATGTGGAATCTGACAGAGTTGATCTCATAGAAGTAGAGAGTAGAATAATGATTTCCAGAGACTGGAAAGGGGAAAGCAGAGGGAGGAATGGAAAGAGATTGGTCAGTGGGTACAAAGTTACAGTTAGGTAGGAGGAATAAGCTCTGGCATTCTATTATACAGTATGGTGACTATGGTTAACAATATTGTGTTGTATATTTCATATTCCCCTTGCTCTCAAATCCCAGGAGTGTACCCTATTTAGAGCTAACATCTCCCTGACTTATGTTGACCTTTCTCAAGACAAGAGTTTTTCAAATCGTAGCATTATTTATAATTGAGAAAAATTGGAAAACAAGCACAAGGTTAAATAAGCAATGGTGAAATACCAAGTAAAATATTTTGCAGCCACTTGGGAAAAAAATAGCGACTTTGAATGTTCTCACCACAAAGAAATGATAAATGTATGAGGTGATGGATATGCCAAATACCCTGATTTGATCATTACACAATGTATATATGTATTAAAAGATCACACTTGTACCCCATAATGTATATAATTATTTATCAAAAACAAAATACAAATTAATAAGTTACCTGTTTTTGAAAGCTATTATTTTTATATGCCATGAATAACAAACTCAAAAATATAATGGAAAGAATAAATGGCATGATAAAATTTAGGAAAATTTTGAGAATAAGAGGAGGGGAAATTATTCTATAGATAGTAATACATGTTATAGAATTTTAAATAAGAATGTGGAACTGCCATGGAGACAAAAAAGGCAATTTAAAGTCTAGAAAGAGATCTAAGTACATGTATTAGGAAGGCAATAGATAGTAAAAATAGTGCTTCTCATTGGTGGGGAACGAATAGATTATTAAGTTTTGATATTCAACACCTAGCTAACTTTATCAGTTAGTGGTTTAGGTTGAAAATAGTAGAAGTTAATCCTGGCAGGCTTAAGTAGAAGAACAATCTATAGGAAAAATGTTGGGTAGCTCAGAGTTAATGGAAAGCCGAGCTCAGAAGATGGACAGGAACCAAAGGATGCTAAGGAGCTGGGAACACAGCCTCCCTTGTGTCACAAGAATAGGATGGCACTGTGCTGCTTTTGCTGCTCAGGACTCTAGACCCCACCACTCTGCCACCACAAGTAAACTCTAATGGTCCCTGTGTGTTTATATCATTTCCTCAACTCAGATACTGAGGCAGGATTCAAACACAGAGCCTAGGTCATGGGCCTGCATCCTTATTGCTGTGAGGGAAAGGGATGCCTGGCCACTTTCAGCTTCTGTGGTGGGAGGCAGGGCACTATAGCATCTCCCCAGGTAGTAGGTGTCCAAATCCTGGAGCCAAAAATGACAGATTTCCACCAACATTTGGAATGACTAAAATTAGAACCATACTTTATATCATAGACAAAAATAAATTCCACATGGATTCAGAATTTAAATGTAAAACTTGAGACCATAAAAGTACTTGACAGAAATATGCATATTTATGTATTCTTGGTTCGAGAAAGTTGATAAGCAAGATATAAAAATAAGAAAGCCATTAAAAATATTGATAGAGCATATTAAGTGACTCAGAAAGAGAATTATGATCTGTTGAGTTTCAGAAAGTTTACATTAAAAATGGGTATAATGTGATTACATTTTTAAAACAGGATCACATTTTTAAGAAAATACACACACACACACACACACACACACACTCCCTTCCAAAGAGGATTAGAATGGCATATACCAGAATATTTCGAGTGGTTCTCTGGATGATGACACTAGAGATGATTTTTCCTTCCTTCCCTCACTATATGGAAGAGGGTTTTTTTTTTTTCAAAAGCTGTTATTTCTTTTTAAATCTGAAACATGAGGAATTTGGTTGGTTGGTTTGTAAGAGTATATAGTATCTGGGTCTCCATAGATAAATTTTATGCTAAACTCTACAAAAGCGAAAATAACTTCTAAGACCAGGTAATGAGGCAGTTGTGTTTCAGCAATCCCATCCATATAAAAATAATGTTAAAGTGGTGATTGGAATTTGCTCCATCTGGCGGTCCTTCAAAAGAAAGAACTGGATAGTGGGTGATGACTCAAAGAATACCCTCCAGATCATGATGTTTCTCTTTCCTCCCCCAGTGTCTTTTTTTTTCCTTTGATTTGTTTTATTTTGTCTTCTCTTTAAGAGAACCCATCTGCTTGACTAGGAACTTACTAGTTAGTATTCAGGGTATGTCATCTAAAGGACACCAGATGCAGAGACTCTAGAGATATTCGTTATGGCCTATGTTTTATCACTTTACGCTCTTACCTACAAAATAGGAGTTGCCCCAGCATTTCATGTTTTAACAACCCTTAGATTCCTGATGTCTTGTTCTCTCTTATCTCAGATTGCTGTCTCAGTAAAGGATGCCTAACCTTTATTTCACATGAGAGACAGAGCAGTTCTTGCTTCCTAAAGTGAGTCACCCAAGTAGAAGGACTGGCTCTTCACAGAAGTCTTGGTAGTGTAAAGGATGAGGGGAGGCACTTCATGTTCCAGAAAGACTGATCATGAGCACATCGTAGAGACAGACCAAGAGATCTGGAGATAGCAAAGAAAGAATGAACCTAAAAATGGTGACTTGTTCCTATTCTTGCCACTTGGTTTTCTTTCTTGTAAAAGAAAAGGAATCATTCTGGCTTCCAGCTTACTTTCCTAAATGCCATTAGCCTATACTAATAAGAAGATATGAATCAGTAAACACAGCTTGCCAGAATTTCCCAGTTGTAGTGGTCATGTTCTAAGAGCTCTTCATATATTTTTTCAAAAGTCCCCTTTTTCTATGATCATTTCCCCAGGGGGCTCATTGGACATTTCTGTCATGTTTCTTAGTCATAAAGAACATGACTCTGAACTTCTATAGCTTTCAGTATCCATGTCTTCATACTTCATGTTAATATGGAAACCCCATTGCTTTGGACTGGAATTAAATTAGTATTAACTTGGCTTATAACAAAATTTAACAATTAAATTTACCAATTTAATACTTAATAATTAATAAGTATAAGTAATAGGTAATAAGTATAAGTAATAATAGTTAATAAGTATAAGTAATACTTAATACTTAATAAGTAATACTTAGTAATACTTAATACTTAAATTGGTATTAATTGGCTTGTAGTTTTCACCTGTGTGGGGGTTGTGTAGTTTTCACCTGTGTGGTATTTTGTAAATACCACAGCTATAGATAGAAAACAGCTTGAGCATATGTGTATTTTTTGAGCTACACATTTCATGAGAACTTTTATAGTTCTCTCATGTTTTCCTCTCTTTTTCCTCTTAAGTTTATTTTGATGACTTGGAGCAGGTGGTAGCCAGGTGGAAGAAAATGTATATTTCTTTTCTCTGGTAGAAGCTAGAAGGAGCTCCTTTTATCCTGGTTTCCTTGGCTTTATAGTGTGAGGTTCTGTTGGTTGGTTGTGGAACCTGGTGATATTCTGATGCATGGAGTACAATACACGGAGTTTAGGGTTGGGAAGTGGCAGGTGCTGTATTGTTGAGGTACAGTCCCTTCCCTCTAGCTCCCAGATCCTGTGGACAAGGAGATATAAGCGCATTGGTAAGAAGGACACACTCTGCTCTGAGTGATGATGGTGCCTGTAAGGACAATCCCCTTCCAGCCTAGCAGTCCTCTACCACATCTGGGTACAGTGAGACTCACTCCAGTACTGTTCTTGTTTCTTTCCAGGAGCGGCCTATTGCCAATTCATGGACATGCTCTTCCCTGGCTGCATTAGTTTGAAGAAAGTAAAATTTCAAGCAAAGCTGGAACATGAATATATTCACAATTTTAAACTTCTGCAAGCATCATTTAAGCGAATGAACGTTGATAAGGTAGGAGACTTGTACCTCCATAAAATGTGTTGTTTTTTCTTAAAATTGTTTTTGTGCATAAATGCAAAAGTCCAGGAGCATACCAATGGGATATATCTTGATATCCCAACAGTAGGCTGGGGTCTGTACCTAGCATAAAGCATCACCCTAAGTTCTTGTATTTTTATGAGGTTTTCATTTCAGATTTTCTAAACTCGTAGCCAGTAGACTAAAAACTAACAGGGCTCACAAATGTTAAAGTGTTATTAGTTAAATTTAGCATTGCAGATGAGAAACTTTTAATGTTTGCCAGATGCCACTGTGGTTCTTTGTATTTTGTTCTTTTGGAGAAACATCATGTCATGGCAGAAACAGCATGGTTTTGAATCCCAGCTTCATGACTTGAGCAAGTTATTTAAATTCTGAGTCTCAGTTTACCCATCTGTACAATGGGACTAAAAACCCCTTATTCATGGTTATGAAGTTGACATGAGAAGCAGTGTCCGGTATAGTGTGTGCGCTCAGATTCTCAATGTCCATAATTTGCCCTTTTTTTCTCCCATGAATTATACTTTTGTCCTGGAGTGGTGCAAATGGCCTGGAGTACTTTTTCTCTCAATAAGGGATTATTGCTAAAACAGTCTCTTTCTGCATGTTTACTGCTATTTAAATACATACTTAATCTATATTCCTTATTTAGGATATATCTCTTAGCATGAATGAGCTTGGAAAGAAATGAATTTTGAATAAGGGAAAAGAGATAAACCAGCAGGGGAGAAATGGAAAACTGTTCTTTGCATAAACAGAGGTAATAAATAGGCCATGGAAATGAAAAATAAAATATCAGGTTATAAAAGATAGAGATTAAAGGGAAGTTTGATAAACTATGTATTTTGTAAGCTAAGGCAATTAATATCTTCTTGACATTCTTATCAATATATTAAGAAAATCCTGACTTCTCATTGTCTTGGAATTTTTATTTCAAAACATACATTCTCTTTAACATCTTAGCCCTTTGGATTATTTCCAACTTTATGTCCTTTGTCATGGTTAATTTCCAATTAGCTCTTTCCATATGTATTTAAAACTAGGGATATATAGGTTCTCCTTACTTTTATAATACCTCTTGTGTCTTTTTCATTCATTTCTCTATACATGCTTCTAGATTAGAAAGAAAAGAAACACCTTTTCATATGTTTATTGATGGAACTTGTCATACATCAAATTAGTGGGCTCCATATCTCTCTAGAAGTATATACACACAGAATGGATGAGCAGTTGTTAAGAATGTTGAAGAAAAAAATTATTGCAGTGGAAGGAGACTGGCCATGATGGCCTTTGTTAGCCTTTCTAGCTTTAGTATGCAGTGATTTGATCCAAAAGTACGGTGAGAGACAGCATTAAGTACCCTCATTCATGTGTGTCATAGCCTGATGGCACAATGGAAAGTTCTATGCTTTTGCTTGCCACCTAGGATTTTGAACTTTTGCCCTGAAGCTTTCATGTTGATAGGGAATGCAAAATTAAGTCCACAGAAGTAAATGCCTCCTTTTAACAGCTAATGTACCACCAGTGTCTAAAACTATTTATAAATTTTCATGTCTGGCAATAGACAAAATATAGTAGATTGTTAGTTAAAAGCTTTTTATGCTTTAAAAAGCCTCTAAAAAGTTGATTTCTAACAATCAATATCAGCATAAACAAAAATTTTAAACTCAGAAGACATAAAAGTGATTAAATAATACAATTAAAAGTCAATTGAGCCTGAGCACAGTGGCTCACACCTGTAATCCCAACACTTTGGGAGGCCAAGGTGGGAGGGTCACTTGAGGCCAGGAGTTCCAGACCAGCCTGGTCAACATTGTGAGACCCCATCTCTACAAAATTTTTTTTTAATTGCCAGGTGCAGTGGCACATACCTGTAGGCTCAGCTACTCAGGAGGCTGAGGCAGGAGGATCTCTTAAGCCTAGGAGTTAGAGGCTGCAGTGAGGTATGGTTGTACCACTGCACTCCAGCCTGGGCAACAGAGTGAGACTCTGTCTCTGAAATAAAAAATAAAAATTTTAAAGCAATTGAGTTCACATGTGGCAGGAATTCTTCCTTGTAAGCAGACTTCACTGAAGTTTGGGGGAAGTGAGAGAAGAGCAACATATCACCACCAAAGTCTATTACCCAAAGAATCTTCATGAAAAATATGGTATCTTCCAAAAGATTCCCTTCTCTTTATTTTGCTTTGTACTTGGTTTAGTTTCTATTTTAGCTGCATAAAAAACATTTGTGCAAAATTTATTGCTAATTATTTAGTTTAATGCATGCTTCAGTTGCTTTTTTCTTCCAAATTTTCATTGATATGTAAGGTCTTTCTACATTTTCTAAAGTGGTCCTATTGATACATTTTAGGATATCAATGATGTGTAGCTCCCACAGTGGCAAAGCCTTGTTCAAAGTTTAATTTCTATAGCTTCCATTCATATTGTCACATAGCAAAGCTGTGAGCTGTGTGCTTGTCTGAATCACATGCTTACACACTCACACACATTCACACACTCACACACACAATCTGACTCACACTCTAGCTTTGTAACTATCTTGTGATTCACATTCAGCTAGTATTCCCACCCGAAGATGTAAAAGGTAAGAATCCAGTGATAATGTAATTCACATAGCTAGATATCTTTCCATTTTCTTTAAAAAAACAGCAAATTACAGCAGTCAGAATGGCTATTACTAAAAAGTCAAAAAATAACAGTTGCTGGTGAGGTTGTAGAGAAAAGGGAATGCTTATACACCGTTGGTAGGAGTATAAATTAGTTCATTGTGGAAAGCAATGTGGCGATTCCTCAAAGAGCTAAAAACAACTACCATTCGACCCAGCAATCCCATTATTGGGTATATACCCAAAAGAGTAGAAATCGTTCTACCTTAAAGACATATGCATGTGAATGTTCATTGCAGCACTATTCACAATAGCAAAGACATGGAATCAACCTAAATGCCCATCAATGACAAATTGGATAAAGAAAATGTGACACATATACACCATGGAATACTAGGAAGCCATAAAAAGTATCTATTTTATTGATTTAAATCTTATTCATCTCCACTCTCTAGTAACTATAATCTTTATATGAGTGTATCTCAACACAACTGGGCTACATATTACAAAGAAATTTAAAAAGTTTATCGGCCAGGCACAGTGGCTCACACCTGTAATCCCAGCACTTTGGGAGGCCGAGGTGGGTGGATCACCTGAGGTCAGGAGTTCAAGTCCAGTCTGGCCAACATGTGAAACCCTGTCTCTACTAATAAACAAAAATTAGCCAGACATGGTGGTGCATGCCTGTAATCCCAGCTACTCGGGAGGCTGAAGCAGGAGAATTGCTTGAACCCAGGAGGCGGAGGTTGCAGTCAGCCGAGATCGTGCCATTGCACTCCATCCTGGGCGACGAGTGAAACTCCGTCTCAAAATAAATAAAATAAAAATAAAAAGCTTATCAGTCTTGAAATAGCACAACATCCCAGGCGTCTGTTTTTCCAGAGAGATGTTTTGAGGATAAATGTACTATGAGTGGGACCAGCCCCTCTTGACAACTAAGGATATTCCTTTTGTCCGGCTTGTTCAGAAGTACTAAATATTCCAAGAAAATCAATAATGATGTTTTGGTTTAGTTCTTTTTTTTCTATTTTTAATTTTTGTATGTACATAGTAGGTGTGTATATTTATGGGGTACCTGAGGCATTTTGATACAGGCATGCAATATGAAAGAAGCACATCGTGGAGAATCAGTTATCCATTCCCTCAAGCATTTACCCTTTGAGTTACAAACAATCCAAGTACACTCTTTAAGTTATTTTAAAATGTACAATTAAGTTACTATTGACTATAATCACCCTGTTGTGCTATCAAATAGTAGGTTTTATTCATTCTTTCTAACTTTTTTGTACCCAATCACCATCCCCAACTCCCCCTTTCCAGCCATTAGTAACCATCCTTCTGCTCTCCATGCCTATGAATTCGCTTGTTTTGATTTTTAGATCCCACAAATAAGTGAAAATGTGTGATGTTTGTATTTCCATGCCTGGCTTATTTTACTTAGCATAATGATCTCCAGTTTCATCCATGTTGTTGCAAATGACTGCGACTCATTCTTTTTATGGCTGAATAGTACTCCATTGTGTATATGTACCACATTTTCTTTATCCATTCATCTGTTGATGGACACTTAGGTTGCTTCGAAATCTTAGCTATTATAAACAGTGCTGCCACAAACTTACAAGTGCAGATATCTTTTTGAGATACTGATTTCCTTTCTTTTGGGTATATACCCAAACATGAGGTTTGTAACTCACATAGTGATTTTTTATTGCAGGTAATTCCAGTGGAGAAGCTAGTGAAAGGACGTTTCCAGGACAACCTGGATTTTATTCAATGGTTTAAGAAATTCTATGATGCTAACTACGATGGGAAGGAGTATGATCCTGTAGAGGCACGACAAGGGCAAGATGCAATTCCTCCTCCTGACCCTGGTGAACAGATCTTCAACCTGCCAAAAAAGTCTCACCATGCAAACTCCCCCACAGCAGGTATTGTCACAATGAGATTGCGGGAGTTGCTTTCATCTTTGATAATGGCTCAGACCCTTCTGTTATTTACTGTGTATTTCTGACTGATTCTTCTCAGCAGTCAATATTTTAATGCCTTCGGATGATTTCTACTGTTGTCTGTTTCACCACATTTATCTTCCTGTGACCCATTTGTCATTAGTCTAACCATCTTCATTTAAACTATTAAAAAGGCAGAGCTATTTGCATTGTATCACTGAAGCTGGTAGTGAAAATAATGCTCCCAGGATAGATTTCTTTTTCCTTTTAGTTTTTCGAGAAATTTCAAGTAGCCTGTTTAGATTTTGACTGAAGTATTTTTACTGCTTAATTGCTGGCAGTACAGACCAGCATATGAACTGAACTCTGTTGTTAAATATGGATCATTGTCTCTAACCCTTCAAAGGAAATTCGTGAACTGTACATCCTACCTCCTCTGTAGGCAGTGGCAATTTTTATGCAGTAACATTCAGCAATACCCTATTTATCCAGCTTTGTCCAAAAGTGAAGTCGTTGAGGAAAAATATCTGGAACATTAAAACTTTTAAAACTTCTGTGGATAAAAAAAGAAAAAACCACTTTCTAAAATATATTATAAACATCCTTGCCATAAACAGCAGACCTTACCAAGCAGAATGTGTTCTTATAAAATTGGGTCATTATTAGAAACACAGTTGGGTACTGCACAATTAAGCATGAAATCATCCAAAATCATGTTTCCATCTCAATTGTGGAACCCAATGTTCAAACTTGTTAAATCAGTAACCTGAATTTTGTAAATAAAACAAATTTCTTATTTGTGCCCAAACTACAATCTGAATGAAGTAGAAATGGTTAACAGGACCACATAGGTGGTAAGAGCTTTGAAATCACAGTTTTGCTTACTGTTAAACAGCATTTTTATCATCTTATTTCTGGATTTATGGCTGTATTCCAGGCAGACTGAAACCATTGGAAAACTGGCATTACTTTTTGAAATTTTTTTAATATTTAAAAATAAATATTTTTAAGGATAACATGAATACTCATACTCACTAGTATGAATTAGATGAATTCTTCATCTGCCTTAAAATAGTACTCATGTAGATGAAGAGGAATGAACAACTCTGGGAGAGTTGTTAGGAGGCAAAATAGACTGGATGTTGGTAATGGCTGAATGCTGGGATAAAAGAGAAGGAGATGTTAAACATGACTTCTTGTACAACTGGAAGGATTTGGGGTTTTGTTCAAGAAGTGCTGAAAGAGAACCAGATTTGGGAAGAAATCTTGAGTTTGTTTTGAACATACTAAGTTTGAGATTCTTTTGTGACATTTAAGAGAAGATCTACATAGGCAATTTTTGTGTTGGGGGTGGTGCACGTGTGTGTCTGGAGCTCAAAGGAGTTATAGGCTAAAGATAAACATTTGTGATTCTTCCACATATTGATGTAATGGAAGCTGGAAGCAAATACTGAATGATAAAGGGTAGAGTGTCTTGAGAAACTTGGACATTTACTGGTTGAGTAGAAGAGGAAGGGCTTGCATAGGAAGCAGAGAAGGTGCCAGAAAGAATGAAGGAAACTAGGAAGTGATGTGTCAGGGAAGCAGAAGGTAGGGAGCATAATGGTCAACAATGTCTACATCTGCTGAGAAGTCAAGTTAAATGAGGCCTGAAAGAGTTCATTAGATTTCTCAACTTGAATGATTTCTCCATTCAGTAGAATGGTAGAGCCAGGAATGGCTTGAGGAAAAAGTTGGAGGAGGGAAATTGAGACAGTGGAAAGATCCAACTTTGGAGCCATAATGGGTGAGCCTATATAGAATAAAGAAAACTAAGCACAGATCTTTGGAAATACATACGTTTAAGGGGGAGGAGGAAGAAGAGGAAGCTGCAAAAAAGATGAACATCAGGAAGAAAACCAGGAGAGCTCAGCATCAGAGAACAAAAACAGTAGGAAATTTGTAGAAAGAGGGGTCACCAACAGTGCCAAATATTAATTGTGGCGATATCAAATAGGATGAAGCCTGAAAAATAGGCCAAAGTCTGACTCCTAGGAGGTGATTAATAGTCCCTCAGAGAATTGGTCCATTAAAATACTGAGGGCATAGGCCTAGATTGCAGCAATTTAACAAGGGCTTGTGGAAGTGGAGGCAGTAAGAGTAGATTCAACCTTTAACAAATGTGTCAGGAAAAAAATGGAGGAAAATAAAAACATTTGGTTTGTGTAGGGAAAAGAGTGATAGTAGCTTCAGGAAATAAGATTGGAAGGAAGATGTTATTTTTTTTCAACTGTTCTTGTTTGCTTTTAGGATAAGGCAATGTAAGCAGGTTTGTAAGATGGGAGACATGTCTGTGGAGAAGGAATCATTGAAAATAGAAAAAGAGGGGAAATTGGAGTATGACGCTAAAGCTGAAAGGAAAAGGTGAGATGTCAAGGGCATAGATAAAGTGTTAGAAAGGAAAAGAGAGGATATTTATTTTCTTGGAGCCAAAGCGATAGGAGAGGCTGGGTAAAAATTAAGCCACAAAGAGTTTGGGAAACAAACATTGATGGCAGTTTAGATAGGCCTTCAACTTTTGTCAGCAGTTTTCATCAGTCTAGGAGCTGGGGTGGAGAAAAGGGGGATGTTGTGCCCTCTCCAAAGTCTGGGATTCAGGAGGTATGGGGGGTGGGAGGACAAAAAGCTAAGAAAATCAAGGGTGTCTGATATTTCTCATCTTAATGTCATTTTCTAAAGCTGTGAATGATGGATAGCTTGGACTCGAAACTCAACTGCCATTTTTTTCAAGTTTTCTGTAGTGAGATTGGACAGACCTCAGAATATTTTCTTCCACAATCATAACCTGTCCTTAATTTTTTTCCCATTGGTACCAATATTCCTCCACCCCCAAATAGCACTGTTACTATGCTACCTTGGCCTCGTTTTCTAGGAATTCCCTCATCTGTCTTTCACAAAAGCTGCAGATAAACGTGTGCCATTTTGATAGAATGTCCATGAACCTGAAAGAGAAATATATATTTTCTAGAGCTTAACCTCTTGGGTGACAATGCTCAGGAAACACATTAAAGTCAACAGATAATAAATTTTATTTTTAATGTTCGGGAAGGCAGTAATTTCCTGAGACCATGTTCCTGATACCTTGACCATGTTTACGTTATTGGTCTTAATCAGGGAGAAATGATATTTTCAGAAGTCAAACTGCCATTCCCTTTTTAATAAAATATGCTCTGATTTTTGGGCATTGTGGGATAGTAAAACTATACTGGGGGTATATCACATATAGAGTGTTATTATTAAAAGCCATGATAGGAGAAAGGCTCCTATAAATGCATTAAGACCTCATTTTTTCTAGAAGTCATATCCAGTTATTGGGAATACAGCCAAGATAATATAAGCCAAAATGTCTTCCAAGAGTCAGAATAGGTGCTATAAAATGTATGCACTTTAGTCTTCATTCATGAGAGTTTCTGAGGTACTTACCCAGAGTGTGTTTGCTCTTTCTTAATTTAGACATAATTGTAATAAAGATGGGGACGTGGTTTCTTAGCACATAGCTCATTAGGGCAAGGAATATACAGGTATCAATAGAAAGTACAAACCTCAGTTAAAAAAAAAACTTAACAAAACCTTACTAAAGAGCCTCATAGTATCCTGGGATCTTTATTACAAAATCAAATCGTTCCATTGCCTCTCAGTAGTCTTTAGTATATGTATGACACCAGCAGGCAGTCATCAATACTCTCATAGGTCCCTTACAATTCTTAGAATTGTCATAATTCTCTGTAATATTGACCCTGATTTATTTCCCTCATGAACTCTATTTTTACATTATCTAAACTGGCGCCCCTGCTTGTGGGAGTCACTCAAAGCCGTTCTCTTTATACACAGTCTGCTTTTGTTCATCTGAAATTTAGAGCAAATGAAAGGTGATGGTCAGCGGTCTGGAAAATTCACATATCTGTATCACATTTATATCACAGTGTTGCCAGGTCACTAACATGTAGCAGTAATTTTGTTCCCACCTCTAAGCCTTGGTCATTTCTTAATTATCTGCATTAGTGGACATAAGCAGTGGCTGGTATCATCAAAAACAGGTGATAGTCCTTAATTTTTTTTTATTTTGAGTTTGGAATACGTGATTTATTTTTTTAGTGGATTTATCTCTCCCCCAAAATTTCCTTAGGCCAATATTAAAATTAGCTTGCATGTCCTAACTATTATACAGTAAGAGCAGTAAGTGGCAGCTCCCAAACATTTTGTATGACAGAGGGACCAGATTAGGGTGGAAAAAGTGATCCTGGAGTAGATTGTCACCATGAAAGGACTCAGTCTACATTAGCAAGAAAAAAAATTGTGCTTTTACATTGTACAGACTACTTATATAAGCATGCACCAGAGATTGCTTATGTATAAAATAGATATATTCTAAATACTTGGTGCATCCTGTTTTTGTAAGAACATGCTAGATTTTTCAACCATTTTGATACAGATAAAAGCTTTTCTTTATGATTCAGAGAAGCCTTAGAATAGTTTGGCTGTGGCTTCTCTGTGTGTCGTTGGGGACTTTACTGTAACAAGCTTACTGCATAAGCAGAGGCTGTCACCTAAGGGTAAATGGCTGCTTGGTAAGTTTTATTGTCTACATTCTGAGGAGTTGCATCTTGAATTGGTTTTAATCTACCAACCAGGGGCATGTATTAAAATACACATTTTCACAATGATAGATATATAAGTACATGCATCATTGTGAATCATGATGTTTGTAAATTTATTGCTATGAGCCATATCTGCAACTCAAGATAGCTGTTGGTGGGGATTGGTTTTTATGTGTGAACACTTACTAAACATAAAAGGAAATTCAAAGTTATGTAGTTACTATAGCAACGACAGCTAAGACACATTGCAGATTCACATACATTCGTGTATTTAAATCAAACGCCCATATATAAATATAGTGTGATAGATTTAGAGTTGCTATGGAAATTGAGTTTGAGCTTTCTGCTTTCCTTAGGGACTTCAGTGTTTTAGCCTTAAAATCAGATTAATAGGAATGCCACAAAAGTGGTTTCAAAAGGAAGCAACCTAAGTAGAATAGAATAAAGTATTTGAGCAATCATAATTAAATCCCTAAATGTAGATTTGAATAAATCCTAAAGTGTTTTTCAAGAACATTGTTGAATATTTGAATATTCTCACTCAATAATTACCCTTAATGTTGGGTTTTCTAAGGCTGTTTGTATGACTGTAAAATGTAATCATGTTTATTCATTTATTTGTTTAGCAATGTATGAGCATTTGTTGAGCACCTGTCATCTAAGTACTCATCACCTCTCACCTTCTTTTGGGAAATAAGAATTGCTTTACTTTGTTGGGTTTTTTGTTTGTTTGCTTTGCTTTTTAAGAGAAGCAGTAAAAAATAGCAGTAAGGAGTGGTTTTTATCCTTGTTCTGATCTTGGCTTTATGGCCAAGGATATAGTCTTTTTTGGTCAACGGACCACATGCACTTGAAAAGAATGTGTATTCTGCAGTAGTTGGTTGTATAGTGTTTTAGAAATATCAGTTAGATCAAGGTGTTTGATGGTATTATTCAGATCTTCTATGTGCGTTTTTTTACTTACCTAATACCAGTGTCAGAGTAAACAGATCTGTATTTTATGGATTTTTTTGTTGTCCAGTTCTAACATTTGCTGCAGAGTCTGTTGAATTTTCCTGCATTGATCATGGAATTGTCCATTTTTCCCTTTAATTCTCTCCATTTTTGTTTCTTGTATTTTAGTGCTCTATTACTAGATGTATATGTATTTACGAGTGTTAAGTCATCCTGTTGAATTGACCTTTTTTGTCTTCTTCTAAAAAAAAAGGGATACATGTGCAGAACGTACAGGTTTGTTACATAGGTGTATGTGTGCCATGATGGTTTGCTGCACCTATTGACCAGTCCTCTAAGTTCCCTCCCCTCACCCACAACACCCAAACAGGCCCCAGTGTATGATGTTCCCCTCCCTGTGTCCATGTGTTCTCACTGTTCACTTCCCACTTTGAGTGAGAACATGCAGTGTTTGGTTTTCTGTTCCTGTATTAGTTCGCTGAGGAAGATGGCTTCCAGCTTTATCCACATCCCTGCAAAGGACATGATCTCATTCCTTTTTATGGCTGCATAGTGTTCCATGGTATATATGTACCACATTTTCTTTATCCAGTCTGTCATTGATGGGCATTTGGGTTGGTTCCATGTCTTTGCTATTGTAAACAGTGCTGCAATAAACATATGTGTGCATGTGTCTTTATAGCAGAATGATTTATATTCCTTTGGGTATATACTCAGTAATGGGATTGCTGGGTCAAATGGTATTTCTGATTCTAGATCCTTCAGAAATCATCATACTGTCCTCCACAATGGTTGAAATGATTTACATTCCCACCAACAGTGTAAAAACATTCCTATTTCTCCACAGCCTCACCAGCATCTATTGTTTCCTGACTTTTTAATAATCACTATTCTGACTGTGTGAGATGGCATCTCATTGTGGTTTTGATTTGCATTTCTCTAATGATCAGTGATGTTGAGCTTTTTTTTTTTTCATATGTTTGTTGGCTGCGTAAATGTTTTCTTTTGAGAAGTATCTGTTCATATTCTTTGCCCACTTTCTAATGGGTTTTTTTTTTCTTGTAAATATATTTAAGTTCCATGTAAATTCTGAATATTAGACCTTTGTCAGATGGGTAGATTGCAAAAATGTTCTCCCATTCTGTAGGTTGCCTGTTCACTCTGATGATAGTTTCTTTTACTCTGCAGAAGCTGTTTAGTTTAATTAGATCCCTTTTGTCAATTTTGGCTTTTGTTGCAATTGCTTTTGGCGTTTTTGTCATGTAGTCTTTGCCCATGCCTATGTCCTGAATGGTATTGCCTAGGTTTTCTTCTAGGGTTTGGGTTTTACATTTAAGTCTTTAATCCATCTTGAGTTAATTTTTGTATAAGGTGTAAGGAAGGGGTTCAGTTTCAGTTTTCTGCATATGGCTTGCCAGTTTTCCCATTACCATTTACTGAATAGGAGATCCTTTCCCCATTGCTTGTTTTTGTCAGGTTTGTCAAAGATCAGATGGTTGTAGATGTGTGGTGGTATTTCTGAGGTCTGCTCCATTGGTCTATGTATCTGTTTTGGTACCAGTACCATGTTGTTTTGGTTACTGTAGCCTTGTAGTATAGTTTGAAGTCAGGTAGTGTGATGCCTCCAGCATTGTTCTTTTTGCTTAGAACTGTCTTGGCTATACAGGGTCTTCTTTGATTCCATATGAAATTTAAAATAGTTTTTTACTAATTCTGTGAAGAATGTCAATGGTAGTTTGATGGAAATAGCTTTGAATCTGTAAATTATTTTGGGAAGTATGGCCTTTTTATTGTATGAAGTGTTCCTCTTTATCTTTGATAATATTCTTTGTCTTGAAATCTATTTTATCTGACATTAATCTAGCTACTCCAGCTTTTATATGCTTACTGTTGCATGGCATCATCTTTCTCCATGATAAGTTAAATTTCTGCCTGTCTTTGTCTTTATAAAGTGTGACAGCATGTAATCAGGTCTTGCTTTTTTATTCATTCTGATAATCTTTACTGTTTAATTGGAGTGTCCAGCCCATTTACATTTCATATAATTATGTAATTATTGATTTGGTTGGATTTAGATCTACCGCATTATCATTTGTTTTCTGTTTGTCCCCTCTGTTTCTTGTTTTGTTGTTTCTCCCTTCCCGTCATCTTCTGGATTTTTAAAGTATTTTTTAGAATTCTATTTTAATTTACTTACCGCCTTTTAAACTACACCTCTTTGCACTAATTTTTTAGGGGTTGCTCTAAGGATTACAGTATATATTCTTGTTTTTTCACACTATCCTTTAAATTAATACTGTACACCTTTATGTAAAATGTGGAAACCCTGCAGCCACCCCTCCCCTTTGTTCTTTGTTATAGTTGTCATATGTATTACATTTACATACATTATGAGCCTCACAAGATAATGTTATAACTTTTGCTTTAAACCTACACTGTCTAATACACGTTGGCTTTTGAACACTTGAAATGTGCTTATTCATCATTAAAATGTGCTGTGTGTATAAAATGCGTGCTGAATTTAGAAGACTTAGTATGAGAAACAGAATGTAAAACATCTAATAATTTTTGTATTGATTACATGTAGAAATTATATTTCATATATGTTGTATATGTTTTGCGTATGTTAAAGTCAGTGGATTTTTTTACCTTTTTGATGTGGCTACTAGAAAACTTATGTGGTTCACATATTTCTATTAGATGGTTATGCTTTAAACAGTCATATCTATTGTAAAGAAATTACAGGAAAAGTTGTTTATTTCATATTTTTACTATTTTCAACGTTCTTCATTTCTGAACACCCAAGTTCCCTAGCGGTTTCATTTCTCTTTAGCCTGAAGGACTTTTGTTAGGATTTCTTATCCTGCAGGTCCAGTGGCAAAAATTATTTTAGATTTTCTTTTTCTGTAAATGTCTTTATTTTACCTTCATTCTTAAAGAATATTTTCACTTGATAAAGGATTCAAGCTGGGTTTTGTTTTTCCTTTTGTTTTATTTTTTGCCTGTAAGCACTTTAAAGATGTTATTCCACTGCATGTGGCCTCCAAAGATAAGAAGTGCATACTCATTCTATCCTGGAATGGAATACATAGTTTTTCTCTGAGTGCAGTCAAAATTTTCTCCTTATCTTTGGTTTTGAGTAGTGTGACTATGATGTGCCTAATTATGGTTCTGTTTGAATTTATCTTGTTTCAGAGTTCATTATGCTTCCTGAATCTGTGAATTTATGTCTTTGGGAAGATTCCAAGCATTATTTTTTCAAATATTTTTTTCAGCTCCATTCTTTCTCCTGTCCTTCTGGGACTTCATTTATCCATATGTTAGAGCTTCTGAAATTATAACACAAGTCCCTGAGGCACAGTTGATTTTCTTCCCAGTACTTATTTTCTCTCTTCTTTAGATTAGATGGTTTCTGTTGATGTAAATTCAAGTTTACCCTCTCTTTCCTCTGTCATCTTCATTCTACTGTTGTAGAAGTCTTCATTTTTAAATTTCAGCTATTGTATTTTTCTGTTTACTTTTTTTTCTTTCTCTGCTGAGTTTGCCTACCTTTTCATTCATTATGAGCATATTTCCTTTACTTCACTAAACATGCTTATGGTAGCTGCTTTGAAAGTTTTTGTCTGCTAATTCCATCATTCTGGCCATCTCACAATTGACATCTGTTGATTTTATTTTTCTTTGAGAATATGTCACATTTTCCTGGCTGTTTATGTGTCAAATAATTTTGGGTTATGTCTTAGTTATTGTGAATTTTAGTGCTCTGAAGACTGGATTTTGTTATATTGCTGTAAAGAGGGTTGATGCTTGTGAGTTAACAGGCACTTAACTCAATTAGAGTCCAAGGGAAAAATACTCAGGAAGTTAACTCCCATTCAAGGGGATCTTCAAGGGGATCTAACCTTAGCCTCAGGCCTGTGCCTTTATGCAAGACTTCGTTTTCCTTATTATTGCAAAGTGGCACTAAATCTTCATTTACCTTTTGAGAAACTCCTTAATTTAACCACAAATGTTGGTCTTTCCCTAAAGCCATTATTTGCTCTAAGAAATTCACTTTAGGACAGTCTATGATGGCATTTGACTTCCCGGAGCCCTGTAGGGTGGGCACAGGTACTCTTCTTGTCCCTTGATGGTCTTGCTATCAAGATGAGTCATGCCTGTTTATTCTTACAATTTTCCAGTAGATGCCTACTTGATACTGCTATTTTACAGTCCCCAGTCACTTATCCACATACCATCCTACCCAAGTACCTTACATATGTCTTTAAGGATCAAATATTAATTTTAGAAATCATGTAATAATACAAGGAAAAGATGCATTTTTCTTACTAGCCCCATAATTAGCAAGACTTCTCTTCAAATAGATGTTAGTACTTCTCATTATTATGCAGAACACTGTTTCTTTCTTTCTTTCCTTCCTTCCTTTTTTTTTTTTTATGGACGGAGTTTCACTGTTATTGCCCAGGCTGGAGTGCAATGGTGCAACCTCCGCCTCCTGGGTTCAATCAAGCAATTCTGCTGTCTCCGCCTCCCAAGTAGCTGGGATTACAGGCATGCGCCACCATGCTTGGCTAATTTTGTATTTTTAGTAGAGACAGGGTTTCTCCATGTTGGTCAGGCTGGTTTTGAACTCTCAACCTCAGGTGATCCACATGCCTCAGCCTCCCAAAGTGCTGGGATTACAGGCGTGAGCTACCACGCCCGGCAGAACATTCTTTCTTTTACCCAACCCCTACCCCATATTAGCATGGCATCCTTTTGACCTGTTCATATTAAGAAACTATCCCATTGCTAAGCTGCATACCATTTAATGCCTACTCCCTTAGCTACATCAAGACTTGGAGCAAATAGAAAGAAATATTCTAACGGCCCAACTAATTAAATTATTGTAGAAGATCCCCTACTCCCTGGAAGAAGAGAGGTAGCAGTGGTTTTTTTCTTCTGATTACATATGTAAGATGTATAAAAGACGCTGCTAGACTTTTCTCCTCAAAGAATAACTGAAACTGCATTTCCCTACATTTTAGTCTGTTCAGGCTTCTATAACAAAATGCCATAAACTAGGTAGCTTTGTATAAACAACAGAAATGTATTTCTCACAGTTCTGGGGACTGGGAAGTCCAAGACCAAGGCACCAGCAGATTCAGTGTCTGGTGAGAGCCTGGTCCACATACATGGTGCCTTCTCATTGTTTCCTCAGATGGCAGAAGAGGCAAGCCCCCTTAGGCCTGTTTTATAAGGGCATTGATCTCATTCATGAGGGATCTGCCCTCACAACCTAGTTACCTCCCAAAGGCCCCACCTCTTAATACTACTGTGTTGGGGATTAGGTTTCAACGTATAGATCTGGGGGGGAACACAAACATTCAGACTATAGCACCTACCTCTTATGATGATAAAAACCCCAGCATAAAATATGAGCAGTGCCCTGCCTTGCCAGGACACTGAATATTTCTGAATTTAAACTATTGAGCAGAGAGAAAATTATGAAGAATTCTGGAGTTTCAAATAGGAATCTCCTGGCAGCGTCTGTAGAAAAGCCCAAGGGCTTCTTCCTAGGAAGAGCCGTACATTTTTCATTGCCATCCTAATTTCTTTGCTTACTGAGGTAGCATTTTTGACAGATGATTTACTAATTCAATTTGCAATTTTTAATTATTTTGGCTTTCTGGGTCAAAGTATGTACATTGTTTTTTTTAAAAAAAAAAACGAGTGTTTTAAAGCTTAGAGATCAAAAACTACAGAATGTTGTGATACTATTTCTTTGTAACTCAGAATCTGAATCTTAATATGAATAGAATTTTTCATGAAAGTTAAGGGAAATGAAAACATTTAAAATGTGGAAGGAAGGCCAGGCACATGCCTGTAGTCCCAGCTCTTTGGGAGGCCAAGGTGGGAGGATTGCTTCAGCTCAGGAATTTGAGAACAGCCTGGGCAACATGGCAAAACCCCGTCTTTTCAAAAAATACAAAAATTAGCCAAGCATGGTGGCACACACCTGTAGTCCCAGCTACTCAGGAGGCTGAGGTGGGAGGATCACTTGAGCCTGGGGTTCAAGGCTGCAATGAGCCATGTTCATGCCACTACACTCCAACCTGGGCAACAAAGTGGAACCCTGTCCCAAAAAAATAAAATATAGAAGGAGTCATCAGTAATATTAGCAAATATTTATTGAGCACATATTAAGTGTCAGCTATTATCCTAAGAACTTAATATGTATTCAGCAATTCTAAAAGACAGATCATATTATTACCCTCCACTTTAAAGTTGAGGAAACTGAGGCACGGAGAGGTTTAGTAACTTGCCAGGGTCACACACTAGAAGGAGAGGACTTAAGATTTAAGGCCTGACTCTGTGATTCCAGAATCCATGCTCTTTCATCATTATATTATATTGCGTCTCTCATATGTCATGGATGTGGTCTTGTTTTCTCCTCTTACCTCCTCCCCACACTATGCTGAACCACAGTAAATTTCACAACCAGATTCAAATTACATGGTGTATGGAGGATATACAAAGCTCTGCAATGTTGCTTAGGCTTGAGACAGCAGAACATATGCTGTTGTATTGCGATGACATTTATTTTTTTAATCGTGATTTTTCAAAAGTTCAAAAACATTTCCTTTCATCCTTACAGTAGGTTCTAGGGTGAGAGAGAGTTACTATACTGTAGAGTTACTGTCTACATTTATAGATGCAGGAAATGTTAAAACCATTTGTTCCAGGCCTCTTATTAGCTCAAAAGCAGAAGTATATACAAAGCCAAGAATATTGAGCCCTAGATTAGTAGAATTACTAATCTCTGATTTCTTAATCCTTCAAGTCAATTAGCTCTCCGTGTGAATGGTCTGGGTGATTTGAAAGTGAAGGATAGGTGCAATTGGCATGTATTTGGGCACTCAGAGTCTGTTCCTTCGCACAGAGCTCTGCAGAGGAGGGCGAGGGTCTCCACTGTTGTCCTCCCTGCACTGGAAGGCAGACCATCCTAGCCCTTTTTAAAACAGCATTGGGTCATTAATCTTATATAGCTGTTCCTGATATGTGTTGAAATATTAATTCTGTAACTAAACCCCATGTGCTCATCTGATGGATCATTCCTTTTCTCTCCATAGGAATAATATCAGATTTTACTTCTCAGCCTAGCTGTAAACCTCGCCAGGCCACACAAGACAGTGACTTAGGATTCATTCTTAGTTTCCACAGCAGAATATCATAGATTGTCTGTGAACCTATTTTTCTTTATTATTGATACTTTTTTTTGTTGCTTAGTATATTGGGCAGGAATCAAAAACAGCTTTGACTTGTAGAATTTTCTAGAATCCCTTTGAATTGGGTGAACTACACTATAACTCAACTTTGTCTTGCTCAATCATTGTTCCCCCATTGCCTGGCCTGTAGAAGGTCCTCATATAATTATTGAGTTGATGAGTTTAAGTTGAATCATTGCAGCATTCATCTTGATCAAGGAAGATGTAGTACTCAGTCAACACATGGCTGTTTTTGAAGTGCTCTCCAGTCATTTCCATCACCTGAGAAGCCCCTTACACTGTAACTTAGAAAGTATGCTAGTACACTACACAGTAGCTCAGAAAATGTTTCCTTTTGAAATTTTGTTTCAATAGTTTTTGGGGTACAGATGGTTTTTGGCTATATGGATAAGTCGTTTTATGGAGATTTCTGAGATTTTAGTGCAACCCATCACCTGAGCAGTATACACTGTACCCAATATGTACTCTTTTATCCCACACTCAGCCCCCAACCTTCCCCACCGCCGAATCCCCAAAGTCTATCACATCACTCTTATGCCTTTGCATCCTCATAGCTTAGCTCCCACTTAGAAATGAGAACACGCACTATTTGATTTTTCATTCCTGAGTTATTTCACTTAGAATAATGTCCTCCAGCTCCATCCAAGTTGCTGCAAAATATATTATTTCATTCCTTTTTATGGCTGAGTAGTATTCCATGATGTATATATACCACATTCTCTTTATCCACTCATTGGTTGATGGGCACTTAGGTTGGTTCCATATCTTTGCTATTGTGAATTGTGCTGCTATAAACATGTGTGTGCATGTGTCTTTTTCATAGAAAATGTTTCTTACCAGTTCCTACTTTTTGGATTCCTTGCTCTTTTTGTGAAAGCTTTACCTGAATTCTCAGTCATTCTTTTTTACTAATTGATTTAGTTTGTCAACAAATGTTTGTTGAAGCACTGTAAGAGATTCTGGAGATACATAGTGATTCTGACAAGACCTGTTTTCAAGGAAATTAAATCCTAGTGGGAAAATCTGACAATAAATAGGCAATAGTAATAGAGGCGAGTTCCCTCAGCATATATAGGAAGAACACCTGAGCTAGTCTTAAACATCTTCTATAAAGGTTTCTGAAAAAAGTAAAGTTCAAGCAAAACTTAATGTATAAGTAGATGTTAGCCAAACGGAGGTGTATTGAAGAGCATTCCAGGCAGAAAGACAAGGATGCTGAAGTCGAAAGAATGTGCTCCATTCAGTAAAGTGCATGTTGTTTGGTGTGGATGTTGAGATATGAGACTGCAGAGGGAAGCGGGGCTCTTCTTATTGCTACAAAAATAAAATCACAAACTTAGCAGCGTAAAACAACACTTACGCATTATTTCACAGATTGTAAAGTCCAGGCACAACTTAGCTGGGTTCTCTGTTTTAGGATCTCACCAGACTATAATCCAGGTATCCACTGGGGTGGTGGTCTCATGAAAGGCTCAACTGGGGAAAGATTTGTTTCCAAGCCCCCTCAAGTTGTTGACAGTTTCCTTGAGGCTGCAGGACCAAGGCTTCAGTTTCTTGCTGAAAGCCACCCTCAGTTCCTAGAGGCCACTTGCACCTCCATGCCTTATGGGCTTTTCCAACAAAGATGCTTCCTTCGTGGCAACTGCTTCTTCAGGGCAGTAGGGGAAGTCTCTCTGGTGTGTTTGTCAGCAAGACAGTCATGTAGTAACATAATGGTAAGAGTGACTTCCATTACCTTTCCATGTTCTGTGGGTTAGAGTCAGGTCACGGGTCTTACATACACTCAAGGGGAGGCTATCATACAAAAGCATGAACACCAGGAGGTGGAGATCATTAGGGTAAGGGGATTACTGTAGGATTTGTTTGTCACACCAAGGTTACACTTTATAGTAGGGAGTCATGGAAAAGTTTAAGCAGAAGCATGCTTTGTATTATAGAAAACACATTAGAGAGGGCACAGTTAGAATCTCGTAAACCAGCTGAGAGGCTTTGCAGCAAACCACGTGGGAGAAGACAGTGGCCTTAATGAAGGTAGTAGCCATGCGGGTGATGGAGACCGTAAGATGATACAGTCAGCAAAATTGGATGATTAATGGGTTATGGGAAGTAAAGCAGAGGAGGAAATTGGGGATAAATGTTACACACATTTCTGACTTAGTAGTCGGTTGATAGAAGCAGAGATCCCTGGACCAGGAGCCTGGTGAGCATGGGGCTCACCACGGAGTTCTCCCTTGCCTGAGCTCCAGCCTGCCCTGTGGCCTCAGACCGTGTCTCTCTTAGCCGGAGAGTCTGGATAAGATGGTGTTAATGGAGCACAACAGGCTGGCCACCATCGGAAAAACAACCGCAAACACTGGTCTTGCTAGTTATTGGTCAACAGGGGTTCTGACTGGAGTCTAAAGGACAAGACATTATACACTTAGTACTTACGTTCCCCCAAAATGACCATCCTAGTGTATAAGCTTTTTGGTTAAATGACTGCTGCGTACCAGGAGTGCAGTAGCACCCTCGATGTAGTTGTTGTGGTGACACCTGTGTGTCGTCTGCCCAGTGGGCTGGCTCAGTGTGCTGGGCTCTGTCACCATCTTCCCCTGTTACTGCAGTAAACAGGCGAGGGGGCACTCCTCTAAATGACTGTTGGGCTGTGGTGTGTGTGGTTTTCACTGGGGTGAGTGAGCCTCACCATTTCTGTTGCTCTGAGAATGATCAAAAAATAATATTTTAAATGAAGATAGTGATTGGATGTGATACTTAATGTGTTTTAAAGGACACTTAATATTTTACCAAGATGCGAGGTGTGAAAAGTCAGTAGTTTATTGAAAGAAATAGCATGTTGAAATAACTATTTAAAAGAGAATTTTTAATACTTGAGCCATTTTAAGATGCAGAACGCTTTCCTGCATTTTTCCCCCTGTGAAAAATTCTCTGAAACCAGAGTGACTCAAGCAGAGCCTGGAAAATACTGGAGAATCACATGATGGCTAAAAATAAGCACATCATCTCTAGCAGGGACAGTAAGCAGCAGGGCAGAAGTAACTCAGTATGTGAAGGCTCACACTCACTGGACATGCTCAGGAGAGTCAGGCCCTCTGTCCTTGGCAGCGGCAGGCTTTGAGACCACAAGTCAGCGAAGAGAGGTCCTCAGGTGCTGACCACTCTGTGCCACAGCAGCCATGCCCTCGGCAGGCCCCCGACCTGCAGCGCGCCTCACTCGTATGCTCTCCCAGGGGCAGAGCCATTTATTTTACACTGTAATGACCCCTAAACAGTGGATTGGGAGGGAAACAGGCTGACTCATAGCTCTTGTTACTGCCCATTTTCTCTTAAGCCCTCCCCTTGGAATCAATAGCACATGCCATTGATCACAGAATGTCTTTTTGTTGCTGTTAACATTGCAAAACGTAGGTTTTGTGAAATCGCTGGACATTTGGCGACTGTTCTGTAGGGTATAGAATAGGGTTTCCTAAACTATAGCATTGCAAGTACTTTACCAAAAACACAACAAATCTTGTCTTGGGCACTCACTGCTCATACCCAGGAAAATTACTGCAATAGCCACCTAGCTGGCCTTTCTGCATCTCCCCTCAGCCTCCCTGGTCTGTTCTCAACACAGCAGGCAGAGTGAGCCTTTTGAAAGCAAAGCTAGATCATGTCACTCTGTTCAGGATCCTGCAGTGGCTTCCCTTTTCCCTTGCGAGGTCCTTTGCAACCTGCCCTTCCAGTACATCTCTGACCTTCTGTCTACCTACAGTATCCCATTCTTACCCTGCCTCACCCACCTGACCTGGCTGCTGAGTGGAGAAGGCAGGGCCTTTGCACCCCCATTCAGCATTTCCTCTGCCTGACCTGCTCTGCTCCTGGCTGTCCAGACGGCCACCTTCCTCTCCTGCCTCAGGTCTTGGCTCAGGTCTCACACTTACTGTGAGAGACCTTGAAGAAGGAAGGGTTACTCCTGCAACTGGCATGTTCCCTGCAGGGAACCTGGAAGTTGTGACTATGGAGTTTGTTACAAGAGCTGTTGGCTTCTGTGAAGAATGAGACTTTTGAGCCCCGGTGACCCCACACAGGAGGTTCTCGCCTCCTGTGTCTGTGCCAGACTGCTGCAGGACTCCCAGCAAGAGGGGCACCTGGCGCTGCCCTGCTGGTGCTTGGTGTTCTGACCTCCGTTCTTCTGGGTGGCCTTGGCGTGAGTGTGGCCCATGAAAGTACCATGGGTCTGAGTTGAAAAACTGAAACTGGAGGAAGACCCATAGTGGATGCTTAGGCCTTCCATGAAATTCCTATTTAAAATTGCTACTTACCCACCCCCAGCCCAGCTCTCTCTACCCAACCCTGCTCTGCTTTTCTCTAGTTCATAGCACTTATTTTCTAGTTTATTCTATCACTTCCTAATTTATGTTATTATTTATTGTCTAGTTCCCCTGTTAGAATGTTAATTCCACAAGGACAAGCATCTTGTGTGTTTCATTCATTGTTTGATCTCAACTGCCTGTTAGCTTCCCAGGTACATAATAGGGTTATGGCTCAATAAAAATTTGCACAAATGAATGAATTAGGATAATTTAGAAGAAGCACAGACGAAGATAGATAGGGAGTGCATGGAATGGAAGGAACCTATGCCTTGGAGCCCATTGGTGGGTTATGGGTTAATCACATTTTTTGGTTCTAAAAACAAATTTATTGAAGCTGAGCATATTTACATGATGCAGTTGTGCATCTTTATACAGTAGTTGTTCACTGTGTAAAAACTGGGTTAATCAATTTTTATAAAAATGTTCTTTAAATAAAAATGAGCCTTATTTTCTTAGTACTTCAGCTGTTTTTAGTAGTATCTAGAAATGGGAAACAAGTGCACTTTTGCATCATTAGTTGAATCAGGTCTCATTTGCTGAGTAATAATAGTAATGTAAGCTACCATTTATTGAGCACATGCTATGTGCCAGACCCTTGTGTAAGCATTTTCCATGTATTAAGTCATGTACCCCTCCTAACTCTGAGAAGTTGGTGCTGCTCCTCCTTTCTTAAATGTAAAGCAAGGTGGCCACAAAGCCACACCAGTCAGGAAGTAGTGGAGCTGGGACCCCTAAGAAGGCTCTCTGGCTGCAGAGCCCCCACTCTTGACCACTGCACTCACTCCCTCCCTAGAGTCAGGTGAAGGATGTCCAATTCCATACCAGGTCTTCATTCCCACGAGATTGGTGTGGCTAGTGCCTGCTGTGTGGAGCTGCCCCTAGCTGCTCAAGGAGGACTGCCCACTCTTAAGAGTCTCCACTGAAAAGGAAGAGCTGCAAATCTCACCACTGGCTGCACTGGTCAGAACAGAAGTCCTAAGGGCTGTAAACTGCCAATTTCAGAATTAAAAAACCAGCCTCCTAGTGATCTCATGAATCAGAGCATCCCAGAACCCTGTTAAAGTTTCATTTGGATGGAAATCTGTCCACTGAGGTGCTTTTTTTGCCCTCAGCTCAGAGCAGATTACAGAATCTACAAAGTGACAGTACGGAGGCAGTTTTGAAGGAAAGACCAGGTCAATATAACTTGAATTTGCAGTAATCAGAATTCTGTAGGGACTGGCAACCCTATTGCAGTATGAGGGCTGTGGTGTCAGTTCAGTTACTGAGGAAGTCCTCTTCCTATGGAATTCACTCTCCTCATCAGTCTAGCCCATACCCTTTCTCCAGCAATGACATTACTTTTTTTTTTAACCAAGCTCATTATCTGTTAAAAAATATAATCTCTTTGCCAAGGTGCAGGGGATAAGAAAGTAATATCAGATCCATCCACAATGAATCAATACAGATGCAGTGTATCTTCTGCCATAGTTATTCAGCTCTGGGTTTTCTTCAATTGAGTGAGAAGCGCTAGGGGGATGGTTTGGGAAGGGGCTCTCAAAGTAGAGAAAAATTGGGATTGACCATGACCAGAAGAGTGGTGGCCGCCTGCATGTGTGTGTGCACACGCTCATGTTTTTAATGTCTCTTGTCAACAGTATTAATGTCATATTTTTATCTCCTCTGTTTATGATTTTGGCAAAAGGAATAATATGGCAGATTATGTGAAAAGAATTTCTAAATTCCAGCAGAGTCTTGGCCATGAAGGATAAAGCCAAGTCCAGTGCTTTGATTTGCTTCATCCTTCTGAATCCATTCGGCCTCATATGCCCAACTTGTTGCAGCGTTTTCCATAAACATTAAGCAAGCTACTAGTTATTGACATTAGACACGGTAATGCCCTGGCTTCACTAAGGCAGTGAATCTGACCACTCCGAATTTTTTTACAACTATGGTTAAAATGTAAGAATCATATTTATACCCCCAAATCCTAAAGGCATTAATTAAAACACAACTGCTCAAAGACTAGCATTGTAAATCATGTCCAGTGAGCAAATTCAGAGAATTACAGGGACTTAGACAGAATTTATGCTATTTTCCTCTGCTTCTGAGATTCCTTTTTATTTTGAAAGGTAAAATTAGGGAGGTAGAAAAGCTTGAGGGCAAAATGGTTACTTGTAAACAGGGCCACTACTAATTATGTTCTCAGGACATCCTCAAATGCAGCTTGAAAAAAAATTTGAAATGTTTGAATCAGCTGCAAGAAAAAAAAATCTATATCTGTATTACAGCCAAAGTAGGTGCACTCTCTGTAAAAGCTATTATGTAAATGTTTTCCACATAAGCATCATTGAGCCAAGAGGCCTGGTAAAGGTACAGAAGTCAAATCACTGATGGAGCGGGGCATTCTGGGAAGCAAGAAGATAGCTATTGAGGACTTCAGTATCTAAAACCAGGATTGGATGCTGTCAGAGACATGTTTGGAGGAGTTTACGAGATTGGAATACAGATGGTAGCTCACATAAAAGTATTCTATCAATGTTAAGTTTATGACATTGATAACTGTGCAGTTTTGTGAGAACATTCTTGTTCTAGTGCCCAGGTAAGGGGGAAAGAGTATCTGGCAGCCCCAGAAATTTTAGAGTGTGGTTGTTAGAAGGCAGCGAGACCTAGAAAGCAAATAAACAAAAACAAGTTCTTAACTCTAAAGAGTTATGCTGTATGTTAGGATATTGTCTTTTATTTATTCTGAAAAAGAAAACATGAAATCATTGAATATAATGAGGACAAAAGGTTTCATTTTTATTTTTATGCATTTAGTATTTCTTAATCATGTGACAGCTGTGAGGGGTAAATTACTTCCGTTTCAAATTGCAGCTTGGGATGATTTAATGAGCCCACTTTACATTTATTTGAAAACAAGCTTTTAGTTTAACTGTTAATTATGGGGTTTTTTTGTTGTTGTTGTTGTTTTACCCAAACCTCAGAAGATACTAAGATCTTTCCCATGCCTTTCCTGTTCTTTAATTTCTTCACATTTATTCATTTGAAGGTAAAAATGTAGTTAAGTAGGCCTGATCTCACATATCCTCATGCATCATTTATTTTCCTGTTATCAGTTTTTCTCCGAACAATAGAATTTCAAGATCCCTCTCATTTTAAATATCAAATACTAATTACCTAAGTGATTGATTATTAAATGTTTAGAATTTTTTTTCCATTTCTTCCTTCACTCAGCCTGCACTGTGTCCCCGTTAGTGAGGCTTAACGGTGGGGCAGAAGCGGTGCTTCCATCCCACATGTGTGTAGGTGGTGGAGCAGCAGAGGTTGCCGAGCCTGATTTTCATTGCCTGCACCTCTCTCATCTCAAAGGGATCCAGGAGGTGCACGTGTGTGTGCCAGTGGGAAAGCCCTGGGGCCCTAGGCCACCACCTGACCTTTGCCTGATTCGTGAGCACAGATGCCATTTTAGGGCCGAGACTCTGCTGAACCACAGCTTGGTGAGTCCAAGCCACACAGGCAGGTTGAAGTTGGACTCTGTTAACAGAAAGGGATATTTCCTCAGGGGAAGAAAACAAAACAAAACCTGTTTCCCCAAGTGGCTGTGTGTGGCTAGAAGGGGGAGAGCATCAGTAACTGCAGCAGCTGTGCCCTCCCTCCCTGCCGTGAGCCATGCTGAGCGCCTCCAGCGGCCGGGGATTCTCCCTGCGTGTCTCACTGCTCTCCTGGCCAGTGTCCTCTGCTTCTTCATAGTTGCTCTTCCCTGATAACGTGGCTTTGCCCAGGGGTTTGGCTTGCCATGACCCCTTCTACATCTTATCAAACATTTCAGTTTTTTTTTCAAGCTCTGTTTGATAATACCCTGAGAATATAATTAGTGATAGCCCTTTATTGTAAGCAATCAGCTTCTGTTTCTTCCATGATTTTTTCTTTTTAAATTGACATCAGACTGGATAAGGCCAGATACCAGAACGTGAGTGTGTCTGATGATCCTAGCTCAGTTATTGCAACGACTTTTTTGTTGCTGACCTGCCTATGAAAGACTGCCAGGGTGGGTGGGTCATCACATTGCTATCTAGGGAAGCCCCCTCTGCAAGGCTGTGTCCCTCAGGAGGGGCCAGTGAGCATGGCACAGGCTTGGACAGCCCAGCATAGACCACTCAGAGTTAAGCATATACTGACTGAGTTTACTCCACCTCTCCTAATTGTGTAGGTAAGGAGCCTAAGTAATTTACAGAAGGTAATCTTAAGAGGAAACCAAGGAGGAGCTCTCTTTCTGGGAGGCTGATGGTTTTTATTTGGTTTCCTTCTTGTCTCGCTGGTTCTTTGTGTCTGTGACTTTGACATTGGCATCAGCTCCTCAAGCTTCCCCTGGTGTCCTTACCCTGGAGAGATGCCTCTGCTAGGTCTTATATAATGAATTATAAAAACTATTATTGAATTTCTCTGGGTTAGGCACTGTGATTGGTGGTGAGAGCATAAGGTGACTAAAACAGATGAAACACCTATGTCCTAGGGTTTATGTTCATGGGAGAAGTAGACATTAAAGAAATAGCTGTACCACAACAGTGGAAAGTGTTCAGGGCACTGTGGCCTCCCAGACAAAGTGACATCTGAGCTGAGACTGGCAGGGTGGTAGACCTACTTGCTCAGAGGAGGTAGGGGACAGGAAGGAGGCAGAGAGAATACAGCCTGACTTGCATGGTGTATTAGTTCTTACAGTGCCATAAAGAACTGCCCAAGACGGGATAATTTATAAAGAAAAGAGGTTTAATTGACTCACAGTTTCTCAGGGCTAGGGAGGCCTCAGAAAACTTAAAATTATGGCTGAAGGGGAAGCAAACATGTCCCTCTTCACATGGCAGCAGGAAGGAGGAAGTGCCAAGCAAAGAGGGAAAAAGCCCCTTAAAAAACCATCAGATCTCGTGAGAACTCACTCAATATCACAAGAACAACATGGAGGTAACTGCCCCCCATGCTTCAGTTACCTGCCACAGGGTCCCTCCCACAACATGTGGGGATTATGGGAACTACAATTCAAGATGAGATTTGGGTGGGGACACAGCCAAACCACGTCACATGGGATGGTCATGGAGTCATAGAACCCTGGTTTGTTCCTGAGAACATTGAAGGTGCCATACCAGAAATTCTTAGATAGCTGTTGCTCTATGTGAGACTGAGCTAGAGAACAAAGACTGCATCTTAGGCATTTTTAGGGGCCTCCAGTGCATGGCCCATGGCAGGCACTTAACAAATGTGTGTGTAAGGGGTGTTGATCATAGGTAGTCTTCGCACTGCTTTCTGTTAGACTTCCTTTATATTAAAATATGAGGTATTGCTTATAAAAAGATCTGAAAGAACTTGATATTTCCGAGCTGTCTCCCCAGCTGTTAGGCTGGTGGCTGCCTCAGAGAAGATTCTTTGCCAGATCAGGTGTCCTCACCCTGCCTGCCCTGCCTGCTTGTCTACTTGTTTTCTTTACCCAGTTGGTTTGCCTTTGGGTTAAAGAACTTGGTCAGCGGGACATGGAAGTAGTGTTCCAGGAGTGTTTTATATGGGCTTCAACAGAGCTGAAGCCCATATACCAGTCACAAAGCAAAACGTCAGCTCTCTGGAACCCTGGGGAAGCTCTTCTGCACAGATTTACCCTGAGAATATTCAAACTATTTTAAGTCTTTCCCAATTTAACCATTCTCATTTTAAAGTATATTAGGCACCTCCCTGTGTTTTTAAAGAAGTTTATTTTTTAAAAATTTTTAACAGAAAGGCTTATATTTAAAGGCTGTAATGCTGTCAGTGCTTCTAGGGGGTGTGACTTGCATCCGGAGCTAATGACCCCAGGCACCTGAAGACACAAATATAAATTTTATGGTCTTTCTGTTTGCTACTTTGTAATTAGGATGTTGGTTGAAACTTGTAACTGCTGTCACATACCTGTCTTTATAACCCTTCGGCTCTTGCTAATCTGTTGGTACTAATAAACTGTGAAGTTGGAAATAAACTGTAAAATTGGAAACCGCATCACTAAAAGTTTTATTTACTTGTTTATATAGTTAGTTAAACTTTTGCTCTTTAAGCAAATACATGTTCAGCTGAGCATTGTGCTACGCACTGGGGTTACAAAGATGAATAAGATGTGTTTCTTGCTCTAAATAAGAGCAGGGGTTGGGGGATTAGGCCAGTGGGAGCACAGAGAAGGAACATCTACACCACACTGAAGGGGTAGTGGAAGACAGAGATGCCACTTCACAGGGACTGTGTTCAGAGGAAAAGGGAATGGACAGGCACCCAGTAGTGGCTTGGAATTTCATAATCCATGAAGTACACTGCGTATACATTGGGGCATCTATTTTGGCCACAGAGGCCATTCTTGTGTCTGTGCGTTGTTCTAGGTAGTGAGAGTCTATTGTGACCTGAGCTCCAGATAGGCGAGGTCTTACCTGAAACCAATGGTTTTTCTTTTTTCCACTTCACAACATTATTAGTGATGCTAAGTGGATCACTTCCTTAAGGTGCTGACTCTCAGATCTCCCCATTGTAAGGGTGTGTTTTCCCCTTTAGAGTAACACATGTAAATATCTTGTTCCCCAAAACCCTCTCACCTAAAGTTTACATGTCCAATGATGAGCCCTTTGTGAATCGCTTCTTAGTTACGGATGTTGCAAAATTGTGATTTATTTTCTAGTTCCAGCATTTCTTGCATATTTAGTGGCTGCCAGTGTTCCTTAAAAAGGATTGAAAAGATCTTTATATTCTTTTCTCTTCCCTCTCCCTCTCCCTGTCTTCCAGCCCATGTCTTTTTCAGTCATTATAGATTAATAGATTTTTATTTATCCAGTGCATTACAATAAATGAAGCTATTGTTCTTCCTGATATTCAGCTGTCCCAAGTGTGACTAGTTGAGAGCCCCTTCAAGCTCTTGATATAAATCCTGGAGCACCTCCTTGCTTTTTGACACAAGATATCCTAAGCTTACCCTGAACATTCCCTGCACCATCCCTAGAATCAGCCATTTCTCAAGAAGCCCTTTTATTGCAGAATAACATTTAGAAACCAAAGTTTGGGCATCAGGAGTGCCCACTGCTATGGAGATGTCATTGCTCTTAGGTACTTTAGTGGCTAAAGCTAGGAAATGTTTTAAAAGAGAAAAAAATACATTTGGATTGATATTTCTCTGAAGTATTAATTGGTTATAAGATCTTTTCTCTTGTTTGTTAGAAATTCAATTAGGGTGATACTTTTAAGTTTATCTAAAAACCTTTCCTCTTAAAAATCTTAAAATCCCTTTGTTCTCTTACTCTTACGTCTCCAGAGGGAGAGGGGACAATGGCATTAACCTCATGTTACTTGAGGAAAAAAAAAAACAGCACTCACAAAGGTGAGATAAGTTGCCCAAAACAACCGTACTTTAACTGTGTACACTCCTGCTGAAATATGTATACTCCTTCTGTATGGGAAGGGATCACTGGAGGTATCTCTTATATGTTGTTGTAAGCTCTTTTCATATCATTCATTTTCTATGTATCTAAAATACACTTTTAATATTGCCAGTATTTATAATTTATTCTGATTGCTTTCAGGTGCAGCTAAATCAAGTCCAGCAGCTAAACCAGGATCCACACCTTCTCGACCCTCATCAGCCAAAAGGGCTTCTTCCAGCGGCTCAGCATCCAAATCCGATAAAGATTTAGAAACGCAGGTCATACAGCTTAATGAACAGGTAATGCATCAGCTCTGGCCATGCCTCTAGGAGCAGTGATGTGTGTAAGAGGTAGGGGGCCTAGGATCCCCTAGGACTGGGGTAAGGGAGGGAAGGGTAAGGAAGAATCCTTGGTTTCAAGTAAGTGAGAATAAAAAGAATTGTTCGAAGACAAAATCAGTAGCCCATGATGAATAAAAAGTGTTAGTCACAAATCTCAAAGCTGTACATTAAGATGGGGCAGATGGCTCAGCCTTGCTGCAGACTTCAGGCTACCTTCCCCTCCCCTGCTCCTCAGGGCTGTCATGAGCTCCAGGCTAGACCGTAGCCCATCCTGCCCACTTCTGGCCATTCTAGATAGTGCTGCATTAGGGTGAGTCTGCCTCCCTCTCTTTTTAAAGGCTGGGTCAGGGTTAGTCTGTCTCCCTCCCACTCTCTTCTTTTTTCCCTTCTTCCTTTCTTTCTTCAGCTATTAGTAGTTGAGCTTATTCTATATGAAAGATATTATGCTTAATGCTGGTAATATAAAGGTAGAGGTAAAGGTAGAGGTAATATAAAGGTAAAGGTAATATAAAGTCCTTCATAGAACTTGGAGATAGCAGTTGCACACAGTAAGTTATTACACAAGCAAAACAAAAAACCTGATACTTCCCACAATGGCAGAAGTTGGGTGCTGCAGGAGCACCGAACCCAATATTTGGGGGATCTGAAAGGCCACAATTGTGTTTTAAGTAGAAGAGCTTTCCTTTTAATTTAATATTCCTCACAGTTATGGTAAAATCTAACTAGCTCCACTGTCTTTGAAATTTTCATTATAAAATCTTAGGTACTGCTCATCTTTCCTAAGATTATATGTAGCTTAAAAGTAATAAAAGCAACGGGTAGTGGAGGGCCCATCGAGGAGAGCCTTTTATCCTGGCTACCCTGCCGCTATGAGAGGAGCCTTTACTTCAGGGCCCCAGGCTGTTCCCAGCCGCTCACTGGGCCCGTCGTGGTGATTAATCTTATTCTTGATGAGCCAGCAAGAGTTTAAAAACAGCTTTTGTGATAATTGTATATTTGTAATCAAGAATCTAGTTTAATGGAGGCAGTTTCTTAGCTAGGGTGTTTCTTTACAATTCTGATCACTTTATGGAAAAAGGTATAAAAACAAGCCAGCCAGCAGGTAGGACTTGGATTTGGAAACTAGAATGTTCTAATTACCTGCTGATTCTCAGTTTGAGCCCTGTTTCCAATAATGACTTCTTCTCAATTAAAAGGCAGTAAGGACAGTCATAATGAACCTTGGTCCACATGCCTCAGGCTCCAAGAAAATCAGAGTAGACCTAAAGGCTGTAATGCCTTGGACCTAAAGTTAGTCCTCCCATATCCATGGGTTACCACATCTGCACATTCAAGCAACCAAGTATTGCAAATATTCAAAATAAAAAATAGCAATACAAACATAAAAGCTAATGCAAATTAAAAACAGTACAACATAACTTTACATTGTATTAGGTATTATAAGTAATGTAGAGATAATTTAAAGTATACAGGAGTATGTGCGTAGGTTGTATGCAAATACGATGCCATCTTGTGTCGTCTTATATCAGGGACTTCAGCATCCATGGGTTTTCATATCTGAGGGACATCCTGGAATCAGTTCCTCTCAGATACCAAGGCACAACTGTAGAACTCTTTTTCCTTAAGGAACCCAAATTCTTTTGGTATCTTTCTTATCTTGTGTTTCTTCATGACTCCTCCCTCTCTTCCCCGTCTGCCACACCCAATGTCCCACCTCTCCAGCCCAAAGTATAACCACGTGGAAACCTTGAGGTTCTCTCCCGCTTATAGCCTGAACCGCCCAGCCCCACTTCCCCTCCTTGGGGCTGGCTGTAGGCTCCCGCTAGCTCTCCAGATCACACACAGAGCCCCATCCCCAGGGAACTCAGACCTCTAAAATGCCTCCACTAAACCATGCTACCATCCACAATGCCACTCAGAGAACCGAGTGAGAAGAGAGAGGAATGGTCCAGTGCCGCCTTCCTGTTATAATCCTTTCATTACTTCCCAAAGGCCTGCCTACCCATTTCTGCCCCCAACACCTTCACACCGAGGAATGTGCCTGCCCCTGTCTGTCCCTCAGAAGGAAGACACACCCTGAATTCTGAGTCCTTCAATCAGTATTACTGAGCACTTACTCCAAATTTATATCCGTGGTTCACTGTTGACGTTCCCTCCTTTTTCTGTCTTGGAGCCAACAGGATGCCCCCTGAGCCTGGTAGGGGGCCCCACAGGCATCATGGTGTTGGAACAAAGAACACTCGGGCGAGGAGAGGCTGAGGGGAGACCCTGATGCTGAAGGGTGAAGCACAGTCATCACTGAGAAAGAGACAAGTGCCATAAACTTAGAGGAGTCTCATTTGCTTGGCCTCCTGCATTTTCTCAGGCAATTTCCCATGATGCACTAAAGAAGTACCACTATGCTAGACCATTCCCATGATAGAAATGAATCAAAAGATTTAGGAAAAGTCATAAAGAAAGTAATTAGGGACTCGTTCTGTATAGTGGGTTAGCCAACCAGAAGTGGGTTGGAGTCAGTGGATTAGCCAACTGGAAGTAGGTTGGTCTTCACTCAGGGAGCGTGGGTGGGGCCAGGGATGGGTGTCGATTAGCCCAGGCAGAGACTATAGCCATCACTGAAACAGCAAGGCCTGCAGGAACCTGCAGTCTGTGGCCACACTGGGAGGAGTTAGAAGAATGGTAAGAAGAGTGCTGCTTCTCATTTTCTAAGATCATCTACAGCATCTCCTTCATTGCTTAAGCATCTGCCACAACCCAAGAGGGATGAGGCTGGCATTGGTCTTTGTGAGGGGGACTATGACAGTGGAATTTTGCTTGCCAATTGATCTTTCATCATGTAAGTTAGCTAGTGTTGGTTTTTACTAGGGAATGTTGGTAGTGGCAGCTGTTACCTAATGCATGTGGAATATCACTGAAGCCTGATTTGCACTAAAGGGTTGTCTGGAAAAGCCTCAGCTATGTGTTCATTGTGCAGAACAAAGCCCTAGGGAGCCAGACAGACCTATTTTCGTGGGTTGGATGTGTCCTTGCCTGGTACAGGGGGCTGGGGGGTGGTGGCACATCTAAGCTGCCACAGATCCATCTGCTGGCACTAGCACAGGGTTGAGATGGATTTTATGTCCAAACCTGGGGAGAGGTTGGTTTGTTTTAAAGCAGGAAAGGATTTCTAGAATAAGAGTTTTCTTTTTTCTGGAATTTGCTGGTCACCTTCAGTTTTTTGTACATCTTACAAATGTGCAAGCTATAGTATTGATAGAAATGAGTTAAAAGCAAACTGGTTCTCCACTGCTTTGCAAGCAGCCACATGGGAGTGTCAGTGAGGGTAACCCTGAATCTACAGGATGGATATGGTTTGCCAGGTGCACAGGAAGAGGATGGACGCTGCATGGGCTCAGTGTGTGTTTGGATGAATCAGTAATTCCAGATGGATAAAGCATACACAAAGGCCCAGAATTATTAGAAGGAGAGAGGAGGAAATTTGCATTCCAAATGTAATTTTTTGAAATTCTATTAGGGGTGATTTTTAAGATAATGACAGAGAGATTTTACCTAAGGAGGGCCATGAAAGACTTAATTTACCACCTGAAGCATATACCCTACATAAAAATAAGCAAAGGGTTTAAACAAATGGGGATCCTCAGAGACCAGGAACGGGGTAATACTTTGGGCCTGAGTGTAGCTGCTGCGCCTGTAGGACTATGGTAGACTGAGATTTGAAACCAGATCTAGTCACAACCCCGTGAGGGTTTCTTTAGCTCTGGGTGTCCGAGTTCTTGGACCCTCTTTTGACCACTGCCTCCTCCCTTCACTTGGACTGTTTTGTAGCCACCCTGAGAAGCTGCACAACCCTGGAAACTCTGAACCAGGATAGAGGGGAAGAAAGAGGAATGAGGGCTACTGTGGTGAGGGAATAGGCCTTCCTTGCCCTCCTGCCTTCCCAGTGACGTACCCAAAGCCCGAACTAGAGAAATTGAGACAGATCCACTCAGCCAGGCTTTGGGTCTTACCCAGTTTTCCTCGTGTCACGAACCCTCAGTTTCTCCCTGGAGAGCGTTTGTCTAATGTGGCTCAGTATCATTTGTGAAAGGGTCTAGCTAAGGGTGGCTTCCATGTAAGTGATCTAAGGGAGGGAGAGTCCTCAACATAAAACTAAATAGCCATGCTTACAGCCTCTCTCTTCTGCTTCTCTTTCCTCCTCCCATTCTCCATTTCCTGCAGAAGATGAACAAGTATTTCAGTCTGTTCAGGCCGCTAGAGCAGAGTACTGTAGACAGGGTGGCTTATAAACAACAGAAATTTACTTCTCACAGTTCTGGAGACTGGGATGTCCAAGATCAAGGCGCCAGTAGATTCAGCGTCTGCTTGAGGCCCCATTCTTCATAGATGGCACCTTCTCACTGTCTTCACATGCTGAAAGGATGAATGAGCTCGCTTGGGCCTCTTATCAGGGCACTCATCCTATTCATAAGGGCTCTAACCCCATGACAGCCACCTCCCAAAGGCCCTACCTCCTAACACCATCACCTTGGGTGTTAGGATTTCAACATATACATTTTGAGGAGATACAAACTTTCAGACCATAGTAAGAAGTTAGAGGAAAGATATGTTCCAGCCTATGTTAGCAGGAGACGAAAGCTCACTTCCAGCCTGCAGGGAACCGCACAAGCAGAAGGACCACTCTGTCCCTGGTTAATAAACGCTCAGTTGCCTGAAGGGAATGACCAGAGTGCTGTGGAGAATTGGACGTTTTGGCCCAGGGTCAAGCTCCAGACAACAGCCCTGTTGTTTCTCCCTCAGACTTACACATTGGTTATTTCTGCTTCTCTCTCTCTCTCTCTTTTGGGTTTTATTCACAGGAATTGCTGGTCACGTCTTATACTATATTTTGGGTGGTTTTTTTTTCTTCACTCTCACTCCCTTGCAGGTACATTCATTAAAACTTGCCCTTGAAGGCGTGGAAAAGGAAAGGGATTTCTACTTTGGGAAGTTAAGAGAGATCGAGCTACTCTGCCAAGAACACGGGCAGGAAAATGATGACCTCGTGCAGCGACTAATGGACGTCCTGTATGCTTCAGAAGAACACGTAAGTGTGAGGAGCATGTGACTCCTGTGTTCTAAAATGACTCTCTTGGTCAAAACACAGTAGATCAGCACGCCTTAGAATACTTCCCCAGGACCTCAATGAGAATTACTGCTCAGCCAAGTGCACTTGATAGTCCCAAAGGAATAAACATCGTTATCATCATGATCTATTGACCCATGCCTGTGGGACAGGCAGTCATAAATTAATCTGGGAAGAGATGGGTGGGGTGGGGAAGGCTTTGACAGAAAAATATGCTTATGCAGCCAAACTGCAAGTGGTCTGCAGCTCTCTGAGCAAATGAGCATTAAGAATTTGTATACAGATTCCTCCTTCTTCGTGCAACTACAGAGTGTAGTTAAAGGAGAAAATAATCTAGATGCTTTTCCCATCCCCAGAAGCCCCATAATTGACTGTTTTTATTTCATAGCTGGTTGTCTTGGTTACTCATTGCCAGGACAGACTAGAGCTGTGGGACAGCCACATGCACACCTCCTTTATGGGGAGGAGCTGCCACCAGAGTTGCTATTCACAAGTGCTGCTATTCACAAGTGCTGATGGAGACCCAGGATGTGGCTGTGTCAGGGTGATGAAAAGCAGATGTGAGAAATGGAGGAGGAATAAGAATCTAGGAAGCAAGGAGAGAAAGGGGGGGCAGGATGCATGGCAGAGACTGAGGCAAGGCACCCCGGGTCTGCCAGTGCCAGGAGAGAGAGGCCCAGCAGCCAGAGGTGGAGGTGGGAGCCTGATGTGGCTTCACCTTCCACAGAGCCAAGTTGAGGGGTTGGGGTGTCCAGCTTCTCTTATGCCAGGCTGATGCTAGTGGAAGTGTCCCGGTCTCTGGGTGTTCTGAGCCTGTGATGTTCTGAGGGCCTCCAGTGGAGTTGTATGTGTTGATATTTCTATAGGACGTAGCAAGCCATCAGCAAGTTTACTCTCTTATTCCAGCTGAATCCCAGGCAAATGTTTACTCCATTTATGCCTCAAAATACTAGCAGTGAAATTCTCCTAAACTGTAAGGCACTGTATCTGTAGTTTGGAAGCTCTTTATCACTTTTTTTTTTCACTTCTTCCAAATATTTTGGTTTAAATTATTTATTGGTTATCAATAGCTCAGAATTTGAAGCACTGATAATCCACCTGGTTTCCATGATGGCTTCATAAAATATGGTTCTCAGTATTTTCAGATCTGATGGAAGAAACCAGAGACTGATTTGTAGTATGTCTGCAGCTGCCACAGTGTCACATATATGACGTCCTGTGTGTACAGAGTGCTTGCCCTCTGTAAGCACTAGATGGACTATGGTTATTCTCTTCACAAGCTTATTTGAGGCTAAATCAGCTGAGATCTCCACAGTGCCGTGAGACTGAGTGAATGGCGCTGCTGTCTGCGATAACGCCTGCTAGTGGGAATAAGGCCGGCGTGCAGGATCAAATCTTCTTCCCAGCCCTGCACTTCAAACGGGGAAACCCTGAGTCTAACCTCATGCCAGATTTTGTCCCAAGAGGGAGTCCATGTGCAGGAGCACTGTCCGACAGTGAACTCCAAATGAAGTGTTGGAGAGGTCCACTGAATTCCCGGCTAAGATAGGTGGACAGCCTCAGGCAAGAGCTCTTGCCTCCTGGGTGTGATTTCCAGGGGGTCTACCTAGATGACCGCACTCAGTTTCTGTTCTGCCATACCCATCACCACCCGACCCCACACACACATACATCCCAGCACCACCTTGCCGCCATCTGGATTCAGAGAGCCATTCCTGCAATGTACATGCAACTAAAATGCAAGCACCCCAAGAAGAAATAACACTTTAAGGCCTCATCATTCATTACGACTAAATAATAAGTTTAGCAGACACCTCTTCTGAGACACCTGGTTGGGGTTTGAGGTAGAAGGGTCTAGGACTTGACGTATATTAGCTTATTAGCTCCTATAATTCTCTAGAGAATCCTATTAGGTAGCTATTGTTGTCATCCCATTGTACAGATGAGGGAAACTAAGGCAGCAGAGAGGTTGAATAACTTTCCCAAGTCTAGGAGCAGAATAATTTCCATTTGAACCCTGAAATCTGAATCCTGAGTTTATGTTCTCCCTTCTCCAAGTCTGAGGCACCTTTTAAGTGCTATTATGACAGTAGTAATGGCTAATACTGATTGAGCATTTAGCATGTGCTAGGGATTGTATTCATGTACTACGTAGATTACTGACCTTAACCACATCCCTGTGAGGGTGAGTAATTACTTATCTACATTTTACAGATGAAATTACTAATCCAATGGCTCATAGTTAATAAGCTCCAGCACTAGGATTTGAACCCAGGTTTATCTAACTCAGAGGCTAAAATCATAAGGACTGAGTTACCTCCCTCGCTGAGTATTGGGTACCATGGAGCAGGGAGGAAACGAACATAGTACTAGTTGGGGAAAGCCTCAAGATTAACTGTCTACTTGACAGTCTTCAGGTGAACACGCCCTGTATGTGAAGAAGAAAGTTTCCAAATTTTTACGTGGGTTTTCTCTAAATTACTCCCCTTACCTCGTTTTGTTGATTTTCACCTTCAAAAGCCTAGTTGTGGCCTCTTTTTCTGGGCATTCATCTGATTTTAAATCAGCATCCAGAAAGAACTTCAGTTTTCTTCTAGCCAGTTTGTAACTTTTTTAAACCCACTTTGTTGTTGTATCTCTGGCACTGTGCTGACATCATCAAATAGATTTAAGGGAAGGAAGAGAGAGGGAAAGAGACAGAGGCATTGCCCTGTAAGTATATGCTGGGGAGTACCCAAAATTCAAGAAGAGAATTACTCAGAGTAACCAGGCAGTTGAATCTGGCAGAGAAAACAGCCTTAACATAAATTGCATGTGTGGGTTACCAGAGCAAGATGTTCAAATGCAGTTACTGGCTTAATTTTTCTAGTTCCAGGATATTTTTATTGCAACTTTGTGTCTGCAAAACTCCTAAAGAGACACATCAGGCTATACTGAGTTTTCTACAGAGAGTAAGCCGTTTGATCTGGAATATGCCAGGTGTCCTTGTTTGGAATGTGACAAGACCCATTTGTTTAAACCTTGGTTTTTATGCAGAAAGTAAAGGAAGGCTGCAGTGGGCCTGGACGCCGTGCTGGGTGCTTTCCATATCCTGTGCATGCATGACTCTGCCGAGAGGCTCAGGAGCAGCTAGATACTCTCCTTTCTGCCCCCTAGCACTCCACCTCCCAGAGGTCCAAGAAATCATCCTAGATATCTTAAAGCCTCCAAGCATTTTCATTTCTTCCTGAGAATATGGAATCTGGTTTCTCTGGAACCACCCAGAAGCACATAGCCAGTCCTACACTGGGGGAGTGAGCCTTCCTAAAGCTGTACCCTTGCCTGCCTTCCTCTATGTCTGTGGTCTGGAAAAGCAACGGTTTTGAAAAACAATGTGCTTAGTGGTTACGATGCCATCATACACCACTGCCCCCATCTCTGGGAATCCTGCTTTTGCCCCACTGTGCTTTCCCCTGACGTTGTGTCCTGTTTTCTGGCCAGCCCCACACTTGTGTGATGGGTAGACTTGCACCCATGTGCAGGGATGATGTACATGGCGTCTGAGAGGAAGTGCCAGCAGTTTGTTCATGATGCTGTTGGTACAGCTGTGTGTACAGAGCTGAGATGGCTCAGATGCCTGGTGGTCTGCCTTTCCCAGAGCCCTCCTGGAGCTAGAAGGCCAGGTTGCAGCACATGCTGTTCAGCTAAACATAGATGGACATGCTTTGCTTTGACATTTGAGGTAGGAGTATTTGCTGGGGAGATCTCTTCCCCTGAGTGATTACTTAACACTCTTATTTGGTGATGATTGGCCTCTGATTCTTATATTTAAGCCATCCCAGAATATGATGTTTGGAAGATGTGAAAATCCAGGTGGGAGTTTTGAGCAGAAAATCAACAGAGGTGGTTCAATTCCCAGTTGTAGAGACCTAATGGAAGTTTCCAGAGCAGATACTTATTCTTATTATGTTTTCCCCTGATACGTAACTTGGAGCCACAGGAGTCTGGGCTGAGGCATTGGCTACCTGCTCCCTGTGGATTCTGTCAGCTGAAGGGCACCGGCTTATGAACAGTTACTTGTTTCCTGCAGGGACAGGCTGTGCTTCTGTCACTGGAGGGCCTCTTGTCACTGGACTAAGTGCTGGCTATAGAAAAAGACCCAACCCTACCTCAGAGGAGCTCCCAGTCCCAGTAAGGGAGACAGACAGGGACATGACTAACTGGAATATGTGTCAGATGATGACAAATGTGATAATGGAGACATAAATAAACTTGCGTGGGGAGCAGATAAAAGCCGCCTGGAGGACCACGCAGAGACTTCACAGCGAAGATGGCATTTGTGTTGGATGTTACAGGGTGACTGGGAACATCAACAGCTATAGAGCTAAGGTAGGGAGAAACTGCATGAGCAAAGCAGAGAAGAAAGACCAGCAGCCACAGCTGGCATGGTGGCAGGAGACAAGGCTGCAGGGTGGTGCCTTCCACAGCTAGGAAGCCAGGAGCTGTTGGAGCTTCCTGATGGGCCTTCCTCTCTCCTTTGCCCCCATTTTCCTCCCACAGTGGCCTAGAGCCTTCTTCAATACCATCTTCCAGTTTGCCTCTCTATCTAATGATTATAAGGAAACTGAAGAATGATAGTTTTCTTACAATCACTCACAGCTCAACGGAAAGATGTGAATAGATTGATACACACATATTAGAATTATTAGGTGATGCTCTGGTGCATTAGTCTCATATTTGGTATAGGTTTCGCCTGGCCTCCTACTTAGACATGGGTTTAAGTTCTTCATTCTCGTATAAGGCATAGAAAAAGATTGTTTTTTCCTGTGAGCCTGCAATAGCATTGTGTGGGCTGTGAGCTCTCAGTTGTGATTTGTAACACCCCAGAATTACAGATGTGTTCTGCCAGACTCTCAGACTGCCTTAACTTGCAGGCCAAGCATGAGCAATCCATTGATAAATTGGGAGCTTTGCTGGTATTTCCCAGTGAGAGTTGTCTGGGGTCCACAGTTCCTGCAGATGCATGACATCACAGAGGGGTCCTGTGACTGAGACTTAAGCTGGATGTGCATGAGAAGCAGCTGCCCTGGGCATCTGGAAGCCTCAGAGCCATAGACAAGGCCAGCAAACCTGCTGCCTTGTTGGATGTGTTTGGAAAGGAGGCCTAGCCTAGTGTCTTCCTGGCCCTCTAGTTTATTACAGGCTCAATGATTACTTGAATCTAGGTCTTTCAACTTTAGCTCCATTAGCCCACAATAAACTCCCAGTTGTGACGTGAGCAAATGAGAATTTCTGCAAAATGTAAAACAGATCCTCATTTCTGAAATCTTCTTTTCAGCAGTCTAACATGCACAGAAACAATTATATAAAGAAAAGCGTACTTTAGACCAGCTGAAATTTGAGCAATACAATATGGAAGACACCACACTCACGTTCAAGAGTTAGGATGCTGAATAAAACAACATAACTCACCGTGGGGGGCTCAGAGCCCGGCTGGAGAGACAGATGTGTAGCCATCCAGCAAGAACACACGCGGGACTGTGGTGCGCCTTCTCACCGAAGCAGAAACTGAGGATAGGAAGCTTGGAGAGGGAAGCCATTATCTCGGGGCTGCAGGCAGTGAGAGAGGCTTCAGGGAGGAGTGACTTTCTCATAATTTAGAGGAGCATGTGGCGGGACACACAGCTGGGAGTTCCCAGCCCACCATTCTTGTTAAACTCCCATGAATGTTAGTTTCATTCTTCTCCCTTGGATGAGAGGAGAGCACTGGCTTAGGAAGGCCAGTAACTGTTTCTTGTCCTGCGCTGGCCCAAGAAGAAGTTCTCTCCTGCTCCCCTGAGCATGTCTGGCCACACTGTCGGTGAGGCACTGACTCTGAGCTGAGAGGACCAGCCTCACGTGTGCCAGGCAGAAGGCAAAGCAGTGTGCAGAGGAAGTGCCAAGAGCACAGCTGCTGTGATGCCCAGGGGTCTGGGGTCGATCCAGCAGAAGGGGAGTAAAGAGGGGATCAGGGCTCTGAGATCTCCCTGAGGTCAAAGAGCACCTGCAATTAAGGAATTCGGGAGTGCAAGGGTCAGGAAGACACATGATGTGATCAGAGAGAGCAAGAGATTGGGCCTAACGTTCCAGAAGTGGAGCTAGTTCTAGGTGGTGAACACAGGGTGGTCATGGAGGGTAGGGAGAGCTCACATTTGCTGAATAAGGGGCCTGTCGGCACAGTAAGAGACAATGCCAGATTTTTCCCCAAGTTTTCAACACAATGTCACTGTCTACTGTTGGTTGACACAGAAAGGGTTACTTTTTTAAAAAAATTACTTGCACTTCTAGAATATATTCCAGAGTTCTCCCACTAAGAAATAATAATCACAGCTCACATTTCTATTTACCATGTGCCAAATACTCTTCTAGGCACTTTACCTATTTTAACTCATTAACTCCTCTGTTGGATTCGAGGAGTCCTTTGATTCATTGACTAATGAAATGCATTGTAAATGCTCCTACATGGATACCTTATCCCCAGCTTTACAGGTGAGGAAACTGGGGCCCAGAGCAGTTAAGTTCTAGACCCAAACCCACACAGCCTGTAAATAACAGAGCTGGGATGTGAACTTGAGTCCATGTTGTAACCTTGACATTCTACTTACTGCCTCTCAGAAAATAAGTGGCTCGTGACCTTGGCTGATAGTCTGATAGTCTCAGTCATTCATTCTTGAATCCACTGCAATTTGTTCCTCTCAACACAACATGGATTGAGTCTTACATAAGAAAGATGTGGCACCGAGAATCCTATCCCTGACCTCAGTAACCTCAGCATCCAGTGGGTGGGGCCAAAAGGGTCAAGACAAGATTCCAAATCAGTGTCATAGCAGAGGAAGAAAACAAATGCTGCAGGAGAAGAGAGAAGGAATTCTGGCTCAGTGATCATGCCATATTTGAAGTGGCTAAAGATGGGTTTGTCCTAAGCTCCAAGGAAGAGGGGCCCGACAGACAGGGAAGGGCTTGGGCAGTTCAGTGCTCAGGAGCCAGCGTGCCAGGTGTGCGAGGCATGGGCACTTCCGTATGTCCCAGCACATGCTCCAGACTGCATCACAGAAGCTGTGTGCCCTTACTGAGGGAACAGGGAACTCCTTTGATTAGCCATGCTCCCTCAGCTTGGGTAAAAGCAGCAAATATTTTGTGTGAGTTCAGAAAATGAATGAATGTGCAGATACGGCTGACTGAGGCTAGTGCTCCCTGGAGTTGGTGTTCATGCCATGCTTCACTGGGTTAGATAAAGGAATAAATAGGGCTGTTTATTTCTAAATAGTGGGAAGAACAATTCACCTATCTGATTCTCAGTTGATAAACATAACGTAAGCCAAAAGGGCCCCAAGCAGTCTAAGTAGATGTCCCAAAGTCCTTGAGCTAAAGCTCCTGAGCTCCCTCATTGGGAGGGGCCTCTTTGCCTGGGACAACCCATGAAATGTGGCTGCTGTCCTTTCCTTAGCCTGGGAACCTCTAACAAACACTGCTGCTCTGGTATCTAAGCCTACATCAGGTTAGTAACATAACAAAGGGTCTCCCTCAGGGCGACACTACCGAGCAAGAAGAATGACAGCAAGGGAGGGACTAGGAAATGGAGCAAAAGCCCACATCCCTATCCATTAGTGAGGAGTGACACCCCTCACCAACATACCATGGAGGCCAGGGGTGCTGCTTTTATATTACAGCAGCTTTACTCATGGTTGTCATGATGCTCTTGGATCATTGTGTTTGGTTTACTCTTTTACAAAGGTTAGGAAAGTATGCCATGTATTCTAAGAAGATTTCCTTCCAAAACAAAATAGTTGGGTGCCTAAAGCCTGACGACTGTGCTTCCTAGAATGATCTGTTCTTTGATCACACGGGGAAGCTAAGGCGCCCCTGCATATGTATCGGACACCGGAAGCTGGGAGACGTTTGCATGGCGAGTTGTGCCTAAGCCTGGTGCCCTCCACAGCCTTGAGACGCCATGCTGGCAGTGGCAATGGGCTGGAATGCTGCAGGGCCCCATTCCCAGTCAATTATCTCAGCTGAAACTTCTCCCCTGCCCACAGGAGGGCCACACAGAAGAGCCGGAAGCAGAGGAGCAAGCCCACGAACAGCAGCCCCCGCAGCAGGAAGAGTACTGACCCACCGCGGCTGCTCTTGACACTTCCATTGTGCGTGGGAACGTTTCTTCTGGAGAATTGGAACATGTGTGGCCCCAAGCTCAACAGAAACCAGTTGTTCCCAATCTGCCGTTACCATCAACGCACTGTTGCATATGCCAGCCACTGCGCTTGGTTCCCATTTTCTTTGCCAAGGTGTATTAGTGGACGGCCCTCTGGCCACCTACCCGAGAGATCGTAGGGTCACATACATCCAACTTCACCACTTGGCTGCTTGAGATTGGTTCTGCTCTTTTCTTCATTTCTTTCCAGAACAACTCTTTCCCACCCCAACACCACTGCCACCACCCCTCTTTTTATCCTGGTGTGAAACAATGGTAATTTGATATATGGTATTTATATTGGCATTTTTCAACCCAGTGTCACTAGATGTCACACACATTTGTGGTGCTTTGATGTTTGCAAGTCTAACCTCTGAACATAAATTTGGTCAAATAATTGGAACAAAGGGAAACAGATACTTGATATGAAAGCCATAATGACGGTGACTTGTGTCGTGGGGGAAAACATAAGGTCATTTTCTCCCTCTACTCACAATACTAAAGGGAAAAAATGGATTCAAAGCTAGGATTTCAGGGCCCAGCAGTGTTCCTCCATCAGCATGTTAGACAACTACACAGTATGTTGTTAGTTTTGAAAGACATTCACTCAAGGAAAACACCATCTCAACTTTGCCCTCTCACCATGTCCCTTGCCCCCATGTAGCCCATTTCCCAGGTTATGCTGTTTTCTTTCTCAGGGTCCTCTTTGGTGGGCAGCCACTCCCCGAGATGTTGCCATCAGTTTTCTGCAGTCCAAAGAGGGTCTGGTTAGGTACAGGTCTTCCTGCCTCATTCCTCTTCCTCTTTGTGTAGGTTTCAGCCACAAAACTGTCATTCACTCTAGGGGACCCCTACTAAAGGGTAACTTCAGGTGTGCAGCCCTGAGCTCCAAGGCTCTGCACCATGCCACACACTTGCTGTAAGGCTAGAAGTGAAGACCTTATTAATAGGAGCATAATTGCAAGGGAGAATCATGGTTCTGCAGTCTGGTGTAGACACTGGAATAACAGCACAGAAAAATCTATGATTCCCAATATCTTCTAGAATAAAGAATTTTCCCTCTTTAACACAAGGGCCCTCCTTGTCATTGACCTTAGCTAAACCATGGCAATTCATAAATAGAGGAAACATTAATGAATTAAAAGCATTCCTTATTTTTTAACTAATATTTGCACATTTTCTTAGTCTCTTTCCAAGTCTTTGCCTCTTCTTTTTCTTTATTTTTATTTTTTCCTTTGACAGATGGTATCCCTTCCTGGATCATTCATTTCACCTTGGTTTCTAACTTTAGGTTTACTTTCACTTGTTATTTGACTTAGCAGGTGCAACAAAAACAAGAAACAAATGTGCCCACCCCACTTTCCGCTTAACTGAAAAGCTTAAAATAAATTTCTGAATTATGTATCCTGAAGCTTTGAAATTTCTTTATTAATCGATGAAATATGAATTCTAAATTCTAGCATTGAAGCTTTTCACCAAAAGAAGTCTCTCCAAAATAAATCTTTTGCAGCAAAGTGATATTTATTATGTGGAAAAGATGGCTTGTATTTTTGAGATTATTACAACACACTGTGCAGAATTAGACAGATGTTCTGTGGTGTTTGGTTTCCCTTTCTTCTCTCTCCTGCTCACTCTGCATTATAGCGGCAGCTTATTTCTCTAAGGCTGGACAGCCTGGCTCTCGGCAGTGACGTCCTCCCACACCTGGTCACAAGTAGTAGTGGCTGTGCTATACACAGCATCATGCTTAACAGCGTGTTGCCCTTCTGAGCCTGTTGTACTCACTGATCTCTTTAAAAACAAAAAATAGCTCTTGTAAAAGATCACAGTAACTCTATGCACCTGATACTGCAGTGGTTCCTAGGCCATTCTTCATCTGCTCTGGACATCTCAGTCATACCCAATGCTCAGTGGATCATGACCAAACTCCTGTCATGTGGATGCACGTGAATGGGTAGCAGGGAGTCAGGATCCTGCCTTCTCCAGCAACCCCTTACTGCTGTATAACTTGCATAAGCCTCCCTGGTGACTCGCAGGAACCGCTCCATTGCCCTCCAGCTCCCCAGCCTTCTCAGTTATATAAACATGCTGGCCAGATCTCTTAGCCTGCAAAGAGAACTTTCCCCAGTCACCATAGACCATTCTCCTTCCTGAAGGCTTGGGGCAGACCATTCGTTTATTTAGAGAAGAGCTATACATTCTTCTTTCTGGTCCCATCTTAAACGTCTTCTGTTGTGCTGCACCCCAGATGGTGTCTCAGATGCTTTGGGGAATCTTTAACAGCTGAATTTGAGTCAGTCCTCTTAGGCTGCACCTCCAGCCTCTGCAGATCCCCCCTCATTTCCCATGGATGGTGGGACCCCATTATTCTCTCATCTTGGCATTCAGGGAACACTTTCCTTAGCGGCCCCTGGTCACATGTCATCGGGCTGGGCAGGAAGCGTCCCTGGGTGCCTGCTCCACTTCTCCCTCTCAGGAAGCCCAGTTTCATCCTTAGTCCCCCCTCGTGCCCGCTGTCGGCTGGTTATAGCACTTCCACTGCTACTGTCAGATAGGAAGTGATCGAAGCAGGGGGCAAAGAGAAAGCCCATATTTGTTCTAAGCAGAAAAGCAGGAAAAAAAAAGAAAGAAAGAAAAACACCTGTTGACCTGAGAGAAGTAAATTCCAGAAGGGAACCAAGAACTCTTCCCTTCCCTGGTGAGTATTTCCATTATTCCGTTAAGGTTTAATATGCATTCAGATTACTTTTACTAAATAGTACACCATAAAGCTTTTGTTATATATTAAATGTAAACTGAAAGGAATGTAAACATATGTATTGTTAATTATAAATATAGATAAGTAATGACATAATAGATGAAAAAGTCTTATTCAGATGTATCACATTCATTTTACATTACCCACCTATTGTCGCATGGTAGAATAGTTTTTTGTCTCTGAATATGTGAATAACTTGACTTGCATTGATCTTTTTACATATTTAATAAAAAAAAAAGTATATGTTAAAATCTGCCTGGAGTTACAGATTCTTAAATTTTTATGCTGAAGCTTCCCTTTTCAGTCAGCATGTGAATAGGAATAGATTTGTGTGGATTTACACATCTACCCACATTTTATTATGATTTCCCCGGGGCGGGGGTTGTCTTTGTTTTTATTGATGGCCAATGTTGTTAACAAGAGTTACAGACTCGTATTTGATATCAAATGTAGCAGCTATAATACCTTTTAAAAACTTTACCAAAAAAAAAAAAAGACATAAAGAGAAAACATTCCCTTGGGAAACATTCCACCTGCAAGCAAAGAGAATCCTAGCTCCTGCAGGTCCAGCATACTCCATCTGGACAAGACAGTGCTGGGCAAATAGGAAACTGTGGGAGAAGCAGGCAGATGTTTCTAAGTACAGCTTTGTGGCAGAATGACCTGCTTGACAAAAACCCTTTGAATAAGTGTTTGTTGACTTTAAACGGCAATGATTTATCGACATGAGCTATAATTGTAATAACAATTTAACAGATACAGGAATAGGTGAAAAGAGAAATGTATTTCAACTGGCCCAGTAATCACCTGTGGAGACTGCAGAGCAGGCCACACTGGGATGCAGACGTTACCCTGGAGCCTGCAGGTTACTGGGCTTCAGCTAATACCCTTTTCACCGTGAAGAGTGCCAGCCTTCCCTACGCTGCTTCCAAGCACCACCTAGAGGCCAGTTTGGTTTCTCTACTGTCCTTTGGCCACTATTTTCCAGTCACTTGCCTTTAGGCACATTTCTATTAAAATAAGTGGGAAAAAAACAGAAAGCAAAGATGTTACCCCTCTTCTCCATCTACATTCATTTCCTCCGAAGGTACACTTGTGACAGAAGTTTGTGAGCCATTACCTGGGTTTGAAATCTCATGCTCAAAGTACATGTGTGTTTCCCATTTAATCCACGAACTCTGGGGTTTTAAACACTTGATCTTAGATATTTATGCACAAAAATACATGTGATTCATCTTACAAAATGTACACTGGTGGACTCTAGTAAATCTGTCACTGATGGTTCAAAGGTGGTGAAATAACATGCTTGTTCTATTTTATTAAATCTGACATCATTTCTAAAAATTTGTTGCTTCTGGTACTATGGATAGGCTCAAGTCCAGAGACACCCCTTCCCAAAAAAGTTAATGGAATTCCATTGAATTTGAGTTATAAAATGCCAGTTCTCTAAAACACACATAGACAACTTGGTTTCTGACTTGTTTTATTCCTTTTAACTGCTAGAACACAACTATGATCATTAATTAAGGCTGCTATCACTAGTAATAACTTTTACTGACCCAGTTTCTCAGCACTGAGGCAATGTTGCCAAATAGCACAAATGATGGATAAAAACATCTCCGTGGATGTCTAATAGCTCTTGTCTTGCCAAACTAGGAACTCATAAAAGATGTTTTCCACTCATTAGAGGAATCCTGGCTTTATTTGCCTAAAGGAAAGCAAAGCTAAGGAGAAAATCCACTGATCCCTGGAGGACCCTCACGTGGCATTGGTACTTTGGATCACAAGACTGCCCCACGGGCAGACCCCCCAACTCTGAGCCAGACCCCATGTCTTGTATAGATTAGGAGTACACAGAAGGTGCATTTACTGAGGCTGTGCTTCTGTTTTAGGTTTACAAATGTAATCAAAATGGAAGGCCCAGCTGAAGTTAATTTGTTGGATGCCTTTTTCTCTCCATTCACTGGAAAAAAAAAATGTTTAACTTTTTAGCTTCCAAGTTTTAATTTCTAAAACAGGTTTCTTGTGGTATTTTGCAACAATTTTATCATCAAGCCTGGTGATAAATTGTTTTTAAAGGGTAATGATGTATTAATGTACCTTTGAACTTACGATTCTCAGTAGGAAACTAACCCAAGACCTAAATGTTTTCTTTGCTAGAGAATAAAAACGTTAAGTACATGTTTCCTTCTGTGTAGCTAACATCCTTCATATTTTTACACTATGGTATTTCTTTAGGTCTTGAAGTTTATCCATATACAATAAAAAAAATTAAAATATGTTTAGTAAAATGGTTTTTGTCAAATCTGAGAGCTTAAATGAAACTTTGGAAATTAAAAAGTAATGAAAAGGTCTCATAAATGTGTTTGGAACTTACTACTAGGATGCTGTCTTCTAATCTGATATATTTATTATGTAGATGAAACATGAACTTCTAACGGAACAGTTTTTCTTCCAGCTTGAAAGATCTTTTAGAAAAAGACCACAGAAAACCAAGCCAAATGTTAGTTTCTTTTAGGCTAAGTTATGTCAAGGTAGGCTCAGAGGCCATCCTGTCCTGCAAAGACATTGTCCAGTCACCTGAGCTTTAAAAAAAAAAAAATGCAGCGAAGGAAAATGTGAATTTTACCCCAGAACTTTTTTTTTTATATTTTACTTTAAGTTCTGGGATACATGTGCAGAATGTGCAGGTTTGTTACATAGGTATACATGTGCCATGGTGGTTTGTTGCACCTGTCAACTCGTCATCTACATTTTAAGCCCCACATGCATTAGGTATTTGTCCTAATGCTCTCCCTCCCCTTGACCCCCCACTCTGCAACAGGCCCTGGTGTGTGTTGTTCCCCTCCCTGTGTCCATGTGTTCTCATTGTTCAGCTCCTACTTTCGAGTGAGAACATGTATTTGGTTTTCTGTTCCTGTGTTAGTTTGCTGAGGTTGATGGCTTCCAGCTTCATCCATGGCCCTGCAAAGGACATGATCTCATTCTTTTTTATGACTGCTTAATATTCCATGGTGTATATGTACCACATTTTCTTTATCCATTTTCATTGACGGGCATTTGGGTTGGTTCCATCTCTTTGCTATTGTAAATAGTGCTGCAATAAACATACATGTGCATGTGTCTTTATAGTAGAATGATTTATATTCCTTTGGGTATATACCCAGTAATGGGATTGCTTGGTCAAATGCTATTTTTGGTTCTAGAACCCTAAGGAATCACCACACTATCCTGCTCAATGGTTGAACTAATTTATATTCCCACCAACAGTGAAAAAGCATTCTCACTTCTCCACAGCCTCGCCAGCATCTATTGTTCCTTGACTTTTTAATAATCACCATTTTGACCGGAGTGAGATGGTATCTCCTTGTGGTTTTGATTTGCATTTCTCTAAGGATCGGTGATGATGAGCTTTTTTTCATGTTTGTTGGCCACATAAATGTCTTCTTTTGAGAAGTGTCGGTTCATATCCTTTGCCCACTTTTTTTTTTTTTTTCCTGAGATGGAGTTTCGCTCTTGTTGCCCAGGCTGGAGTGCAATGGCACAGTCTCGGCTCGCTGCAGCGTCCACCTCCTGGGTTCAGGCAATTCTCCTGCCTCAGCCTCCTGAGTAGCTGGGATTATGGGCACGTGCCACCACACCCGGATAATTTTTGTATTTTTAGTAGAGACAGGGTTTTGCCATGTTGGCCAGGCTGTTCTTGAATTCCTGACCTTAGGTGATCTGCCTGCCTCAGCCTCCCAAAGTGCTGGGATTACTTTTTGATGGTTTTTTGTTTTGTTTTGTTTTTGTAAATTTAAGTTCCTTGTAGATTCAGATATTAGACCTTTGTCAGATGGGTATATTGCAAAAATTTTCTCCCATTCTGTAGGTTGCCTGTTTACTCTGATGCTAGTTTCTTTTGCTATACAGAAACTCTTTAGTTTAATTAGATCCCATTTGTCAATTTTGGCTTTTGTTGCAATTGCTTTTGGTGTTTTTGTCATGAAGTCTTCACCCATGCCTATGTCCTGAATGGTATTGCCTAGGTTTTCTTCTAGGGTTTTTATGGTTTAGGGTTTTACATTTAAGTCTTTAATCCATCTTGAGTTAATTTTTGTATAAGGTGTAAGGAAGGGGTTCAGTTTCAGTTTGCTGCATATGGCTAGCCAGTTTTTCCAGCACCATTTATTAAATAGGGAATTTTCCCCATTGCTTGTTTTTGTCAGGTTTGTCAAAGATCACATGGTTGTAGATGTGTGGTGTTATTTCTGAGGTCTCTGTTCTGTTCCATTGGTCTATATCTCTGTTTTGGTACCAGTACCATGCTGTTTTGGTTACTGCAACCTTGTAGTATAGTTTGAAGTCAGGTAGGGTGATGCCTCCAGCTTTGTTCTTTTTGGTTAGGATTGTGTTGGCTATACAGATCTTTTCTGGTTCCATATGAAATTTAAAGTAGTTTTTTCTAATTCTGTGAAGAATGTCAATGGTAGTTTGATGGGAATAGCATTGAATCTATAAATTACTTTAGCAGTATGGCCATTTTCACGATATCGATTCTTCCTATTCATGAGGATGGAATGTTTTTCCATTTGTTTGTGTCCTCTCTTATTTCCTTGAGCAGTGGTTTGTAGTTCTCCTTGAAGATGTCCTTCATGTCTCTTGTAAACTGTATTCCTAGGTATCTTATTCTCTTTGTAGCATTTGTGAACAGGAGTTCATTCATGATTTGATGCTCTGCTTGTCTATTGTTGGTGTATAGGAATGCTTGTGATTTTTGCACATTGATTTTGTATCCTGAGACTGTGCTGAAGTTGTTTATTAGCTTAAGAAGTTTTAGGGCTGAGACAATGGGTTTTCTAAATATGGAATCACGTCTTCTGCAAACAGAGACAATTTACAATTTGACTTCCTCTCTTCCTATTTGAATACCCTTTATTTCTTTCTCTTGCCTGATTGCCTTGGCCAGAACTTCCAATATTTTGTTGAATAGGAGTGGTGAGAGAGGGCATCCTTGTCTTGTGCCAGTTTTCAAAGGGAATGCTTCCAGCTTTTGCCCATTCAGTATGATATTGGTTATGGGTTTGTCATAAATAGCTTTTATTATTTTGAGATATGTTCCATCAATACATAGATTATTGAGTTTTTAACATGAAGGGATATTGAATTTTATCAAAGGCCTTTTCTGCATCCATTGAGGTAATCATGTGGTTTTTGTCATTGGTTCTGTTTATGTGATGGATTACATTTATTGATTTGCGTTATGTTGAACCAGCCTTGCATCCCGGGATTGAAGCTGACTTGATCGTGAGGGGTAAGCTTTTTGATGTGCTGCTGGATTCCGTTTGCCAGTATTTTATTGAGGATTTTCACATCAGTGTTCATCAGGGATATTGGCCTGAAGTTTTCTTTTTTTGTTGTGTCTCTGCCAGGTTTTGGTATCAGGATGCTGGCCTCATAAAATGAGTTAGGGAGGAGTCCTGTCTTTTCAATTGTTTGGAATAGTTTCAGAAGGAATGGTACCAGCTCCTCTTTGTCCCTCTGGTAGAATTTGGCTGTGAATCCGTCTCTCCTGGGCTTTTTTTGGTTGGTAGGCTATCACTTCCTCAGTTTCAGAACTTGTTATTGATCTATTCAGCAACTTGACTTCTTCCTGGTTTAGTCTTGGGAGGGTGCGTGTGTCCAGGAATTTATCCATTTCTTCTAGATTTTCTAGTTTATTTGTGCAGAGGTGTTTATAGTATTCTCTGTTGGTAGTTTGTATCTCTGTGGGGTCAGTGGTGATATCCCCTTTATCATTTTTTATTGTATCTATTTGATTCTTCTCTCTTTCTTATTAGTCTAGCTAGCGGTCTATCTATTTTGTTAATTTTTTCAAAAAACCAGCTCCTGGTTTCATTGATTTTTTGGAGGGTTTTTTTTTTTTTTTTTTTTTTTTTGTCTCTATCTGCTTCAGTTCTGCTCTGATCTTAGTTTTTTTTGTTTTTTTGGTTTTTTTGTCTCTGTTTTGGATTTGTTTGCTCTTGCTTCCCTAGTTCTTTTAATTGTGATGTTAGGGTGTCGATTTGAGATCTTTCCAGCTTTCTGATGTGGGCATTTAATGCTATAAATTTCCCTCTAAACACTGCTTTAGCTGTGTCCCAGATATTCTGATACGTGGTCTCTTTGTTCTCATGGGTTTCAAGAACTTCTTGATTTCTGCCTTAATTTTGTTATTTACCCAGGAATCATTCAGAAGCAGGTTGTTCAATTTCCATGTAGTTGTGTGGTTTTGAGTGAGTTTCTTAATCCTGAGTTCTAATTTTATTGCACTGTGGTCTGAGAGACTGTTTATTATGATTTTAGTTCTTTTGCATTTGCCAAGAAGTGTTTTACTTCCAATTATATGGTCGATTTTAGAATAAGGGCCATGTGGCACTGAGAAGAATGTGTATTCTGTTGATTTGGGGTGGAGAGTTCTATAGATGTCTGTTAGGTCCACTTGATCCAGAACTGGGTTCAAGTCCTGAATATCCTCGTTAATTTTCTGTCTTGTTGATCTAATATTAACAGTGGGGTGTTAAAGTCTCCCACTATTATTGTGAGGGAGTCTAAGTCTCTTTGTAGATCTCTAAGAACTTGTTTTATGAATCTGGGTGCTTCTGAATTGGGTGCATGTATATTTAAAATAGCTCTTCTTGTTGTTTCGATCCCTTAAATGCCCTTCTTTGTCTTTTTTGATCTTTGTTTGTTTAAAGTCTGTTTTATCAGAGCCTAGGATTGAAACTCCTGCTTTTTTTTTTTTTTTTTGGCTTTCCATTTGCTTGGTAAATTTTCCTCCATCCCTTTATTTTGAGCCTATGTATGTCTTTGCACGTGAGATGAGTCTGCTGAACACAGCACACCAATGGTGCTTGACTCTTTTTCCAATTTGCTAGCCTGTGTCTTTTAACTGGGGCATTTAGCCCATTTACATTTAAGGTTAATATTGTTATGTGTGAATTTGATCCATCATCATAATGCTAGCTGGTTATTTTGCACGCTAGTTGATGCCGTTTCTTCATAGTGTCATTGGTCTTTATATTTCGGTGTGTTTTTGCAGTGGCTGGTACCAGTTTTTCCTTTCCATATTTAGTACTTCCTTCAGGAGCTCTTGCAAGGCAGGCCTGGTGGTGATGAAATCCCTTAGCAATTGCTTGTCTAGAAAGGATTTTATTTCTCCTTTGCTTATTGAAGCTTGGTTTGGCTGGATATGAAATTCTGGGTTGAAAATTATTTTCTTTAACATGTTGAATATTGGCCCCCACTCTCTTCTGGCTTGTAGGGTTTCTGCCCAGAGATCCACTGTTAGTCTGATGGGCTTCCCTTTGTAGGTGACCTGACCTTTCTCTCTGGCTGCCCTTAACATTTTTTCCTTCATTTCGACCTTGGAGAATCTGACGATTATGTGTCTTGGGGTTGATCTTCTTGTGGAGTATCTTAGTGATGTTCTTTGTCTTTCCCGAATTTGGATGTTGGCCTGTCTTGCTGGATTAAGGAAGTTCTCCTGGATAATATCCTGAAGTGTGTTCATTCCATTCTTCCTGTCTCTTTCAGGTACTCCAGTCAATTGTAGGTTTGGTCTTTTAACGTATTCCCCTATTTCTAGGATGCTTTGTTCATTCCTTTTCATTCTTTTTTCTCTAATCTTGTCTGCATGCCTTATTTCAGCAAGGTGGTCTTCAAACTCTGGTATCCTTTCTTCTGCTTGATCGATTCAGCTATTGATACTTGTGTATGCTTCATGAAGTTCTCATGCTGTGTTTTTCAGCTCCATCAGGTCATTTATGTTTCTCTCTAAACTGGTTATTCTAGTTAGCAGCTCCTGTAATCTTTTATCAAGGTTCTTAGCTTCTTTATATTGGGTTACAACATGCTACTTTAGCTCAGCAGTTTGTTATTACCCACCTTCTGAAGCCTACTTCTGTCAATTGGTCCATCTCATCCTCTGTCCAGTTCTGCACCCTTGCTGGAGAGGTGTTGCGATCATTTGGAGGAGAAGAGGCATTCTGGCTTTTGGAATTTTCAGCATTTTTGCACTGGTTTTTCCTCATCTTCATGGGTTTATCTACCTTTGATCTTTGAGGCTGATGACCTTTGGATGGAGTTTTTGCGTGGGCATCCTTTTTGTTGATGTTGATGTTACTGCTTTCTGTTTGTTTGTTTTTCTTCTAACAGTCAAGCCCCTCTTCTGCAGGTGTGCTGCAGTTTGCTGAAGATCTACTCCAGACCCTGTTCTCCTGGGTATCACCAGTGGAGACTGCAGAACAGCAAAGATTGCTGCCTGCTCCTTCCTCTGGAAGCTTTGTCCCAGAGGGGCACGGGCCTGATGCCAGCCAGAGCTCTCCTGTATGAGGCGTCTGCCGACCCCTGTTGGGAGGTCTCTCCCAGTCAGGAGTCACAGGGGTCAGGAACCCGTTTGAGGAGGCAGTCTGTCTCTTAGCAGAGCTGATGCGCTGTGTTGAGAGAATCTCCCTTGTCAGGATCAGCTGCTGTCTTCATAGCCGGCAGGCAGGAAAGGCTAAGTCCACTGAACCTGCGACCACAGCCGCCCCTCCCCCTAGGTGCTCTGTCCCGAAGAGATGAGAGTTTTTGTCTGTAAGCCCCTGACTGGAGCTGCTGTATGTCCTGCAGCAATGCCCTGCCCAGTGGGGAGGAATCTAGAGAAGCAGTCTGGCCACAGCCACTTTGCTGCACTGTAGGGAATTCCATCCAGTCCAGACTTCCCAGTCTCCTTAGCACTGTCAGGGGAAAACCACCTACTAAAGCCACAGTAATGGCCATCGCCCCCCTTCCCACCAAACTCAATCATCCCAGTCTGACTCCAGACTGCTGTGCCCTCAGTGAGAATTTCAAGCCAGTGGTTCTTAGCTTGCTGGGCTCCATGGGAGTGGGACCTGTTGAGCGAGACCGCTTGGCTCCCTGGCTTCAGCCACCTTTCTAGGGGAGTGGACGGTTGTCCTGTCTCACTGGAGTTCTAGGTGCTGCTGGACAATGAAAAAATCCTGCAGCTCAGTGCCTGCCCAAACAGCTGCCCAGTTTTGTGCTTGAAACCCAGGGCCCTAGTGGTGTAGACTCAGGAGGGAATCTCCTGATCCGTGGATCGCAAAATTCCGTGAAAAAAAGTATAGTACCCCAGGCAGGTAGCACAGTCCCTTACTGCTTCCCTTGGCTAGGGGAGGGAGGTCTCGGGCTCTGTGCACTTCCTGGGTGAAGCGACGCCCCACCCTGCTTCTGCAGCTTTCAGTGGGTCACACCCACTACCTAACCAGTCCCAATGAGAGGAACTGGGTACCTAGATTGGAAATGCAGAATCACCCCCGCCTTCTGCATTGGTCTCGCTGGGAGCTACAGACCGGAGCTGTCTATTTTCAATTTTTCTTGGGAGAATGGTTTTGAAATATCACAAGATGTTTCCCAGTCATTACCTAAGACATCATCACCACAGCACCCAGGGTTTTCTTTAGTTTTACTTTCTCAAAAGTTTGGATACCATTTACTTCTGGATGAGAACCATTCCTTTTAAGCCAAAGATTTAATAGGCACAGAGTGAATGGTTGTGTTTGTCATATCCACAGTAGATCTAAAAAGGCTCAAATGTAAGAATTTATCTCTCCTGAGAAGACGGTGGTAGAAATTGACAGGCATATTGTATCTCCACCATTTTTTAACTAAGCAAATACTTTACAGTGTGGGTAACTCCTAGTTAGAACACACGATTTTGTTACATAATAGCCAGTTTACATACAACCTAAAAGCAATACTTTGGACCACACAGCTATGCTTCACTGTGATGTTCTGTGACCCAAACTGGTTTCCAAGCTGCTGTGAATGCGTCTCCCATTTTCTTGTATGACTGTCCTGCATTCCACAAAGCCAAAAAAGAAAAAAGTGGATTTATGTATAGAAGTGCCCCCAAACCCAATATGTATGTGCTTGTAGGCCTAAACTTACTATAAGCTTTGGAAAACCTAGAATGAGGGCTCCTGAACAGTTGTAACTTTCCAAGCTGTGCCAGTATGGGCTTCCACTCCCTGGTTGACTCCCGTTTTCCATGGGAGTCCTTTTATGTAGTTTTCCTTCTTAAGGAAAGAGAGAAGAGAATAGAAAAGGTGACAATGGTATGAGACGTGGTCCCTCTTGCCTTCAAGATATTTTAAGAATATTCATGTGTCTGGGCCCGGGTGCGGTGGCTCACACCTGTAATCTCAGCACTTTGGGAGGCCGAGGCGGGCAGATCACCTGAGGTCAGGAGTTTGAGACCGGCCTGGCCGACATGGTGAAATCCCATCTCTACTAAAAATACAAAAATTAGCCAGGCGTGGTGGCAGGTGCCTGCAATCCCAGCTACTTGGGAGGCTGAGGCAGGAGAATCACTTGAACCCAGGAGGCGGAGGTTGCAGTGAGCTGAGATCGCGCCATCACACTCTAGCCTGGGGGACAAGAGCGAGACTTCGTCTCGGGAAAAAAAAAATATTCATATGTTCTTCAAGTCACTTGTTCCTGTTTTTAAAATAGCATGCTGAGGGATTTGGTCATATCATTAGCCCAGACATAGCCTGACAAGACCAGCCCTTGTGTAATGAGATTGGTTTGAGGTAGGAACTGTACTTGCTTTCTATGATGGGCGAGAGGAGACCCCAGGCTCTGGATGGGAAGCTGAAGGCTGACCAAGGGTGGATGAGGCAGAGGGCCTGCGAAGGGGACTCCACAGAGGCCACACGCAGGACAAGAGCAGCACTCTACTCCAGGCTTCATCCATCGTATGGAGGTCTGTGGTCATTTCACCCATTCATCTTGCTCCTCTGGAGAACCCAAACCCCGGAAACCACAAAGGGAATCGACTGCTGCTTCACAGGAAGGGTTTCATTCATGGTCACATTTCTTTACTGAAAAAGATGGGTATATTGAAGCGTTGACTGCCTCCTCAAGAAGAAACAGGAAGTGATCATTACCAAACAGAGGATCCCTTTAAATTTAAAATATGTAGCCAAGAAAGAGGCTAACACTACCTAAGAAAGACCCCAATTAAATGTTTAAGCTAAAAAAAGCAGAGGGTTGGGGATAGGGCATGTTTTTGTTTTGTCTTCCAATTTCAGTGTTTTTAAAGGCTGAGCACCAACTATGGGCGAAGTACAGGAGTCAAAAGTAACTTTACTCCTAAAATATCATATCATTATCCTTTTTTTTTTTTTCTTGCTCTGTCGCCCAGGCTGGAGTACAGGGGCGCAATTTGGGCCCACTGCAACCTCCAACTCCCAGGTTCAAGTGATTCTCCTGCCTTAGCCTCCTGAGTAGCTGGGACTACAGGCGCATGCCACCACACCCAGCTAATTTTTTGTGTGTTTTAGTAGAGGCAGGGTTTCACCATGTTGGCCAGGCTGACTGAAGTGCTGGGATTAGGCGTGAACCATCATGCCCGGCCTCATGTAACGATCTTTAAGTTATTCTAATGGATCTCTATAGAGAGGGGTATTCTGAATCCATTAAGTTAGGTCTTGCCTTAATCCAAAAAAATAAACTAAAGCTGTCTGCATATTTTTAAGGCAGTATATTACATATAAATGAGGAAATCAGCATGAAGGGAAAGTAAGGCAGGAGGGAAAAGACAAAGCCAGAGGTAAAGTTAGGAGCCTTACACATGCCCTGAGGTCTTCTAGACTTTACTAGGACTAAAGGAGAAAAAATGACCTCTGTGCTTCCTAGTAGCCAACAGAGAGGAAAGTACAATCAGCCTTCTGTATCTGAAGGGTCCACATCTACAGATCAACCATGTATCAAAAATATTTTAAAATAAATAGAAAATAATACAAATTTTTTAAAAATACAATATTAGAACTACATATAGTCCCTGATATACAATGGTTAAACTTACAATTTTTGGTCTTTATGATGAGTTTATCAGGATATTGAATGCATTTTCAACTTATGAAATTTTTGACTTAAAAATGTGTTTATTGAGAAGCAACCCCATTATAAGTGAGAGCATCTGTACTTAACATTTACATCACATTAGGTATTATAAGTAATCTAGATATGATTTAAAGTATATGGGAGAATGTGTGAGGGTTGTATGCAAATACCATACCAGTTTTTACCAGGGACTTGAGCATCCGTGGATTTTGGTATTTGCAGGAGCAGTGTGTGTGGGGACGGGGGTGGGTGGAGGAGGGGTCCTGTTTAAACAAATCAGTTACTTGGGAGCACAGATATTTCTTGGTGTTACCTCCTAGGAAGAAATTGAATGATGTAGGGAGCCTGACCTTAACAACATCTCACAGCAAATACAGTAACACTGTAATAGGACTGCTTCCAACTATCCCTGATGATATAATGCCAAGATGTGGTTCAGTCGAAAGCAATCTACCAGGGACTGGAGCTGTCTGTGCATGTAAACAGCTCCTGGGAGGTCGGGCTTCATCCCAGGATAAACTATAGAATCATAGGGCAGTGATGGGGGCGAGGGGAAGGGTACTGCAAGTGCTACTCCCTGCAGCCTAAGTTTAGTAAATACTGAATGGCAGTGTGACCTTGGCAACTACTAAAGGACAGACACTGAATGCTGCTGATCAACACCCGGTTCCTTTCCCAACAGTCAGCACATGGAGGGGAGGGGCTGTTCTCAGGCTACAGGCTGAGGAACCCGGCCAGGCCACAAGCCACAGGCCACCCCACCCCTGGCGGGTGGGAGGAGGGGTGCCACGGTCCGGGTCACACTTTTCCCCAGAAGCATCATAAGGGTTTGACTTTTGTGAGTCTGTTTTGCGTTTGGTTTTGGTTTTTCAATTATCCTTGGCAATTTACTGATAGGGAAATTTTCAGTGTAGATTATAGATATGAAGCTATTAGCTGTTCCACACTCCTGTAAGCCTTAAAATTGTCCTGGAGAAAGCCCACTGACAGATGGTATGCTTCCTAAGTCAAAACACAAGTCTGTAGGGGAAAAGAGAGTATTTTAATAAAAATCTTATTATATCTATAAAACCCTTTACAGGTTGCAAAATGGCTTCAAAGATGATAATTATTAGAGGAGAAAGAGAACAGGCTTTGAAAATTACCTAACTGGATTCCAATTCCAGCTACACCACTTCTACCTGTGTCCTTTTAAATAAATTACACATAATTTCTGAGCCTCAGTTTCCTCATCTGAACATATAGATGATACCTACCTTGCACAGTTGTTTTGAAAAATAAGTGAAGATGGTGTGTATAAAGTACCTTGCACATAGTCGATACTTAATAAATGGTGGCCAGGCGTGGTGGTTCACACCTTAATCCCAGCACTTTGGGAGGCCAAGGTGGGTGGATCATTTGAGGTTAGGAGCTTGAGACCAGCCTGGCCGACATGGTGAAACCCCATCTCTACTAAAAAAATAATAATACAAAAATTGGCTGGGTGTGGTGGCATGCGCCTGTAATCCCAGCTACTCAGGAAGCTAAGGCACGAGAATCGAACCCAGGAGGCGGAGGTTGCCGTGAGTCGAGATTGCGCCACTGCACTCCAGCCTGGGTGAGAGTGTGAGACTCTGTCTCCAAAACAAAAGGCCGGGCACAGTGGCTCACGCTTGTAATCTCAGCATTTTGGGAGGCCGAGGTGGGTGAATCACAAGGTCAGGAGATCGAGACCAGCCTGGCCAATATGGTGAAACCCTGTCTCTACTAAAAATACAAAAAATTAGCTGGGCATGATGGTGGGCGCCTGTAATCTCAGCTACTCGGTACGCTGAGGCAGGAGAATTGCTTGAACCCGGGAGGCAGAGGTTGCAGTGAGCAGAGATCGTGCCACTGCACTCCAGCCCAGGTGACAGTGTGAGACTCTGTCAGAAAGAAGAAAGGAAAAGAAAGGAAGGGAAAGGAAGAGAAGGGAGGGGAGGGGAAGGGAAGGGAAGGGAAAAAGAAAGGAATGGAAAAGGAAAGGACAAAGAAAGCAAAGTTAGCTATTATTACTAATTTTGGCTTCAATAGCAATCCTGTGAGGGAGGTAGTACAGATATTATTGATATTATAATAATAATCTTCTTAGCCTGATGCTAAACATTTCAACACCGCCCACTGCTTTCACTGCCCTGCAGCAAGAGCAGTCCTAGGCAGCCATATGTTACGTGGTTCAGAGTGGGCGTCTAACCCAGGGCCAGTCAGTATTAGGGTTTTCAAGTGACCACATGGTCTGCCTCTCTGATGGCAATTAGATCCTCCCTCTGCTCTCCCCTTCCCTCTCATTTGCACTAAGGATTGAGAACCTTAGCAGTGAATACCAGAGCTTGAAAGGATGCACAGGGAACGAAGCCACGAGGAAGGATCACAGCATGTTGATGTTATATATGAGCAGTTGCTCTGAAATAGAAAAAAGGTGAAAGTGGTCAAAAGAAAAGAGAGGCCTGGGCACAGGGACTCCCACCTGTAATCCCAGCACTTTGGGAGGCTGAGGCAGGAGGATTGCTTGAGGCTAGGAGTCTGAGACCAGCAATGTCAACATAGCAAGACCCTGTTTCTACAAAAAATGTAAAAATTAGCTGGGTGTGGTGATGCACACCTGTAGTCCTAGCTACTTGGGAGGCTGAGGCAGGAGGATGGCTTGAGCACAGGAGATTGAGGCTGCAGTGAGCTGTGATTGTGCCACTGCACTTCAGCCTGGGAAGCAGAGCAAGACCCTGTCTCTAAAAAAAAAAAAAAGAAGAAAAAGCAAACACTCAGGAAAGAACCAAGGAAGGTTTTAAATACGATTTTCTGGAATCTAGTTGACCAGATTTATAGAGCTCACATTTATGTGTAATTAACATAAGTCAGAGGTAACTTAAATGAGTCGCTTCCTTGCAACCCAAGACATTCTCATGAAGTGAGGTTCTTGAAAGGGAATAACTTTCCCAAGTTTATAGAACAGAAGGGACCTTCAAGACAATCCAATACCAAGCCCAGCTGAGCACCTAGATGACAGCTAGCATCACCTGCCAGCCCTGTGCGGGAAGAAGCCAACTTGGACATCCAGCCCCCTTGGGCCTTCAGATGACTCCGAGCATCTGTCCATCTGACAGCAACCACAGGAGAGACCTCAAGCAACAACTGCCCCGCTATCCCATGGAACCATAAGAGAATAATAAATTGGTTCAAGTCACTAAGTTTAGGGTGGCTTCTTGTGACACAGCAATAGATAACTAGAACAATGTAGTTGACAGTGAAGGATAGATTTCATTTTGTTATTTTATACAGGCATTTTGCAAAAAGAATGTGAATTGAGTCACATTTATGCTGTAACAGCTGTGAAATAATTTGAGCATATCACTTTGGTGAGCTTCATAAAATTAAGTGTAAAATGAGGGAATGAGACTAGGTAATCTTTGACATCCCTTCTGGCACTTAAAAATTCTGATTCCCAATAAACTACACAATGAAAAACAACATGGCCCCCAGGGGATAGTTACCTGAGCTAAGCAGAACTTTCCTACCCTAGAAGCGGAGGATAGGAGGGGTGGGGAGCAGGAGGATAGGAATCAAATGCAAGTATTTTTTATAGGCTGCTTCCCACCTCATAGTAGATGCCCAAAAAAGTTGTTTGAATGAAATGTCCCTTTCCTGGGTGCTTTGATTTAATTTGTTTTTCTCACTCAGTTATTTGATCTGAGGTCACTTCCCATGCAAATGAAATAAGAAAGAGGAATCAGAAACACAGACAGGTCCTAAGTGAATTTTTGACATAAATGAGTTTTTAAATGATCTCCATGTTGTTCCTTCACTCTCCTCTATCGACTTGTACTGAAGTTCCCAGAGTGTTCCAGGCAATGGGCATGTCTAAGTAACCTGTTGCCTCTTGGGTTATCCCACTCAGGGGGCTGAGCAGGTGGAAGCCACAGAGAAGTCACACATTATATACAACACTCATTCTTCATACAACCCCCTCTCTGCAATAAGGAAGTGGCCACATCTGCCTCCACCTCATCTGTGGCACTTTATTTTCCACTTCCTGAAAAGAAACAAAGCATCATATATTTACCATGCACACTGTCATGGCCATTACTCAGTTTGTGATGCAGTGGATGGGACAAGTGTCAACTCCTCCAGCCTTTCCAGAGACCCTGTAACTGCAGAGAGGACCACAGGGCCATGAGAAACAGGGCCAGTGAGAGACTCTGATGTCACTCCTCAGACCAACATCACTCTGCACTGTTCAACAGCAAACAAGCACATATTATGATGACAAGGGAGGTAGCTAGGCTAAAAGAAGCTCATTAAAAATCAACTTTATCTATAAAAATTTCCTCTTCTTCCTGCCCTGCTCTCTCCCCACAACTTCCTTCTCCTGAAAATACCTTTGTTGAACTAAGGACTAGAAAACCTGGGTTATTTCCAAAGGGAAGGTCATGGGAAACGCTTCCTTTGGACAGTTTTCTTCATTGGTTATGATTTAAAAAACAGCTCAGGGGTAATTTAAAACACATATTTTACTGGACATGCTGTTCACTTTCAACACAGAAATCATGCTATATACCTTTCTCTGTATTCCCAACTTCTGAATATCCAAGGAGGAAATCCAGTCATTGCCTCATTCATGAGGATAATGGCTCCCAATTGCCCAGTGAGAACCCACAGCACACTCTGCTTTAGCCACCTCTAATGATAACTAAGGCAGTGACCCACTGATGGTCTATTCTCTGATCCTTCCCACATGCACTGAGTCATTCTTCTACCAGCACAGCGAATAAGGACTCGTATTTTAAGTGTGGCAAGTTGTCGGGTTATTTACCGAAACTTACTCAGCTTCCTTCTCTGGAACCTAGAGACAATAGCAGTAGTCTTGTTGTATGCCCACAGCCTGGTATACAATAGGTGCTCAATGAATAATAGTGACATACATGTGCAGGGCACAGTGTCTCATGCCTATAATCACAGCGCTTTGGGAGGCTGAGGCAGGAGTATTGCTTGAGGCCAGGAGCTGGCCAACTAGCCTGGGCAATGTAGTGAGATCCCATCTCTAAAAATACAATAATAATAATAATAATCAACTAGCCAGTCATGGTGGCATGCACCTGTAGTCCTAGCTACTCTGAAGGCTGAGCCAGAGGTTCAAGGCTGCAGTGAGCCTTGATCAAGCCATTGCACTCCAGCCTGAGTGATCTCTTAAAAAAAAAAAAAAGTTACATACATGAGCACAGTGTATAATTAACTACCTATATATAATTACTAGTGAGATTATTTAGCTAATTTCTTTTTTTTTTTTTTTTAATAGAGACAGGGGTCTCACTATTGTTTAGGCTGGTCTTAAACTCCTGGCCTCAAACAATCCTTTCACCTCAGCCTTCCAAAGTGCAGAGATTACAGGTGTGAGCCACTGCACCTGACCCGTTTGGCTAATTTCTAACCTTTTACTGCTAAACTCCATGCACCATCACCATGTAGACTATGTCTGCCTGGCTCACCATCCTATCCTTAGCAACTAGCACACTTAACTAATACAAAGAAGGTGCACAATATACTTATGAATGAATGGAATGAAAAGTGCCTAGATGTAAGGTTGCTAAGAGGATGTAATAAAATAATACATGCAAAGAGCTTATTATTGTGCCTGGCACATAGTTGTACATTGTTGCCTGCTGCAATTAGTGGTGGTGATGGTGGTATTGGTATAATTTCTCTCAGTCCATACCCAAACTAAAGTGTGATGTGCAAGAGAGATACTCTCTCTGTTCTCCAGAGACAGCCACCCAGAGATAGCCCCTATACTACTGCTCCTTATTAGGCCCCCAGCACAACCATTAGCGCTTCTAGCTCTAAATTCCTGCCTCCCCTTCCCACAGTTCATCCACCTGCCATACATTCAACTTTCTAATGTATGTTGAGTCCCCAGAAGAATAAAGACTTTCATGGCTAACTGCTAGGTGGTAAGCTTTCTGCACAACACTAGGCACTGGATCTACAGTGCTTTTTGGATCTACACATGGTCTCTTTTGACAGAAGTGGATTGGAGATCATCAGTCACCTACTATTGTTTTAGAAGTCAGAAGTACCTTGCCTCAGGTCACCACAGGTTTCTTCTGAAGGGGTTAGATCTTCTCTTTTAACACATTAGGTTGTGATTGCTGGTGCTGAAGACTGTGTTCACCCTAGGGCATGATTTTAGGGGTGGGACCATTTTGTCCACGAATTTAATGTCCCCAGCACCTAGCAGTTTTGAGCACATAACGGAACTTGGTTTACCAAATAAAAATAAAAGAGAGAAGGGAAAAGGTGCAGTGGTGAAGTTTAACATCAGAGTTATTTCCTGTATATTCATTTTTCTCTCCATTAACACAGAGAACAAAAATTTAATTTTACATCAGAGAAAATTTACAATCCAGGTGGTCAGAACAAGAGAGATGAAAATGCAGAATTGCAGAGAGCCATGAAGCATAACTTGACTCTCATGAGCATGGAAGTTTAACATCATGACTTTTAAAAATCTTTCATTTAACATATGATGTGTTTTCAAGCTTCAGAGACTGAATTCCATCAATGAATATTATATTCTGACTGCTTGCTTGTGTTTGATTTTGAACTTTCCTTATATAAACCTCAAAACCAAAATTGAAAAGCCGTGTACAAGAAAAATAAAATGTCAAGTTAGAAAAAGATTTAGCAACACTGTACACCAATGATTTCAAATGTGATTCTGAGACCCTTGGGAAGTCCCCAAGAGCTTCTTAGGAAATCTTCCAAGTCAAAATTATTTTCCCAATGAGCCTGAGATGTTATTTGCCTTTTTCATTCTTATTCTTTCACCAGTGTACAGTGGATCTTTTCCAAGGTTACATGAGGTGTGATATCACAGCAAATAGTATGCAGAAGCAGATATCACAGTCCAACTGTCTAACAGTCCAACTGGCAGAAAAGTAGTGCTTCTAGCAGTCGAGAGCAGCCACGTTGAGATTGGTGAAGTCAATGAACCCAGTGCTGGATGGCAGGTACTAAAGGTGGAGATGTCCTGCCGATATCAAGATACAGAACTGTAGTGGAGGTGAGTGGTCAGAACCAGTGATGTGGATTTAAAGGTTAGTCCTCTGTAATGACAAGTAGCACCCCGGCAGTGAATAATCCTACGGAGTAATGAATGCAAAACATGGAGCTGTCCAAGGCAGAACCTGTGGGGACTGGCACATTTTGGAGCAGGAGATAAATAAGAACCTAGATGTTGGGAAAGACTCACTGAGTGACCAGCTATGCAGGGCCCTGAAAAAAGTACCTTGGCATGTCATAGCTGATAGACAGAAGGAAGGACAAAAAAGAGAAAGATGGAAGCCAGAGGGGACAGCTTCAAGCAAGATTAGTCAACAATATCAAAGTCACATGAAAGACGCGAATGGTAAATTCCGATAAGCTAATGGATTTGACAAGAACTGGGTCATTGTCAGCTTCAAAAGAGAATTTTTAGTAAAGTAATGAGGTCAAAACAGCACATGAAAACTGCATGGGGAAAAGTCTAAAAGCAGAGCCCAGCACGGTGGCTCAACTCTGTAATCCCAGCACTTTGGGAGGCCGAGGCAGGAGGATGGCTTGAGCCCAGGAGATCCAGGCCACAGTGAGCTATGATGGCATCACTGCACTCCAGCCTGGGCAACAGCGTGAGATCTTGTCTGTAAATTTTAAAACTTTTTAAAAATAAAACTATCTAAAAGCAAAAGGAAAAAAATAAAAGGGATACAAAACCCAGGAAAGAAAGATTTTTGGTTTAAACCAAGACTGTATACGGACATGAAGGCAATCCCCAAGGACCTCAGAGCCACTGAAGGAGCTGAAGGCAAAGGGAGGGTACCAAGGTATCTTGTGGGTACCAGGACACAGACTCTTCTCTTAAAAACACCCTGCTCATAAGACTACTTCCTGGTCCATCAAAACAGAATCCTAAGGAATCCTATTATTCACAGGTCAGCAAATATTAGGATGATGATGTAATGGTTAAAAGATCTACTGTAGTCAGATATCATTCAAAAGGCAACATTCAGATTTGAATAGGTCTTTTCTTGACATGAAGTACAAATAATAAAAATCCAAGTATCAGAATTTCATGTAGGAAAAGAAATTGCTATGACAACCACAACTCAGTCTCCACAGAAAATATAAATAGGAACCAGAATGAGAAAATTATAGAGAATTTTTTCTGATTTGGAAACAATTTCAACTATGATTCTTTAATGTTTTGCTCATTTGGCTCTAATATGAGAACAAGAAAATATTCTTCTACTTCAATAGCTTCTTTGTATTACAAATTAAAATGACCAGAACAGCACGTATTGGAATGAAACTAGAAACCAAGACCATCTAGTGACTTACTCCACCAAGATACCCCTGTTCCCTTCACTGCTAACTTCTAATATTTAAAGGACCACACCTAAAATTAAAGAATAACTTGCATCAAATGCATTATATTTATATTACAGGCCAAATAGTAAAAGCAGATAACAGGGGATATGAAATCACCGCATCTTCAACTGCCAGGTTGTAAAGCTTCAAGTCAGTTGTAAAGGACCAAAGTTTCCTACCTTTTCTCCAGCATTTGCCTTTAACCATGACTATTCTGGACTCCTGCTATGAGGTTTGCTATTATTTGGATGACGAGAGAAGGCAGAGTAGGGCAGAGTCCAATATTCCCACTTCTCTCAGGATAACCAAGGCACTCCCTGGAGCCCACTCTCCCGAAGCCAGAACAACGAGACCTGCAAGCCCAGCTGGGGTCTCCAGGGATTCGATCTTTTGCACAGTGCTTTTGACTTAAGACATTTTCACTGCAAAGTGAGTGAGTGGGTTGCATATAGCTCTGTAATTAGCCAGGTTGTCCAATGCTGCCCAGGGCCCTTTAGAGTTCTGCCTCCGACCTGCCCTTGTATATGCCCTCCCTCAGTCCAGTGTCCTCAGATACAGTGCCCTCGTTTCAAGCCCAGTTTTTCTCTCCCTCCACTGGCATGCTTCTCATCTGGTCTGGCACCTTACTCAAGCTTTGGCCTCGATTCTGTCATTTAATCATCCATGGCTCTGTGCTGTGCAGCTCACGGGCCAAGCCAGTCCTGCTCTTCCCCTAAATGCATCTCCAGCTCCAGGAATCTGTTTGGAACTTCAAGCCACTTCCTTGTTGGGTGGAGTGGTTTGGACATGGACCAATTCTAACTATAGGCATTCTCCAACAGTACCGAGCTTCCTCCCATGGCGCCCAAGTTCAACACCTTCCCAAACAGAAGGAAAATGATTCACTGATTCAGTGTGCCTGACAAAAACAATCAGTACACGAGAGAACTTTTGATGCTGCTATTGAACCATAAGGAGAATCATCCCCTGTATTAGCCAAACTAATTAAAATCTGTCAGTTATGCCATAATAAATAAATTATAAATTAAAACACTAGTGTCACCGTATTCAGAGTATATTTTGACAGACCTTCCATAAATAAACTTACATAACTTGTAATCATTAGCAGGTACAAATGTCAAAACATACAAGTCATCCGAATTAAGTTCAAGTTCTATAAATCCAAGATCTTTAGTTTTGAGAATCTTCTATATACCAACCCATATAAACTCCAAGTCTTAATATAGGGTCATCAAAGCTCAGGGCATCCTAAGATAACTTCAGCCATCCCTAGCACCTGAAGGCCTGGGCAACATAGTAAGATCCCCATCTTTACTAAAAACTGAAAAAAAAAAAAAAAAACACCCAAATAGCTAGTTGTGGTGGCATGCGCCTGTGGTCCCAGCTACTCAGGAGGCAGAGGTGGAAGGATTGCTTGAGCCTGGAGTTTAAGGCTGCAGCGTACCATGACAGTGCCACTGCACTCCAGCCTGGGAAACAGAGTGAGACTCGGTCTCAAAAAAGAAAAAAGATAGATAGCTAATAAATATGCAAGGTATATTCTGCCTGGATTTATCAAAGCAAGCCTGGTTCAAGGATTCACATCAAACTTTGGAGGAGCCTTTGCCAGGGAAATGACAGTAGTGAGGCCTTGAGATCCTTACTGACATTGGAGAAAACAACACCGGATATGAATATAAACATGGGATAAAGCCAAACATAAAGTAAGGACAAAAAACAAGAAGGCAGGAGACACCAAAGGGAGCAAAGCTTCCTGCAACCTATCTCTCTTCAGGCTTTTCTACAGATATGCCCTGCAAAGAGAAACATAGAAATTGGCATTAGAAGACTTTCTAGTGATCATGCTAACTCTCAGAAGTCTCACATGCTTTCACCTTTGCCACACAGAAGTATTTGAGCTAAATACCATCTTTTAAAAACCTCAGGATCAGGCCAGGCACAGTGGCTCATGCCTGTAATCCCAACGCTTTGGGAGGCAGAGGTGGGTGGATCACCTGAGGTCAGGAGTTCGAGACCAGCCTGGCCAGCATGGCAAAACCCCATCTCTACTAAAAATAAAAAAAAAATTTAAAAAAATTACCCAGGCATGGTTGCAGGTGCTTGCAGTCCCAGCTACTTGGGAGGCTGAGGCAGGAGAATTGCTTGAATCCAGGAGGTGGAGGTTGCAGTGAGCCAAGATCACGCCATTGCACTCCAGCCTGGGTGACAGAGCAAGACTCCATCTCAAAAAAAAAAAAAAAAAAAAAAAGAATCAAGATCCCCACTGTTGAGCATACTCCGGTTTTCCTGCCTCAGGGCTCTTTCCCCTTCCACCTCTGATCTCCTAGCAACCAGTGAACAAGGTGCAAGCCAATAATGGAAAAGAAAAAGGAGGATGGGAGAAGTTCCGACATTGCCTTTAATCTGCTTCACTGCTCTTTGTTCCCACTAAGGCAGCAGGCCCGGCTGGGAACTACAGTTTGTCTTATGAAAGATCCGTCTTACTGGACACAGAACCTATGTCAAGCGGAATTTCATGAGATTCAGTGTCTTTTTTTTTTTTTTAAACACACCATTGCTGGCTTGAAGGCTATGTCTTTTTCCAGAAGATCTAAGACAGAAACTGTGCCACACAGCTAGTGAGTTTCACAGCTGAGCTTCAAATTCAGCCCGATCAGAACCAACAGCCCCTTTTTCCTCTAGTCCCTTCTATTTTACCTTTTTAGGTTTAAATTTACCCGTAAATGCTGTGCAAAGTCTGCATAAAGGCAAGAAATGCACAGCAAGCTGACAGAAAAAAAAACAGACATTTATAAATGAAGAGTTGTTTTAATTCCACGATAAGTTGTACCATAGTAAAAACAACAGAAATATTTTACTGTCTTATTATAACATAATATAGTTCATGACTAGACACACTAAATTGCTCCCTGTAGCAGTAATGGCATCACTAACATAATAATTGGTGTTGTTATACATATATGTTATTTTAGAAGTACCAGCTACAGGTTGTTAAGGTTTTTTAAAACCAGATGCCCAGCATTCCTAATGAGAACATGATAGAAATCTTAAATTTCAAAGAAAATGTCAATGCCAAAACAATAAATAATTTTAAATGTTCCTCCCACAGAATACTGATTCTACATACCATGGCCAAGTGTACACATGTAATCATTAGCAGGTTCACGGGTGCACAATGGACCAGATGCGAATGGGACTCTAAATCGCTCATTTAAGAATTCTGCACGTGTACCCCAGAACTTAAAGTATAATAAATAAATAAACTTAAAAAATAAAAATAATAAAAAAATTTTTTTAAAAAAAGAATCAAGCTCTCCAGATGCTGTTGGTCCTGAAAGACTGAATCAAATCAACCAATAGAGCACGTACAGTGGGAAGGGGGATATGGATGTCATCCAGACCAAGTGCCCATTCGGCACATAAGTCTCCTTGTAAGATCCCCAACATTCAGTCACCTGGACACATGCGAGAGTGAGGCTAGTCACCCAGTGACACTGACGCGGAGCTCAATACATCCTGGAAGAGGCCACCGCTCCCCCTTTGAACAGCTCTGTTTCATAATTCGTTGTAACCATCAGAGTAAACAAATCAGTGATTGGTCTGAGGGCATGGCATTGAGTTTATTTTCCTCAGTAACACAAATAAACAAGAATGTCTCCAATCAAGTAAATCTAAAGGTAATTGTGACACGTATGTTTAGCCTAGTTGAAACAGATCAGGTAACTGGGCCAGCGAAGAAAGGATACCTAAACCATATGAATAAGCTCACATGAAGCATCCACATTATGCAGAGTTTTTGCCCTCTTAAATAAATTTGCCACCGACATTTAAAAAAAAAAAACCCTCAGATTGCTGATTCAGTACTGATCAGCAAATGCAGCATTTCAGCCAAAGGAGCTGGGTTTCATCGTTTGTATTAGAGTCATTGGGTATAGTGGATCTTTCTCCAGCCAGCTGACCTGGAGAGGGGGGATGTGGCATGGAGCTGAAATTGGCAACGTGAAAGTTGCTGAACTGCTCATATGGTTTGTGCAATTCGCTGAAATAGTAGAAGAACTAGCTTTCTAGATAGAAAATATAGGCATTGTGTACTTGGAATGCGGAGTGTTAAAAAGTAATATCTTACCCATATTACAGGCTGCCCAGGTAATGAACTGACACTCATACCAGTTAAAAAAAAAAAAACACATTTTAGAGAACCACTTTTTCAGTTCTTAAGCACTATTTTCATCTTTAATATTTTCGTTTGTTTTTCAGTGTGTTTTTCTCAGAGGGAAAGTTTCTCCCTGAAATAGTGGAACAGTTTAAGGGTTTGTAATCTAAGTAAATAACCTAAATATATCTTCTCCACATGTACATGCTCAAGATTACAACTTGTATTCTCTGAGTTTAATAAGCACTACAGTTTGACTGTTTCTCATTAAAAAGAGAATGGGAGTAAGGCAGAAATTCAATAAATGTTCAAGTAAAATACAGCCATCCTAACATCTGTATTATATTAGAGGAGACACAAGACAAAACATTGACTCTTGAGGTTAAATCTAAATTTCCTGCTGCAGTCCTGAAAGAGTTTGAGAATCTAGATCAAAAAAGCAACAAAGAAAATGGGACCAAAAATGTCTTCAAGCATATTTCAAAAGCTATTAAATGCCTACACTTAGTTATTTCCTAGAAGCACCGACTTAGTCAGCAATTACCCAATAGCCACAAACAAAAATAAATAAAAATTATGTGCCATGCTCAAATCCTTTTCCAAGTCAAAGAATATGTACCTGGAGTCTGGGTATCATAGAGGTGTCAAAGCACCTCCTCTGATTCTCATATCTCTTATGAGATGTTGTTGAATTTCCACATTGTCCTCTGTAATATATTTTTACATCACCCTTGAATTTCAAAAGATATTATTTCAGCCTCCTTTTGGAATTGACTGATCTTTAATTTTATAACTCATACTGCAAGAAGAAAATCCAAGCTCTCAATGGGTCAGAGGGCAATAAGCAAGACAGATTATCACAGCAAAAACTAAAGAGCACGAAACCATGACCAGGACTCAGGATATTCTGTCCTTAAGCCTGGCTTGCAAGTCTACAACCTCTTCCTTGTCAAACTGGGGAGGTAAACTGAGTTTTAAGGAAGTAATGTTGACCTACTGTGTGGCTATGTGGAAGCTTCTCTAAAATGCTGCCATTAGTCAAAAGTGTATATATATATATATATATATATATATATATATATATATATATATATATATATAGAGAGAGAGAGAGAGAGAGAGAGAGAGAGAGAGAGAGACAAAGAGTTTGTTATTGTTATTCTGAACTCAGAATGAAATAGCCTCTCATACCAAATTCCAGGGGAGAGTGAGGTGCATATTTCTAAACCTTGCACATTAGAAAAATTTTCTCAACCATGAAGATTCTGATTTAATCAAGGAACTAGGATTAGAAGGAGAGATTTACCATGAAGTCATTTTAGACAAGTCTTATATCAATTTTTTTTTTTTTTTGATGGAGTTGTTGCCCAGGCTGGAGTGCAAGTGGCGGGATCTCGGCTCATTGCAACCTCTGCCTCCCAGGTTCAAGCAATACTCCTATCTCAGCCTCCCGAGTAGCTGGGACTACAGGCACATGCCACCACACCCGGGTAATTTTTGTATTTTCAGTAGAGACAGGGTTTCACCATATTGGTCAAGCTGGTTTCAAACTCCTGACAGGTGATCCACCTGCCTTGGCCTCCCAAAGTGCTGGGATTACAGACATGAGCCACCGCAGCCGGCTCTATATCAATTTATATTTCAGTTTCAGCATCTAAGAAATCTAGATTCTATGCTTGATCTTCAAGACCTTTTACTAATTTATTTATTGTCCTATCTCAACAGATTATTAGCTCTCCACTGGAGTCAAACACATCCTATCGCTATTCCTTCTACCTCACTGGTTACTCCTTCTCAGTCTGTTTTGCTGGTTTCTCCCCTTAATATTGGAAGGTCCCAGGACTCAGCTCTTGGTTTTCTTCTCTGTCATTACTCACACCCTTGAGAGCTCATCCAATCTATGTATGCCCAGACTCTCAAATTTATATTTTCAGCTCAGACCTCTCTCCTGAACTCCAGACTTCCATCAACTGCCTATTTAAAACTCCAATTGGATGTGTAATAGACATCTCAAGCTTAACATGTCCCAAATTGAACTCCTGATTTCTCCCTAACCCATCCTGCAAACATACTACCCCTACAGGCCTCCTGTTCTCAGCTGATGACAGCTCCATCCTTATAGTTCCTCAAGACAAAAACCTTAGTGTCACGCTTGACTGTCGCACTCCACATCTGATCCATCAGAAAACCTGTTCTGGAGGCCAGAAATCTGAAGTCAAGGTGCTGGTGTTGCTTTAAGCCATCCAGTTTGTTCTGTTGTTACAGCAGCCCTAGGAAACTAATACACTCATTATTTGGGGGCCATAGATTGAGCTGAGACCTGGTTAGATATTCACATTTTGAAATTATGCAGGTTGTAACACATTCCCTGAAACTGAAGTTCTTCAACGGATTGTCTTATTTCTGAAGTGACTTTGTAATTATTACTTTAGAATCATTTCATTGATAAAATGTATCATTGGGAATAAAGGAATTGTCTTTCTACTACAGTTATCATAAAGATCCTCTCATTGCAGAGAAACAGAAACACTTATACACTGTTGGTGGGAGTGCAAATTAGTTCAACCATTGCAGCAAGCAGTGTGGTGATTCCTCAAAGAGCTAAAATCAGAATTACCACAGCAATCCCATTACTGGGTATATACCCAAAGGAATATAAATCATTTTATTATAAAGACACATGTACAATAATGTTCACTGCAGCACTATTCACAATAGCAAAGACATGGAATCAACTTAAATGCCCATCAATGACAGATTGGATAAAGAAAATGTGGCACATATACACCATGGAATACTATGCAGCCATAAAAAAGAAGGAGATCATGCCTTTTGCAGGAACACAGGTAGAGCTGAAGGCTGTTATCTTTAGCAAACTAATGCAGGAACAGAAAACCAAATACTGCATGTTCTCACTTACAACTGGGAGCTAAATTATAAGAACTTATGAACACAACGAAGGAAACAACAGACACGGGTCTACTTCAGTGGGGAGTGTGAGAGGAGGGAGAGGAATAGGAAAGATAACTATTGGGTACTGGGATTAATACCTGGGTGATGAAATAATCTGTACAACAAACCCCCATGACACGTGTTTACCTATATGACAAACCTTCATATATACCCTCAAACCTAAAAACCAAAAAAAAAAAGTTTAAAAAAACGAAAAACAAAAACAAAAAGATCCTCTGTTGTGAGTCCAAGAGAGGATGACTAAACAGCCTTATAATTTCTACAGGCAAGCTGGCCTACAAAGCTGAAGGTTAGAAAACATTCTGTACTATTAATTGGCAAGTACATGTTTGAATTGGATTCACAAAGGGGGAGAAACTTTGGAAAATCATTCAAATTTTCCAAGTATGACTAAATTCAACCTAATTGGATCAAATTTTATAAAAATGTCTGGCTTGAGTTACCTGGACCAGCTGCCTACAGTTCCTTACTTTCTAGAATAATATGCAACTAAGTTCTTGGCTTTGACAGCGTGGTAAAAACCATATTCTAAAAGGTAACAAACAAGAGCTACTGTTTTAAAATTTATACTTCAGGAATAAACTCAGTTCCTTTGCAGGCTGAGCAACTCAGCTTATTAGACCTTTCATAGATAGGAGGATGAGAACTGAGTCACATTTGGGCATGAAGGACTTTGAATTGTTTTCTTCCTGCTGTGCCTTCAGATCAGATGACATCTGCCCAGCCTCATTTCTTCCTAGAGCTAAATGTCAATAACTAAGTATTTCCATGACTGCACTGTACACCGGTCTAAAAAGAGAATAGTTAAAGTTTAAACACGCCTGTTAGTTACTGGATATTTTCCAGCAAATGAAGAATCACAATTAGCTAATCAAATAAACAAACGTCTTACTAACACTGCAAATTACAATATTAGTCTATCATCTATTGAGCAGTTTTACTAAAGCTCCAGATGTTTTTTAGACATTATCTCTAATCATCACAAAAACTATGCGAGGAAGATGTTATTCTCCATTTTACTAGGGAGAAAATGAAGTTCAAAAGGCTGACTGGCAGAATTAGGGTTTAAACCGAGACCAGCCTGGCTGCAGACTAAGCCACTGAACAACTACCATTACAAACAGCCAGTTCCCACTACTTTCCAGAGCTTTACCTGTATTACCTGGGTCTTTAGTTTTCAGAATAATCCTCACAGATGGGTATTGCTATGATCCTATGTCACTTATGACAGGACAGGAGTTCAGGAAGGTTAAGGGACTTTCTCAAGGTCTCACAGCTAGTGGGCTACGGAACTCGTTGAATTCCAAAGCCTTTCTTTCATTAATCTAAATACTTCCCTGTATTGAGCATTGGCCTAAGCTACTTAGAACCATTATAACCCACTCTACAAGGCAGTCCGTCTTCTCCCCATTTGCCATATGAGGAAGGTGAGGTTCACAGCGAAGACTGGACTTTTTGTGTCACAAAGCCATCAAGTGGCAGAGCTGGGGTGAGCAGCCGGGTCTGAGGATTCCAAGCCCACGCTCCCGCCACTGCCCCAGGGTGCCTTGCACAGGACATTTAATAATTAAGCCAGTATCTTGTAGAACACCAGGCTAACTGTCAAGGGCCTATTAAGGCAAAGGAGAGCACTTGAGGTAGCATAAAGGATTCAAGTGAAACCATTTGATGATACAGTAACAGGAAGAAAAAGTAAGATCCAAGGCAGCAAAAGGCGAGTTCACACTGCCAATGCACAGAGCAGCAAACATTCTCTATTTTCCAAGTAATCATGCTTTTAATTTGATTTGCATAAATTCAAATAAATAAATAAATAGGTAAACATACATAAGTAGAGGAGGAAGGTATACCCTGCAAGAAATGAGCTTGGTATCAGCGAGAGAGGCCAATATCAAGAATTTCTATTTGTTTTATTGATTTTACTTCAGTTTCAGAGGCTCATCCCTGCCCGTATTCCAACTCTTGTTTTCAGTAACAGAATTCTCCTGCCTCTAACCGCAATGTTGGTTTGGCAGGAAATGAGGAGAAGGTTCCTTTTGAATTCAGACTATTGCTCTATGATAAACTCTTCTCCCTTGGGTGAGAATCTGAAGTCCCTTTGCCAAAAAGGCAAAGAAAGGATAAGTTTACAAGACAATACTAGTCTTTCTGTTACATATTGCAGTGTTACAAAATACTTCCACATACATTCTCTCACTGGATACATCCTCTCACTTTAGCCTTAGGAGGCAGACAAAGGCTATATCATAATCCTCATTTTACTGAGAATAAAACTGAAATCTGATTAAGTGACTTCTTCAAGATCATACTGCCAGTAAAACCCAGACTGGGACCCAGATATTCTGTTACTAAATCTCAGGTCCTTCCCATCCCATAATGGTACTAGGTTTTGTTTTGTTTTGTTTTGAGGCAGGGTCTCATTCTGCCACCCAGGTGGGAGTACAATGGTGCAATCACCACTCATTGCAGCCTTGAGCTCCTGGGCTCAAGCAGTCCTCCTGCCTCAGCCTACTGAGTAGCTGGGACTACAGATGCACACTACCATGCCTGGTTAATTATTTTTATTTTTATTTTTGGTAGAGATGGGGTCTCACTATGTTGTTGCCCAGGGTGGTCTCAAACTCCTAGCCTCAAGTGATCCTCCCACCTTAGCCTCCCAAAGTGCTGGAATTACAAGCATAAGCCACAACACCTGGCCAGCATCACACTTTAAATTACCTGTGAAGTATCTATTATCATGATTACTTTGGGAACTAATGTTACCTAGGTCTCTGTCCTCCACCACTACAACCACCAGCCTCTTCACCTCACCGCTCACTGAGCATGGGGTTACCAGTCCTCTTAGTTCTGTCTAAACCCTCACTAAATCAGAATGCATAGTTCAGGCCAGACTGATTGGGGAAACTGAGACACATTTCTAACAGGACTTTCGTTTTACAGCCTCACAATAACTACTATTGCAACATTATACTAAAAACAGTGCTGATGTTAATAATAATGATAATAATTTATTAAGTTCTGATTATATGTCAGGTACTTTACATATTTAATCCTCTCCAAAACTTTATGATAAAAGGTCCACAATCCTTATCCACAATTCTGAAATACAAAAAGCTCTGAAAACCCAAGTATTTTTCCCTAAGTATATGGCAAACGCTTCTTGTGGTAAAACTTGACCTGAACCAACATGAATTTTTAAAAAATAATCTTCATTTATCCACTTAGAGTGAACATTCTTACATTTTGCTGCCACACAGGTCACATGTTTGAACGAGGGAGTGCTGTCCTAGGCCCTCCTGTCATGTCACAGCTTATGTTCTTTGGAGTATATACACTTTTTTTCTTTCTAAAATCAAAATTATCTGAATACCAAAATACATCTGGCCACAAGAATTTCAAAGATCCCCACTTCTCAGATAAATAAACTGAGATTCAGAAAGAATACATTTTTAGTACACATCTCCTCTAAGTCATCAGAGCCCTTTTACTAATGTAATAGTCAATACTTGTTACAGGCTGAATTGTGTCCTCCCAAAAGTCATATGTTGAGACCCTAATCCCCAGCATGACTGTATTTAGATATGGGGCCTTTGAAGAGGTAATTAAAGTTAAATGAGGTCATAAGAGTTGGGGCTTAATCCGATAGGGCAGGTGTCCTTATAAGAAGAGGAAGTGAAACCGCAGCACTCTCTCTCTCTCGCTCGCTCCCTCTTTATCCCCCTCCCCCTCCCTTCCTCCTTCCCTCCCTCTCTCCCTTTCCTGCCAATCCCTCCCCCACCCACTCCACCCCCATCCCCACTGTCTTCCTGCACAAACACAGAGGAAAGGTTGTGTGAGGACACAGCAAGAAGGCAGCCATCTACAAACCAGAAAGAGAGGCTTCACCAGAAACCAATCCTGATTTTGGGACCTTGGTCCTGGTCTCCTAGCTTCCAGAACTGTGAGAAAATAAATGTCTATTGTTTAAACCACTCAGTCTGTGGCAGTTTTTTTTTTTATTTTTTTTATGGCCGCTCAAGCAAACTAATACAAAATTTATTTTTTTTTAATTGGGAAAAGGGTAGCTATTATGTCTTCATATAAGCTAATAGTTGTAGTTAAGTGGACCACTTCAATGTATACGCCCTTCAAACTATTTTAAAGGCCACTGGCTCATGGCTGATCTGAGAGAGCTGGCATTGCATTTATCATCTGTTGTCACCCTATCCAGTCTTTCATGAGAAAAATTCAGCAAACAGCAATGATTTACTATGTGCCAGGCACTGTTCTAAGTGTTGCATGTATATTAACATGTTCAGCCTTCACAACAACCCCTTGAGATAGACACTATTATATCCACTTTACAAATGATGAACTTGAGGCACAGAGAGGTTATATATATTGTCTCGCTAGTAAAACTGGCAGAGCAAGCATCTGAATCTCAGCAGAAACCAAACAGGAAAAAATCCTTTTCCTCATAGTGCTTATAGGGAAAGGTAGGGCAGAAGGCAAATAAATAAAATAAATAAGCAAATTATATAGTAAAGTAAAAGGTTATAACTCCAATGGAGAGGAATTGTCTAAGCGTTTAACAACTAGACCGGGCACGGTGGCTAGCTGGGCACAGTGGCTCACACTTGTAATCCCAGCACTTTGGGAGGCCAAGGCCAGTGGATCACTTGAGGTTAGGAGTTCCAGACCAGCCTGGCCAACATGGTGAAACCCCGTCTTTACTAAAAATACAAAAATTAGCTGGGCGTAGTGGTGGGTATTTGTAATCCCAGGTACTCAGGAGGCTGAGGCAGGAGAATTGCTTGAACCTGGGAGGCAGAAGTTGCAGTGAGCCAGAATTGCACCACTGCACTCCAGCCTGGGCAACAAAGTGAGACCCTGTCTCAAAAAAAGAAAAAGATGGTCTCACACTGAATGGAATACCAGGTCTGGTGTCTGAAGGGTAAAAGAGAAATTTCAGCACAAATATACTAAATAATAAACTCAAAGCAATCAAAACAATGCCTAAAAATAAATGTATTTGTTTAAAAAATACGTAAGAACATTATGTAAAACTACAGAAGAACTATGATGGAGTCACAGGGACCAGATTGTCCCCTCCTACCTGAAGGAATAAAAATTTTTAAAAACCAGACTATATATATGAAACGATGATTCTCAAGACATACTGGATATCAGGTGATGAAGGACAGTGATTTCTGAGAGATGAGAAACAAATGAAGTGAGCCCTGTGATTTACCCAGCCTACTGGCTTGAGAGAATTTGCAGGCCATGGTGCAGGGATGTGGAACCACAGTAGAACCCATTATGAGATGCCATTAAAGCAGTATTTGAAGACAAATGTGTAGCTCTAACTGCCTATAAGAGAAAGAGAAAAGAAGAAAGGTTTTCTTTGAAAACCTTTGAATCAATAACCTCAGCTTCCACCTTAAACTGGAAAAGGAAGAGCAAATTCAACCCTAAGTAAGATGAAAAAAGAAGATGATAAAGAATAGAGTTGAAAATGATAAAGTGGAGAATGGAACAACAATCAAGAAAAATAGATGAAACCAAAACCTGGTTCTTTGAGAAGATGAATAAAATTGATAAATCTCTAGCCAGGCTGATCAGGGAAAAAAAGAGAGAAGAATCAAATTATCAATAATCAGGAATGAAAGTGGGGCTATCACTACATAGTCTACATATATTTAAAAGATTATAAGGAAATATTATGAACAACTTTATGCCAATAAATTCAACAACTTAGATGGAATTAACATACTCCTTGAAAGACATAAACTACCAAAGCTCACTCAAGAAGAAACAGACAACCTGAATACCCCTATAACTACTAAAGAAATTTAATTTATAGATTAAAATGTTCTGACCAAAAACAAAACAAAGAAACAAAACTTTTCAAGCCCAGCTGGCTTCACTGGTGCACAGGTGGATTCAACGTTTTCTCAGCTACTAGGGAGGCTAAGGAAGATCACTTGAGCCCAGGAACTTGAAGCTGCAGTGAGTGGTGATTATGCCACTGCACTCCAGCCTGAGTGACAGAGCGAGACAGTATCTCAAAAAGAAAGAGGTATCATAGACCAAAATATAAAACCAAAAACTATAAAACTTCTAGAATAAAACATAGATGAAAATCTTTATGACCTTGAATAAGACAAAGATTTCCTAGATACAATACTAAAAGTATTATCCATAAAACAACAAGTTGATAAATTAGACTTCACAAAAACTAAAACCTGTTGAGATTAAAAGAAAAGCCACAGACTTGGAGAAAATATCTGCAAAACATATATCTTATAAAAGATTTGTATGCAGAACATAAAAAGAATTCTCAAAATTCTAAACTGAGAACACACAAACCAAATATAGATATGGGCAAAAGACATGAACAGACACTTTATCAAAGAAGATCTACGAGTAGCAAATAAGTACATGAAAGGATGCTCACCCTCATTAGTAATTAGGGAAATACAATTAGAACAACAAGAGATAGCACTACATACCAAATAGAATGGCTAGAATTACAAAGACCCACAATAGCGAGCGTTAGGGATGGTAATGAGTACCTTTCAAACACTGCTGGTGGGAACGTAAAATAGTATATTCACTTTGGAAAACAGTTTGTTAGTTTCTTCAAAAGTAAAGTATATACCTACCACATGATCCAGCCATTCCACTCACAAGTATTAATATTTATCCTAGAGAAAAGAAAGTGTACATCCATACAAAGACTTATCCACAAATGTTCATAGCAGCTTTGTTTGTAATAACTAAAAACTGGAAATAATTTAGATGCCCATTAACAGGTGAATGATTAAACAAATTGTGATATATGCAGATAATGAATTACTCCTGAACAATGAGAAGGAATTTACTTATGATACACATAACAACCAGGGTAAATCTTAAAATAATTATGCTAAATAAAAAAAGACAAAAAAGCTTTCATATATATGAAACTCAAGAAAATGCAAACTAATCTACAATGACAAAAAGCAGATCAGTGTTGCTGCCTGAGCTGAGGAAGGGGAAGATTAGGGTGGGAATCAAGAAGGAGCAATTATAAAAGGGCACCAAGGAAACTTTGAGGGATGATGGATATGCTCATTATCTTGATTGTGTTGATGGTTTCATCAGTGTATACATAACACCAAAACTTACCCAGCACTATCTGCACATACTGTAAACATGAAGTTTATTATATGTCAATTGTAACTCAATAGATCATTTTTAAATTAAAACATAAAAAACTAAACTGAATTTTTCTGTCAAATTTAGTGATATTATATTCCTTTTACAGAAAGGCATGACTGACTGCAAATAAATAAGTGGGCCCTGTACAAAAGCTAGGAAGGATTTAAAGTTCCTCAAAAGATTGTTATTAATGGGTCAGATTCAGAGACAATCAACTAATTCTAGTTCAAGGAGGAAGAGATTTGCTATCTTTCTTTGCCTTCCTTATAAAAAAAATCAAGATTTCAAATATTTTATAAACAACTTTTAGCACATTCAATAAATTTGTTTATTATGTATTCTGATTATCTACTGCTGCATCAAAGCCCACTCTAAAACTTGGTGTCTTAAATGCAGTTTGGGCAGAACTCAGCAGGAACAGCTCATCTCTGCTTCACTCAGAGCAATTTAGACTGGGAGCTGGCACTATCTGAAGGTTCACTGATTCAGTTCTGATGGATGAAACTGGCTGTCAGCTGAGACCTCAGCTGGGGCTAGACCCACAACACCAAGCCTCTCCATGTGGCCTGGGCATCCTTACAACATGGTGACTCATCCCAACAGAGAGTCAGTCAGAAGCTGTGTCACCTCTTTTAACCGAGTCTTTTAAGTCCAAGAATTTGCAGACAGTTTTTTAAACCACCATACTGTGCTTATCAAAAATGCAGATTCCTCACCATTCCTTTCAAATACATGGCCATATCAGGAGCGTTAATAAAAGGAGCACTGCACCAAGACTCTGGGAAACTAGATTCAAATTCTGATACAGATTCAAGACTTTCAACATTTATGGATGTTAATTTTCCATGTTCAGAATAGGGACTAGAAAACTGGTGTGTTACAGATGAAGTTGAAGTGGGACAGAAGAACAGAGAGACGCAAGGAGACAGATTGCACAGTTCAAGTATTTAGCAGAGAAAGGTAGTGAAGGCAACTGGCAAAACACTGTATCTAAACTCCAGTAAGATGCTTAAAACCACTGATGGGTCAATCCCATGAAAGCAGAGTGGAGAAGAGTGGTAGGCCTGTCAGCAGCCACCAGCAGTGACATCTTGCAGCAGATAGCAGATGGCTTTGAGGCCACAATTGGGTTTTGGTACCCCTGTCCCTGGGCAGAACTGTGCTTTCTCTGGACCCTGAACTTTCTGCTATTATTGAATCAAATCATACAGAACTATCATTGCATGCTTATATGACCAACTCTCCTGCTAAACAAATATGCTCCATATAGGCAGGGAATGTATTTTATTCATTTTTGAACCTCAGCACCTGTCACGTTACCTTCATTGCCCGGGACTCAGCAGGTGCTCATGAACAAATGGAACTGAACTATCAAGGTCAGAATGGAAAACCAGTCTCAAAGGAGTAAGAGTTTAGGGCAAGTTGTCAGGCCAGGATTTAGAACTCAAGATAATAAAGGCCCAGTTATTAGATGTTGTGTTGGTCTAAATTCTATAACCAAGACAGACCATCAGTGACCTGATTCAGTGCTGAGGTCCTGAGTATGAGTGGCAACAAGGCCAATCTGCCTGAACTCTTAAATAAGGGCTCCTTAATTTCCCCCAAAATGAATCCTAAAGCCTGGGGTATAAGCCCTCAGGAAGGGAACAAGTAGTAGGGATAGGAAGGTCTGTAGCTATCCCATGTGAAAGAGAGCAGCAGGCAGCCTGTGAGGCTCTTTCTGCTCTTTGCTTCTAAGATCATTCTGCTTGGAAACGGGGCTGCCTAAGACCCAGTACACTCTGGATAACATGCCTGGGCATCTCCCACCGTGCCATGAGGCTTCTCCAGGCCAGACTTCTCTGCCGTGAGCCCATCTATCTGACTGCTTCTAGACACCCACAGGCATCCAATAGAGCTCATCGCCATCCCCCAAACCAGTGTGCTCCTCTGCATTCCCTGACTCTGACTCCGAGCAACAGAATCGCCCCCAACCAGCTGGCCAAGCAGAAGCCAGGCCTTGATCATGACTTCTTGCCTCACTCATTCCCAACTTGCAGTCCTGTTCTTTATCATCACTCAACACGGTCTCCTCTTCCAAGACACCCTTCGCTGACCCTGAAAGAGTTGCTCTGCCCTCTCTCCTGTCTTCCCATGGCATACCTTGATCATAACCTGCCATACCTTGATCATACCCTGCCATACTTCCGACTTCCCCACTGGACCGGAAGTATCTTCCGATCCTGGACCATGTGTTACTACACTGACCAAATGAAATGTTTGCTCAACAAATATTTGTTAGCCAATGAATGAACAAGCAAATTAATCCACAGTTCTTGTAAACCATGCCACCACCTAGCACTTCCTAACCCCTGACCCTTCTTCCTTTTTCTCCATAGCACTTACTGCCTTCTAACATATCATAAATTACCTTCTTTCTTTTGTGATCTCTTTGTTCTCAACACCACTCCTTGAATGTAAGCTCCATGACAAAAGGGATTTTTTTGTTGTTTTACTTCTGTATCCCAAGGGCATGAATTATGCCTGGCACTTAGTAGGTACTTAATAAATATGAATGAATGCTGAGCCTGTGCTGCTCAGCAAGGTTCAGATGGCCATGGCATTGTCTCGGCAGCTATTCCCCTAGGTTCTCTAGCAGTCATGCCTCCCAGTGTGCTACCCTTTCCCCATCTGAGACTTACTTTCCTCGTTGGCCTGAACAACAGCTTATTTTAGGGCAGCTGCTACTGCTGCAGAATCAGCTACCAAAGAAAACACTTCTCATCTTAGCATCTGGAAAACTCACTTTGTGTTTCAACTCTTATGTGCTCATGTGCCAGCAAAAGTACCTTTTTCATTTTTTACAGTCAAATATTCAAGTGACTAGAAAATATTAGTTTCAAAATGCATTTATGAGGAACTAGTTGGTTCCTGAAAATTCAAATGTTTGTCAAATTTTAAGATTTTTTTTAGAATTTGGTGTCAGGGAATATTAAATTTTGATGTATGTTCCTAAGTCAGTGCTAGCCCAAAATCACCTCTATTTTTATAATAACAAAGTCAAGGTTAGGGGCTGCCTATAGTCAGGAAAATTATGTTCTCTATCTTTTTAAAAAATTCATATGAGGTCTAAAATGCCACTAAAATGATGTTTTCATGATTCCTTACATAAGAAAGGAAGAAACTACTGTTTTTCAGCACTTACCATATGCAGATACTTTAGATATGGCATACTGTTTAATTCTCATGACTCTGGAATATAGGTATGACTACACCCATTTCAGAGTTGAAGAAATTCTAAATCAGAGCAGTTCAGTAATTAACGTGATATGTTAATCCTCAACAAAAAGAAAGAGATCTGAAATTAATATGGCAAAATAAGATTTGACACAGATAAAGGGTGGGTAAGCAGTTGTTCTCGTATATATTTTTCTGTGAGCTCTGAGATACTTCCTAACCAAAAAAAAAATCAATAAATGATGGCAATACTTCACCCTCATTACAGTGCCAATTAGGAGCAGAGCCCACATGCAAATTCACACCTGTTTGATTCAGAAGTCTATGTTTTTTCCACAATATTGTGCTGCCTCCCCTGAGTAGAAGCTATTATATATGCTTGAAATAGTATATAACCAAGTTAGAAGACCTGCAAGGTCAGTGTAACTCATCATTAAATAGAATTCGTATTAGCAGTACTAATAATACAAACGTGACAAATATTTTGGATTCATATACTACCTTTTATCCAAATCATTGAGATGATTCCATAACCCTAGACAAGGAGATTTGGAAAAGTATCTCCGTTCCTATGCATCTTAGGCTATTGCCTATAAGCTTAAAACCAGACTCTCTTTCTTACAATTCAAGACAGAATTAAAAATAAGGAGCATTAAATTTAGGAAATTTTATGGTCAAAAAAGAAAATGTGAATAAACCAAAGAAAGTAAGTAGGTAGGAGGTAGCTGGGAGTGAGTTCTGGAAGAGGAATGAGAGAGAATTTTGAGACTCAAAGAATAAGAATAGGAAAGAGTGGGAGGGAAATGATTATATAAAGAAAAAAAGCATTAAAACAAGCAGAAAGTGAGGTGAAGTCTGAAGGTAGAGAAAGACAAGAGTTAGAGAAAAGAAAAGGAGAAGAAAAATTAAAAATTAAAGAAAAGAGAGGGGTAAAGAAATCGTGAGGTAAAATGAATGGCAAAAAGAAGGCAGACACAGCCTACCAGTCATTTCAGAAATTAGTCCCATGTCCTGCCATGTGGGCTTTTCCCTGCCTTTACTTATAGTTACAAGATAGCAACTTTGAGTGATACATTTTGCAATAGCAAGGTAATAAATTAAAAGCATCAATGAGCAAACAGACCTCTCACAATGAAAATTAAGCACTGAGGAATGCTAATTTCAATTCCTACATGACATAATGCTTAGAAATGTGGCGTGTGGCACCTAAACATGATGTTGTTCTGGAACCATTTTCAATTCTGCAGCGAGCCTCCAGACCGCAGGCTGCTGCTACAGACTTGATTTCTTCCATCCCTAGTCCAGTCCACCAAGCTGTGGATTGGAATCTGACTCCATCTTTACTACCAAACAAGCAGGAGGAATCTTCATAGCATACCCCTAAACCCACACCCTCTCCTACCAGCATTCTTAACCAGCGTGATGATGCGTGGAGCATCGCATCACATCAGCGGGAACACACATCAGTGAAAAGGTGCACTGTTATGAATGAGTTTTTCTTTCTCTTTTTCAGGGGATTTTTTTTTCCAGAGATTTGCTCTGTCATACATACAATCATAATTTGTCAATTAAGAAAATTTTTCAAAAAAATTAACCATATGCCAGATGATCTATTAAAGATGATCTTTATGTATAGGCAGTTTCTTTTTTTTTTTTTTTTTTTTTTTTTTGTGAGACGGAGTCTCGCTGTGTCGCCCAGGCTGGAGTGCAGTGGCGCGATCTCGGCTCACTGCAAGCTCCTCCTCCTGGGTTCTCCTGCCTCAGCCTCCGCAGTAGCTGGGATTACAGGGGCTCGCCACCACGCCTGGCTAATTTTTTTGTATTTTTAGTAGAGACGGGGTTTCACCGTGTTAGCCAGTATGGTCTCGATCTCCTGACCTCGTGATCCGCCTGCCTCGGCCTCCCAAAGTGCTGGGATTACAGGCGTGAGCCACCGTGCCCGGCCCTGTATAGGCAGTTTCTAAGGAAAAGTGACACAAACATATATACAAGATATACACACATATATGAACATATAAGCAATAAGCATATCTCACCCACTCTGCCATTATTTCAACCTCCTACCATTGAGAACCACTAACTCCCAACCTCCCATTGTGATGTTGAAAACTACCCTAAGCCATACAACCCCCAGAGCCCTGGATCTTCACTCCCCCGGCCCTTTCCTTGTACCTTCTGCCCCATCAACACTGCAGCCCCACTTGGCATATCCCTCCCATCTCCGTGACTGACCCAGCCTCCCACCTGCCCAGCCAGTGCTGTTTCCTGCATGGGACACCCCGTGTGAAGCCCTGAGGGCTGCATTGCTGCTGCAGGTCAGGGGCGGAGTGGACACTGTCCTCAGGCTCAGAAGAGCTGGGTTGGAGCCTTACTTACTAATTGTGTGGCCGTGGGCAATTGATTTAACCTCCGGAAGCTTCAGTGTCTTTACGTTTAAAAATGGGGACAGGATCTCCTCTACTGTCTTCATAGGATTGTAGTGAAGATTTTGTGAGCCTAATATATGGGTAAGTATTTTCTAAGTGCTAAAGTGATATATACCTACTCAGAAGTAACCTTTTTACAGATACAAGGTGGTAAACAGTGGCTCAGTTTTACAAATTACAGTATAGTGGAAAGGTCACTGGCCTGAAAGTCAGGAGATGTGGATCTGGTCTTGCCTCTGCTGGATAACCCTAAGCAAGTCCCTTAACCTCTCTGATCCTTTGTACAGTTTAATGGTGTTACTAAATTTGAAGATCTCTGACAACCCCTCAAATACCAATAATCTGTGAGTTTAGAGTAGCATTGTTCAACTGCGCATGTATTAAGTAAGCTTTTAGGAGCCAGCCTGGGAACGGAACTAACCATATAACATTGCTTATATGGAAAAATGAGTTCTGAGCGCCAACAACTAGCTTACAAGTGAATTTTTGGAACAAAATCAATTCACAGTTTGGAGATTGCTTGTGTCACTACGATAGATTTCCATTAAAAACAAACAAAAAACTGAAGTTGGGAAATATCTCCATGCTGTTCTGGAGTTGATTTTCCACAACATTGGTGCTCTGACACTGGATGAGATTCAATTTTTAGTTAACCAAACCACCACCATTTCTAAGGACAAAGTGGATTTCCCCTTTGGCACATGATTGTGTGTTTGTGCATGTGTGTGTGTGCGCGTGCATTGCAGGGGCAGGGGAAGGGACTGACATAGGATTTTATTTAAAATGTGACATTATATGAAATTATGTTATAAAAAGTGTACTGAATTTTTATAAAAAGAAATCTGCAATAGCCAAACACAGTTTTATTGCTAATCTTTATATTTTTCCTTATATTATTCTGACATTACTCTTTAAAGTGAAAAATGAAAGTGGGTAATACATCCCTTAAAAATTATAATAAAGGCAATGGGATTGTTACTGCTCTCTGGAATTAAAAATTAATATAAAATTAAAATACTTCCTTCCTCAATTGCCATCCTCCTAGCAGGGAAGATGTGGACTTACATTAACCCAAGGGTCCTGAGTGCAGCAGAGAATCTCTGGGCTGACTGCCCCTATTACAGTGATGAACAGATAAGAATGTGCTGATGGATGGAATCCCAAAACATAGAAAAGTAAGTCTTTAATTTGGCTGGCCAGATTGATCAAAATTTCAGCGGGGTTATTTTCTTACTACAAGAGAGATTCTAACGGTTGTAGTAACCGTTTGAGGGTATGAAGGAGAGTAGAGAGATCCTAGGATATTGTTGTCATAGAAGCTTAGGGATATAGAACAAAATCTTATCCTTGCTAAGCTCTGAATGGGGGACAACCCAGATGGAGGAAGAACCAACAGACCCAGAAACCTGATTTTAAAATCCCACGTAGAGTGGCTCCTATCCAATTTCAGAACCCAGTTCAAGTGCAGCCTCCATTCTACCAATGGGCCCTGTCTAACTCAAGGAGATCTGGCAAGAAAACAAAACAAAAAAACACTTTTGTTCCTCCTCCAGAATCAAGAATCCAAGGAGCAATGAAAATGTCACAAAGGCAATATAAAGAAACCTCACTATTGTGACACTGGAAAATAATTCATTTACCCAACTGTCGATCCATTCCCTTCGACGTCCTAAAGATCCCATGCTCTTCTTGCTCCCCCCATCCATCATAAACCTTCATGGCACAGGCAAAGTCTCCCTGAATATTCATGGCAGAAAGCCATTCCATCATGACCCAATTGATCACAGCTGCTGAGTGGCAGAGGCACCAAATATATCATCAAAAAAGGAAAGTTTATGGACGTACAGAGGGAAATAATAGACACTGGGGACTCCAAAGTGGGGCGTGGGGTAGGAAGGGGGAAAGGGTTAAAAAAGTTACCAATTGGGTACAGTGTTCACTATTTGGGTAATGGGTACACTAGGAGCCCACACCTCCCCATTATACCATATACCCATGTAACAAACCTGCACATGTAACCCTTGAATCTACAAAAATTTTTAAATTTTAAAAAATAAAGTAAAGGTTGTAAACACTGCTTCCAATGATCTCATAGCTGTTCCGTTACCTAAATCGATTGTGAAGATGGCAAAATTTAAGTGGTAATTTTTAATTATTCTAGAAACAGAAAAACATTCTCCACAGAACACTATTGGAAATAATTAAATCAATGCCCCACAGACACAAAAAAATTATAATATTCTTTTTCTAGTGTATTAGTTTTATTTCTCTACGCTGGATTTCATTCCAGAAAGGACTTGCGGTAATCAGAATGCCTTACAATCATGTGTTAAAGGCTCTGTTCTTAAAATGCCACTGAGTTTGTTCTTCAGGGTGAAACTACTTTGTTCTTGGCATTTCTTATGGGAACTGAAGTCAGGCCAAAGTGTTGCCAAACCAGAGCTGAGAATCTCTGGGCTGACTGCTCCTCCTACAGTGATGAGCAGGTAAGAAGGTACTGATAAATGGAATCTCAAAACATAGAAAAGTGAGTCCCTAATTTGGCTGGCCACATTGACCAAATTTCAGTGGGGACACTTTCATATTATAAGAAGAGAGAATCAAACTAAAAGAAACACAGAAAAGGCCTGTTGTTTATAATGGAAAAATTGAGTGTATATAATAAGTAGCTAAAATGCAATGTTCATGGGTTCATCTTACATGTTCCAAAATTAATGTTTTGGTGGATGGTTTTTAGGATAAAAATAACCACAACCTAAGAAATCACAGTTATGAAGACATGTTACTCTAAGACATTTTTCTCATGTATTTTCTTTCTATTGCGGATTAAGCTGTATACACTGTTGAGAAGTTAATGCTTTCCCATTCAACAAAATTTTATGTTCTACTCATTTTGTGGCTTATGATGAGATGCACAGATGTTTTTTCCAAAGTCATGTTTAAAACATCATATTTCTAAACAAAAATAAAATGAACTATCCATGGTTAGGTTCCAGAAATAGACCGCCACACAGTTTTTCAGAAACAGTGCCAAGAATCCTGGCAGCTAATGTATAAAAGTCATTGTCCTTTCCCCAACCATGGTGGTATTCTGTGTCTCATGTACTTTCCAGAAATTATTACCATCCAGTAGATATTAACATTGTCACCCTCTAACAGTATAACGTATTCATGGAAATGAAAAATCAGAAACAAAAAAGGTGAGTAATATCATTTTGTCAATTGTCAGACCTCTAATAGGAATCAAATTAGGGCTTCCAAGATTTAGCTGACTGGGCACAATGCTAGGCAAAGCGACAGCACTAGATGCTACTTCCCCTCTGCAGGAGGTCAAAACGGACCCTCAGGGGAATCTTTGTCTTAGTCAATAGATCCTTCTGAGATTAAGACCAAGGCAGGCATGTGTTAAAAATATGATCACTGGAGGATTTGATGAGCTGATTACAACAAAGATGACACTGAAGTGTCTAGCATGTATTGATCATTGCTATGAGTGAAGCATCATACCAAAGGCTTTCTATAAATTAGCTCGTTTAATCCTTACAACAACCCCTTGGGATAGGATTATCAATGCCATTTTACATATGGGGAAATAAGCTTGTAATGACTAACTTGCCCAAAGGTACATGGCTAAGAATTAGTAAAGCTGTGATTCAAATTCAGTTGGGTCTGTGTGCCAACTTCTTCATTTGCCAGATTCACTCTCCACCTAACTTCAGTGCCAGGTGGTCAACCTCTATAAACTGCATCCATGGGTGTCGGTGTCCTTCCTTCTGGATTCCAGTTGATTCATCCAGTGGGGGCCAATCAGGAGATCAGAGGCTGGGGTGCTTATTCCCTGGGCTCCCCTGCTGTGGAGTCACCTCAAGCTGTCTATGTCCCTCAACTGAAGATCACTGTGCTTCCCAAGGTGGTACTCTCTACAAGACTCTCTCCCTCAGCTTCCAGGAACCAGTCTCTCCACTCCTTCACCCCTTCAAGCCAGAGGCAGTAACAGCTATACTGTTGCTAGCTCTGAGGTTCTGCACCATGCAATGTGATTTCACTTTATCCTTGTATATAGTCTCTGAATTAAATCTCTCATAAATTAAAATAATTTGAATGTATCTGTTGATTCCTGCTGGAGCCCTAATTAATAGAGTCTGATTCCAAAAATCATGCTCTCAACCACAAGGTTAAACTCCCCACTAAGTTATTTGAGAGTCTTAGGTGTTCGTGCTCTAGGATAAAATTAACTGGACTCCAGTATTACCTTATGTATAGCCTTGAACACTGTGAGGTCCCTGGAATTAGAGTCGTTGTTAAATCATTTCCTTACACCTTACTTGTATTACTTTATTCCTTTATAAATCATATTACATTTTATATTATGGATGGAATTATCAATTTAAATATTAATACTTATAAAATTGATAATTTCTGATGAAATTTGATCTTTCAGGAAAAAATGGCATGTTTTTCCTTTCTAGGTCTCAGTTGTCTAGGACTTGGCTTTCTTTCTTTTTTGAGAATCTAAGCAGTAAAATAAAGACTACTGTGAATATTCGTGTTCAAATTCTTTAGAATATTGAATGGCAAAGTAGCTTCTGCTGTCTCTTCCTCTTTCTTTTAAGGATAGTGGCCATATTGGATTAGAGCCTCATCCTTATGACCTCATTTAAACCTAACTACCTCTTTAAAGGCCTTACCTTCAAATACAGTCACATTCTAAAGTACACAGAATTTAATCCACAATAGACACATTATAGATATTGTTGTTATAACAGCTTTTTGTTATAACAATGCTGCAATGAACAGTCTTGTAAATGTATCTTTGTACATGTGTCAGTATATCCATATAACAAACTCCTAGAAATAGAACTGCTGAGTCAAAGAAATACATTTACATATATACTGCCAAATTGCCCCAAATTTGAACCTCCATTAACAGTGTCTGCGAGCAGTCATTTCCCCTCACACCCAACACATGGCATATTATTGAGCTCTTTTTTATCTTTTCCAATCTGTAAGTAAAAAAATACCTTATTTTAATCTGCTGCTTTTAATTATAAGTGAGGCTTTCTACAATATAATTTTTTATAGGATGATACCATCCTTTTTTTATACATGTTATCATATTTATAGTAATTAAGTGCTTACATTCTATATATTATTTTAGGGAATTAAAATTGCTAAAATATATTTACTTGAGTCTTATAGGCCACTATTGGCACTTTGGTCCCAATATATCTAATCCAATATAAAGAAGCAAGGCCACATATGCTTTGCATAGAGTCTGTTCTAAATAAGTACTTGCCGAATGAAACTGGTAATGATCCCATTTACTACCAGTTCTCAATGCTAACAAAGCAAGTCCCTAATTATCAGTCCATTGTTGAGTGTTTATGCGTCTCTCAATATCTTTAAATTAAGTCACGTCTTTTTTCCTCTAGGGATTATTTTCCAGTTGGCATGTAGGTATGACCTAACCTAGTGCTGTCAAATTGGTTGAAAGAAAAAAAAGATTGGTTTTAACCTTAAACTTAGCTGGAAAAGCTGGGCAAATAAATCAAATTTAATTTTTAGCCTAGGACTAGAGCATACTAAACTGTTCTTGTGCACCGCTATGCTTTTAGAGCCTCTGGAAGGCATGATACCAGAGCAGCCTCAAGATAGGAGTCCCTATTGGAAACAGGCATTCGATATGAACCAGGACAAGTTCAAATGAATAGACAAGTTGTCGGGAGAAAGATAAGTATGTTTACTATGGAACATAAAATTTTAAAAAGAAAAATTGCCTGCAAGACTTTGGCGTGAGTGTATTTATTGGGATGGGGGCCCCATAGTGAGGGAGGAGATCGTTTTTATATTTAATAGAACTGTCCATGTTTCCCAAGTGCCTCTTAATAGCAGCAGTAATATTTATGAACAGATACACTAGTCAATTCTGTTTGCCACATGTAAATCTAAAAGTGCAGGTTAAGTTTCCCATGTTCCAGGATTTCATCATGTTTTTGGCAAGCATACATACACATAAGGAGACCTTTTGTTAAACCACATAACTCTGATCTTGTTTATGAGCTCTAAAATTAAATTATCTTGCATAAATGCTCAGAAGGTAATTTTCATATTAGTCTCAATGGTCCACAGTACCACCACAAAAGATTCAGTCACAATTCATTCTGTGACACTGGGCAGCCTGTCAGCTTCTTTGGTGGTACAATGTGCTGCTTCATGGGAGTTTCATGACCTACAGACTCTCAGGCATTTGCAGAGGGAAAGAGTAGCTGGAAACACTTTTGCCAGATCTGTGGCAAACACATTTACCATCGAATAAAGAAAATATACTACATACCAATGCAATAGAAGGAAGACTATAGTTCAGAGCCTGCAAACTTTTTCTGTAAAGGGCCAAATAGTAGCTATTTTAAGTTTTGCAGGCCATACAATCTCTGTCACAGCTACTAAACTCTGCTTTTGTATCACAAAAACAACCATAGACAATACATAAATGAACAGGCATAGGAGTGTTCCAATAAAACCGTATTTACATAAAATGGATGGCAGGCCAGATTTGGCCTGTGTGCCACAGTTTAAAAACTCTTGCTTGAAACTATATTGATCCCTCTCTTCTCTAGGATTTTCCCTCGTAAACATACACGGTTACTATGTGTCAAGCCCAACTGAGCTTTTTAAAAATAATTCCATCCTCAAAACAACTCTGCTATTATTATCTCTCCAATTTCATAGATGAGAAAACTTAGGCACAGAGAGGTTGAGTAACTTTCCCAAGGTTGTACAACTAGTAAGTGGCAGAGCTAGAATTCAAACCCTGGCAATCAGACCTCAGAGACCACAGCTTGCCACCCTCTCCTGTGAGGTTTTAAACTGCGCTAGAGTTTGCAAAAATTCATCTGCCCTTCCAGGCTCTTCAACTCTGGCTGGTACCCAGAGCGGATTGTTCTTGGGGTCCCAGGTTGACTCTAATCCCTTGTTAGACTTCTAGAAAAGAAATACAAGGAGATTCTGAGGTTTCCAAGTCTACCCTGGTATTTGGAGGTTCTCAGATGCCTTGTAATGGGCTCTGGAACTTTATCCAGCACCTTTTCTCAATTTGCTATAAGTCAAGATGTTACTTTGTTCCCTAAGAAATAATTTAGGACAATATTATGCTACCAAAACATGCTATTTAAAAAACAAGAGAAGACACTAGAAACTTGCCATATTTCAGGTAAACTTAATGCCTCTAGAAATAAAAATGTAGGCCTGTTCATCATGTGAGGACATAGCTAGAAGGTGCCATCTATGAACCAGGAAGCAGCCTTCACCAGACCCAAATCTGCGGGCATCTTGATCTCAGACTTCCCAGCATCCAGAACAATGAGAAAAAAAATCTGTTGTTTATAAACTAGGAGGGAGAAAGAGATTTACCCAAAGTTCTCTTATAACCCGGAAGTATGGTTCATCTGAATGAAAACAGATGAACTTTGTCATCTTAAGTAAGGGGATACCATCGTGAGGTTTGGAATTTATCTCTTGTAAATCTGAAAAAAGTAAACAAATCCTAACTATTGATATTCTGATAGCACTGAGGACAGGAGTTGAATTGTAAATTGCTGCTTACCTAGCATTCTGCATGACTTGGTCTTCCCTCACCACCCTATCTTACCATATGGATTTTTCTTTTGATCGACACTTAACTCTTTCAGTAGGATTAAAACCACCATCCCAGATAATTAAAGATGAAAGTAAACTGAACATTCCCTTTTGGAACTTGGAAACTCCCTGCGGTTGCCAAAAAGAACTTGAAATGCTTTAAGATAGAGATTATACATTCAGTCAAATCAGCAATTATAAATTACTAGCTTTGTGCAAGGCTTTAGAACATAAGTAGAATGAGAAAAGAGGTTATTCTCTGAAACAGCCTCTGGGAAGGGGAAGTGGGTGTTTTCACGTCCCATTCATAAAACCTAAGGACAAGTCCATAAACTTCTCTCTGGTCTTTACTGCAGAGCAAAGAAAATCCACTGTTTCTATTTGTTAAAAAGCTTCAGCTTTTATGTCTTGTGAGAACAGAGAATGCTTGACCCTAAGGGGCCCACAAATCTTATGCAGGACCTTTTTTGTAAGTTAAAAAACAAAACAAGGATATTTTATCATGCAAATGTGTCTTGTCATTCATTAGAAAACACCACTGTGGTATTGTGACCTGGGTTCGTAATAAGCTCTGAAGTGTTCATCGAATAGGAAAGATATGAAAGAGTGGAGGAGGAGGAAACATGTGAGGCCTACTATGTGCCAGACGCTGTGCTAGGGAATGTAATATGCATTGTTACACTAAGAAAATAGCTAGCTGTGGCCCGGCTCAGTGGCTCATGCTTGTAATCCCAACACTTTGGGAGGCAGAGATAGGCAGATCGCTTGAGGCCAGGAGTTGGAAACCAGCCTGGGAAACAGTGAAATTAAATTAAATTTATTTAAAAAAAGAAAAAAAAAAGATAGTTGAAAGTATCTTCTGTCTTCACTTTTTGTTTCGTTTTCATTTTGACATGGGGTCTCTTTATGGTGCCCAGGCAACATAAAGAGAACTCCTGGTCTTGAACTCCTGCTTCAAGGGTTCCTCTAGCTTTAGCCTCCAGAGTAGCTGGGACTACAGGCACACACCACCACGCCCGGCTGTGTCTTCAATTGATGAAGATTGCCGATGATCATTTAAAATACCTTGTCATCTCAACTGCTCTCTGGAAAATTTTAATTTTATTGGGAAAGCATTTCTTTCTTTTACACTAACACCCTCATTTAAAGCAGGCCGAGGAAGACTTCACTTTGAAGCCTTTATCCTGCTCGAGGTCAAGGATTGTACCTGCCCATTTTGTAACTGCTGTGAGAGCAATGGAAGCTCCGCAGCACTTTTGGTTATCAAGCCCTTCCTTTCCATCTCCCAATCCCCACTGTAGACTAATAAATTTTTCAATATGAAGGCTCTTGTGTGTTCATGACTGTGATAAATGAAGCATGGCTGAAGTGGCTTTGCAAGCAGCTGGAATATCCCCTGGAGAAGTCATTTACATAATTAAACCTTGGAGTATCTGAACATGGTTCAGACTGTGACCTACTCTTGCATCTGAGGTGCCTCAGAAGCAGTGTCATATCATACACGTCCTGCAGCTGCTTGATCAGCTTCGCTTCTCTATCAAGCCTTCTCATTGTGACCTGGAGAGCTTCTTCAAATACCACCTACGAGCTGCCTTTCCTTCCCATTTCCCACTTTGATTTTGCTGAAAACTCACTTTCCTTAACTTAAACTAATTTAATCTTTTTGCTGTTTTCTATGTGCCCTGGATATCGGAGGGATTATTTAAGCTGTTTTAATTTTTAATATAAAGAATATAGGGCTCTGATTATAATCATCTACTGAGTACCTAGGAATGAATGTCATACTCTGCTCTGTTTGGACAATTTGTGTTTTCTTTGTACAGATAATTCAGTTCCCTCATGTAATCCCCATGTTAACCCAGAGAGGTACATATTATTATCCCTATTGTACAGAAGAGGAATCTGACCCTTACAAGTTAAGTTAGAAATGGGTGGGACAGTGATAATGATTGAAACCTAAGATTTGACTCCTGAATCCCACTGCTCTTAACCTTTGGGCAATATTGCCCATCAACTTCTCTTTATTCAAAGTGCCTAATACAAAACCACACATAAATGCATCCTCATAAATTATCTTCAGCTATATATTTAAACTACATCTTTTTTTAATTACTGTTGTAAGGCTACATGTAGATAAGCTAGTTCTCAACATTATTTTGTTTGTGGATGCCATAATTTGACAAACACTGAGGACCCTCCACCCAGACAAAAGCACACATGCCACATATACAACAGGTCTAGATGGCTGCCAACTTTAAGGGTCTCTTTCTGACAGATTAGACTCCTTCTCAGTCACAGGCTAATGTTGCCAAGTCATCTCTCTGCAGAGGTGAACGGCAGGCACTCTCATTGTTTGCTCTTATTTCTACTGAAGTGAAATATACCCTTTCCATTACTACACCCTGGCCATGACACAGGGAGATGGCTTACAATAGACTTTCACACTGCTGAGTCCCCATGTCTCTAACAATGATATTAAAAACAGTGTGACCTTCTGCTCCATCAACCTCAGGGATGTGGTGTTGTTTTGCTATGCCAGTACATTTTTCCCACCTGTTGAAATAGTCTTGACTTGTATATTACAACACATATAATAATAAGGCACAATTCGTTTTCCTAACATAGAAACTTTCAGAGAGAAAGGGTTTGACCACAAGGCATAATAAAAAAAAATACCTAGATATGAAAGGCCGTCTAGAATTGTATGGTAGTTAAGAGACCAAGTTTTGGCTTAAGGTGGCTATGAATTCAAGTCTAGTTCTGCCACCTACTTCCTATGTGACCTTGAGCAATTTACTTAACCTCTCTGAGTTTCTTAATCTGTGAAACAGGGACAATACTACACTCTGCATGGTGTGAGTTAATGTTAAATGAGATTTGATGAGAAATACACGGAGCATGGCATAGAGTAAGCACTTAATGATGGGTGCTATTATGATGTTATTCATAATAACAATTTTCGATGCACTGGCTATCTGGCATGATTATTAAAAAAAGGTATTCTAGTCAATAGACATTTTCCATATATATATTTATCATTGTTAAAAGTAATATGTGGAATTAAACTGTGGACTTTTTGCCTGTACCCAAAAGGAAATTCAATCAATTGAATTACTTCTTTTTATGGAATTAGAATATAATAAAAATGCTTAAAGATGAAATTATATGATTACCCTATATTTTAATCATTTGGAAAGATCCTCTGGGCCTAGGGGTATAGTAAGAAATATTAATCATCATTATTATATAACAGGAAAAAGTACAGAGTAAGAGAGGCTACCTGATGATAAAATATCAATTATTCTTTTACTGTAGTAAAATATTCTATGATGTATCCTTTCATTAAGAAGTCATCTGGAAGATTTACTTTTATTGAATTAAAGGTCAAATTGAAAACTATAGATACCAGGCACTGCCTGAGCAGCTTTATGTATTCTCTGTTATCATGACTCACAACTTCCTAGCAGGATAAAGATTATTATGACTCCTTTATATTTAAAACAATTGTGTAGTACACTGTGTAAAGTAACTAGTACACTTGGCCCTCTATATCAAAGTAACTAGCACAGTTCTTCCTGGATATTCATGGGGAATATCCTCTGTAAATACTAAAATCCAAGGATGCTCAAGTCCCTTATAAAAAAATGGTGCAGTTTTTTTTGTTTGTTTGTTTTGAGACGGAATTTCACTCGTCACCCAGGCTGGAGTGCAATAATGCCATCTCGGCTCACTGCAACTTCGCCTCCTGGGTTGAAGAAATTCTCCAGCCTCAGCTTCCCAAGTAGCTGGAATTACAGGTGGCCACCACCAGGCCCAGCTAATTTTTGTATTTTTAATAGAGACAGGGTTTCACCATGTTGGCCAGGCTGGTCTCAAACTCCTGACCTCAGGTGATCAGCCTGCCTCAGCCTCCCAAAGTGCTGGGATTACAGGCGTGATCCACAACGCCAAGCCTAGTATTTGTATATAACGTACACATATCCTACCATACACTTTGTTAAAATAAAATAAAATAAAATATAAAGAAGAATAAGCGAAAGGTTTTATTTACGAATATATATAAAAACAGAATTGCAATTCAGGGTGTACTCACAGACCAGGGTGGTCTTCAGTATGCCCAAACAACAAAAGAAAAGATTGAGGTTTCATTGGGATAGAGAAATGTAAAACATTTCGAAAGAAAGTTCATTGGCGCTAATGAGGTCTTTCTGAGTGGACAAACTGTGATTGGTGAGTGATGGCAGTAGGTAAAGCTCTTAGAGTCAGGGCAGGTCCATTCCGCAGCTACTAAAGTTGGTCTTAAGATTACAGCAGGTCATTTCAGGGGCTGGGCTTACAAGACAGTTCCTGCAGCAGGCACTTTGTGCCCTGAGTGCTTTTTTCCCCTGTTCCTTTGAAGCATAACTCCAATTTGTATAATCAATTTTCACAACTTTATATACTCTCTATATTACTTATAATACCTAATACAATGTAAGTGCTATGTAAATAGTTGTCATACTGTATAGTTTTTTTATTTGTATTCTTTTTTATTGTTGTATTTTTTTCCCAAATATTTTCCATCAGCAGTTAGTTAAATCCATTATGAGAAATCCACAGATATAGGAGGGCCGAGTGTAATTAGTACATCAAGATTCCAATCTTGGCCTAATTTCCAAAACCATGTCGTTGCTACCATTCTCTGCTGCCTGCCAAATTATACAAAGAAAAACACAGAATTTTCTTTTTTTTATTTTGAGACGGAGTCTCGCTGTCGCCCAGGCTGGAGTGCAGTGGGCAATCCCGGCTCACTGCAAGCTCCGCCTCCCGGGTTCACGCCATTCTCCTGCCTCGGCCTCCCGAGTAGCTGGGACTACAGGCGCCCGCCACCATGCCCGGCTAATATTTTTGTATTTTTAGTAGAGACGGGGTCGATCTCCTGACCTCGTGATCTGCCCGCCTCGGGAAAAATATAGAATTTTCAAACCCATCAGGATCTCTGCAAACAAAATGTCTTACTTTACTAGTTCCATCATCAATCTGATAGCCTCCTGAGGCGGGGGAAAGGCAAATTTTAAAGAATATGTATACAGAATCTGCTCTCTCTAGAGTAAAGAGGGAGATTTCAAATTTGGAAAATAGAAGGTAAGAAGTTCAATAGAGGCTGGAGTGGTGGCTCACACCTATAATCCTAGACCTTTGGGAGGCGGAGAGTGGAAGATTGCTTGAGGCCAGGAGTTCGAGACCAGCCTGGGCAACAAAGTGAGACCCCCTTCCCTACAAAAAATACAAAATTATCTCAGCATGATGATGCACAGCTGTACTTCCAGCTACTCAGGAAGCTGAGATGGGAGAATTGTTTGAGCCAGGAGTTCCAGGTTACAATGAGCTGTGATCGTGCCACTGCACTCCAGCCTGGGCAACAGAGTAAGAACTTGTTTCAAAAAAAGAAAAAGAAAAAGTTCAATAGAACTCTGATCTGAGGCAACAATTCAATTCAAAAATACAACGCTGTTTTTCTGGTTTATAATGTGTCTTCATATGAATGAGCTGCCATCCCAAACTAATTAAAACATCAGTTGTAAACCAAACTTGGCAATTTGATTACTTACTAATCTGAATAAAGCATCGCAAAGGGCAAAGGGCACATAACTGTATGCATAAATCACGAGAATTTCTCCAATTTTAATGAATCATGTTTTTAGGAGATAAGCCACAGTTAAAAGTTAGTTTATGTGCCAATTAAGGGAGCTGTAATCATAAATAATTTGCCTATGCCTGGAATAAAATTTAATCAATTTAGAATGATTTCCTTTTCATCTGTGCAAAGAAAAGAGTACCAACTTATTTATGTAATTACCAAGAATTTGAAAAAATACAAAGTATTAGAATTCAAGGACTAGAGTAGAACCGAGCATCAACTGGCAATCTAACATGAACTAATAATTCAGGCACTTCTATAGGTGCTGCTTAGCCCTTGAAATGTCTCCTGTATAGCCAAGAAGACTAATGAAAGATAAAGATCTGTTATGAGTTTTGCTAAGTCTCACAGAATACAGAGAATAAAGAAATTCTGTAGATTTAATTGATTTTATCCCCTTGATACCCCTGGCTTCTCAAAATGGTACCAGGCCCCTTTGTTGTAGATGTTATCTGACTTAATTTTTCCATTAGGATCAAATTGTTATCAAGAGCCAGAAGTGTGGGTACAAAATGAGGTAAAATGTCTAAAGGTAAAATAATGCAAGTTAAGGCTCAGTTAGAAAAGCCAAGAAAAGCACTTAGATGCTTTGTTTTATTCATGAGACTGTGCCAGCAATCACTGACAGAAATGAACCAGTCAGGAAATCTCAGCCAAAGCCAAAGATTTCTCGAGAATTCAGTCTTCTCTCTTGAGCATAGCTGTGTCATGCAACCTAATAATAAAGTCCAGAAACCATATTTTTCATAATTTTATGACAATACACAGACATGTTCAATGCAATAATGACTGTATTAATAGAAATCAAAGCATAGCACTCTGTCTCTGAATATAACAGAGGCAATGAAAACTTGCAGCCTGCACAACTGTTCTAAACTTTAAGTAGCAACAGAATTCAATAGTGTAGGAAGGGGTGATCAGAGTTTAGGAAACCTCCTCTCATGGTTGCTTAGGCATTCATTTTTCCAGCTCTTCATTTTTCCTTAATTTTCCTTTTAAAGCCACAGAAGCACTAAAGAAAGTTTGGGAAATAATTAAAGATCATCACCCATATCCCTGCCACCTTAAAACAATTATCACTTGTAATATTCTCATGTAGTCTTAGTTTTTCATATATATAAAACGCCATTTTTTACATCAATAGGAATATATTACACGCACCTTGCTTTTTTTCACCTAAAATGTTTCTTAGAGAGAATTTAATATTGGCATGTAGAGCTGTCTCATTCTTTCTAACAGCTACGTATTTGTTTGATGTATGGATGTAGCATAATTTATTTACCCAATTCCTACAGAATAAAATGAATTGGGTACGTTTTGCTGTGACAAATAATGCTGCAACAAGCATTCTAGTACTTAAATCTTTATGCAGATATGCAAGATATTGGTGGGATAAAATCCTAGATGTGGACCTTTCACTTGAAGCTTTATGTAATTAAAGTCATTGAATAGACACATAGCATCTATTCAATTTTGCTTCCTGGATATCTCATATTGGATATTACACACAGTGAACATTTTCCGTGGTGTTGTATAGCCTCCAAGATTAAAGTTTTAATGGTTTATTATTTCTTATTATGCGGATACACTCAACCTTTCCTCTATTGTGAGACAGTTCAACTGTTTCTAATTATTTGCCTCATAAAGAATGCAATGACTATCCACATCCCCTGTGTCTTACCCTTGGCCCACTTGCGTTCTCTTCTCACTGCATTTTTCTTCACAGGGAGAGGCACCCCCATTCTAGAACATGGGAGAGGCACCCCCATTCTAGAACATGCTCCAGGTCCCCATGACCCTGGAATTCCCTAATTGAACCCCAGTCCAGTTTCTAGGCCCATGCATCCCTTTTCCCAGCATGCCAGGGGTGGCTGTTTGGGGAGGTGCAGAGGGATGTGGAACTAGGGCTGCCACCTGGGTCTCCACTTGCATGCACACAAGGCCTATGTCCAGTAGGACATAAGCTAGGAGTGGCAGGAGAAGCAGGGAGCAGTCCCTGGACCTCCATTTATACTAGCTTACCCAGGCCCCCTAAATGTTGGAATGGTTCTGCTATGACACCCTTACCTTCTTTTCCCAGATTCAATAGAGTTCTCTAAAGTAGACCGCTGGATTAAAAGTAAAACCGATCAACCAACCAACAACAACAACAACAAAAAACCCAAAACTTCATTTTCCAAAGTTATTTGTAAACTTACCTCTTTTGCACACCTGTCATATATTGCCAAAAATTATCATTTGCAAAATTTAAAGACCTGTGCCATGAGAGATGATTTGAAATTGCAAAAAGGACAGTGTCAGGGGGAGCAGTTGACTTCACTTCTGATCTGTACTATCAAAATCCTGCTCTAGGGCTGGGCGCAGTGGCTCACACCTGTAATCTCAGCACTTTGGGACACCAAGGTGGGCAGATCACCTGAGGTCAGGAGTTCGAGACCAGCCTGGACAACATGGTGAAACCCTGTCTCTACTAAAAATATAAAAATTCGTTGAGTGTGGTGGTGCACACCTGTAGTCCCAGCTACTAAGGAGGCTGAGGCACAAGAATGGCTTGAATCTGGGAGGCAGAGGTTGCAGTGAGCCAAGATCACACCACTGCACTCCAGCCTGGGCTACAGAGCAAGACCCTGTCTCAAAAACAAACAAACAAACAAAAAACCACCTTGCTCTATGAATTAGAGATCACTTTTCATGCCTGCATTTTGTTTATTTTTTATTTTTATTTTTTTTTTGGAGATTTTATTATATGAACTCCAGTGTCCTTTTTTATTTTTAATTTCTATGATTCTACATAACCAATTCAAACTTAAATTTTAAAATGCATTACTTTTTGTTCAAGCTCCTGGAGACTTTTACTGATCCCCCTATTTTGTATACAAATGTTTGGGTGTTTGTTCTTCGCTTTTCATAGTTCATTTGAACTTGAGTTCCTCTTACGTGAAGAACATTATGGTGAAGAGAACAAAGACGAAATGAATGGCTTCTCTCTCAAAATACTTATAATGAGGCTCACATTAAAAATGAGGCTCACAACATGACACTTAGCTTTTCTACTCCTAGGCAAACAGGGGGCAATGTACATCTAGTGCTAATTAAATTAAATACCCAAATACTGGGTTTTCAACAAACACAAACAAATTCAGAAGAGTGAACTATACTACTTTACTTGGAATATCAATGACAGCCTAAGTAACAGAAGAATAAACCTGGATAAGAAAAACGCTCTGCTTAAGGACTTTCCCTGGTTATATGCTGATTACTATCGCAGTTGATGCTGATCAGCGGGGTTTTCATCCCTAGGAAAGGAATATCTATTTCCATCCCAGGATCCAGACTTTTACTAATGACTACAATTAAAGCCACTGTTCAATTAAGGCTTGAACAGTGGATGGTAACTACATAGTATAACTATTGGCCAATTTGGAGAATTTGGAACATAATCAATGAAACAATATCAATATTTACCATCCTAATTTTAAGTGACCTCCAAAAAACAACATGATGTTACATAATCCCTTTTTACTCTTTATAAATTATGAAAAATTCTTAAATTATGTTTTCTGTAAATTGTTAGCAGAAACATGATTTTCCCTGAGTCTTGCTGCTTGGTATAGATCATAACCCTAAGAAAAAAAGGAGCCTCCAGTGTTGTCCTTCTCTGGTGGGAAGTTAAATAAGACAGTGCTCAGGAAGGGAACATCGTATGCACAGACATTTGTTCTCTCAACACAGAACTAGACTGAGATCTCCTCACATGCTTCTATCTATGGAATCTAGAATGAAAAAGAATTTTAAAAAGAAGTCAAACTCGAGAATGTTTAAAAGAATTCTACTTCGTGGATTTTTACAGTCAATACAAAATAGTCTTATGGTTCTTTCAGCATATATACTTAAATTCAGCCTATTAAAATAGTATAATATGAATTAAACTTATTAACCAAAATTAAGAGTACATGGTGCTAAAACGATTGGTTGATTCAGTGGCAGTATTTATAAGTACACTATAAACAATTCCCCAACTGGCAATCATCTTTAGAAACTTTAAATTTTTGATGTGGCTCAAGTCTGACTCTAAGCTTTTGGGTTTTCCATCTTAAAAAGCTCCCCTCCCTTACTCCCACATTGCTGCCCACTACATTATAGCAACATTCTCATATAGCTTTATTTGTTACATTTATATCTTTATTGCATCCCACTCATCTGTATTTGAACAAGCATTGCAAAAAGATACACAGCAGACTGTTAACTTTGGTTATCTAGACTTTGCCTTTATACTGTATAACTGGATCTGTTATAATATATATATGTATTGCTTAATAAAGAAAGAAAACAGGCTGGGTGAAGTGGCTCACGCCTGTAATCCCAGCAATTCGGGAGGCCGAAGCTAGAAGATCGCTTGAGCTCAGGAGTTCTAGACCAGCCTGGACAACATGGAGAAACCTCATCTCTACAAAAAATACAAAAAATAGGCCGGCATGGTGGTGTACACCTGTAGTCCCAGCTACTATGGAGGCTGAGGTGGGAGGTTCACTTGAGCTCAAGAGGTGGAGATTGCAGTGAGCCATGATTGTGCCACTGCACTCTAGCCTGGGCAACAAAGAGAGACCCTGTCTCAAAAAAAAAAAAGCAAGTAAGAAAAGAAATGAGAAGAAAAGAAAGAAAAAACAAAACCAAAAAACAATACTGTCTAGCTCTAAAAAACTATAAATGTAAACATTACCACGTTCACCACCAAAATGAGAAAAAGAATAACATAAAACAATTCACTGGGGAATATTCAAATGTAAAAGCCAAATATTAATCCAGATTCTAAATAACCAGTCCTTGTAAACTATAGAATAGTAACTTTTTTCTTTTCCCTCAAATGATTTAACCAAATGGAACAATAAATAAACCCATATTCCATGCCAGATAAAATTAAACTGTGGTTCACCTAAAGATCAAGCTTAGGCTAATTAGTAAAAGGGGCCAGACCAGACGGTGATAACCAGCCCAACGGAAAGAGAAGCACATGATTAAGCAAACAGATGGCCACTTGCAATTTAATGAGCAGACACTTTGACTTGGTTTGATGGCCCAACTAGGGAAGGTCTTTAGCTTAAGCTTTTCCCTTGAGAGCACTGTATGGCTGGACTCCAGTGATTTGTTCAGGTTTGAGCCCTTTTCCTCCCAGAAATGGCTTCCACAATTCATAAAAAGCTTAATGTTTATATCAAACAAGCACAGACCAGGGCTCCACACTCCTTTAGATGGCATGCTAACTTACTCTTCACTTCTGGCCTCCGGAAAAAGCCCAGTGGAAGGAAAAAAAAATGCTTTTTCATCTTCCAGTGATCTTGTTTAAAAAAAAAAAAAGATTCCACAAAACTATATCTTACTTAAATCATTTCAAGACCCACCTTAAGTCAGTGTTAGCAAAAATTTGTTGACAGCCATATGAAGGTAGAATCAGGCCACAGGATAAGGCCCAAGGATAGAAGTGGATGAATTCAGGAGAGAGAAACAAGGTACAGATTTAAGAAGGGGCCAAAAACATGCCTTCATGTATTTCTTAATTTTGTTTAAAATGAGCACATCCTGTACCATTTATGATCAGCTCCAAAAGGTCTTCCCTGGAGCGAACTGTCCATACAAATAAAAAAATGCCTGTTTATTAAATTGCAAGTGGCTATCATATATAATAGAAATTCCAAACAAAGTCATAGATATTTCTGACAAGGTATAAGCAGAATATATACACCTTTTTAAGTATACTTTTTAATATACTTTTTAAGTATATTCTCTTTCACGTAAACATTTATAAAAACCAGGTGAAGAAACAAATGTGTAGAAAAGGAATTATGGCTCAGTCCAGCTATGAATTTTTCAAGGGGTTGCAGCTCAAAAAGTATTTAAATAAATAAAAACTGGTGGTTTTTAAAGTTAGTCTGAAGTTACTGCCATAGTCTCTTGGGTTTTGTTTTTGTTTTTGTTTTCTAGATTTATATATATACAAAGCTAGGGAATGTAAAGAATATAATACATATAATAATATATAATATAATATATAATAAAATATATATTGTATTCTTTTTCTAGCTTTATATATGTACATGTGTTACATATTTATATATGAACATATATAAAGCTAGAAAAGGAATATATATTTAACTGTATATATAAAATATATATGAAATAATATAATACATACATAATATATATTTAATCATACATCTATTTCTCTGTATTAATTCCCCTTAAAAACCAAAATTTTCCAAATTATTTCTCCCAGAGTCAATATCCTTTTCATTCACAGCAAGTTCTAAGTTGAAGACTTACAAATTAAAACTCAAACATTTTTTTCCCAAATAACTTCACAAACATGTTAAACAGGAAAAGGAAGTTAGAGTTAGGAATTGTGAGGCTATAAGAATTTTTCTTTCCTAAAGGATTGGATATGACTGCCAACAATTCCGTGGTTTTAGCTGCTTTCAAAAAAAGGAATGTGATAATAGCTCCTGGGTGGAATAATTTTGGCTGCACTTGATTAAATCTAAGCTTAAAACTTACAGAGAACAGCTTGGACTGCATTTCTTTTTTTTTTTTTTTTTTAAGAAACAGCATTGCATTTCATTTTACTGTGTCTTTGCCAGATTTGGGCCTTTGGGGAGTCTGGCACTAGATTAGACACTAACAAAGCGAGCTGTAATACCCTGGGTAATATGAGTTACATAACTCCAATCAACACTAATGAGTGTGTGTCTCTCTAAAACCCTGCACGTGTAATTTTGGAAAGGAGTCCTAAATGATTTTAAGGCCCCTTCCTTTCACAAAGCGCTATCTTATTCAGCTCCCAGAAAGTAATCATTCCAAAAAGCACTAGGCATACCCAGCTGGTATTTTTGTTTGTATTCTATTGTCTTTTTCTTTTGGTAAATAAATCATCTTCATTCCCTAGAAAAGCATCTACATTTTGCATCCAATATCTTAAACTTTGTTCTTGACATTTTCCTGATGACTTCAAGACATGTGATTTTACCACCACCGGTGAGAATTTTAGAATACTTGAAAAAAATCAACTATATATTAGAGAGCTCCTCAACTCTTTGTTTTCCAAATTCTAATACAAATAATATTCAATACTAAATATTGTTCTATTAGTTTCTGGGTCTAGTACAAGATGGATTCCTCCCCACTCCTTCTGCTAAGTATGGCTAGAATCTCTGGATATTATATATTAAATACACATAAAAAGACTCTGAAAGGTAGAACAAAAAAAAGCAGCCTGTCTATGGACCACATGATCCAAGAAAGATGCAGTGATAAGTTTCTTGGTTTTTCTTTTTCTTCACGTATTCCAGACGTGGAGCTGGAAAAGCCAGCAGCTTAGAAACACCAAACAGCCCAGAAAAAAAACAAACAAAATCTCTCAAGAAAAGCAAGCACTCTCTAGCCAAAAGACCTAAAAGAAGCAGCCTAGGAGGAGAGAAAACTTTTTTGGACAATAACTACTCAACTCCAACCAAACACCATGAAAAAAAAATGTGAACCCCACCAAGCTCCATTAGCAAAGGCCAAAGGGCAAATGGGAAGCCTACACTTCCATCTGCATCCAGCTGTAATAAGGTATCATCACTCCCTCTGCCAAGCCTGTGTCAGAGAAGAATAAGTAGGGAGCTGGGACTTTCATCCCTGCTTGACAATAACAAGGTACTCTTCTCTCTACTCAGGTAGTTTCAGAGAAGGCTGAATGAAAAGCCTGGACTTTCACCAGCACCCAGAGTTGATGACACCCCCAACAATACAGCATCAGTAGAGGCCACCTGGAGAACAGTAACAAGATGCCCTTCCCTGTCCCAGCCAGTGTGGTGTCAGCAGAGGTCTAGCAAGAAGACTGAACTCCCATCTCTATCCAGCAGTAACAAGGCAGCCTCTCCATCCTGGGTGTCAACAAATGCCAAGTGAGGAACCTGGACTCCAACTCCAATATGGCAGTAACAAGGTGGTACTACTCTTGCCCCACCAGTGTGGATTCATAGGAGGCCTGCTGAAAATACAAGATTTAAATAGGATCCAGAGTAGTCTCATAAAAAATACCTAATATGTGCTGGATATAATTGAAAACTCACTCAACATACCCAGAAACAGGAAAATATCAACTTGAATGGGAAAAGACAATCAATAGTCACTGACACCAAGATGATACAAATGTTGGAATTATCTGACGAGAATTTTAAAACAGCCATCACAAAAATGGCTAAGAACCCACTTGAAACAAATGAAAAATACAAATGAAATAAAGCAAGTCTCAGCAAAGAAATAGAAGATATAAAGGAGAACAAAATGGGAATTTTAGATCTGAAAAATATAATAACAAAAATCTTAAAACTTACCAGATGGAATGAACAGCAGAATGGAGAAGACAGATTAAAGAATCAGTGAATTTGAAGATAGAGCAATAGAAATGACCAATTTACCAATCTGAACAACAGAGAAAAAACAGACTGAGAAAAAGATGAAGTGAATTTAAGAATTTGTGGGACTATAACAAAAGATCTAACATTCATGCAACTGTGGTCTGAGAAGGAGAGAGGAAAAAGGGCAGAACTGAAAAGGTAGTTTTTAAATGTATGCCTAAAAATTTCCCAAAGTTGGCAAAAGACATAAACCTACAGATTCAAGAATGTAAATAAACAGTAAACAGAATAAACACAAAGAAATCTACACCATGACACAGAATGGTCAAACTGAAAACTAAAGATAAAGAAGAAAGTCTTGAAAGCAATTACAGGAGAAAACATCTTACCTATTTTGGGTGGTGAATGGAAGGTGGTGGAAGAAACAGTTTCATTGACAGCAGATTTATCATGAGAAACCATGGAGGCCAGAAGGAAATGGCACAATATTTTTCAAATGCCGAAAGAAAAAAACCCCTTATCTAGTAAAAATATCCTTCAAGAATGAACAAGAAATCAGGATAGTCTCGGATGAAAGAAAAGTAAGAGAACTTATTGTTAGTAAACCTTCTCTAAAAGAATAGCTAAAGTTTTTGAAACAGAACAGAAATGATAAAAGGTATCTTGAACATCAAAAAGTAAGAACAAGAAAAGTAAAAATTGGAGTAAATACAATAGATGTTCCTTTACCTCTTGAGTTTTCCAAATTGTGTTTGATTGTTGAAGCAAAAGAAATGTTAACATCATTTGATTTGTTTCTTAATACAGGTAGGGGAGATAATTTAAGATCATTACATGATAAATGGGGGTAAAGGGGCTTTTAAAAAGTAAGGTTTCTATACTTTATTTGAACGGTTAAATGTCAATACCAGTAGACTACAATAGGTTGTATATATATATACACATACATATATGTGTGTGTGTGTGATATAACACCCAGAGCAACCACTAAGAAAACAAAACAAAGACATACAATTAAAACACCACAGATAAATTAAAATTGATTTTTTTTTTTTTTTTGAGCCGGAGTCTCTCTCTGTCGCCCAGGCTGGAGTGCACTGGTGCCACCTCGGCTCACTGCAGGCTCCACCCGCCAGGTTCATGCCATTCTCCTGCCTCAGCCTCCTGAGTAGCTGGGACTACAGGTGCCTGCCACCACGCCCGGTTAATTTTTTTGTATTTTTATTAGAGATGGGGTTTCACCATGTTAGCCAGGATGGTCTCGATCTCCTTGTGATCTGCCTGCCTTGGCCTCCGAAAGTGCTGGGATTACAGGCACTGAGCCACTGCGCCCGGCCAAAAGTTATTTAAAAGTGTTTTAATAACTCATAATAAGGCAAAAGAGAAAAACAGAGGAATTTGTCCTTTTGTGACTGGCTTATTTCACTTAGTGTGATGTCCTGATGGTTCATCCATGTAGTAGCATATGTCAGAATAGCCCTCTTTTTAAGACTGAATAATGTTCTATTATATGGATACATCACATTTTGTCTATCTATTCATCCATGATGGACAATTGGGCTGCTTCCATGTTTTAGCTATTGTGACTATTGCTGCTATGAACATGGGTTTAGAAATATCGCTTTAAGTCTGTATTTTCAATTCCTTTGAGTATATACTCAGAAGTGGAATTGCTGGGTCACATAGTAATTCTATTTAAAATTTTTTGAGGAAACCACAATATTGTTTTCCACAGCAACTAGACCATTTTACATTACCACCAACAGTCCACAAAGATTCTAAATTTTCCACATCCTCACAACACTTGTTATTTCTGTTTTTTTTAATTGGTAGTAACTATCTTAATGGGTATGAGATGGTATCTCATTATATTTTTGATTTGCATTTCCCTAATAATTAGCTTTTCATGTGCATATTGGCTATTTGTACATCTTCTGTGGAGAAATGTCTATTCAAGTCCCTTGCCCATGTTTGAATTGGATTGTTGTTGTTGTTGAGCTTTAGGAATTCTCTACTTATTCTGAATATCAACCTCTTATCAGATATATGATTTGCAAATATTTTCTCTCATTCTGCAAGTTGCCCTTAGTTTTTGTTTTTTTTGTTTTTTTTTTTTTTTTTTGAGATGGGATCTTGCTTTTTTGCCCAGGCTGGTCACATATTCTTAGGCTCAAGTGATTCTCCTGCCTCAGCCTCCTGAGCAGTTGGGACTACAGGTGTACACTACTGTGCTCAGCTATAGGTTGCTTTTTCACTCTTTTGATATTATCTTTTGATGCACAAAAATCTTTAATTTTTAAAAATTTTTTTATTTTTTGAGATGGTGTCCTGCTCTGTCACCCAGGCTGGAGTGCAGTGGCATGATCAAGTTCACTGCAGCCTTGATCTCCCAGGCCCAAGCAATCCTCCCATCTTAGCCTCCTAAGTAGCTGAGACTATAGTCCCATGCCCCCACACCCAGCTAATTTTATTTAAGTAGAGATGAGGCCTCACTATGTTGCCCAAGCTGGTCTGAACTCCTGAGCTCAAGCAGTTCTCCTGCCTTGGCCTCTCGAAGTGCTGGGGTTATAGGCATGAGCCATCATGCCTGGCCAATTTTTAAATTTTCATGTAGTCTAATTTGTCTATTTTTTCTTTTGTTACCTGTGTTTTACATATCAGCCTACAGAGTTTCTAGCCCTTCTGCTAACCCCCAAAGTTTCTAATGAGAAATCAGCTGATAATCTTATTGAGGATCCCTTGAAAGTGATGAATCACTTCTTTCTTACTGCTTTCAAGGTTCTCTCTTTATCTTTGTATTTTCATGGTTTGATTAAAATGTGTTTCAGTGTAAGTCTCTTTGAGTTCATCTTACTTGGAGTTTTCTAAGCTTCTTGGATGTTTATATTGATGCCTTTCATCAAATTTGGGGGACTTTCAGCCATTCTTTTTTTCTTTCTTTCTTTTTTTTTTTTTTTTGAGATGGAGTCTCACTCTGTCACCTAGGCTGGAGTGAAATGGCATGATCTGGGCTCGCTGCAGCCTCCGCCTCCTGGGTTCAAGCAATTCTCCTGCCTCAGCCTCTCTAGTAGCTGGGATTACAGGTGCCCACCACCACGATCAGCTAATTTTTGTATTTTAGTAGAGACAGGGTTTCACCATGTTGTCCAGGCTGGTCTTGAATTCCTGACCTCAAGCAATCCACCTGCCTCAGCCTCCCAAAGTGCTGGGATTACAGGCGTGAGCCACTGCACCCGGCCAAGCCATTTTTTTTTTTTTTCAAATATTCTCTCTGTCCCTTTCTCTCTTCTTCTTCTAAAACTCCTGATATGTGTATAGTCATCCATCTGCTTGATGGTGCCCTTCAGGTCCCTTAGGCTCTATTCACTTTTCTTCAATCCTTTTTCTTTCTGTTTCTCAAACTCAATAATTTCCATGCCCTACCTTCGAGTTTGCTCATTCTTTCTTCTGCCTGCTCAAACCTGCCTGCGAATCCCTTCAGTGAACTTTTAATTTGTTATTGTATTTTTCAGCTCTAGAATTTATTTATTTATTTTAGCCTTTCTATTTCCTTACTGATACTCCCATTTTGCTCATGCATCATTTTCTTGACTTTCTCCACGTTTCTTTTGTTGTTTGAGAATCTTTAAGACAATGGTTTTTAAATCTTTGTCTAATAGATCTGCCATCAGGTCTTTTTCAGGGACAGTTTCTGCTTATTTTTTAAATGAGCCAAACTTTCCTGCTTCTTTGTTTTCCTTGTGATTTTGTTGTTGTCGAAAACTGGACATTCAAATCAAATAATGTGGTAACTCTGAAAATCATATTCTCCCTTTGCTGTTTGTCTGCCATTGCTTCTGTTATTCTTTTTGTTTTTCTGATTGTTGTAGGCTGTTCCAGTGCCTTTTTGTAAGCAACTATGGTCACTTTCCAATTGTGCTCATATATCCAGTTCCTTTTGAATGTTCCAGTCTTTAATGTCTGGCTCCCAAAAGGGAGAAAAATAAAAACAAAAACTCAAGAGTAGGGGAAATATAGAACTGGCCCTTTAAATCCCCTGGATGTCACTTCAGCCAGAAGGAGAAAGGTTTGCAACAATGGGGGAGGTGTAGCAGAAGCAGCAACAATGGAGCCAGGTGATCAGAAGCAGCACTCAGCAATCAGAGTACAGATCCCCCATATTTGTAGAACAGGGTCCTTTTTGCCCTCCTTGGCTTCCACAAGCTATGTGCAAGCTGCTCCAGGAATACATAACTAACTATCCCAGGACTGGAAGTGGGGGATATGAACTGTTACTGTCCTAAGGGCTGAAATTGATTTAACTTAACCGCAATTTACTTGTGCAAGCCACTCTATAGAAATTGTAAGCCTTCAATTCAATAGATGCCAGAGTTCCAAAAGTATTTACATCAGACAGATTCTGCCAGTGCAGTTGCTGTCTAGGTGAGGAGACAGATTCCTGAGACTTTTTACTCTGCCATCTTCCCAGAATCCTCCTAGTTTTAATGTTGTACTCTCTAATGAGATGTAACTGTTTACCCAATTTCCCCAATTGCTGCAACTTATGGTTAAATAAGATGGCTATATAAGTTATATAAATGTTTACATCTTATGTGCATCTTCTCCAATGACAAAACCACTGGGGAAAACTTGGTAAAGTGTACATAGGACCTCTCTACCATTTTTGCAGCTAACTGTGAATATTTAGTTATCTCAAAAACAAAACAAAAAACAAGAAAAAAAACAAAAAATTGCCAAACTTGAAATTCAGGCTCTATTACTGTCTGTGTGAACTTGGGCTCATTTAACCAATCTGTGACTTGGTTTTGTCATCCATAAAATAACAGTATCTACCAAGTTATGGTAAAAAATAACCGAAATAACATATCAAAAGAAAAACTGTTTACTTATATCCCAGTTGTCACTTTTCACTTTCACTAAGCCATCATATCCCCTGTGACCTGCACGGACACATCCAGATGTCCGGTTCCTGCCTTAACTGATGACATTCCACCACAAAAGAAGTGAAAATGGCCTGTTCCTGCCTTAACTGATGAATTACCTTGTGAAATTCCTTCTCCTGGCTCATCCTGGCTCAAAATCTCCCCCCGGTGAGCACCTTGTGACCCCCACCCCTGCCCGCCAGAGAACAACCCCCCTTTTTTCCTTTACCTACCTGAATGTTATAAAACAGCTCCACCCCTATCTTCCTTCGCTGACTCTCTTTTCGGATTCAGCCCGCCTGCACCCAGGTGATTAAAAAGCTCTATTTCTCACACAAAGACTGTTTGGTGGTCTCTTCACATGGACGCGAGTGAAATTTTGGTGCCGTGACTCGGATCGGGGGACCTCGCTTGGGAGATCAATCCCCTGTCCTCCTGCTCTTTGCTCCGTGAGAAAGATCCACCTCCAACCTCGGGTCCTCAGACCGACCAGCCCAAGGAACATTTCACCAATTTTAAATCAGGTAAGCGGCCTCTCTTTACTCTCTTCTCCAACCTCTCTCATTATCCCTCAACCTCTCTCCTTTCAATCTTGGTGCCACACTTCAATCTCTCCCTTCTCTTAATTTCAGTTCCTTTCCTTTCCTGGTAGAGACAAAGGAGACCCGTTTTATCCATGAACCCAATACTCTGGCACCAGTCACAGACTCGGGAAGACAGTCTTCCCTTGGTGTTTAATCACGCCGGGATGCTTGCCTGATCATTCACCCACGTTTCAGAGGTGTCTGACCACGTGGGGACGCCTGCCTTGGTCCTTCACCCTTAGAGGCAAGTACCGCTTTTCTGACGGGCAAGAACCCCCTGACCCCTTCTCTCTGTGTCTCTACCCCTTCTCCACTTTCCTGGGGGGCAAGCACTCCACACCCCTTCTCTCCGTGTCTCTACCCTCTCTTTTCTCTGGACTTGCCTCCTTCACTAAAGGCAACCTTCCACTCTCTATTCCTTCTTCTCCCTTAGCCTGTGTTCTTAAAAACCTAAAACCTCTTCAACTCACACCTGACCTAAAACCTAAATGCCTTATTTTCTTCTGCAATGCCACTTGACCCCAATACACACTCGACAGTGGTTCCAAATAGCCAGAAAATGGCACTTTCAATTTTTCCATCCTACAAGATCTAAATAATTCTTGTCGTAAAATGGGCAAACAGTCTGAGGTGCCTGACGTCCAGGCATTCTTTTACACATCGGTCCCTTCCTAGTCTCTGTTCCCAATGGAACTCGTCCCAAATCTTCCTTCTTTCCTTCCCGCCTGTCCCCTCAGTCCCAACCCCAAGCGTCGCTGAGTCTTTCTAATCTTCCTTTTCTACAGACCCATCTGGCCTCTCCCCTCCTCACCAGGCCGAGCTAGGTCCCAATTCTTCCTCGGCCTCTGCTCCTCCACCCTATAATCCTTTTATGATCTCCCCTTCCTCACACCCGGTCCGGCTAACAGTTTCATTCCACCACCTGTCCAGCAATTTCCTCTTTAAAAAGTGGCTGGAGCTAAAGGCATAGTCAAGGTTAATACTCCCTTTTTCTTTATCTGGTCTCTCCCAAATCAGTTAGTGTTTAGGCTCTTTTTCATCAAATATGAAAAACCCAGCCCAGTTCATAGCCCGTTTAGCAGCAACCCTGAGATACTTTACAGCCCTAGACCCTGAAAGGTCAAAAGGCTGTCTTATTCTCAATACACATTTTATTTTATTACCCAATCTGCTCCCGACATTAAATAAAGCTCCAAAAATTAAATTCCAGCCCTCAAACCCCACAACAGGATTTAATTAACCTCACCTTCAAGGTGTACAATAATAAAGTAGAGGCAGCCAAGTAGCAATGTATTTCTGAGTTGCAATTCCTTGCCTCCCCTGTGAGACAAGCCCCAGCCATATCTCCAGCACAGAAGAACTCCAAACGCCTGAACCACAGCTGCCAGGGGTTCCTCCAGAACCTCCTCCCCGAGGAGCTTGCTACAAGCGCTGGAAATCTGTCCACTGGGCCAAGGAATGCCCACAGCCCGGGATTCCTCCTAAGCCATGTCCCATCTGTGCAGTACCCTGCTGAAAATTGGACTGTTCAACTCACCTGGCAGCCACTTCCAGAGCCCCTGGAACTCTGGCCTAAGGCTCTCTGACTGACTCCTTCCCAGATCTTCTCGGCTCAGCAGCTGAAGACTGACACTTCCCGATTGCCTCGGAAGCCTACAGGACCATCACAGATGCTCTGGGTAATTATCACAGTGGAGGGTAAGTCCATCCCCTTCTTAATTAATATGGAGGCTACCCACTCCACATTACCTTCTTTTCAAGGGCCCGTTTCCCTTGCCTCCATAACTGTTGTGGGTATTGACGGCCAGGCTTCTAAATCTCTTAAAACTCCCCAACTCTGGTGCCAACTTAGACAATACTCTTTTAAGCACTCCTTTTTAGTTATCCCCACCTGCCCAGTTCCCTTATTAGGCCGAGACACTTTAACTAAATTATCTGCTTCCCTGACTATTCCTGGGTTACACCGACACCTCATTGCTGCCTTTTCCCCCAGTTCAAAGCCTCCTTCACATCTTCCCTTTGTATCTCCCCACCTTAAACCACAAGTATAGGACACCTCTACTCCCACCTTAGCGACTGATCATGCACCCCTTACCATCCCATTAAAACCTAATCACCCTTACCCCACTCAATGCCAATATCCCATCCCACAGCATGCTTTAAAAGGATTAAAGTCTGTTATCATTGCCTGTTACACCATGGCCTTTCAAAGCCTATAAACTCCCCTTATAATTCCCCCATTTTGCCTGTCCTAAAACCAGACAAGTCTTACAGGTTAGTTCAGGATCTGCACCTTATCAACCAAATTGTTTTGCCTATCCACCCTGTGGTGCCAAACTCATATACTCTCCTATCCTCAATACCTCCCTCCACAACCCATTATTCTGTTCTGGATCTCAAACACGCTTTTTTACTATTGCTTTGCACCCTTCATCCCAGCCTCTCTTCGCTTTCACTTGGACTGACCCTGACACCCATCAGGCTCAGTAAATTACCTAGCCTGTACTGCCGCAAGGCTTCACAGACAGCCCCCATTACTTCAGTCAAGCCCAAATTTCTTCCTCATCTGTTACCTATCTCGGCATAATTCTCATAAAAACACACGTGCTGTCCCTGCCGATCGTGTCTGACTGATCTCTCAAACCCCAACACCTTCTACAAAACAACAACTCCTTTCCTTTCTAGGCATGGTTGGATACTTTCGACTCAGAAACCTGGTTTTGCCATCCTAATAAAACCATTGTATAAACTCACAAAAGGAAACCTAGCTGACCCCATAGATCCTAAATCCTTTCCCCACTCCTCTTTCCGTTCCTTGAAGACAGCTTTAGAGAATGCCCCCACCCTAGCTCTCCATGACTCATCCCAACCCTTTTCATTACCCACAGCTGAAGTGCAGGGCTGTGCAGTCAGAATTCTTACACAAGAACGGGGACCACGCCCTGTAGCCTTTTTATCCAAACAACTTGACCTTACTGTTTTAGCCTAGCCCTCAATTCTGCATGCAGTGGCCGCTGCCGCCCTAATACTTTTAGAGGCCCTTAAAATCACAAACTAGGCTCAACTCACTCTCTATAGTTCTCATAACTTCCAAAATCTATTTTCTTCCTCCCTCACACCTGACACATATACTTTCTGCTACCCGGCTCCTTCAGCTGTACTCACTCTTTGTTGAGTATCCCACAATTACCATTGTTCCTGGCCCGGACTTCAATCCGGCCTCCCACATTATTCCTGATACCACACCTGACCCCCATGACTGTTATCTCTCTGATCCACCTGACATTCACCCCATTTCCCCATATTTCTTTCTTTCCTGTTCCTCACCCTGATCACACTTGGTTTATTGTTGGCAGTTCCACCAGGCCTAATTGCCACACACCAGCAAAGGCAGGCTATGCTATAGTAGAAGCCACTAGCCCGCCTCTTAGAACCCCTCATTTCCTTTCCATCATGGAAATCTATGCTCAAGGAAATAACTTCTCAGTGTTCCATCTGCTATTCTACTTCTCAGGGATTATTCAGGCCCCCTCCCTTCCCTACACATCAAGCTCGTGAATTTGCCCCCACCCAGGAATGACAACTCTTAACTCCTTGTTAGAGTGGACTGATGATCTTTGCTGGCAGGGGACCCTCCAATACTTTCACCCTGATGAAGTTCTGTTCTTTACTTTTATACTCACTCTTATTCTCATTCCTATTCTCATGCTACCCTCTACCTCTCCCCAGCTATCTCCACCACACTATCAATCTCACTCACTCTCTCCTAGCCATTTGTAATCCCTCCTTAGTGAACAAATGCTGGCTTTGCATTTCCCTTTCTTCCAGCGCCTACACAGCTGTCCCCGCCTTACATGCAGACTAGGCAACATCTCCTGTTTCCCTACACCTCCGAACTTCCCTCCCGAAGAACTCATTTACTTTCTAGACAGGTCCAGCAAGACCTCCCCAGACATTTCACATCAGCAAGCTGCCGCCCCCCTCCGTACTTACTTAAAAAACTTTTCTCCTTATATCAACTCTACTCCTCCCATATTTAGACCTCTCACAACACAAACTACTACACCTGTGGCCACTCCTTTATGTATCTTTGGGCAAAGACCCACTGGAATTCCCCTAAGTAACCTTTCACCTTCTCGATGTTCCTTCACTCTTCATCTCCAAAGCCTAACTACACACATCACTGAAACAATTGGAGCCTTCCAGCTCCGTATTACAGACAAGCCCTCTATCAATACTGGCAAACTTAAAAACATTAGCAGTAATTATTGCTTAGGAAGACACCCTGTATTTCACTCCATCCTTGGCTACCTTCCCCTTGCTCATCAGACTCTCCTCCCAGGCCCTCTTCTTGTTTACTTATACCCAGCCCCGAAAATAACAGTGAAAGGTTGCTCGTAGACATTCGACGATTTTCTCTTACACCATGAAAATTGAACTTCCCCCTCTACGTAGTTACCTCATCAGTCCCCATTACAACCTCTGACAGCTGCCGTCCTAGCTGGATCCCTAGGAGTCTGGGTACAAGACACCCCTTTCAGCACTTCTTCTCATCTTTTTACTTTGCATCTCCAGTTTTGCCTAGCACAAGGTCTATTCTTCCTCTGTGGATCCTCTGCCTACACGTGTCTACCTGCTAATTGGACAGGCACATGCACACTAGTTTTTCTTAGTCCCAAAATTCAATTTGCAAATAGGACCGAAGAGCTCCCTGTTCCGCCTCATGACACCAACACGACAAAAAAGAGTTATTCCATGAATTCCCTTGCTTGTCAGTTTAGGACTTTCTGCCTCCACTATTGCTCTCGGTACTGGAATAGCAGGCGTTTCAACCTCTGTCACGACCTTCCACAGCCTCTCTAATGACTTCTCTGCTAGCATCACAGACATATCACAAACTTTATCAGTCCTCCAGGCCCAAGTTGACTCTTTAGCTGCAGTTGTCCTCCAAAACCGCTGAGGCCTTGACTTACTCACTGCTGAAAAAGGACAACTCTGTATATTCTTAAATGAAGACTGTTGTTTTTACCTAAATCAATCTGACCTGGTGTATGACAACATAAAAAAACTTAAGGATAGAGCCCAAAAACTTGCCAACCAAGCAAGTAATTACGCTGAACCCCCCTTGGGTACTCTCTAATTGGATGTCCTGGGTCCTCAATTCTTAGTCTTTTAATACCTGTTTTTCTCCTTCTCTTATTCTGTTTAGTTTTTCAATTCATACAAAACCGTATCTAGGCCATCACCAATAATTCTACATGACAAATGTTTCTTCTAACAACCCCACAATATCATCCCTTACCACAAAATCTTCCTTCAGCTTAATCTTTCCCACTCTAGGTTCCCACACCTCCCCAATCCCGCTTGAAACAGCCCTGAGAAACATCGTCCATTTCTCTCCATATCACTCCCCAAAATTTTCACCACCCCAACACTCACTTTACCACTATTTCATTTTATGTTTCATATTAATATAAGAAGACAGGAATGTCAGGCCTCTGAGCCCAAGCTAAGCCATCATATCCCCTGTGATCTGCACGTACACATCCAGATGGCTGTACACATCCAGATGGCTAATTCCTGCCTTAACTAATGACATTCCACCACAAAGAAGTGAAAATGGCCTGTTCCTGCCCTAACCGATGATATTACCTTGTGAAATTCCTTCTCCTGGCTCATCCTGGCTCAAAAGCTCCCCTGCTGAGCACCTTGTGACCCCCCCCCACCCCTGCCCACCAGAGAACAACCCCACTTTTTTCCTTTACCTACCCAAATCTTATAAAACGGCCCCACCCCTATCTCCCTTCGATGACTCTCTTTTAGGACTCAGCCTGCCTGCACCCAGGTGATTAAAAAGCTTTATTTCTCACACAAAGACTGTTTGGTGGTCTCTTCACATGGACGCGAGTGAAAGGGGATATGAACTGTTACTGTCCTAAGAGCTGAAATTGATTTAACTTAACCGCAATTTACTTGTGCAAGCCATTCTATAGGAGTTGTAAGCCTTCAATTCAATAGATGCCAGAGTTCCAAAAATATTTACATCAGACAGATTCTGCCGGTGCAGTTGCTGTCTAGGTGAGGCGACAGATTCCTGAGACTTTTTACTCTGCCATCTTCCCAGAATCCTCCTAGTTTTAATATTGTACTCTCTAATGAGATGTAACTCTTTACCCAGTTTCCCCAATTGCTACAACTTACGGTTAAATAAGATGGTTATATAAATTATGTAAATGTTTACATCTTATGTGCATCTTCTCCAATGACAAAACCACTGGGGAAAACTTGGTAAAGTGTACATAGGACCTCTCTACCATTTTTGCAGCTAACTGTGAATATTTAGTTATCTCAAAAACAAAACAAAAAACAAACAGGAAAAAAAAAATGCCAAACTTGAAATTTAGGCTCTAACACTGTCTGTGTGAACTTGGGCTCATTTAACCAATCTGTGACTTTGTCATCCATAAAATAACAGTATCTACCAAGTTATGGTAAGAAATAACTGAAATAACATATCAAAAGAAAAACTGTTTACTTAGATCCCAGTTGTCACTTTTTGCTTTTGTTGCAATTGCTTTTGGCGTCTTCATCATGAAATCTTTGCCTGTGCCTATGTCTTGAATGGTATCGTCTAGGTTGTCTTCCAGGATTTTTATAGTTTTGGGTTTTACACTTAAGCCTTTAATTCATTTCAAGTTAATTTTTGTATATGGTGTAAGGAAGTGGTCCAGTTTCAATCTTCTGCATATGGCTAGCCAATTCTCCCCGCATCATTTATTGAATAAGGAATCCTTTCCCCATTGCTTGCTTTTGTCAGATTTGTCAGAGATCAGATAGTTGCAGGTATGTGGTCTTATTTCTGGGATCTCTATTCTGTTCCATTGGTCTATGTGTCTGTTTTTGTACCAGTACCATGCTGGTTTTGGTTACTGTAGCCTTATGATATAGATTCAAGTTGAATAGTGTGATGCCTCCAGGTTTTTTCTTTTTGCTTAGGATTGCCTTGGCTATCTAGGCTCTGTTTTTGTTCCATATGAATTGTAAAATAGTTTTCTCTAGATCTGGGAAGAATGTCAATAGTGGTTTAATAGTAATAGCATTGAATCTATAAATTGCTTTGGGCAATATGACTTTTAATAAAATTGATTCTACCTATCCATGATCATGGGATGATTTTCCATTTGTTTGCGTCTTCTGTGTTTTCTTTGAGCAGTGTTTTGTAGTTCTCCTTGTAGAGATCTTTCACCTCCCTAGTTAGCCGTGTTACTATGTATTTTATTTTTTTTGTGGCAATTGTGAATGGGAGTTCATTCCTGATTTGGCCCTTGGCTTAACTGTTGTTGGTGTATGGGGATGCTAGTGACTTTTGCACATTAATTTTGTATCCTGAGACTTTGCTGACATTGTTATTATTAAAAAAAATCAAAAGATAACAGATGCTGGTGAGACTGTGGAGAAAGGGGATAGCTTATACACTGTTGGCGGGAGTGTAAATTAGTTCAGCCATTGTGGAAGACAGTGTGGTGATTCCTCAAAGACATAAAGACAAAAATACCATTCAATCAGCAATCCCATTACTGGGATCCCATTATACCCAAAGGAATATAAATCATTCTACCATAAAGACACATGCATGTGTATGTTTTTGCAGCACTATTCACAATAGCAAAGACATGAAACCAAGCCAAATGCCCATCAATGACAGATTGGATAAAGAAAATGTGGTACATATATACCATGGAATACTATGCATCCACAAAAGAGAACAAAATCACGTCCTTTGCCGGGACATGGATGGAGCTGGAGGCCATTATCCTTAGCAAACTAACACAGGAACAAAAAAACCAACTACCACATGTTCTCAGTTATAAGTGGAAGCTAAATGATGAGAACACATGGACACATAGTGGAGAACAACACAAACAGGGGCCTTTTGGAGGGTGAAGGGTAGGAGAAGGGAGAAGATTTAAAAAAAATAACTAATGAGTACTAGGCTTAATATCTGGGTGATAAAATAATCTGTACGACAAACCCCCATGACACAAGTTTACCTATGTAACAAATCACTTGTACCCCTGAACTTAAAAGTCAAAATAATAAAATAAATAAAAAAGAAAATAAATAAAAGAAAAACCGTTCTGTGAGTACTAAGTGATTACTCTTATATTTCTGTTTTTCCTGTGTTGTAGAGCTGGGCAAGATCAATCCTTCTTTCAATCTTTGATTATTTGCATGATCTAGTGCATGTCCAAATTATACAACTATTATCCAGAGCCTACATGACTAATAAAATGTTTTCAGCATTTCTCCATCACATCTTAGAAAACATTGTCCTTCAGGATAAACACAAAAGGACTAGACACTGAGTATGCCAAGGTGCAGGCACAAGCAGGCTTATCATCTGACTTTATTCACACCTTACCTTAATGATCAAAATATGCCTTCCAAAGCACAGGATGCTTACAACCCCTTGTTATTCATCAAACAAAAATAAATGAAAACCATATTAATGTTTAATAGCTCAAAAGACAATTAGGAAAAGTGGCACATGTATAGCCAGACAAATCCAGAGGAAAAGAATAAAACATGAAGCCAAGAAATAAGTCAAGTGCATATGAGGAGTTAGTATATGAAAAGGTTGTCATCTGAAATTAATGGGGGGAAAGATGAACTATTTAATAAATGGCATTGTAATAATTAGATAGCCACCTAGAAAAATATATATGTTACACCCACATTCTACATCAGGACAAATTCTAAATGGATCAAATATTTAGATGTGAAAATATAACAATAAAATTCTAGAAGAAAATATAATTTTTTTTATAATCTTGAAGTAAGAAAGACTTTTCTAACCATGACACAAAATGAAGAACCCATAGAAGAAACAAATAATAAAATTCACTATGTGAAAATCAAAAAGTTCTGCATGGTAAAAACAAAAACAAATCCAAAAACCGAAAAAAAAAAAGAGGAAAAAATACTCATATAACACAATAACAGGTCAATAATCTTCTTTTGAAATGCATATGGTTATTTCTTATAACGTTGCTTATAACAGTGAAACATTGGAAACAACCTAAATTTTCATCACTAGGAGGCTGATTGAATAAATTATGGTTTAATAAATTATATGTTATAGAATATTAGGCAATTGTAAAAAAACTGAGAAAGCTCTTTAAGTAAATAATATGGAAAGATCTTTAGGTATATTATTAGCTTTCTAAAAAGCAAAGTGAAAACCGGGTGTATAGTATGCTACCTTTTGAGTAAAAGGGGTAAAATAAGGAAACGTATTTTTTCATTGCTTCTGCAGACATAAAGAAACTCTGGAATGACTTATAATAAACCAATTATGCTGGCTATCCAGAGGGTAGGCAGGTAAGTGGGAAATGAATAGGTAATTACAATTTTTCATCTTATACCTTTTGCAATTTTTTGAACCATTAAAAAATTTATCTGTTCAAAAATTGGATTACAACAACATTTAAGCAGATGAGAAAATATTATTTTATTCATTTTAACCTCCACTAAAAAATATCCCAAGAGATTCTTTTTTAGACTGAAAATATTCTGGAAAACACCTTCTAATCAGAGACCAGGAGACTTAAGATACTACAAAAAGCCCCTGGATTAAAATGCTGAAAGATGACTTCCCATTCAGCTGTCTAAGAAATTAGTTAAAATTTACTTTAAAATACGAACAATGGGCTGGGCACAGTGGCTCATGCCATAATCCCAGCACTTTGGGAAGTTGAGGTGGAAAGATTGCTTGAGCCCCGGAGTTCAAGACCAGTCTGGGCAACATGTCAAGTCTCCGACTCTACAAAAAATACAAAAATTAGCCAGGTGTGGTGGCACATACCTTCAATCCCAGATACTTGGGAGGCTGAAGCAGGAGAATCCTTGAGCCCAGAAGGCGAAAGCTGCAGTGAGCCATGATTGTGCCACTACACTCTGGGTGACAGAGCCAGGCCTTGTCTAAAAAACTAATAATGGTAAAGTAAAATAAAATAAAACATGAACATCGTATAATTTTTTGCAAATCTTAAAGGTATTAACAATTGAACCATATAAAATTCTGAGACCTAGCAATGCCATACTATATTAAAGGAACATAAAACATAAGAAAAAGATAACAATGAAGGTAAGCAATTGTAGGAGATGAGAAAAAGGCTTTGCAGTAGACAGGTGAATAGTAGAAAAATATCAAAGATCTGCAGTTCATTACAGGAGTAACTAAAGTTTGAGAAAAATATTCCAGCAGGTCATTCATTATATGTGTGTACTCTGTGTGTGTGTGCTTATTTGTTCATTTATTTATTTATTTATTTATTTTATTCATTCCAAACTGGCAACTTTTCCTTTCATTTTAAATACACAATTTAAAAGCAGGAGGGAACTGTATTCCCAAAACTTATAGACCTACAGAAATAAAAATTGACTTAGAGGCCAGGAGCCCTGGCTCATGCCTGTAATCCCAGTGTTACTGGTGGAGGGTGTCCAGGTTCTTGGCGTCTTGAACAAAGAATTGGACAAAATGCACAAACAAAGCAAGGAAAGAATGAATCAACAAAAGCAGAGATTTATTGAAAACAAAAGTACACTCCACAGGGCAGGAATGGGCCTGAGCATACGGGCTTAAGAGCCCCAGTTAAATAATTTTCTGGGGCTTAAATACCCTGTAGAAATTTCCTATTGGTGACTTGATGTACACCCTATGTAAATGAATCAGTCCTAGTGGTTGTAGAAAGCAGCCAATCAAAGGCTGAAGTGAAGTTACAGAGTTACATCCTATGCAAACGTCTGATTGGTTTTGGAAAGCAACCAATCAGAGGCTTAAGTGAAGTTACAAAGTTATACTCCTATGCAAATGAAGACTTGGCCCACTACCAGCCTGATTGGTTGCATGAGGGGACCAATCAGAGGTACTTTCAATTTTTCATCTGCCAGGCAGAAAAGCAGGGGCAATACAAAGGGAATAGCCTCTGGTCCTTTCCTTTTGCTTTACTTCTAGGAAGTCAGTGTGAATTGGCCTTAGGTTCTCTGCCTCCAGACCCTATTCTTCTGCCTTGCCAGCACTTTGGGAAGCCAAGGAAGGCAGATCCCTTGAGGCCAGGAGTTCAAGACCAATTTGGCCAACATGGCAGAACCATGTCTCTACAAAAAATACAAAAATTAGCCAGATGTGGTGGCACATGCCTGTAATCCCAGCTGCTCGGGAGGCTGAGGCATGAGAATCGCTTGAACCCGGGAGGTGGAGGTTGCAGTGAGCCAAGATCACTCCACTGTAATCCAGCCTGGGTGACAGAGTGAGACTCTGTCTCAAAACAAACAAACACACAAAATCTATTTAGAGAAGAAGTCTTTACAAAACATTAACCTAAATTATAAGATGGGGGACAGCATAATTATAATATTGGTAAGTGACCACAAAAAGTAAACATGATCATTCCTGAAACACTGACTATTAAGTCCAGAGAGATTATAAACATACACACTTTTATAACTGCTAGTCATTTCTGTCTAAGCTTTAGTTATTAAGTTAAATTATTTACATCTAAACCATGAAAAGAATTCACAATTTTTCTGAAGTTAAGTTTTCTCTTCAAGAGAAGAGGAAATTTTACAATGAATAACATACTCTTTAGATGGAAATCTGACAATATAAAATTGGAGTTTAAATTTTTTGTGGGGCTGGGCACGGTGGCTCATGCCTGTAATCTCAGCACTTTGGGGGACCAAGGTGGGTGGATCACGAGGTCAGGAGATCGAGACCAGCCTGCCCAACATGGTGAAACCCCATCTCTACTAAAAATACAAAAATTAGCTACGCGTGGTAGTATGCGCTTGTAGTCCCAGCTACTTAGGAGGCTGAGGCAGGAGAATCACTTGAACCCGGGAGGCAGAGGTTGCAGTGAGCCGAGATCCTGCCACTGCACTCCAGCCTAGGCAACAGAGCAAGACTCCATCTCAAAAAAAAAAAAAAAAAAATTGTCGAAGATGTAAATTTAAGTCTGTATTTGTCAGCTATAAAGTAGCTTACCAATTAAAAAATATTTACATTAATCTGGTGATATGGTTTAGCTATATCCCCACCCAAATCTCATCTTGAATTGTAGTTCCATTAATCCCCACATGTCATGGGAGGGCCCCAGTGGGAGGTAACTGAAACATGGGGGTGGTTACCCCATGCAGTTCTCATGATAGTGAGTGAGTCTCATGAGATCTGATGGTTTTATAAGGGTCTTTTTCCTCTTTGCTTGGCACCTCTCCTTCCTGCCATCATGTGAAAAAGGATGTGTTTGCTTCCCTTTCCTCCATGATTTTAAGTTTCTTGGAGGCCTCCCCAGCCATGCAGAACTGGGAGTCAATTAGACCTCTTTCCTTTATCAGTTATCCAGTCTTGGGCAGTTCTTTATAGCAGCATGAAAATGGACTAATACATCTGGTTTGTTTTTTATTTTCCATAATCTAAGTTGGGGTTCAGAGTTCTTCCTCAATTCTTCCCAAGCACTCTAAACTGTACCTACTTTTGTTGTTCTAGAATACTCTTGATGTCTCTTTCTTACCCTAGATGGATTCTAGAGGCCCAGTCCATGTGTCTTTTATTTACAGTTGACCCTTAAACAAAAAACAATTTTTGAACTCTGTGGGCCTGCTTATATGTGGATTTCTTCAACCTTTGCCATCCCTGAGACAGCAAGACCAACCCCTCCACTTCCTCCTACTCCTCGGCCTACTCAACATGAAGATGAGAAGGTTGAAGACCTTTATGATGATCCACTTCCACTTAATGGATAGTAAATATATTTCTCTTCCTTATGATTTTCTTAATAACACCCTTTTCTTTTCTCTAGCTTACTTTATTATAAGAATACAGTATATAATCATATAACATACAAAATATATGTTAATCAACTGTTTATGTTATGGGCAAGGCTTGCAGCCAACAGTAGGCTATCAGTAGTTAAGTTTGGGGGGAGTCGACTGTGGGCTGGGGCACTGTGGTTCATGCCTGTAATCCCAGCACTTTGGGAGGCTGACGCCAAGGCATGAGGAGCACTTGAGGCCAGGCATCAAGACCAGCCTGAGCAACTTAGCAAGACTCCCCCATCACTCTCCCCACAAAAAATGTATATGTATATGTTAGTCTGGCCTGGTGGTGCACACCTATAATCCCAATTACTCAGAAGCTGAGGCAGGGGGGTCATTTGAGCCCAGGAGTTCAAGCCTGCAGTGAGCTATGGTATGCCACTGCACTCCAGCCTGGACAACAGAGTGAGATTCTGTCTCAAAAAAAAAAAAAAAATTATATGCTTTTTTTTTTTTTTTGAGACAGGTTCTCTCTCTGTCACCCAGGCTGGAGTGTGGTGGCGTGATCTCAGCTCATTGCAGCCTCAACCTCTGAGGCTCAGGTGATTCTCCTACCTCAGCCTCCCAAGTAGCTGGGACTCAGGTGTGTGCCACCACGCCTGGCTAATTTTTTATATTTTTAGTAGAGATGGGGTTTTGTTATGTTGCCCAGGCTGGTCCTGAGCTCCTGGACTCAAGCAATACCCCCACTTCGGCCTCCCAGAGTGCTGGGATTACAGGTGTGAACCACTGTGTCTGGCCAATATGCAGATTTTTTACCTATATGTAGGTGTATGAGTTCCCCTAACCCCCAAGTTGTTCAAGGGTCAACTGGTACTGTGGTATTCACAGAACCTAGTACAGTGCCTGGCTCATTGATGCTCAATAAACATTTTTTGAATTTAATTAAGTATTTAAAAATTAAGACATAGTAATATTTTGTATATTAATGACATTTTAAATACCCAACATTTTCATTTAGGCCAAAGTTATTTAGTTTTCACATACACCATCACTTAATAAGTGATGCTGAATTTATAAGACTAAATAAGTTTACGAGAAATTCAGCCTTAGGAGATTCACTGTAAAATTCTAGTAAACAAATTCTTCAGGGCTAATTTTCTTTCTCTGTTCATATAACTCAAAAGTAGCTATAATAAAATTTGGTTTTTTTGTTTGTTTTTTGTTTTTGTTTGGACGGAGTTTCGCTCTTGTTGCCCAAGCTGGAGTGCAATGGTGCAACCTCGGCTCACTGCAACCTCCATCTCCCAGGTTCAAGCAATTCTCCTGCCTCAGCCTCCCGAGTAGCTGGGATTACAGGTGCTCGCCACCACGCCCGGCTAATTTTTTGTATTTTTGGTAGAAACGGGGTATCACTATCTTAGCTAGGCTGGTCTCAAACTCCTGACCTCAGGTGATCCGCCGGCCTCGGCCTACCAAAGTGCTGGGATTACAGGAGTGAGCCACTGCACCCGGCCATAAAATTTATTCTTCTACAGCATCTTTATATTCAAGTATTTTGTAGAAAGTATTCAAGATTATTTGGTTCCTTAGGATGTTATATAATTTTTATTTATAATTAAAATATTTGATAAAGCCTTTAGACATTTAAAATCCAAATTTCTATGTCCAGAAATTATGTGTTACTGGGAATGAGAAATTACACTGCAGGCTCCGCTAGGATCCTTCTGAACGTGCCCTGCTTTAAATGGCCAACAGGGGGCAGCATGTTCTAGGGCAATGTCTCGAATCCTGCAACAGTCTTTGTGACGAAAAACAGTCGCCGAACTGCCACCAGAACTCTTGGACTGTGGAATGCAGGGTAAACAAAAATCTATTTACTGGCTCCAGTCAAACTACTTCTAAAGCAGTAGAGGTCATCTTATGGTTTCAATCATTTTACAATTAGTTTCAATACCACCACTAATTATCACCTGCTTGTTAATGCATAATAATAGGTTAATATAACACAAAATAGCAAGTTTCCTGTCAAGCCAGAGAGGAGAGAAGAAAGAACTAAAAGAATCTTGGGAACATGAAATATTGAAAAATGCTTAAGTAATCTGGAACACTTATTACCTGCACACTTAATGACTTTTCAGTCTAATAAACATGATTAATATGTGATTTTTTACTGTTTATAATACTAATGCCTTATATATATTATTAACATAGATACTAATAATAGTAATGCACTCAAATAACTATAAGAACTAGTGAGGATTTTTAGGCTAATGTATTCATTCTTTGTACAAGTAAATTCTGTAAAAACAGAAAAATTTATCCTATGAAATAGATTGACATTCAATATCATATATTTTACTATAACTGTAGGATGTTACTAGTATGGGGTCCTTTTATAGACTAATATACAGTAGTAAAAATTATGGTAAAATTGTAGGCAAGTTAGATTAGAAAGATAATTACTTTTTTATTTTGTTCAATTTGGTTAGATTTGTTCTTTAGCAAAAGGCATTCATTTGTGTATATTCTTAATTTTACTCTGCTATGTTGTCATGCTTACCCACACAAACTGTTAATTAATAGTACCCTTGATTTTGAAGCTTGAAGAGATCCTGACATTCCCTCTATTTAAAGAGTCTTTGAGTCCCTACTTTTGATGCAGTTTCCTAGGATACTGAGAAATCAGTTGCTATTTAAACATTGGCTAGACTTGTCTAACTTCAAATAATTTACTTGAGACTTGTTTAAAATTATATTAGCCACTAAGCTTAGAAATGTGTCAAGTAGGAGTCAGGTTATGACCTCATACTTCAAATGAGACTTGAAGACTTGGTTGGCTCTCATAATCTCAGCTAGTCCTCACTGATGGCTCTATGGCAGCGCAGCACTGAAGAAGTACAATCAGGAAACATCACTCTAGCTCTATTATACAGTTCACTTAGTTGATGAGTATTGAACCAATTATTAAATTTTTCTGTACCTCAATTGTATGTAAACAGTGTAGACATTTTTTAAATGTTTGTCAAAGTGATTATGACCATGATATTACTTTGGTTTTCTAAGAAATCAAAAAGGAGATTTACAAATAAAGAACTAAATGGTAATGAAAAGTTCCTTTTAAGGGTAATTTCTAAATATGAGTAATTTTAATTTTAAAAAGAAATTAACAGTGTGCTCAAAGTGCTTTGCCAGGTCCTGAGAAGACTAACATAAATAAGTTAAGAGGAGCAGTGGCTCACGCCTATAATCCCAGCACTCTGGGAAGCAGACATGGGTGGATCCCTTGAGCTTGGTATTGGATCCCAGGAGTTCAACACCAGCCTGGGCAACACGGCAAACCCCATTTCTACCAAATATATATATATATACACACACACACACACACACACACACACTTATTAGCTGGGTGTGGTGTCTCACGCCTGTAGTCCCAGCTACTCTGGAGGCTGAGGTGGGAGGATTGCTTGAGTTGGTGAGGCAGAGATTGCAGTAAGCAGAGATCAGGCCACTGCACATAGCCTGGGCAACAGAGTGAGACCCTGTCTCAAATAAATAAGTCAAGAGGAGCATATCATAGCAGGGCCCTTCCTAGGGAGCTGAGGAAGGTTTCACAAGGAAAATAACATAATGTGGCCTGAAGCATGCTGAAAATTTCAACCAAAAGCAAAAAGATTATTAAAAATAATAGGCCCGGTGCAGTGGCTCACGCCTGTAATCCCAGCACTTTGGGAGGCCGAGGTGGGCGGATCATGAGGTCAGGAGATCGAGACAATCCTGGCTAACACGGTGAAACCCCGTCTCCACTGAAAAATACAAAAAAATTAGCCGGGCGTGGTGGCAGGTGCCTGTAGTTCCAGCTACTTGGGATGCTGAGCCAGAAGAACGGCGTGAACCCGGGAGGCGGAGCTTGCAGTGAGCAGAGATCGCTCCACTGCACTCCAGCATGGACGACAGAGCTAGACTCCGTCTCAAAATAATAATAATAATAATAATATTCGGAGCAAATTCAAGGAAGTTGGACAAAATAGGATAACAGAAATGGCATATCACCTTTGGTGCCTGAGTATGTGGGGTGTACATGAGTATGGGTCAGAAGAAGGAAGATGTTGGATGGTATGTCAAGGGTATGTACCTTATATTCAGTGGACATGGCAAAGCAGCAAATATTTATAAAATAGCATGATTACATAATCAAATTCATATTAAGACTCTGGCAGCAATCTGAAAGATGCATTGGAATAAGAGGAGAGATAGGAGACAAGGACTGAAAAGCTATTACAAGAAAGACAGCGAAGACCGGAATTGAAACAGCAGTAAGAAAAAGAAGATAAATTTGAGTTATTTCAAATGATGCTTTAATAGGACCACAGTTAAAGAATGGCCAATTTTTCTGGTCCCTTACACTGGCCCTAAAATTTCTACTTAGTCTTGACAGTGTGAGGCAAAAAGGAAAGTTAAGAAAGTAAGATAATTATTCTATTTTAATAATTCATAATAATAACATGATTAATAATAAAATTTAAGATAGAGGAAGGTAGTCGAATTGGATTTGGCTGTGTGAATGTTGAGGCATTGGTGAATTGTCCAGAACAGACGCTCACACAAATTGGATATTAAGATTTAGGGCTTGGTAGACAAGTCAGGGTTGGAAGTACAAATTTGGGGACAGTTTATGCATAAGTGGAAGAATGAAATCACTGCCAGAGAAGGAATATATATGGAAAAGAGAGGAGTGTTGAAGATGACCTCAGAAGGAAGTAAGCAGAAAAGAGGAGGCAGCTGTAAGGCAAAGGTGTGGATGGAGAGGTAGAGAAAAAATAGTGCCCTAGAATCTAAAAAAATGGACAAGTTATCAGCAGTGATAAACGCTAAAATGCAGGAAGGCTAAGGATTGAGATGTCATTATGTTCAAGGATGCAACTTAAGTGGAATGGTAAGAGGAAAGTGGATTGCCTCAGGTTGAACAGTAAATGAGAAGTGAGTTTGTATCCTTATTTCCATACTTCCATAATTTCCAAAAATCATACTTTGTGTGAAAGTAAATTATAGCCCTAAGAGTGTTCAATATACTCTGTAAAGAGATGGAAATGTACAACATAACTAGAATGTGCAAAAATGTGATAACTCTGGCTCTTGAAGAGGTAAGCTTCAGCTATCTAAAATGCCACTAGAATGAACATCTCATTTCCTCCACAGCAATGTCCAAAATGCATGTTTGTTTTTAATGTTTTTTAATACTGTACTTAATGCATGAGCACCAACAGTAGAAAGAATAGAAAACCACCATAGCCAGTGGGAGATATATCCAGAATCTGCAAATCAAAGGATAAAAACTGCAATACTCAAAAGATTCCAAGAAAATAGTATTTTATCTTTAATGTCTATTTTTCACAGTATTAAATTAAATAGCACTCTTACATTGATCTTAATACTAGTGTTCTTTAATTCATTTACTAAAAAACAAACAAAACAGGGTTTCTGTTCCTATTTTGATCTTAGAAGTAGATAAGGACACCAATTATATTAAACTGAACTCCAGTTCAAACCACTGTCAAATACTTTTTGGTATTACAAATTTGGTAAATATGGGCCGGGCATGGTGGCTGACACCTGTAATCCCAACACTTTGGGAGACCAAGCCAGACAGACTGCTGAGCCCAGAAGCTTGATAACAGCCAGGGCAACATGGTGAGACCCCATCTCTACAAAAAAAAAAAAATTACAAAAATTAGCCAGGCTCGGAGATGGGCACCTGTCATCCCAGCTACTCAGGAGTTGAGGCAGGAGGATCAATTGAGCAGATTGACAGAGTAAGACTATGTCTCTAAAATAAAAAAATAAAAAATAAGTCCATTAAAGTCACTCAGGGAGGCCCTGGTTGGTGCCTTAGAGTGGTAATCCCAGTATATACTATAAGGTCTATAAGGATAAATGTAGAAATATTTTTTATCAGATTTAGTATCTGCTGTAGCCAAAGAATGGTACATGTAGACATTTACACATAATTGTTTAATGGATGGATCAGAATCCACATCTGTCTGACCCTAAAGCCTGTACTCTGTCTACCATATCACAGTTTCCTAAACTAATTGATACTAAGAATCATCTGGGGTAATTGCTAAAAAATAGATAAAACCCCCTCCCCAGGTGTTCTGATTGAAGGCCTAGAAATGTTTATTTTTAATAATGACCCTAAATTGTTCTTATCATTGGGCATATCCAAACCTGCAGAAATATTCCTTCTTCTAGCCTCCGCATTCTCCCCACCGACTCAATACCTCCTCCCACAAATAACAATACACATCCACCGACTCAATATCTCCTCCCACAAATAACAATACACATTTATTGTGCACTGTTCTAAATGTATTGATTCACTTGATGCTTACAACGTTATGAGGTAGACACAATAATTATCCTTATTTTTCAGAAGAAGAAACTGAGGTATACAGAGTTTAAGAAACTTGTACAAGGTCACAGAGCTAAGAATTAAGAGAGCAGAGATTTGAACCAGGCTTTCTCCAGAATCCGAACTTTTAATCATTATATTACTCTGTCCATACTCACTTGCCCCTTCCTCCCCAAGGTGCTAGCCCCAAAAGTTCCCTTTGGATAATCATTTCCATAACCGGTAATGAAAGTCAATTTATTGTCTCTGTATACTTGATTACAATTTCAAACTGGTAGATTATAAATAAAGGAAGTTCCACAAGAAGGTATTCAACTGGATATTTTAAATATAAGAAGTAGCCATTTATAAGAAAAGTATTACCTGCAGCAGTATAATCCCAGTCATAAAAACATAATGTATAAAATAATATATATAAAATAACTTTTAAAAGCTACACATATCCAAAAAGATAAGCAAATTATATTGTACCACCTGAAAGATATTTAAAAATAAAAGTATATTTGGCATTTAGGGGGCTTTAAGGTAATTTGGGGGAATATATAAATTAGTTATTTGTTTACCACTATGTTGCCAAGAAAGATTAAAAGAAATAAATTTCTTATTAGACACTGTCAAACAGAAACCCAATGAGTATTCAATAAATTCACTGTCTATCAAGAATTCAATTAAAATCTAAATCTCCTTTTAATAATGATAGCTACAACAAAATAATTTAGGCAAATAATACAAGCTCAAGGCAACCAGATTAGATTATTAAACATATCCACAGATTAGATTTTTAAACATATCCACCTTATCACATATAATAGGTGTAATGAAATGGGGTGAGTGTCTTTTATCACTTAATTCCTACAGCTTTTTTTTATGCTTTCTCTCCAAATGCTCAAGGTTCCTACCCACAAAACTATGAGAACATGTGTTTTTCTTTTTATTACTCATACGCCATGCTTTTAGGCATTGCCTTTTTTTAAAAAAAGTTCTTAGAATGTATCCATGTATCATGGTTGAATTATCCCTAAGACAGAACAGAATCCCAGTGGAAGATCTTTCTGAAGTGGCTGACAGAATTAAGAGTTGGGGTGGGACCCTGTCAAATGATTTATCATTGTGATTAACCTGAAAAAAATAAAACAATAATAACAGCCTACCTGAAGCTTTAACTCTGTTCTATACATGATAAATACAAGAATGAATGTCAGGAGAAACCTCAAAGGCTTTCTTTGACATTAGCAGCAAACAGAAACAACAGTAACTAAGGCCTTTGTTTACTGTTTTGGATACTACAAATAAGCACTGTCATGCTCTGTTAATACATCCTATTATCTGTCTCTAAAAAATACAACTGCTAAATTAGTGACATCATGGAAGAGCCATAGAACACATTGTGAGTAATAAAAAACTCTTTTTGTAAAGGCAATGGCCTCTGTGTCTGTCATCTTACCATAACTGATAAAAACAAATCCTGGGTTCATATTAAAATAGTCTAAGCATATTATTAAAAATGTTCCTACCTGTATACTCCATTTCTTTGAATGCTTCAAATACTGTCACTAGTTTTTGCATCAATACTTCCTCTTGTATATATGTATTATATATTCATTCATTTATTCATCAAAATATCTACACAATGCTAGGCCATACAGGAGAGACAACAATGGAAGACAAAATCCTTCCCCTCATGGAATTTATACTCTAGGAATTACAGTGATGAGTGAGGTGAAAGGGTATATATTTTACTTCATTTGAATCCCTACTTTTCTTCTCAGTGTTTCACATATACAAATATTTCATAACATTTGCTGAATGAGAAAATGATTTGGCCAGGCGTGGTGTCTCATGTCTGTAATCCTAGTACTTTGGGAGGCTGAGATGGGAGGATCACTTGAGCCCAGGAGTTTAAGACCATCCTGGGCAATATATTGAGACCTCGTCTCTATGAAAAAAAATGTTTTCTATAAAAAATAAAAAGAAAAGAAAATGATTCCTTTCCTTTGTGCATCAGAAGCCATTTTCTCTATCCTTTATTATTGAATAGTTGTTTATAGTTAAGAGACTTTCAATGGGCTTATCTCACTTGATAAATATCATAAAGTAGACCGATGTTGTATGATACAGTAATTCAAGCAGTTGGACTTCACTGAATGAGCAACCTTACTCACTAATCACTGGTAATGCCTGGAGCTGACATTATTTCACACCTGTCATCCATATCATTAAAAAAACAGAAACAAAAATCAAGAACATCTGAAGGAGGAGAAAAACAAACATTATATTTCTCTACCCTTGATTCAATAATTTTGCAAATATTTTCACATTAAAGCAGACTGGATATGTGTGAAACTGGGGATGGGGGAAGATAGAGGGAATGATTTCAAGGGCATTGATATAATCGATAGCACTGAAAGTTAAATAAGTCATGGAAATTGTTGGCTAAGGTCCTTAAGGGGCTCTAAGGAGGCCCTAAGGTCCTACAGTCCTATGGGGTAATCAGTTGCTCTCTCAGTAGGAACTTAAACTATGTCCCAGAAACTGGCTCTAGATCTCTAATCTACATCTCTTGCAAGTAAGTAATTACTAATATTTTATATTTTAAACATATGTAACATCTTATAAGGAAGGACAGGAGTCTGGATTTTTTTCTCAGTGTCTCACTTTCTTACCTATACAAGGGAATCAGATTACCTATCAAAGCAGATATTACTGTTGCAAATTCAACATTCATCTATTTATCTCCCTTTTCTGCCTTTTTAACACAGCCCTAATTTCATGCATTCTCCCCAGAGTGTCTGTGTCCTTTAGGAGAGGCTGGCCTTCTCCTTAGCCCTGGGATATAAATTTCAATTGTCCTAATCCCACCATGGAGGCCTTACCTCCCTTGTTAGTGATAGACATAAGCACTCAAAGCAATTTCAGTTAATAAGACATGACGGAGAAATCTGTCAGGGAAAAAGAGTCTCCTTAATCGTATAAAGGGGCAAAAGATAAAGGTGTTCCCCTTTTTGGTCTCTGAACATTATCTGTAGTCTGGAACTGAGGAAATCATTTTAGGACCATAAAGGAAGCCAGACTGGAGAACAACACACTTAAAGATGGCAGAGCCAAAAGAAGGAAGAAACCTGTGTCCTTGACAATATTGTCCAGATGCAGAAGTAACCAACCCTGGGAATGATTTTATCTCCATGCATCTAGCTATTAGGATTTGTTTTTAAAAGGCTTAAACAATAAGGACATTTAGTAAGGTTCCTGTTACTGCAGCCAAAAGCATTTCAACTGATATGCCTTCTCTCTTTCAATAGTTTCACTCTTACATAGTAGGTTTCTCAATATAACAAGGTGTGTTAGGTTGGATGCAAAGATAACTGCCAAAATTTCCTCCTATGATCAAGCTGCTTAATGTCTATTTCCCTTTTCCACCATTCTAGTCCTTCTGTCATGGAATACTGCAGAAAAATATAATGCCAGTTCCAGACTCAGGCTTTAAGAGAATTAGTATCCTTCCTCCTCCTTAACTCTCTTGGAAGCCAGTCACCATGTAAGAAAGCTTAGGCTAAACTCCTGAATGGAGAGAGGCCTTGTGGAGAAGAATCAAGTAACTTCAACCAAGAGGCAACACCAAGACTTCAGCAATTTGAGTGAAGCCATCTTGGACCTTCCACCCCAGTTAAGTGAAGATAGCTGACACATCATAAAGCAGACTAGCCATCTCCGCTAAGCCCTTCCTGAATTCCTGGCAACAGAACTGTGAGCAATAAAACATCTGCTGTTTTTAGTCACTAAGTCTTGAAGTGGTTCATTATGAAGCAATTGATAATTTATAAACAAATTAATATTATTTGGTTTTTTGCTTTGTAAAATTGCTGTAGTCATTTCACAATGATAAAATTATTTAGTGAGTCACTAATAGCTTTGAATGCTAACGAACATTTTTCTCAAATATGTGTTTTAAGTCTTGGCTCACAAAGGAGAATTTGTTTCTATGTATGTATGTATCGCTTTGTTATTATCCTGTGTACTTTTTTAATATAACATTTTAAAAATATGTAACATTTAAACATGTAAAATGTAACATTTTAAAAATAAATACAAATAAATGGGAAACGATTTGCAACAAATGAGTTGCTATCCTTAATAAGCAAAAAATTCTCACAAATAAAAAAGAAAAATTTTACTCCCTTAATTTTTTAAATGGGAAAAGCCATCTCTGAAGAACCATAAATGGTCAGTAAACATGAAGGGGGACCATCTTAAGCTCACAAAGTTGAAACATGAGGCATCATTTTTCACCGACTAAATAGCCAAAGAAAAATTTAAACAGACAATACCGGCAAGCTTCCACTGAAGAACGGGAAGACCCTAAGATAGGCTCCTGGAGTCTACGATACCAGTCTCCTTAACTATGGGGACGTGGACGTCCCCGGTCACAAGTTGCCTGACTTTGGGCGATGTCTACGGCTGTAAATTTGGGATTATATAGCCACAGCACAGAACTGTTGTAAGGCTCCAGTGATACTCATAGGCAAAAGCAATATAAGTGACTGTTAGTTTTTGTTCAGCCTATTCATCCTTACATTTACTTTTGTCGGAAAAGAACTGGAATCACAGGAAAATCTGAGTTTTGTTTTTTTTTTTTTTGAGACAGTCTCGCTCTGTCGCCCAGGCTGGAGTGTAGTGGCACATCTCAGTTAACTGCAAGCTCCGCCTCCCGGGTTCACGCCATTCTCCTGCCTCAGCCTCCCGAGTAGCTGGAACTACAGGCGCCCGCCACCAGGCCCGGCTAATTTTTTGTATTTTTAGTAGAGACGGGGTTTCACCGTGTTAGCCAGGATGGTCTCTATCTCCTGACCTCGTGATCCGCCCGCCTCGGCCACCGCGCCCGGCCGAAAATCTGAATATTTTAATGGAAAACTGGGAGTGAGATTCGGGAATTACTTGACACCAACAATGATGGGTGGTGCCAGGAGAAAGCCAGGGTGGGAACGGCCGAGGCGAGATGCGGGACCCTCCAGGTGCCGCCGCTCACAAGGACCCCCGACTCCTAGCGCACCCTCCCCTGGGCTTGGAGGTTCCGCCGGGCTAGCGGCTACCGGGAGAAGGCGGTGGAAACGGTAGAGCCCGCGGCTCTGATTGGCTACCTCAGAGCAAGGGGGCGGGGCGGCGGAGGACCCGAAGGGCGCGAGAGCGGAACACTGCGTACGCGCACTTCCGGTCTTTGTGGCTTGCAGCTCGGGGTGGGTGGCTCATTTCCTGGCCGCTCCTGGGCTTCGCGGTGAGGGACGTGGGCCCCTAGGAAGAGGGAGGTGGGGTTGGGAGCGCGCGCCGGACAGTGGAGGAGCCCCTCTCCTCGGCCTGCCCATCCCCAGGTCGCGGCCCCTTGGCCCGCGCGGCGTCTCCAAGCGACTGGGGAACTCAGAGGAGGCCAGCACTCAAACTCCTGCTTTCCAAAGGAAAACGCAGTTCCGCTGACCCCGTGACTTCGTAAATGCTGCGGTTTAACCAAGGATATAAAAATAGAAGGGCTACTGGTTAAACCTTAAATTTGTAGGCTAAATATTCTAATTAATCTCTTAACGTTAACCGTAGTGTGAGGAATGAATTTTACTCATCTGTCCTGACAAACTAAGGGCATACATTCCTATCGATATCTCGCCATCCTAAAAGCAGGTCAAGTTTGGTCTGTGTCACAACATTTTAATACCCATTTGTTACCATATTTTGCTTTTGAACATTTTTAGTCTTGGGATATTCTAAGCTTTTTCAGAACTGATACGGATCTTTTTGCTTCTTTTGTGTATGTGATACCTATCATGTTTTTGAACACATGGTAAGCATTTTACAGATACGTCTTGGTTCTTGGTCAATTCCTCTGTAGACTCGTTTATTCATAAGCAAAAATCTTAATGCTCAGTAAGTGCCTCAGTGTTTGTTGAAGTAATTCGGTAAACACCAAATGCGATCAAATGACAAATATCCAATATTTACATCAACTCATGTTTAATGTGAACTTTTAAAAAAACGTTATTACTGCCTTAAATGAAAATCAACATTACTTGCTTTAGATAGAAAGTAAGTAAAAATAAATGTTTAAAATCAGTATTACTAAATTCTGCCTAAATATTTTTACCCTTGGAAGTCTGATTCTGAAGCCTGTATTTTATTTAAAAGAGAGTTCTACAAGTTTTATTAATACATACATGTTAAAGATAGACTTTTCTCCTTGATACAATCAGAATTGAAAGAGAATTGGAAAGGAAATTTTCTCACTATGTGATTGATATTAATGTTGCATTCACATTCTTAGGCTTCTAAAATAGTTTTTTCTAACATTAGTGGTAGGAATTCTTCATAATGGGAGACACTAATTGAGGTTAATGATTTTTAGTTTATCATCACATTATTGTTTTATTTAGTGATAGCCCCAAATCTACTCCCTTTCAATATATTACTAAAGTTACTCATCTTTATTATTACAAGTACTTAGAGATTTTATTGATTGCTGTAAGTTAACTGCTTTTATATCCTTCAGGAAAGAAGAGATTACTCACACTCCTTCTCAAGCACAGAACCAGTTGTACTGAGCTTTTTGCTAAGCTGTTTCAGCCAAGAATGGCTGTGGAATCTGGAGTGATTTCAACCCTGATACCTCAGGATCCTCCGGAACAAGAACTAATACTAGTGAAAGTAGAAGATAACTTGTCCTGGGATGAGAAATTTAAGCAGAATGGGAGTACTCAATCCTGCCAAGAATTGTTTCGTCAGCAATTCAGAAAGTTTTGCTACCAGGAGACACCTGGGCCCCGGGAGGCTCTGAGCCGACTCCAGGAACTTTGCTATCAGTGGCTAATGCCAGAGTTGCACACAAAGGAGCAGATCTTAGAACTGCTGGTACTGGAGCAGTTCCTGAGCATTCTGCCTGAGGAGCTGCAGATCTGGGTTCAGCAACATAATCCAGAAAGCGGCGAGGAAGCTGTGACCCTGTTGGAGGATTTAGAGAGGGAGTTTGATGACCCAGGGCAGCAGGTAGGAACAGAGAAAAGTGATGTGGGAAAAGGAATTTACAGCCTGGAGCATGTAATGGTATCATAACAGTAGGATAAAAATTTTTATGTCTCTACTGAACCCTAACCTGAAGTGACTAATAGAACCATACTTGTCTATACCCTTGAACGGTCTTTTTCCCCTGTCCTTCATCCCTGGAGATGTCATCATTGACCTCTTTGAGATTTTTACTAAGCAAGTTTTCTTAGGGATTTTCTCACAAAGCTAACCATATTTTACTGATTTCAGGTCCCAGCTAGTCCACAGGGACCAGCAGTGCCATGGAAGGATTTAACATGTCTCAGAGCATCCCAAGAGTCAACAGACATCCACCTCCAGCCCTTAAAGACACAGCTGAAATCCTGGAAACCATGCCTTTCCCCTAAAAGTGGTGAGGAATGGGAAATCATCTGGAAACTCTTGACACTTAGGCCTCTGTTTTTGAGAATGCAGAATTAATTGCACTTGACAAACTTGCCACATGTGAGCATCACCTTTATTATTCTAAACCAGAGGTGCTCGCTTTAGTGGCTTTGTATTCACCCCTCATGAATTGCTGTCAGCCCTCCTGTGTGAGTTTCCCTGTTATTCATTCATTCATTTCATTATGTTGTAACTTTATAAAGCGTCAATACATGTCTGGTACTGTGGTAGGCCCCAGGAGAGGTTTCAGGTATAGGTGGGTGATGGACAAATAAAAAGGCAGTTGCAATGTAGTAAATTATAGAATATAAGTAGGCAGTGGGTACTGTTGGAGCACATCTAAAGGCACCTAACCCAATCTTAGAGGATCAAGGAACACTTCCTGAAGGAAGAAAATCTAAGCTAAGACTTGAACTATGAGTAAGAGAAAGCCAGGTAAATAGGTGGGAGGAGGAGTAGCCCAAGTAAAGGCCATACCATCCCGAAGGTGTGAGAATATAACCCATTCTGAAAATTGCAGGTAGTTTAATTTGACTTGAATGGAGAATTGACAGGTGGTAAGAGAAGAACCAGAGAGGAAAATAGGATCCAAGTCATGAAGACCTGTATGTCATGCTAATTTGTTTGTATAGTTTCTTAAGTGCAGTGGGATGCAGTTGAAGGATTTTGGACAAGGAGTGACATAGTTTGATTTGTAGTTTAGAAGTTAGCTGCAAATGGAGAATCGTGAGGAAGGCAAGAGTATAGTCCTATTAAAGACTGCTGTAATCCAAGTGGCCACAGTGTATTCAATCAATATGTGTTATGGTAAGCGGTGGAGAACATAAAAGCTGACTCCTGTTCATCAGCATTTAAGTTGTTTTGCAACATCTGGTAATTATTAAAACTAGAGTGTGAGGGAGAGGAGTTGAGGATGATACTGAGGTTTCAGTCTTCAACAGTCTGGTTAATGGTACTGAGGTTTCAGTCTTCAACAGTCTGGTTAATGGTAGTACTGTTCATGTGAATGAGAAAACATAAGGAAAAACAAATACATCTGATGATGTGTTTAGGTTGGTACATTTGGTGCTTGTGAAATATTCAAAAGTAAAATGGCCGATTAGCATAAGACTCTAGAGCTTAATAAAATATGGATATAATTGGGGATCTGGGCAGACATTAGTCAGACAATAGCTTACAATGTAAGATGTAATGGAAGCCAAGGGTAGAGAGTTTGTAGAGTAAGGATACATGAGAGCCCAAAACAGAATCTGGAGGAACGCTCGTGTTTGAGTGATTTACCCTAGAATCTAAGAAGGAACAGCCACAGAAATCAGGCTAATATCACTGGAAGAGAATGTCTCTAGAAGGAAGGTGTGATCCTCAGTGTCAATGCTACAGAGAGGCTAAGTAATAATCTAGAAAGTACTTAGTGGATTAAAGAGCTATGAAGTGATCTTGATGAGAGTAGTATCAGTGGAAGTAGGGGACGGGGCGGTGGGGGGCGGGGGAGGACAGTAAGGCAGAAACCAGATTGTGGAATGAGGATACTTTCACTTGAAAGGCTGCAGACAACTCTTTCAAGAAATCACTATGAGAGAGTGAGGTTGCGAAACCACTTGAGAGAGAGTGAGGTTGCTTGAGGGAGATATGTAGGCAAGAAGGTTGATTTTAAAAGGTGAGAGACACTTAAGCTTATTTAAAAGCTGATGAACAGGAATCAGTTGAGAAAGAGATTGTAAATAGTAGAAAAAAATTGTAGGTAATTTATCAGTTGATGTCTCAAAAGAGGCAGGAAAGGATGGAATTCAAAGTGTAGATGTAGACTTTATTATTAGATAAGAGAGACCCTCTTTTGGCCAGTTGAAAAAAAAGATACTGGAGGACAGTGACATCTTTATAGGTAGAAGCTTCTGTTTTCTCTCATGTAGAAAGTTTTGACGGTGACAAGAGAAATGTAATATCTGTTTTTTTGCTACTTATTGTTTCAGATTGTGAGAACAGTGAAACAGCAACAAAAGAGGGCATCTCAGAAGAAAAATCACAGGGACTCCCTCAGGAACCTTCATTTCGAGGAATTAGTGAGCATGAAAGCAATTTAGTGTGGAAGCAAGGAAGTGCTACAGGGGAGAAACTAAGATCTCCTTCCCAAGGGGGCAGTTTTAGTCAAGTGATCTTCACAAACAAATCTCTAGGAAAGAGAGACCTTTATGATGAGGCTGAAAGATGCTTGATTCTAACTACAGACTCTATAATGTGTCAGAAAGTTCCTCCAGAAGAGAGACCTTATAGATGTGATGTATGTGGGCACAGCTTCAAGCAGCATTCCTCTCTAACACAACATCAGAGAATCCATACTGGAGAAAAGCCCTATAAATGTAACCAGTGTGGGAAGGCCTTTAGTTTGAGGTCCTATCTTATTATTCATCAGAGAATTCATAGTGGTGAGAAAGCATATGAATGTAGTGAATGTGGGAAAGCTTTCAATCAGAGCTCAGCCCTCATTAGACATCGGAAAATCCATACTGGTGAGAAAGCTTGTAAATGTAATGAGTGTGGCAAAGCATTCAGTCAAAGTTCATATCTCATTATACATCAAAGAATTCACACTGGTGAGAAACCTTATGAGTGTAATGAATGTGGGAAAACCTTTAGCCAGAGCTCAAAACTCATTAGACATCAGCGAATTCACACAGGAGAGAGACCCTATGAATGTAATGAATGTGGAAAAGCTTTCAGGCAGAGCTCAGAGCTGATTACTCATCAGAGAATACATAGTGGAGAGAAACCCTATGAATGTAGTGAATGTGGAAAAGCTTTCAGTTTGAGCTCAAACCTTATCAGACATCAGAGAATTCATAGTGGAGAGGAACCTTATCAGTGTAATGAATGTGGCAAAACTTTCAAAAGGAGCTCAGCCCTTGTTCAGCATCAGAGAATTCATTCTGGGGATGAAGCTTATATATGTAATGAATGTGGGAAGGCTTTCAGGCACAGATCGGTCCTTATGCGCCATCAAAGAGTCCACACTATAAAGTAATTTGTGAATACTGTGAATAGTGTAAATACTTCAGTCAGATTTTTATGTTTGTTAGTCAAAAGAGTTTACTTTGGAGCAAAACTCCATAAAGGTTATAAAATACTAGGTCTTGAGTCTAGCTTGCTTTGTGCAGCATTTCCCAGTGCTAATGTAAAGTGTCCCTTGAAAGCTTTTCCTGTGACTAATCAGAACAGAATACAGAAGAATCATTACTTCCAGCTCTTCTCTTATTAGGAATACTCAGGAAATACGAAAAGTGGGAATGTAACATTGAAACCTCATTTTGTATGAAAGTGTCATGAATATAGCAACCCAGGCTCTGTCACTGCATCTGATTGTTAGTGTGCTAGGTTATGGGGCTGGTGTGGACTGTGTGAGGCACTTTGTCTCAGGAACTAAAAAAAAAAAAAAAAAAACTGACCCAATAAAGAACAGTGACAGAGCAGCAGGAAAAGTGGGGAAATGGCTTCATCAATGATTTGTTGAGCCCAGGGCAGGCCAGGAATTAGATAGGCATGAGAAGAAAGAATATGATTTACCCAAAGTTTATTTTTTGAGTACCTACTTTGTCCCAGGAACTAGGAATACAGTGGAAAACGACTGTAGTCTCTACAGTCTAATGGGCAAGGCAGCCAGACAGGCAGTGAAAGTGGAATGCTCCTATGTGACCTTAAGGAGCACCTGACTCAGCCTTGGATAAGGAAATGGGGGAAATGGCCTGAAGGATGAGGAGGAGTTAGCCAAGGTGGTACTCCAGGGAAGTGGTACCCCAGTAAAGAACAGTAGCCAAAGGCCAGAAACAAAGTGTGGAGCATTCCTTGAGTTCCTGTTGTAGTGAGATCTTGTCTGTCAGAGAAGTCTGGGTCTGGCCAGACTCTTAAGCAGTGCCAATGGAGAAGTTCCTGTTAATAGACAAAACCTGGAGCCCTTGGGCCACAGGGTAGTCAAGAGCTTTGTCTTGGTTTATGTGACCCCAGGGAAAGGGCAACTATGTGGTTTCCTTGCCCAACCTGTAGGCTATCCTAGAACTTCCATGAGGGTGGTGGTGGGAATGAGGGTGAGAAAGAGCCCAGCCTATACCTCAAGAGTCTGTTAGAGTGTTAAGACTCTATTCTCCTTTGAGTCTAAACACAATATCAGAGCTGCTGTCAGGTTTCTTAAAATTCCCAACGCTCTGGATCAGAAGCTGCCATATCATTTGTTTCTGGGGCTATACGCCCACAATTCCTAGTACATTCCCTTGGGCTTTGGTGCTCAAAAAATATTTGTCAGTTGCTGGGTCTGTGACATTCTTTGGGCACCTCGCACATGTTCAGTTTTGTCTTACGTCACCAGTATTTCACAATATCTTTTGCAATTTTTTTTTTTTTTTTTTGAGATGGAGTTCGCTCTTGTTGTCCAGGCTGGAGTGCAATAGCACGATCTTGGCTCACCACAAACTCTGCCTCCTGGGTTCAAGCGATTCTCCTGCCTCAGCCTCCTGAGTAGCTGGGATTACAGGCATGCACCACCACAGCTGGCTAATTTTGTATTTTTAGGAAAGACAGGGTTTCTCCATGTTGGTCAGGCTGGTCTCGAATTCCCGATCTCAGGTGATCCGCCCGCCTCGGCCTCCCAAAGTGCTGGGATTACAGGCGTGAGCCATGGCGCCCAACCATCTTTTGCAAATTTTATTAAAGACAATGCTAAAAGGAAGTGACAACTGAAACTAATGGTCACAGTCAGTCGAGACTTCCCTTTTCTGAGGGGCCTAGCAGGAAGAGAATATTTAGACTGATGCTTAGTGTAAGAAGGAATGTTGTACAGGTTAGCCAGCAACACAAAGACATATTCAAAAGACCTAATAGGTCAGAAGAATAACACACCACACCAAAAACAAATCTGTATGGAAATCTAGAATCGTGCATAGAAAAAGAATTTTCATGAGGATAAAAAGAAGCAAAGAGAAGTAATGCTCTTATTGGGGCGTGCATCAGTGGACATGTGCTAACCAGTAAGAACAGCAGGAGGCCTAAATGCCCATGTTTAGGGAGAGAATATGGAAAAAATGGATGGGATTATTTGGAAAAGATGTAAGATATTAAAATACATGGTAAGAGCTACTCAACTCTTGTTTTCCTCCTTTTCCATAGATAAAGACCTGAACAAACTGAAAAGGTAGGACGTAAAGTAGGAATTGTAAAACGGAAATACTCTTTATATAAGAAAGCTCTACTGTATGTCAGAAAGCAATGTAATAGATAGACCAAGCACAGTGGCTCACACCTATAATGCCAGCACTTTGGGAGGCCAAGGCTGGAGGATTGCTTGAGTCTAGAAGTTCAAGCCGAGCCTGGGCAGCATAGTGAGACCCCATCTCTACAAAAAATAAACAGAATTTGCCAGACGTGGTAGTGCATGCCTGTAGACCCAAGTATTTGGGAGGCTGAGGTGAGAGGTTCGCTTGAGCCCTGGAAGTCGAGGCTTCAGTGAGGCAAGATCACACCACTGCACTCCAGCCTGGGAGAGCAAGACCCTGTCTCCAAACCAAAAAAAAAGGAAAAAAGTAAATGTAATAGATACTTGCTAAGGGCTTTGTATATACTTATTATTGTTATTTCTCAGCACGTATGTAGCAGATGAGGAAATGAAGGCTAAAGGTCATATATCTACAAAGTGGGGAGGTCAGACTTTGAACCCACAACCTGACTGTGGAGCCACTTCAGTATACTCTCTCCCCATAAGAAAGTTCCAATAGAAAAAAAAATGCTACTTAAGTAGGGAAATCACAAAATAAGTGCCAATGAACAATAAATGTTCAACCTCACTACAGTTAAAATGTATATTAAAGCAAGAGTTGAGATGACACTTTTCCTTATAAAACAGACAGGGATTCAGGGACATTGGGACTCTAATGCTGCTGGTAAGACATGAATAAATACATACCATCTCTGGCAATCAATACCAGAAGCCTTAAGCATTGCCTTTTGACTTTGAAATTGTACCTGGAAATGTATGTTTCAGTAACCATCATGAATGTACACAAAATCCTGAAACTGTTAAAACTGATGTCACAGGCCAGGCACAGTGGCTCATGCCTGTAATCCCAGCACTTTGGGAGGCTGAGGCGGGTGGATCACCTGAGATCAGGAGTTCGAGACCAGCCTGACCAATATGGTGAAACCCCGTCTCTACTAAAAATACAAAACAATTAGCTGGTGTGGTGGCATGTGCCTGTAGTCCCAGCTACTTGGGAGGCTGAGACAGGAGAATTGCTTGAACCCGGGAGGTGGAGGTTGCAGTGAGCCGAGATTGTACCACTGTATTCCAGCCTGGGTGACAGAGTGAGACTGTGTCTCAAAAAAAAAAAAAAAAAAACAAAAAAAAACTGATGTCAATTAATATTAAATGAAGTATTCATGATATATTGTTAAGTAAAAATATTACAAAACAATATGTACAGTATGATCCTATGTAAAATACATATTTATGTATTAAAAATACTGAAAACATAAACTCAAAGTGCTATACTGGTTATCTGTGGGTGCTGAGGTTGTAGGTGATGTAATTTTTTTCTTGTGCTTTTTTGTGTTTTCCAAATTTTTCTATAGTAAACCTCTGATACTCTTAAAATTAGGGGGCAAGAGTGAATGGAATCCCAGGATGCTTGAGAAAATATTTTAAAAGCATTTGCTTTTCATAGCATCTCTTGTCTCTTCCAAGTTTCAGGAAATTAGCTAACTTGTTAACTCTGATCCCTTCATCACTGGTAAAATGACAATGGTAAACATAACCATCTCACACCTAGTATATTAAAAAGTCTACAAAGTATAAATCTGGGTGCAAAAGGAATTCTTGCCTGAAAGATTTACAGTTGAGAAAAGCAATAGCTTTGAAGTGGAGATCTTTGATTATTAGAGTTTTTCCATGTATTCCGTAGCCATAAGCAAGTCATCTTCCAACTCTAGACCCTCACTTAAAGGAGCTGATGTAGATGATCTCTTATGGTCAAAGCTTCAACATTCCACTTTTTATGAAATGGAAGGGGCACCAATATAGGGTGGATGTCAAAGGAAATTTTTTTGTCTTCACCACTCTTGCTTGGAAGAAAAGTAATTCATGCCTTTCCCTTCTGCTCAGGGCTGTCCTGTTTCTCTTGGTATAGAAGCAGTCCAGGGAATAATAATGTCTACCTTAAATGAGTCTTAAACAGATTTTAAAAGATAATGTGCAATTTAGGCAGTGTACTTAACTTTGATTTCCTGCCTTTCCCCTTCCCTCATTTCCATAGCCTGCAACTAATACATCCAGCTGAAAGGATTGGAAATTTAAAGCAAATCTGACCCTCATCTCTCCAAGCTCATTGAAGACCTGCTGAGGGAGGAGGTGGTCATGGCAGGTCCACAGGTCTAAGCTTGGTCCTTCTCAGCAATTAGTGTTGAAGATTCCAGTCTGGTGCATACAGCCACCTCCACTAAAGGGAAGAGAGAGTCCTAATTCTGATGAACACAGGACATGTTTGTGTTTAAGAGGCTCCTTCTTGCTCTCATTCCCATTGTCTTCCAACAACAACTAAATCTCAGATGCCCCCTCACTTTGGTTAACTGCAGCCCCAGAGACTGTCTATTTTAGTTTCCCGACATTTTTTGGCCCAGAAAATAGAAACTGAGAACACCAGTTCCCTATCTTCTTCCCACAACCTCTTCCCCATCGTCCTAGCATTATCTCTGTTCATGTTATTGTGTTCCGTATTCCTGAATGAATAATTTCAAAGCAAACTTTTAAAACTCAAGTTTTATTGCAATACATCTTGCATTACATTCTAATAATAAACGGTTGAAGTATAAATTTTGAAATTAGTTACCAAAAATCATTTACTAAACAGTAGTTTTACTAAAAATACTAGGATTGGGAAAAATAAACACTCTAATAGAAAGTACTCCAAAATGTTAACAACGTTTCTATAGGCAATGGGATTGGGGGTGGTTTATACTTTCTCATTTTCTGTATTACCAACACTTACAATTCACAATCAGGAGAAAAACCTATTATATGATACTTAAAACATTAAATCTCTGATTGTCACCTATAGGAAAAGGCAACTCACTATCCATTTGAAAGATCCCTTTAGACTTCTGATCGACCTCACTCGATAACTGCACAACCTCTGGACACAAAGAGGCCGAATTGTCCCCCCAATTTCACCTCCCCTATTACCCACAACAGCAGTGATATGGTTTGGCTCGTGTCCCCACCCAAATCTCCAATTGTAATCCCCAGGTGTTGAGGGAGAGTCGTGGTGGGAGGTGATTAGATCATGGGAGCAGATTTCCCCCTTGTTCTCATGATAGTGAATTCTCATGAGATTTGGCTGATTGATAAGTGCCTGGCATTTCCCCTGCACTCTCTCTTGCCACCTTGTGAAGAAGGTGCTTGCTTCCCCTTCGCCTTCCACCATGATTTAAGTTTCCTGAGGCCTCCCCAGCCCTGCGGAGCTGTCAGTCAATTAAACCTCTTTTTTTTTAAATAAATTACCCAGTATCAGGTAGTATCTTCATAGCACTGTGAAAATGGACTAATACAAGCAGTGATCACCAAGTCTTCTTTAGAAATGACACTACCTAGGATATCTTAGAAGAGGAATCAAACTTTCTTTTAGGTATTAATTGCCCTCAGCAATTGTGGGTTAATTAAAACTGCCAAAATAAAAATTAGCAGAGAGAGTTACAGGCAGAGGTTATAGCCCATACAATGGCATGAAGATAAGATAGGATCTGGAGACAGCCCATCATCAGGACTCTTCTCTCCAGCAGGAATTAGTTGTCATAAAGCCTGGCTCAGAATCCCCATGTGTTGCTTTTCCTCTTCCTACTTATAATCACTGAGTTGGGGAGCCTATTCTAGACCCAGAATGACCTGTGAGACTCTGAAGTGCTCAGAATTAGTGTGGTGAGAGACTGGTGCATTTTATGGGAAAAGGCATGTATATACACAGGGAAAGAATGCATATCAGAGGCTAGAGAGACAGTGGGGACTGGAGTGTTTGTGTCCCATGACTCTGGGACTCAGGCAGTGGGAAGTATAAAGGAACACGGTGATCTGCCTTCCCAGGCTCTGCTATTCCCCATTCCCTGCCCACACCCCTCCTTACCAGGCTTGCAGGCCCTGAGCTATTATACTTGAGGGCAATAAATATTTGTTGAATTACTCCCTCAGATTCATTTTTTTAAAAATTAGGTCTATGACAATTTCTGCAGTAGAGAAGAGTCTTCATGGAGTGTCTCCAGATCCTGTTCTCTTCTCCCCTGCCCTTGCTACCTTCTACCCACCTTTACGTCTGAGATACCATCATATCCAGGAAGTCTTTAGTGACTCATAGACCAGATTTAGATATCCCTGCCATGTACTTTGATGGAAACCCGCATTTTTCCTACCAAAGCACTTACCACACTTTACTGTAATTACTGTTTAGTATATATGCATATCTTATTAGCCCTTAACTCTGGGAGGGCAATGACCAGGTCTACCTCAATGCCTAGCACATAGCAGGTGCTCAATAAACAAGTAGACTTGAATTAACCTCAGCAGGAAGCTCAGGATTGAGGAGACAACTGGCAAGGGGGCAGAATGAGGCACCATTCCTCAGGTACTATTTTACTGCCTCAGATATTATTAAACTAATAGCATAATTCAATATTTTCACAACCTCCCAATTCAACATTTCAGATAGTTGAATAACTCTCAGCACATGCCTCCACCTGACAAAATACAAATGCTCTTGCCAGGCACATTTGCCATCTTATAAGAAGCTCTTTCAGGATCTCTGCCCCAATCCTGGCATTACTGTGAAGGTGCCCAATGGAAATTATATCTGAGTTGGCAGAGAGTGGAGTGAAGGGGATATTGATGAGTCTCATCCAGAAATGGGTTAGGCATTTCAAGGAAATATCTACCATTCTTTTTGGAGAAGACTTGGGTAACATTTTTCTTCCATTTAACACTTCAATAATCATAACAAACATCTTTGTGTGGATGTCTTCTTATAGTACCGAACTGGGCGGGAAGGACAGAAGTTCTGCTCTCAGGAAACTTTTCTTTTCTGTGGAGTCTCACCCCTACAGTGAACTCCTTGCATTTCACAATTGTACAACTCTTACCCACAGAGTTAAACTCTGGTGTGTGTTCTCTGATGCTGCATAAGGCCTGACCTATGCCTAAATGTTTTTCTACATTCACTACATTCATAAGGCTTCTCTCCAGTGTGAATTCTCTGGTGCTGGGTGAGGGCTGAGCTCTGATTGAAGGATTTTCCACATTCATTACATTCATAAGGTTTCTCTCCAGTGTGAATTCTTTGATGTTCAATAAGGATAGAACTCCTACCAAAAGCCTTACCACATGCAATACATTCATAGCCTTTATCTCCAGTGTGAATTTTCTTATGCTGAATAAGGGCTGAGCTCCGGCTGAAGGCTTTCCCACATTCTCCACATTCATAAGGCTTCTCTCCAGTGTGGATTCTCCGATGCCTGATGAGCTCTGAACTGCCCCTGAAGGCTTTTCCACATTCACAACATTCATAGGGTTTTTCACCACTATGAATTCTCTGATGTCTAACAAGGTCTGAGCTCAAACTGAAGGCTTTGCCACATTCTTTACATGCATAAGGTCTCTCTCCAGTATGAATTCTCTGATGTCTAATCAGCTTTGAGCTCTGGCAAAAGGCCTTCCCACAGTCAAAGCACTCATAGAGCTTTTCCCTAGTGTGAACGCTCTGTTGTGTAATATCATTTGAATTCATACTGAAACTTCCTTCACTCTCATGAGATTCAAGGCCACTGTGTTCTGTGGGGATTCTTCTGTTGAAGGTTGCCAGACTGAAATGTCTGTCCTGGGAAGGAAGCTGACTGATTTTGTTCCCTGCAGCATTTCCCTTTTGCTTCTTAGAGTTGTCCAGACCTCCCAAAGCTTCTTCAGCTATCTGTTGGGAATGTGTTTCTCCAGGAAGTTTTCCCAGCGATATCATAGCTGCTGAGGCTACACATTCAACAATTTCTTGCTTTGCCATCAACACTTTGCCAGCCACCATCCTGCCACCTAAAAATGTGAATAGAAAGTGTAAGTATCATTTACTTCCCATGACAGAAGAAACTGTTGTAGCAGGAACACAAACTCAATGAAATAGGTATTTATTTATTAGGAGGACAGTTCTCAAAACTAGATTCCCAATCTAGAATTCAGAGAAGTGGCCTGGGGTAGCCAAATATGGCCCCCTTGGAGAGTAAGGTAGACAAAGAAATGAATTAGTATTGGAGAAGAGGGATGGTGAACAAGGAAAGACATTAGTTAGAGGGAATGGTGACAAACAGGAATATTGGCGATAAACCAGGAAGCTAGGAGACAATCTTGGGTTAGAGAAGATACGTTTTTAGGTAATGAGATAATCAGGAAAAAAAAGTTAAAAGGAATGATCAGGATAAAGAAAGATATCTAAGAGTCTTAAATCTGTGGTCTTCTATCAATATAGGAGAGCAGAAGATATGATTAGGAAATGCTTTGGGAGTTAGCACTGAACAGAGGTAGCTGGGCAGCAACTAGAAAGCATTAAGGCAATTTCAGATTCTGATAGGTTCCAAATGAATTAAATAATTATAAGCAAATAGAATAAGACACAGACCCAGAGAAAAGAAATACAGGTTCCTGACTCATTCTCAGGTCAGGTGGGAATTTTTTTTAACTTTAAAAAAAATTTTTCACTTAAATCATCCATGGAATACAAAAGAATCTTATAGTTTTACTTTTTTAAATGTATAAGTATCAAAGAAGGGGATGGAGACAACTCCTTCTTTGAGCATTTATACCTAAAAACATGACTGCCCAGAGCCAGACCTTCTGGCTCTCACAAAACATGCCCCATCTCTAGTAGTCTCCTGTTATGAGTTACTGGAAATCTCTCTAGATAACTACAGTAACTCATAATAGAAGGCTACTAGAGATGGGGCATATTATGTCAGCCATCTACTAGTTATATCTAGAGATTTCTAGTAACTAGAAATGGCTGATATAACTTGAATTATTTTATTCTGAAAAATACATCTTCCCAAAAGCCCTCTAAATGTATATGCATTTTACATATCAGGAAACTGAGGCTCAGAGAAGCTAAGTGAGGCCATAGAAGTAATAATTGCTAAGAGTTAGGATTCAAATAAACATTCTTAACATCAAAACTTGTAATCTTTATGCTATCTGCCTTCCATATTGGAAGGATGCAGGGCTGTAGTTGCACTGAATCAAAATATAACTTAAAAATCATTTAAATTTGGCTTTGGAAAAGCATTATGCTTTTATATAAAAATGAATACCTATTTCTGATATTAAGTTCACAACACTTCAAACACAACAATAAAGCACCACAATTGATACCTGATCAAAGCAGAGGGTTGTCTGGCTTCCCGTTTTCCCCATTCCTTACCAGAAATTAAACACAGACGACATCACCTCTAAAATTCATATTGTCCTTGGATTTTAGATAGAAATTTATTCATTGTTTCATTTATTCAAAAAGAAAACATTTATGAAAAATATACTTGCATACAATAGAGGCATAAAAATTAAAAGTACCAAATAGGTTAAAGTCAGAGACCCAACAACCTAATGAGAAATTTTCTGAAAGTAATAAATAGGTCAAATTATTAAGAGTATCAATTATAGGGTATAAAGTGGCAATATAATTGTGTAGGGACAAAATTAAGGGCAATGAAAATTAGAAAAGCAATGTAACTTATGGGATTTAAATACGTCTTCAAATTCTGTAACTATATGAAGTCAAATTATGAGACCAGAGAAAAATTTTGTCCTCAGATGTATACATCAGGAAGACATCAAGATTTTTATTTGTTCAACTATACATTTATTATTGTATTTAAAAAGTTGGAATAAATAGCTAACTAGAGTAATTCTTAGAAAAGACAAATAGAGATTACAAGTAGAGACTGGGCACGGTGGCTCACACCTGTAATCCCAGCACTTTTGGAGGCTGAGGCAGGCAGATCGCTTGAGGCCAGGGGAGTTCAAAACCAACTTGGCCAACATGGCAAAACCCCATCTCTACTAAAAGTATAAAAAATTAGCCAGGCATGGTGGTGCATGCCTGTAATCCCAGCTACTCGGGAGGCTGAGGCACGAGAATCACTTGAACCAGGGACGTGGAGGTTGCAGTGAACCAAGATCACACCACTGCATGACAGAACAAGACTGTCTCAAAAAGAAAAAAAAAAAGATTACAATAAGAAATGGTCACTTGATTATTCAGAAATACTTGCATAGAGATAACCCAATTAGTATCTCCCAAGAATGAAAACTAATTCGTAATCAGGCCCAAGTCTGGAGGCTGGAGGGTGGGGTACAGATTTATAAGAGGCTCTTTGGAGGAGAAATAAGGCACAGGTATCTCTGTTAGAAGAGCTCTTCTGTTTTTGTTGTTGTTGTTGTTGTTTGTTTGTTTTTGAAACAGAGTCTTGCTCTGTCACTCAGGCTGGAGTTCAGTGGTACAATTATCAGCCACTGCAGCCTTGAAATCCTGGACTCAAGGGATCCTCCCACCTCAGTCTCCCCAGTAACTAAGAGTACAGGTGCGCATCATTGCATCCAGTTAATTAAAAATTTTTTTTTGTAGACACGGGGTCTTGCCATGTTGCCCAGACTGGTCTTGAACTCCTGGTCTCAAGCAATCCTCCTGCCTCCGCCTCCCAAAGTGATGGAACTACAGGCATGAGCCACCACACCCAGCTAGCTTTTCTCTTTAACACACCTCCTGCTTTTCTTACTTCTCTGGGGTGGCTCCTCAGTGAGTTCTGCCAGCTCAGCAGTTCAGTGAGCAATTCCATCCTGTTTAGTTTAAAATCCTTTTAACTAGGGATGTGGCCTTCAATTGCATATTGACGAATATGCTTTTAGCCTTAATGCTATGTCAGTGATGCTCCACTGCCCACCCAGTTCCCCTTTACCAATATGATGCCTCCTTCCCTCAGCCACTGTGAATGTTGGCTCCTCCAATGATGTGAATGTCTGTGTCTCCCCAGAATTCATATGTTGAAGTCCTAACCCCGAAGGTGATGGTATTAGGAAGTGCGGCCCTTTGGAAGGTGACTAGGTCATGAGGGCTTAGTGACCTTATAAAATAGGCCCTATGGTGCTCATTTGCCCCTTCCACCACGTGAGGACACAGTGAAAAGGTGCCATCCATGAGAAAGTGGGACCTTACCAAATACAAATCTGCTAGCACCTTGAACTTCTCAGCCTCCAGAACTGTGAGAAGTAAATCCGTGTTGTTTACAAGCCACTCAGTTGATAGTATTTTGTTATAGCAGTCCTAACCGATTAAGACAGCTCCTAACTATACAGAGATGCCTCCTTCTGTGGAGAATTACCCTGGCTGATGAGAGCCACTTGGCCCAGGAAGTAACTTCCACCTTCATTGCCCCATCTCTGCGTCAAGAAGAGACAACTCTGCAGTGCAATTATGCTTCAGCGGCCCATGAAATGCTCCAAGGATTAGACCAAGGCTAGACTGTAACTGAGACCACATCATTGCTTGCTCTTTTCCCTTCCTAATCCTGCTTCTCTCCCTCCATTACAGATTTTTCCTGAAGAACACATCGTCAATAAATCACCTGCACCCAAATCTCCATCTCAGGCGCTACTTCTGGCAAGGCATATCATGAGGCTAGTGAAGCACCTACAAGAAACTTATAACTCAAGGTTGTAAAAATGGCATGGTGACTCTTACAATCATATCACAGTGGGCCTCTCCAACAATTTAAACCTCATGACCTAGGTGAAAGCTGTAAAAGGATCCACATTAATTCTTCAGAGGCAGGGCTAAGACTTTCAAGACTGAAAAGAGACTAGCATAAGGAGACTTAACAGGAACCCAGTCAAGGCCATTCATGGCCATGGGACCACGCATAAATGGAGAACGAGTAAATTTTGCTAAGTCCAAGGACATTGGAGAGATAGAGTCACTATTACTGATATGGTGACTGAGTCAACAACATACTGCCACTATGAAGTAATAAGAAAATAAAAAGTTAAAAAATGTAACAGATAACAGTTGGAGGGTGAATATATTTTAAATCAATCAGATCCTCATTAGAGTATTTTATTTTGTCTTGATCCCCAAACTTCAGATGAATGTGGAGAAACTGAAGCATGTCCAGAGAAAAGTGGCAAGATATCCAAACAGACAGAACACAGATGGGATCAGAGGGAGTGAGAGGCTTAGTTAAAACAAGGTCAGGAGGCTGGGCACGGTGGCTCATGCCTGTAATTCCAGCACTTTGGGAGGCCGAGGCGGGTGGATAACAAGGTCAGGAGTTTGAGAACAGCCTGACCAATATGGTGAAACCCCATCTCTACTAAAAATACAAAAATTAGCCAGGCGTGGTGGCGGGTGCCTGTAGTCCCAGCTACTCGGGAGGCTGAGGCAGGAGAATCGCTTGAACCCAGGAGGTGGAGGTTGTAGTGAGCCAAGATCACACCACTGCACTCTAGCCTGGGCGACAGAGCCAGACTCCATCTCAAAAAAAAAAAAAAAAAAAAAGGTCAAAGTGCAGTGTACTCACTGCATTCAAGTATAGATTGTGTTTTATGAGGACTCTGTAAACTAAAGAAAGTGGATTATGAATAAAGTTGGGAGTATTTCATATGGACATAAGGAAGAATTTTAATATAGTATGTTTACTAGGGTTTCCATAACAAAATACCACAAAATGGGTGGTAAACAACAGAAATCTCTTTTCTCACAATTCTAGAGACTAGAAGTCCAAGATCAATGTGTCAGCAGGTTTGGTTTCTTCTCTCTCCTTGGCTTGCAGATGATGGCCACCTTCTTTTCTTGTTGTTGTTGAGATAGTCTCACTCTGTCATCCAGGCTGGAGTGCAGTGGCACAATCTTGGCTCACTGCAACCTCCACCTTCTGGGCTCAGGTGACCCTCCTGTCTCAGCCTCCCAAGTAGCTGGGGCTATAGGCATGCACCACCATCCCTGGCTAATTTTTGTATTTTTAGTAAAGACAGGGTTTCACAGTGGTCTTGAACTCCTGACCTCAAGTAATCTGCCTGCCTCAACCTCTTAAAGTGCTGGGATTACAGGCATAAGCCACTGCACCCGGCCACAGATGGCCACTTTCTTGCTAGGTCCTCACAAGATCATCCCTTGGTCTGTGTTGTGTCCTAATCTCCTCTTCTTTTAAGGACATCAATTATTTTGGATTAAGGCCAACCCTAATGACCCCATTTTAACCTTTATAAAGGCCCTATCTCTAAAAAAATGCAGTCATACTCTAAGGTTCTGGCTGGGGGTTACATTTTCAACATATGAATTTTGAAGGGACACAACTCATCCCATAACAAATAACAATATGAAAAGCCCAAGAAACACTTACCACAGTCTCTGTTCCTTAAGATTTAAAAAAAAACAAAGTAAAAATAGTCTACCTAAATGATTTCGTCATTTACCTGATTTAAGGCAGGGGACCTGATGAGATGAATTTTCTTTTTTAAAAGTTTAATTTAAGTTCCAGGATGCATGTGCAGGATATGCAGGTTTGTTACGTAGGTAAATGTGTGCCATGGTGATTTGCTGCACCTATCAACCCATCACCTAGGTATTAAGCCCCACATGCATTAGCTATTTATCCTGATGCTTTCTCTCCCACCCCCACAGGCCCCAGTGTGTGTTGTTCCTCTCTCTGTTTCTATGTATTCTCATTGTTCAGCTCCCACTTATAAGTGAGAACACGTGGTGTTTGGTTTTCTGTTCCTGTGTTAGTTTGCTGAGGATAATGGCTTCAGGCTCCATCTGTGTCCCTGCAAAGGACATGATCTCATTCCTGTTTATGGCTGTATAGTATTCGATGGTGTATACATACCACATTTTCTTTATCCACTCTATCACTGGTAGGCATTTGAGTTGAATCCATGTCTTTGCTATTGTGAGTAGTGCTGCAATGAACATATGCATGCATATATCTTTATAATAGGATAATTTATATTCCTTTGAGTATATACCCAGTAATGGGATTGCTGGGTCAAGTGGTATTTCTGGTTCTAGGTCTTTGAGGAATCACCACACTGTCTTCCACAATGGTTGAACTAATTTACATTCCCACCAACACTGTAAAAGTGTTCCTACTCCTCCACAGCATTGCCAGCATCTGTTGTTTCTCGACTTTTTAATAATCGCCATTCTGACTGCCATGAGATTGTTTCTCATTGTGGTATTGATTTGCATTTCTCTAATGATCAGTGATGTTGAGCTATTTTTTATATATTTTTTGGTGCATAAATGTCTTCTTTTGAGGTCTCTGTTCATGTCCTTTGCCCACTTTTTAATGGGGTTGTTTTTTTCTTGTAAATTTAAGTTTCTTGTAGATCCTGGATATTAGACCTTTGTCAGATGGATAGATTGCAAAAATTTTCTCCCATTCTGTAGGTTGTCTGTTCACTCTTATAATAGTTTCTTTTGCTGTGCAGAAGCTCTTTAATTACGTTCCATTTGTCAATTTTTGCTTCTATTGCAATTGCTTTTGACATTTTCATCATGAAATCTTTGCCCATGCCTATGTCCTGAATGGTATTACCTAGATTTTTTTACTAGGGATTTTATAGTTTTGGGTTTTACATTTAAGTCTTTAGTCCATGTTGAGTTTATTTTTGTACAAGGTGTAAAGGAGGGATCCAGTTTCAGTTTTCTGCATATGGCTAGCCAGTTTTCCCAGCACCACTTATCAAATAGGTAATCCTTTCCCCATTGCTTGTTTGTGTCAGGTTTGTCAAATATCACGTGGTTGTAGATGTGCAGTCTTATTTCTCAGATCTCTATTCTGTTCCATTGGTCTATGTGTCTGTTTTTGTACCAGTACCATGCTGTTTGGATTATAGTAGCCTTGTAGTACAGATTGAAGGCAGGTGGCATGATGCCTCCAGCTTTGTTCTTTTTGCTTAGGATTGTCTTGGCTATAAGGGCTCTTTTTTTTGTACCATATGAATTTTAAAGTATTTTTTTCTAATTCTGTGAAGAATGTCAATGGTAGTTTAATGGGAATAACACTGAATCTATAAATTACTTTGGGCAGTATGGCCATTTTCATGATATTAATTCTTCCTATCCATGAGCATGGAATGTTTCTCCATTTGTTTGTGTCCTCTCTGATTTCCTTGAGCAGTGGTTTGTAGTTCTCCTTGAAGAGGCCCTTCACCTCCCTTGTTAGCTGTATTCCTAGGTATTTTATTCTCTTTGTAGCAATTGTGAACGGGAGTTAATCATGTTTGGCTCTCTGGTTGTCTATTGTTGTTCAGGTGTGCAGTACAGACACAGAGATATAGGAATCTCTGTATATAGGAATGCTTATGATTTTTGCACATTAATTTTGTATCCTGAGACTTTGCTGTAGTTGCTTCTTGGCTTAAGAAGCTTTGGGGCTGAGACGATAGGGTTTTCTAGACATGGGATCATATTTTCTGCAAATAGAGACAGCTTGATTTCCTTGAGATGAATTTTCAAAACCCGTTTTAATGTAGCACCTGCTTGGTGCAGAAGATACTTAAGAGGGCCTGCTTGGCTAATGGTAGTATCAGGGTATGATGCCTGGGGAAGGTTGGGAAGCAGTTTCCCAGAAGAATTCAGTGGATGGATGGTATGGATTCCTTTGGTGAACTGCCAAGGTCCAGGGTCTGGCCCTTGGGCTTAGGTCCTCATATACCTAATTTTATCATCATACAAAAATAGATTTATCTCTTGGGGTAGACTCTTAATAACTAAGCCCGTGAAACTCAGTAATAAAAACAGAATGAGAATTAATGAGTAATGTAACCATCACATGGACTGGACTGAACAAATGCAATTTTCTTATTACAGCTAAGCTTCATAGGAAGTTAATAAGATTGCTTGGTGAAGACAAAATCAGAAGGGTAGTCAGATTTAACAAAAGATTAATGAGAACAAGCTGGTATACCTGATATATCTGCTGCCCATAAGGATGATTTTGCCAATAACATAATCAAAGTCCTTTCAGTTCTAATCCCTGGCATCTGTGACAGCTATCAATTTATTGCCTCAGTTTCAAATCTACGCTTCATTGCCCTGTCTGTGATACTGGACTATTTGCCAGCTGGCATGATGTGAGCTTTATCAATAGAGGGGGTTGCAGAGGAACTGGAAGAAAGGGCTTTTCTTCCTGGTTCTGGCATGTTCTTTGTGTTTGTTTCTGTAGCACATGGGACACCCAGCAGTACACATCCCAATGAGTTCCAAACGCCCCATCCCTATGGGTAGCTTCCCAGCAAGTTCTGTACCAGGTCAGCTCCCCATGGGGAGCTCCTAGCACCCCAGAGTGTGGCTCCTCAGTGAGTTCTGCCAGCTCAGCACTGCAGTGGCATCTCCATCCAGTGGGCTGTGGCTGTGCCCTCTCCAACAAGGCCTGGATCTAAGACCTGGCAGGAAAGGGGAAGTTGTGGCACCCTCCTGCAAATTTGTTCTTACCTTGGATGTTCTGCCTCAGCCCTAGAGACACTCTATATCTGTTATTCCTGTATTCTTTTGAGTTTCACTTTTTGTTATAACACTTAGTAGTTAATAATTCTTAACATTAAACTTTCCCTGTTCAAGTGATTATGTGGTTTCTATTACTGAAAATGTATTCATCTCCATCTTAGGGACTGTCTTGCCAATGAAGCCAAAATTAAATAACAGAATACTGAGCTTTGAATATTATGGATATTTAGCCAGGCATGGTGGTGTACAACTGTAGTCCTAGCTACTCTGGAGGCTGAGGCAGGAGGATCACTTGAACCCAGGGGTTCAAGGCTGCTGCAGTGAGCTGTGGTTGCACCACTGCACTCCAACCTGGGTGATAGAGTGAGACCCCATCTAAAAAAAAAAAAAGAAAGAAAAAAGAAAAAGAAAAAAAATAATTATGGGTATTAGAGAATTTTACTAAAGACTTTAATTCTTAACCCAAAGTTACAAATGATACTGGAATTTCAGATTCTAGGCAGAGCCTAAGGAAGAATATTTCTAGGCAAAGAAGCCTTTCCACAATACTTAGTGATAGCCACAAGTGGCTGTCATTAAGAAAATGAACCGTGCCACAGTTGATAGCTCTCACCTCCATCCTCAACCCCACATGGACTGGGGCTTCTCACCTCTCTCCTGGAAAGCCTGGGACTCCTGAGTCTCAGTCTTGCACTGGTTCTCTAAGGGCTGCACCGGGCTATTCAGAGACAGAGACTTCAGTGCTCCTGTGGATGTCATTTCCTGCCAGAACATTTCTTGGCCATGAGTTGTGTCCTAGGAGTAATCAAGTACCAGCACTATCATTCTGAGGATACACAAGCAGAAAACTCCTAGAGCAACAGGGCAGTAACAGAAGAATCAAAAACTCATTCAAATGATTAGAGAGAAAAAAAACAGGACCTTAAGAGCCCTAGTGACTTGAACCCAATGAGTGAATAATTAATAACCCAAAAGAAAGAAACTGTATAATTCTCTGAGAGCTGAGTCAATGCCCCAGTCATAATTATGGCTTCCCCATTAACTTACAATAGATCAAACAAACAAAAATGTTTACTTCTTACCTGTTGCCTTGGCTCCTCCAGTTCTTTTTCCAGCTCCTCCAGCATAGTCACAGCTTCCTCTCCATTCTCTGGCCGATGCTCTCGCAGCCAAGCTTGCAGCTCCTCAGGAAGGATGGCCAGGAACTGCTCCAACATCAGCAGCTCCAGGATCTGCTCCTTGGAGTGCACCTCCGGCCTCAACCACTGACAGCAAAGCTCTCGCAGCCGGCTCAGAGCCTCCCGAGGGCCAGTGGAGTCAGAGTAACTAAACTGCCTGAACTTCTGCCGGAATACCTCTTGGCTCCAGGGGTTTTCCTGAAGGCCAAAGTCCTGGTCCAAAACATAATTTTCTTCTTCAACCTTGACAACTAGAAGTCCTTCCTGTTCTTCTGGAGCATGGTAGGCCAAGACTGTGGCCTCTCCTGACATTCTGGGCAGAGACAGTCTGAAAAGGCTGCCCAGGTGAGGCAGGGAGGAGATGGAGATTTGCGTCTGAGAGATTCCTTCTGAATTCCAACTCCCCAGGACGCTCCTGAGGGTGGACAATGCTCATGTTACACAGGGAAAATAATGTACTTGGAATATAAATACAGGTTTTTGAAGCCCAGTTGCCAGGGAGCATAGCATTGTAAAGAAAACTGACTAACAGGGCACTTCCACATAAATGATACATTTATAGATGACTCAGGATTTTTTTAGGATGTGAAAGAAAAATGTTAGTATGGCTGAAATCAATTTGGCCTTTAGTAATACTGTTAGGAACAACATTAGGGATAATAAAATAGTGCTTGTAGATTACAGAGAGCAAGAAAAGCACTATAGTATATGATTACATCTCAGAAATAACCACCATTTTATTGAGCACTAGCTTGATACTTAACATAAATTTTATATGCTTTTCCTAACAAGTCTATAAGGACAATCAAAATTATGCCCATTTTTGCCAGGCAGGGTGGCTCACGCCTGTAATCCTAGCACTCTGGGAGGCTGAGGCGGGAGGATCACCAGGTCAGAAAATCGAGACCATCCTGGCTAACATGGTGAAACCTCATCTCTACTAAAAATACAAAAAGTTAGCCGGGCGTGGTGGCGGGCGCCTATAGTCCCAGCTACTCGGGAGGCTGAGGCAGGAGAATGGCATGAACCGGGGAGGGGGAGCTTGCAGTGAGCCAAGATGGCGCCACTGCACTCCAGCCTGGGCAACAGAGTGAGACTCCGCCTCGGAAAAAAAAAAAAAAAAAAATTACGCCCATTTTCCTAACGAGGCTACTAAGTCATAAGTTGACCAAAGACAGCCAGGGAGCAGCAGAACTGGGCTCTGCAACCAAAGTCTTTAGCTCTTTCTATTATGCTATGGGGCATCCCAAAAGAAGGGAACTCACACTTAATAAACACCTACTATGGGCCAAGCACTTTACAAATACTATTTTACTGGAGCTTGACAATAACACCATCAGGTATTATCATCTCAATTTTACAAATGAGGAAACTAAGGTTCTTAAAAGCCAAGTAATTTGTCCAAGGCTACAAACTGGTAAATAGCAAAGTCGAGACATGAACCCAGGCTGCAACTCTACAGTACTTGCTCTTTTTATTTCTTTTTATTACAGAATGGGTTGATGCCCAGGACAATCTTGGCTGATACTAAATCAGAAATGATGGTGAAAATGTTAGGAAGGGATCATGGAGAATGGGCAAGGTGAATGTAGAAACAAGGAAAAATTATTCTTGACTTTTAAGTCGCAAGGTTCTGAAACAGCACAAAGAAAAATGGATTCTTTCAACAAACACTTCAGCATTCACTCTGTGCTAGATAGCATACTAAAGAGCAGTCTCAGAATTAAAAGATGTGTACCAAAGGACTCTTAGTTTATTATGGGAAAGCAACACGTAAACACAGTGATAAATCCAAGGACGGAGCGAAGTAGACAAGGTAGCACAAGGGAAAGATGACTGACCAAGACCAAGGAGAAAGGGATGGGAAGAGCCAGAAAGAGCTGCCTGGAGGAGACATCTCAGCAGAGCCTGATATGAGTGAGCTGAGTGAGATGGAGAGGAAGGTCACCCAGGCAAAGTGAAAATGGGTATGAGAGAATGTGGCCCACTGAGGAAACTGAAGGTAGTTTGGGGAGACCAGATTAATGGCTGTCACTTCTGACTACGGCTCAAAATCAGCCATGAAACATGAACTGCAAGGCAGACTTCTTGAGTCAGAATCTCCATGGGACAGGGCTTTAGTAAGTGCCACAAGAGCTTCTGATGAGCAGGCAGGTTAAGAAGCCGGTGCCAGACCCTGGGGCACAGTTAATGAATGGTGAGAGAGGAGGTCTGAGAAGTTGAACTACAGAGTTTGCATTTGATCCCCATGGCCACAGTGATGGCTGGAAGGTCTGTGTGCCCACCCAGAGAGTGGCGTGGAGAAGACATGGGAAGGGGTTTGTTGCAACCATTCAGAAGAGAGACTGAGAGACTGAGCTATGGGAGGCAAAAGACAAAAAGATGGGAGATTTGACAGGACTTGACACACCGTATAAGGGCTTGGAAGAGAGAGGGGTCAAGGACTCAAGTTTGTGGTTGGCCCTTGTGACTAGAGGATGATGGTGCTATTTGCTGAGCTATTCATTAAGAAAGTTAGGTCTGAGATGCCTATGAAGCAGCGTCTCCTAAACCGTGCTTTGCCAGGTATTAATAGATTTTTCATACATAGCTAAACACAAGAACCCTGGGGATATTTCTCCTAATTTTTTTTTTTTTTTTTTTTTTTTGAGACAGAGTCCACTCTTTCGCCCAGGCCAGACTGCAGTGGCGCTATCTCGGCTCACTGAAAGCTCCGCCTCCCGGGTTCACGCCATTCTCCTGCCTCAGGCTCCCGAGTAGCTGGGACTACAGGCGCCCGCCACTGCGCCTGGCTAATTTTTTGTATTTTTAGTACAGACAGGGTTTCACTGTGTTAGCCAGGATGGTCTCGATCTCCTGACCTCGTGATCCTCCCGCCTCGGCCTCCCAAAGTGCTGGGATTACAGGCATGAGCCACCGCGCAGGGCCTTCTCTTAATTTTTTAGTGTAAAATACCAGAGACCAAGCACAGTGGCTCATGCCTGTAATCCCAGCATTTTGGGAGGCCAAAGGCAGGAGGATCACTTGAGTCCAGGAGTTTGAGACCAGCCTGGACAACATAGTGAGATCCTGTCCCCTCTTGGCTTCCTCGGGGAGCCAAGAGAAAGGCTGAGACCCGTCTCAAAACCGAGCTTTGGCCACGTGAGAAGTGGCAGGAAGGAGCCCATTGGCGAGTGTCAGACTCCTGAGCCTGCAGCCCGACACAAGACACGCTGGGTAAGCGCCTGAGGAGTCAGCTGACCAAAAAGGCGGGTGGCTGAGTGGGCAAGTGGAAATGGATGGCGGGACTGACCGACGGAGCGGCGGGCGGGACCCCAGATACAGCCGAGCCCCGGCCTGTGGCCGAGGGGTCGAAGAAAGGCGGCGCGGAGGCCGGATGCGGGACAGGGGCGGTTTGGGAAGCACCCGGGACCGCCCTGCTGGACCGCCCCACTCACCCTTCGCTCTACCGGCGGCGGCGGGAACCCACCCCCGGGAGCGAGAACAATGCCCGGCCGCACGCGCGCCGGTAGTGGGGGAGGGTGCCCCTCTAGGAGCCCGGAGGACCGCAGCTCTGTGGCAGGCGCTGGTCGTGTCTCGCAGCGGGGGCGCGGGTCCGGCTCAGACCTGGCGGGGGCATCGCAGAGTACAAGCGATTGATGCGCTGCTGAAAGGGTGGGGAGCATAAGATACATATTAAATATAATTATATATTCTATATATTTTAATACATAAAAATATACGTATATATTCAAACATATTTTTCCTCGTTATGTCGCGGGCTGGTATACCATCGAGAAAATACCATCGAGAAAATAAAAACCGAGAACCCATGATCTCTACATTTTGAGAGGAAGAGGAGCTGACCACGCTCACCGCGGACGTGCTGACTGCGAAGACGACAGTCCTAGGAGCTGCGGAAGGGCTGGGGCGGGGACGGGTCCTGCCCACGAATGCCGAGGACGCCAGGTGCTGCGGAGGGGTCGGGATGGGGGGCAGGAGAAGCTGTAAAGATTTCCTGGTGGACTCTGCCCTCGAGCTGCCCGTGGCCGCGTGCTGGATGCTGACACAGGAGGAGGAGGAGCGCCACGGGTTTCCCGCGTAGGAAGCGGCAGGAGCCAGGGCACAGCGGGGCGGGGTTCAGGGCACGCTCGGAATTGGCCCAGCATCTTAGCTGGCCAGAAACTAGGCCAAGGGGTTGGTTAGAGTGAGTTAGGTTGTGGAGAGTGTCAAATACCAGGCTCAGGTGTTAGAAATGCATTGAATCATCAGTGCAGGGTATTCACATATAACATGGCTGGAACAGTGTTCAGGGCGGTGTCTGTACCGTATAGAGTGGATTAAAGGACAAAAGAGATGAAAGAATACAGGTGACACATGAATTTAGCAAAATGTAATAATCTGTGAAAGTATGATTGAAAATAGGGCAAGGGATGACATCGCCAAGGGAGGTCTTTTGGAAAATAAACGGGATTGTGAAATACCAACGTTTTGGAATGGGGAAGAAAAGGAGTTCGAGAAGAGGAGCTACTTAGGGAGCGCCCAGATGGTTCAAACATCATAAAAACAACAGTGTTTCAGGAGAGGGAACACTGTTGCTTTGCTGCAGAGAGCCGAAAGAGGGTGAGAACTAAGCTGATGGTGGAATTTGGGGGAATGACAGAGGAGGGAAAGAGAGAGAGATGTTACCTGTGGACTGTCCTTTCGAGTGGTTCAGAAGAGTTGGTAAGACTGAAAATAGACAATAATCTCTTTTGAGAATTGTGATACTGCAAGAAAAGAAAAAGGATATTGGTTGAACTAAGCAACCGGATTTAAAGTATTCTTATTTTCAAGGGTAGTGGAAAGCTAATTTGTAGAAAAGAAAAGGTAAAGTTTAGTAGGCACAAGAAATTGAAGATGGAAGAAAAGAGATACAGCTGATGGGGAGGAAATGAGACCAGATGGGCTGGTGAAGTAGTTTGTCTCAGAAAAGAAGGAAGTGATTTGTTCCTGAATAGGAGGAAAGTGGAGGGTGAGTGCAAGAGAAAAGGGAGAAGTTGAAGATGTTTATGTCAGATGACTCTGACCACAAAGGTGTTAATCAGAAGATGTTACAGTTGAGCCAGACTTTGAAGAATGTTACGACGGCCAATGACTGGAAGAGACGACTTCAAGTTATGTTCTTTATCTACTATCCAATATGGAAGCCATTAGCCATTTATGGCTATGTGTAGGAAAGCTGCCTGTTGCATGGCAAGAGTAATGCTATCTTGAAGTGAAACATCATAATAACCAGTGTTTGACTCTTGCATACCAAGGCATTCCCCCAGCAAGGTGAAGAAACAATGCCTATAACATAGATAACCCCTCATAAAGAAACACTACCTGTAGCATAGAAAACCCCTCATAAAGATCCTTATCTAATTTTCCCACTGGTCAGAGTTTTGCAAGAGGGTCTCAGACATGACAAGCTGCACATGTTTTACCAAAAAAAAAAAAAAAAAAAGCTTGCAATAGAAAGAATAATATCTGCAGGGCAGGTATGGGGATCCACCATCTTAAGTCCTTTTATCCCTACCAAATGTTTCCTTCTGAGAAACTGCATTTGTCAGCTCAGCTCTCTCAACCTCTGGGAGTAGGTTTACATATATTTGCTCACTTGATATATGGCTGATAGGAACTGAGCAAGTAAAATTTTCATTTCATTGAATTTTAATTAATTTACATTTAAATTGCTACATGGGATTAGTGGTTCCATACTAGACAGTGAAGCTAGCCTGTACTTGTTAAAAAGAACCCAATGAGTGAAATGAACAAAGTAAACATAGCCCATTTCTAATGAAGCACATAAAATAATGAGTGGCCCAAAAAAAAAAAAAAAAAGACTGTAAAGTTGTCTTCTACGTAAAAAGTCCATAAGGTTTATACACAGAACATACTCAATTTGTTCATTCCCTTAAAGGATCTAGCAACACACTTTTTTTTTTTTTTTGAGACGGAGTCTCGCTCTGTCGCCCAGGCTGGAGTGCAGTGGCGCGATCTCGGCTCACTGCAAGCTCCGCCTCCCGGGTTCACGCCATTCTCCTGCCTCAGCCTCCCAAGTAGCTGGGACTACAGGCGCCCGCTACCACGCCCGGCTAATTTTTTGTATTTTTAGTAGAGACGGGGTTTCACCGTGTTAGCCAGGATGGTCTCGATCTCCTGACCTCGTGATCCGCCCGCCTCAGCCTCCCAAAGTGCTGGGATTACAGGCGTGAGCCACCGCGCCCGGCCGCAACACACTTTTTAATGTAAGTACCCAATTTCCCCATTTTTAATGAACAGATGAATACCAGTATCTGCTAACACTGTGGGGTGGGGAGGGGAGAGTGACATATACCTAAGAAAATTAGCAACTTCATCAATAATAAACACTTCTCTATCATTTATTTATTTTCTTTTAAAAAATGTATTAACACCTGAATAATGCATTGATTTTAGATAATGAAGTATCAATTTTGGTCAACTAATTTTGACAAATATGTCACATCAGTCTAAGATGTTAATAAAAAGAAATGAATGCAAAAGTATATGGGATCTCTCTGTGCTATCTATCTTTGCAATAATAGATAAATTGAATTTTAAAATATCTTAATAAAAAGAAGGCAGAAATAGGGGAACGAGGGAACAAATACCTTGTCTGCCCTTCTTTGCTGTGGGGTTTCAATAACCTGTTAGACTTACACGCCATATCCTCTGTATCTCTTATCTGCTCTTTTTAATTTTTGTTTCTCATTTGCATATTTTACCACCTATTTTCCAATCACTAATTCTTTCTTTAGTGATAATGTACTTTTAAACATATCCCTTGAGTTCTCAATTTCTGTCATTGGATTTTTTAATTCAGAATTTCTCTTTGGTTCAAGTTCACATCCATTATTTTATTTATTTTTTGAGACAGGGTCTCACTCTCTTGCCTAGACTGGAGTGGAGTGGCACCATCTCAGCTCACTGCAACCTCCCCCTCCGCGGCTCAAGCAATTCTCCTGTCTCAGTCTCGCAAGTAGCTGGGATTACAGGCACAGGCCACTACTGTGTCCAGAATTGGTGGGTTCTTGATCTCACTGACTTCAAGAATAAAGCCGCGGACCCTCGCAGTGAGTGTTAACAGTTCTTAAAGATGGTGTGTCCTGAGTTTGTTCCTTTTAATGTTCGGACATGTTCAGAGTTTCTTCCTTCTGATGGGTTCGTGGTCTCGCTGGCTTCAGGAGTGAAGCTGCAAAACTTTGCAGTGAGTGTTAACAACTCTTAAGGTGGTGTACCTGGAGTTTGTTCCTTCCTCCCGTCCGGAGTTGTTCATTCCTCCCAGTAGGTTTGTGGTCTTGCTAGCCTCAGGAGTGAAGCTGCAGACCTTCACAGTGAGTGTTACAGCTCATAAAGGCAGTGCGGACCCAAAGAGTGAACAGCAGCAAGATTTATTGCAAAAAGCAAAAAAACAAAGCCGCCGCAGTGTAGAAAAGGACCCCAGCAGGTTCCTGCTGCTTGCTGGGGCAGCTGGCTTTTATTGCCTTATCTGGCCCCACCCACATCCTACTGATTGGTCCATTTTACAGAGAGCTGATTGGTCCGTTTTATAGAGTGCTGATTGGTCAATTTTGACAGGGTGCAGATTGGTGCGTTTACAATCCCTGAGCTAGACACAGAGTGCTGATTGGTGTATTTACAATCCTCTAGCTAGACTTAAAAGTTCTCCAAGTCCACACTAGATTAGCTAGACACAGAGCACTGATTGGTACATTTACAAACCTTAAGCTAGACACAGGGTGCTGATTGGTGTGTTTACAAACCTTGAACTAGACACAGAGTGCTGATTGGTGCATATACAACTCTCTGGCTAGACATAAAAGTTCTCCAAGTCCCCACCTGACTCAGGAGCCCAGCTGGCTTTGCCTAGTGGAACCCGTGCCAGGGCCGTGGGCATAGCTGCCTGCCAGTCCTGCACCGCGTGCCTGCACTCCTCAGCCCTTGGGCAGTCGATGGGACCGGGCACCACGGAGCAGGGGGCGGCACCCGACGGGGAGGCTCCAGCTGCGTGGGAGCCCACTGCGGGGAGGGGGGGGCGCTTGGGCATGGCGGGCTGCAGGTCCTAAGCCCTGCCCCATGGGGAGGCGGCTAAGGCCCAGCAAGAATTTGATTGTGGCACAGGCAGTTCTGTGGGACCCCGCGCCCCCTCCACAGCTGCTGGCCCGGGTGCTAAGCCCCTTACTGCCCAGGGCCAGCGGCACTGGCCGGCCGCTCCAAGTGCGGGGCCTGCCGAGCCCGCGCCCACCCGGAACTCGCGCTGGCACGGTTCCCGCCCACACCTCTCTCTCCACAGCTCCCCGCAAGCAGAGGGAGCCAGCTCCCCCTCGGCCAGCCCAGAGAGGGGCTTCCACAGTGCAGCGGCTGGCTGAAGGGCCCCTCAAGTGTGGCAAGAGCAGACGCTGAGGCCAAGGAGGTGCTGAGAGTGAGCGAGGGCTGCTAGCCCGTTGTCACCTCTCACTACCACCTGGCTAATTTTTTGTATTTTTAGTAGAGACAAGCTTTCACCATGTTAGCCAGGCTGGTCTCGAACTCCTGACCTCAAATGATCCACCTGCCTTGGCCTCCCAAAGTGCTGGGATTACAGGCGTGAGCCACCGTGCCCGGCCCGTATCCATCATTTTAGAAAGTTTTTTTTTTTTTAGATGGAGTCTCGCTCTGTGGACCAGGCTGCAGTGCAGTGGCACAATCTCGGCTCACTGCAACCTCAGCCTCCCAGCTTCAAGCGATTCTCCTGCCTCATCCTAGCTGGGATTACAGGTGTGTGTTACCACACCCAGTTAATTTTTGTATTTTTAGTAGACACGGGGTTTCACCGTATTGGTTGGCCAGGCCAGTCTCAAACTCCTGACCTCAAATGATCTGCCTGCCTCAGCATCCCAAAGTGCTGGGATTACAGGCATGAGCCTCCGTGCCTGGCCCATTTTAGAAAGATTTTTATGGTAAAACACACATGCCATTAAATTTACCATTTTAACCATTTTTAAGTGTACATTTCTGTATTAGTCCGTTTTCATGCTGCTGATAAAGACGTGCCCAAAACTGGGCAATTTACCAAAGAAAGAGATTTAACTGGACTTACAGTTACACATAGCTGGGGAGGTCTCACAAACATGGTGGAAGGTGAAAGGCATGTCTCACATGACAACAGCACGAGGGAGAATGAGAGCCAAGCAAAATGGGTTTCCCCTTATCAAACCATCAGATCTCATGAGACTTACTCACTTCCACGAGAACAGTATGAGGGAAACCACCCCCATGATTTAATTATCTCCCATTCCCTCCCACAACACATGGGAATTATGGGAGTACAATTCAAGATGAGATCTGGGTGGGGACACAGAGCCAAATCATATCAACTTCAGTGGCATTAAGTGCATTCACAGTGTTGTACAACCTTCACAAACATCCATCTCCAGAACTTTTTTATCTTCCCAAACTGAAACTCCATACCAATTAAACAGTGATTCCCCATTTCTCCCTCCCCCGAGCCCCTGGCAACCACCATTCTACTTTCTGTCTCTATAAATTTGACTACCCTTAAGTACCTCAAATAAGTGGGATCGTACAATATTTGCCTTTTTGTGACTGGCTTATTTTACTTAACATAATGTCTCCAGGTTTATCCATGTTGTAGTATATGTCAGATTTTCCTTTCTTTTTAGGGCTGAATAATATTCTATTACATGTATATACCACATTTTATTTATCCATTCATCTGTTAACAGACACTTGGGTGGCTTTGCCCTTTTGGCTGTTTTGAATAATGCTACTATCATTATAACAGTACCTTTAATCCATTTTTAATTTTTGTATATGGTGTAAGGCAAGAGTCCAACTTCATTCCATTGTATGTATCCGGTTTTCCCAGTATCATTTCATGAAAAGACCACCATTTCCACCATTGAATGGTCTTAGCACCCTTGTTAAAAATCAGTTGACCACGTGTGAGGGTTTACTTCTGAGTGCTCTATTTCATTGGCCTGTATGTCTATTCTTATGCCAGTACCACACTGTTTTGATAATTGTAGCTTAATGAAATCAGGAATTAGAGTCTAATAAGTCATTCTAAAAATAGCTTCTGGTTTTCCATCAAATTCTTTTCAATCTTGTCTTTTACGTCCCTGAATAAAAAACAGTATTTTATCCAAATCTAATTATCCTAACATAAGAAACTCCAGTGATTCTACTTCTATCATCAATTGTTTCTGCTGGTTGTTCTTAGCTCGGTTGCCTGGTTATCTTTTATCAGGAATTTTCATGAAAAGTTGATGGGGAAATAATTTGAAGGTACTCCTCTTCTTTATTTTTTGAGACAGAGTCTTGCTGTTGCTCAGGCTGGAGTGCAGTGGTGCGATCTCGGCTCACTGCAAGCTCCGTCTCCTGGGTTCACACCATTCTCCTGCCTCAGCCTCCCAAGTAGCTGGGACTACAGGCGCCCGCCACCATGCCCGGCTAATTTTTTGGGGCTTTTTCTTGCTTGTTTTTTGTTTTGGGTAGAGACAGGGTCTCACCATGTTAGCCAGGATGGTCTCGATCTCCTGACCTCGTGATCTGCCCGCCTCAGCCTCCCAAAGTGCTGGGATTATAGGCATGAGCCACCGTGCCCGGCCGAAGGTACTCCTCTTCTAGAGAGAATCATTGTTTGCTTCTGCCAGCTATCTGGGAGCTCCAGTAATTGTTGGTCATCACCAACCAGTTTTAGGTATTGAGATTTTTCTGGGTCAACCAGATGACTTGCAGTTGGGCTACAGTCTGTGGAAGGGCTGGTTTACTACAAGTTCACCTTTATTCCTAGAATGTAGTTGATTTTGGGTATAATTCAAAGTACCAAGGTCCCAACCCTTAAGTCTCTGATTCCAACTTTCTTCTCTCTGGTCCTATGAGGCTATCAAAAATGCCATTCAGTACCCTCAGCTGCCTCTTCCAGATAAGCAAATAATCTGAAAGTGAAAGCCCACTAGATGCTTTGGTTCACCTCACTGGACTTAGATCATTTCTTGGATCTTGTTCTAGTATTCTGTACTACCTTGACAGTTCTAATGCCTTCCAGCTGATTTCATATTTTTATATGGATTTACTGGTTGTCCTTAAGGGAAGTGTGATCCACATTACTCACTGTACCAATAATGGAAGCTGAGTTCTGTGACTTTAATTTTCCCCTAAAAGAGAGTATCTTTTGAAGAATAATAAGTTTTTAATTTTAATGTAGTCCAATTGAAATTTCCTTTTTATATATATTGGGCTTTACTGTCTTTTTAAAAGATTTCCTTCCCTACTCTGAAGTCATAAATATACTTTCACATATTTTCTTCTACAAATTTTACAAAAAGTTTGCTTTTCTCCCATGTATTTAATATACTTGCTATTTGCTTTGTGTGCAGTTATGAGGCAGAGATCTACAATAACTATTTCTAGATGAATAACTAATTATCCATTAATCACTTATTGAATTGTCCTTCTTATCCATGCTGGTTTTCATGCCAGCTCATTCAACTACATTATTCATCTTTGATCCCACATATAGTGTTATGATGGAGATGGCTATAGGCTATTCCATCCATCTATACAGTTAGCATCATAAGAATGATTAAGAATACATGAATACTACAGGTCACTCAGTATTGCTTATCAATCTTATGTTTTTCTAGTAAGCTCACCTTCGCACGAAGTTTATTTCAAGCCATTTTCTCAAGCATTATTCTCCTCACCCCTCATTCTTAAATGATGATATAACCTCCTTCTTCCCAATGAATTGGAATGTCCTCAGTTTCCCACTAACTTACCTGAGCTTGCACCCATTCTCTCCTATCATCTTAGTTAGCATAGGAGAAGGGCCACTCATATCTAAAGACCTATTCTTCCACTTGTATCTTGGATCCCATCTCCTTCCCCATCAATCATATGCCATCAACAGTTCATTCTCTTCCTGTGTTATCTACTCTCTCTCTCCTGGATTCTTCCTGCTATCTTTTACACATTACATATCTTTCCTATCTTAAAAATTATCAAGCCACCAACCAAGCAAATAAACCATCCCTAAACTCCACTATTACCCTATTTCTTATTTTCTTTTATTCATAACTGACTTATTGAAGTTGGTCTGTAATGACATTCTCCATTTCCAGATATCCCATTTTTTTCTCATACTGGTTCTCTTCAACGTTTGTTTTTTATGAAGAGGTGTTGGATTTTGTCAAATGCTTTTTCTGCATATTTTGTCCTTTATTCTGTTGATATGGATTTGGTTGATTTTTAAACTGATGCTCAGATGGATTCCTGGGATAAATTCCACTTGGTCGTAGTAGAAAATCCTTTTTTATATGTTACTGAATTCAGTTTACTAGTATTTTGTTGAGAATAAGACATACTGGTCTGTAGTTTATGTTTCTTGTGATGTATTTGACTGATTTGGATATCAAAGTAATATTAGCCTCATGAAATGAGATGGAAGATATTCCTTCTTCTTGTTTTGGGGAGGGGGAGAGTTTGTGAAGAACTGGTATTAATTCTTCTTTAAATGTTTGGTAGAATTCACCAGTGAAGCCCTTGGGGCCTGGGCTTTTCCTTGTGTGTCTTTTTTTTTTTAATTACTAACTCAATCTCTTTATTATACATCTATTCACATTTTCTATTTCTTCTTTAGTCAGTTTTCTGTCTGCAGGGCATGTCAGAGACCTTCACAGCAGCCCCTCCCATCACAGGCCTTGGGGCTTAGGAGGAAAAAATGGTTTTGTGGGTGGGGCCTAGGGCTCCCCTGCTGTGTGCAGCCTAGGGACTTGTTGCCCTGCATCCTAGCCGCTCCAGCCATGGCTGAAAGGGGCCAACGTAAAGCTCGGGCTGTGGGTTTAGAGAGTGCAAGCCCCAAGCCTTGGCAGCTTCCACGTGGTGTTGAGCCTGTGGACACACAGAAGTTAAGAATTGAGGTTTGGGAACCTCTGCCTAGATTTCAGAGGATGTATGAAATGCCTGGCTGTCAAAGCAAAAGTTTGCTGCAGGGGCAGAGTCCTCATGGAGAATCTCTGCTAGAGCAGTATGGAAGGGAAATGTGGGGATGGAGTCCCCACACAGAGTCCCCAACAGGGAACTGCCTGGTGGAGCTGTGAGAAGAGGACCTCTGTCCTCCAGACCCCAGAATGTTAGATCCACTGAAAGCTTGCACCATGCACCTGGAAAAGCCACAGACACTCAATGCCAGCCTGTGAAAGCAGCCAGGAGGGGTGCTGTACCCTGCAAAGCCACAGGGGCAGAGCTGCCCAAGGCCATGCAAGCCCACCTCTTACATCAGTGTGCCCTGGATGTGAGACATGAAGTCAAAGGAGATCATTTCAGAGCTTTAAGATTTGACTGCTCCAATGGATTTCAGACTTGCATGGGGCCTGTACCCCCTTTGTTTTGGCCAATTTCTCCCATTTGGAATAGGTGTATTTACCCAGTGCCTGTATCCCCATCATATCCAGGAAGTAACTAACTTACTTTTGATTTTACAGGCTCATAGGCAGAAGGGATTTGCCTTGTCTCAGACTTTGGATTTGGACTTTTGGGTTAATGCTGGAATGAGCTAAGACTTTGGGGGACTGTTGGAAAGGCATGATCATGTTTTGAAATGTGAGGACATGAGATTTGGGAGGGGCCAGGGGCAAAATGATATGATTTGGCTGCGTCCCCACCCAAATCTCATCTTGAATTGTAGGTCCCATAATCCCCATGTGTCAAGAGAGGGACCCAGTGGGAGGTAATTGAATCATGGGGGCAGCTACCTCCATGCTGTTCTTATGACAGTGAGTTCTCATGAGATTTGATGGTTTTATAAGGGGCTTTTCCCCTTTTGCTTGGCACTTCCCCTTCTTACCACCATGTGAAGAAGGATATGTTTGCTTCCCCTTCTGCCATGATTGTAAGTTTCCCGAAGCCTCCCCAGTCATGCTGAACTGTGAGCCAATTAAACATCTTTCCTTTATATATTACCCAGTCTCAGGTATGTCTTTATTGGCAGCATGAGAACAGACTAATACAGTAGGCTATACCATCTAGGTTTATGGATGTATACTCTATGATGTTCACACAAAGATGAAAGCACCTAATGATGCATTTATCAGAATGTATCCCTAGCATCAAGCAAAAGATGACTGTACTTCCTTCCTTCTGCTGTTCTGTTGCTATTGTTTTTAAGTTTGCTCTCATTTTTAGTTTCTTAAGGTGGAAGCTTAGGTTTAGATAATTTTTTTTCTAAAATAGACATATTAAAGCTATAAAATTTCCTCTAACCATTACTTTTGCAGCATCCCATAAAATATTTTATGTTGTACTTCACTTTTATTCAGTTTAAAGAATTTTCTAATTTCTCTTATGATTTCTTCTTTGGATCATGGTTATTTATATTATGTTATTCAATTTCCAAATATTTGTGGAGTTCTCAAATTATGCTGACTCAATATGCCCTCTGGGTCAGTGGAATCCTCACTGTCCCCAACCTCTTGGTCTATAGATACCCAACTGGTCCTATCTTCTAGACTCTAAGAGGCTTCACTGGTCCCTGAGCCACCCTCAGCTGAGGTGGCCCTGCCATCTCTGCCCTTGGTAGTGTCCCCACCCTCTGGGTACCTCGTTTCCTGCTTTTGTAATACCAGAAGTTGGACAGCTTTTCTTCTTTTCATCCTGTCTCTGTCCTCTTCAAAATTAGCAGTGTTTCTGGTGATAGCATTGTCAAAATCCTTGTCAGTTTTCCATAGATTTTAAGAGAATCCATACAATTAGGCACAAGGATTCTCTATGGATCCTTCCTGGATAACCAAATTTCTATCCTGGATTCTGCTGAAATAGTTAATTGGATCCATAAATCACACACCTAATCGCTTCACCAAAACGTTTGTCCCAGTGCTGTCTCCAGAGCATGCTATCTGAGATAGGCTGAGAAATTTCCAAATCATCAAATGATTTTTGCTTAACAGTTTCCTCCTCAGTGTATCTCTTTCCTCTCATATTTTACCATAAGAAGGAAGGAAAAAACAAGCTACACCTTCTACTCTTTGCTTGGAAATATCCTCAGCTAAATACTCAAGTTCATTAGTTACAAGTTCTACTTTCCACCCAATAGCACAGCATGATTCAGCCAAGTTTCTGCCACTTCTAACAAGGATTGCTTGTACTCTAGTTTCTAATACATGTTCCTCCTTTCATCTGAGATCTCACCAGAAGTATCTTTAATGTTCATTATTTCTAGCAGCATTCTCTTCATAGCAATATATGTATTCCCTAAAATGTAACTTTCTCTACTGTCCTCTTTACTTCCTTCTGAGCCCTTACCAGAATCACCTTTAATCCTCCTATTTCTACAGTCTCTTCAAGGCTTTTTCTATTAAGAATTTCAAAACTCTTCCAGCTCAATCACTTACTCAATTCCAAAGCCACATCTATATTTTTAGATATTTGTACATAGCACCCCACTTCTGGTACCACAAACAAGATGGCATAATAGAAATGTATTCTCTCATAGTCTGGAGGTTAGAAGTACAAGATCAAGGTGCCAGCAGGGCCATACTCTCTCTGAAAGCTCTAGGGAAGTGTCTGTTCCATCCCACTGTCTTAGCTTCAGGTTGCTGGCAATCATTTGCATTCTTTGCCTTTTGGATGCATTACTCCAATCTCTGCCTCCATCATCACATGCATTCTACTCTGTCTCCTCTGTGTCTGAATTTGCCTATCTCATAAGAACACCAGGCATTGGATTAAGGCCCACTCTAATCCTTTATGACCTTAACTTGATTATATCTGCAAGGGCCCTGTCTTAGGCCATTCAGGTTGCTATAACAAAAAATATCATAGCCTGGGTAGCTTATAAACAACAGAAATTTATTTCTCATAGTACTGGAGGCTGGAAAGTACAAGATCAAGGCACTGAAAGATTTGGTGTCTGGAGAGGGTCTGCTTCCTGGTTCATAGAAGCCATCTTCTCACTGTGTCCTCATACGGCAGAAAGCCCTGGAGCACTCCAAGTCCTACTTTATAAAGACACTTAATCCCACTCATAAAGGCTCTGCCCTTATAACCTAATTACCTCCCATAGGCCCATGTCCAAATACTATCACATGAGGAGTTACAATTTAATATATGAATTTTGGGGGGACATAACATTCAGCCTACACAGACCCTATTTTCAAGTAAAGTTACATTCACAGGTAATGGAGGTTAGGGCTTGAACCTATCTTTTGGGGGGATACAATTCAATCCACAACGTGATTAACATAAACCAAGATTTATTTAAACCACTGTGGGCCAGAAGCAGTGGCTCATGCCTGTAATCCCAGCACTTTGGGAGACTGAGGTGGGTAGACTGATTGAGCCCAGGAGTTCAAGACCAGCCTGGGCAACATAGTAAAACCCTGACTCTACAAAAAAATAGAAAAATTAGTCAGTCATGGTGGCATGCGCCTATATTCCCAGCCACTTAGAAGGTTGAGGTGGGAGGATCACTTAAGCCCAGGAGGTTGAGGCTGCAGTGAGCTGTGATCACACCACTGCACTCCAGCCTGGGTGACACAGTGATACTTTGTCTCAAAAAAAAAAAAAATAGAGAGAGAGAGACAGAGAAGGCAACCACCATTTATAAAAAGAGAGAGAGAGGCAGAGAGAGAGACATAGAAGGCAAGCAACACTTACTGAAAAAAAAGAAAGAAAGAAAACACACACATACACACACACAAAACACCATGACTTGGCTTTCAGTTATTTAACAGGTAAAGATTTTTCAAGGTGATGCCAATGACCTTACTGATAAAAAACAAAGGGAATTATCTGACCTGAACTCAACTTTAAAGATCTTGGGGAATTATAGTATTTCTTGACACAAGGCCAGTCACTTCTGTCAAAGTGAACCTTGGGAACTGTGATTACACTGGCCATTATTTTCTTTTCTGAATCAGAGTTTTCAGCACTGGTTCTGAGTTTTAGGAAGTCAGTGTCAACTGGACATGCACACTGACATGTCAAAGATGTCTTATTACCCATAATTTAAAGATCTTATTCACAACAAACATGTTAATACTTGTTAATATTTATTTGAGCAGCAGCCTACTTGTTAATATGAGCAAAAGGCAAGTTAATTTTTAATGTGGCTTCACAATTTTGATTTATTTCCTTTTTTTCCCCAGAACTGGAAATTGATTTTTAAATTGAAATCCCTTCCTTGTGAAAATTGTTTACACAGTCTAAGTATCAAAGAAAATTAATTTCCAATACAATACATGATAAGCAAAAGTCCACATGTAGGTCTTTATGTTCATTTATCTGAGGAAGAAGTCTGCAGTTTTCATCCTTTTCTCAAATAAATTTACTATCTCAAAAAGATTGAGAATCACTGCTCTAGAGCGTATGCCTAAGTTAGACATATATTAGTACACATGTTAGTTTGACCTAGTTTCCCCCAAGTGAAATGAGAAATAGAATTCAGGTAGAATATTGGTGGTGGCCTATCAGTTTCATTCTTGAGAATTTTATATCACTTCCCATGCCTGTATTATCACTGCTAATCTCTCTGGAAACCCTTCAATTCCATTTACTTCATTGAGAGGAACTTCTTCAGTGTCAGCTGGTATGGACCATAGTTGGCTCTAGATTTGTTTTGGCCAGTCCAACAAACAAACTCCAGGTTAGCTCATCAAACTCACACACAGAAAGCAACATCTCTGGCAACACTCCACAAAGCTACAAATCTAACATAATCTGAAAGAATGGTTTGGCTTCCTTCGTCAAACACCCAAAAAATCTACATTCATATCATCACTTTTGGGTAAAAGGTTAACAAAACACTTTACCTTTGTACATGAGAATTAACCTTTGGTTAATTTTCTCATTCTGTTTTATTGAAAACTCATTAATAGGTCAATTATGTTACCCAACAATATTGTTTATGGTAAAAATGTTTCCTGATTACCAAAAGAATTATAAATGAACTATAAATATTGACTATGCTAATGGATACTATAACTTTGGGCCTCCCTGAGTATAGTGACTCTTGTAATTGGCATGTCTCTTACAGAAATTCTAGAAGCTATGTCCATGGAGTTGCTATAAGACATATTAGCTCCTGTGGAAGTTTCTAATCCAGATGCATCCCACAGGTTCCCAATGTAAGTCTCATCTCCTTGCATCTGAGCTGTCAACTTGGAATGGGAAGGCCAAAAAAAAAAAAAAAAAAGCCTGGATGCTTGTGTAAAACACTGTGAGTACCACTACCACCGAAGAGGGGTAGGTGCTGCCTACTGGTCAGCTGTGGCTTCTGTCCTATCCTTCTAAGTTAATCTGATGCCAAGGGTGATCTGCAGTAGTCTTGAAGGTCTAAAAGTCTAGTTGAATTCAAGAAGAACATTCTGGTGGGCAATGATATACACCCAGCTTCTTTTGGAAACTACTTGAAAATTTATGTTTCTTCCTTCTCTCATCTTCTTATCATCTAACACAATATGTGTTAATAGTTAACTTTATATGTCAGTATTTAAGTTATAGGATATGAAAGAAGGAGGGTTATCATCTGGGAGCAGAATGAATGCCATTCATGGACCAACAAAAAGACTATTTTCCTCTTTTGGGAAATGGTTAGCATGTTAATAGTTATGTGATAGTAGTATTATGTAAGGTGAAAGCACAACTTCATTGTTATCATAATTTGGAGAATTAAAGTATGGCTTAAAGAAACATGTATGGTACTAAGTTGACAAGGGGCAGACCATGATGCTTTTATAATGTGTCATCTTGCTTAAAGTGCACCAGTTTTCCTAGAATTATTTATTTTATGTTTACAGTTTGGGTGGGCCAAAAGGCAATTTTTGGGAGATGTGTAATGTGGAAAGGAAATAGTAGCCATTTGTAGTTCACATATGTTGTTGCTGACTGGTGACTCACTTTGTTGACTCATTTTGTAGCAGCTTGGCCTGCAACTACTCTACCATCCTCTAGATCCTCCTTCAGCTTCTCCAACTCCTGGCCTATGTATGTGTGTTTATGACAAACAGCCCCAGCTTCTGAAGGATACCCTCACCACCAAGGTCAAAGGCAACAAGAACTAACATGGATTTCAGTCCATTTTCATGAGGTTCAAGTTTGTACTTGTGACTTCCAGCCTGACCTTGACTTCTCCCACTTTACTTCCATCTTCCTTTCTGACTACTCTGCCAACATCAAATTCTAGCATCAGACACAACACCATTATAAGAGTGCCTAACTAGCTCTCATAATTGTGTAAGCCAATTCTCTTTAACAAATCCATATGTACATATACATATATTCAATTACTTGTTGTGTGTCTCTGGTTGAACACTGACTGATATATCAGGGATAAAGAAGGTCATTTCATTATGAAAAAGGAGTCAATCAAGAGGCATAACAGGCTGGGCATGGTAGGCCACACCTGAAATCCCAGCACTTTGGAAGGCTGAGGCAGGCGGATCACCTGAAGTCAGGAGTTTGAGACCAGCCTGGTCAACATGGTGAGACCCCGTCTCTACTAAAAAAAAAAAAAATACAAAAATTAGATAGATGTGGTGGCACACACCTGTAGCCCCAGCTACACCAGAAGCTGAGGCACAAGAATAGCTTGAACCCAGGAGGTGGAGGTTGCAATGAGATGAGATCATGCCACTGTGTCACAGGATACTTGGGGTGTTGCTTTTCTAGTCAGAAACCTCTGTGGCCAGTGGTGCCTTTGCCTGAGTTTTGCTTGGGCCCACTGGGATCGTTCTGCCCACTCAGCCTGGCAGGCTGTGCTTGGCTAATGCTACCAGCCTGTATCTCACCCCTGCCAAGGGTGAGCCAGGCGTGAAGTAGCAAGGGATGTGTGAGCGAAAGAGTGTGGGGTCTGGCCACTGCACACAGTCAGGCACGCTGGCTGCTGCAGCAGGGTGGGCAGCTCCAGGTGCCAGTACGGGCCCTGGCTCACTGCAAGGCTGTGACTGGACTAAGTACACCACAGTGGTGCCCAGAAGCTTGGAGACTCCAGGAAATGCAGGGCCCCAAAGGGAGTCACAATCCTGGCTCAGGGAGCTTCCTGGTCTGGGCTTCCTGAAGGGCCACAGCTCTTCTCTCCTCTTTGCCTGCAATGTGGTGAGCAAGGGGCATGTTTCAGCTCTGTTTGTGTTACAGCTCTTTCAGCCCCACCATTCAGCAGGTCTCAAGTTCTTGTCCTGCATCCAGATAGAATGAGGTATGTAGACAAGTGGAGGCTGAGCAAAGTGAAGAGGAGCTTTACTGAGAAGGAGGAGCTTTACTGAGCAACAGAATAGCTCAGAGGAGACCCTGGAGTGGGTAGCTCCTCTCTGCAGGCAGCTTGTCCCATCATCTCTGCAGCTGTCAGCAAAGAGGAGGCCCTAAAGTGGGTAGCTCCTCTCTGCAGGCTGGTCCTCCTGTTGTCTCTGCAGCTCTCAGCAGAAAAGAGGCCCTGGAGTAGGTAGCTCCTCTCTGCTGGCAGGTCTTCTCCCCCAGTCTGGCTGAGTCCAGGGAATTTTATGGGCCTCAGAGAGGAAGAAGTGCATGCTGATTGGTCCATTGGTGGCCATGGGCAGGTCCAAGAAAAAGCACCACCAGTTCCCCCTCCAGTCAGGGGGACTGGTGGCCTGGCCATTAGGCTTCAGGCCTTCTGGGGACCCGCCCCTTTCTGCCTCAGAGCATGTCGCCTCCTACTGCTTTCTATGGTGCCCAGGCTGTTCGTGGGGACAAGCATCTGCAGGCAAATGCTGAACTGCCTTCAGCCTTCCCTCAGCCTCCCTCCTATGTTTGTCAGCACCCAAAGTCTGGAGGGGGCTGAGGCAGCAGAGGAATGGCCTGTCAGCACTGCCTCAAGTATGCGCACAACTGGCTGGGCTGCAACAGCACCCTGGCTCGACCCCAACCTTGCTCCTAGATCAGAGCAGTCACCAGGAGCAGGGAGAGGCCAGGCAGCAGAAGCAGATACCTCCAAGCCTGCTGAGGTGGGGGTGCCTTCCCAGGCCCCTAGAGTGCAGAGATATCCAGGTTGGTCCGCAGCCACAACCTGGGTGGCTACAGCTGCACAAAGGAGGTGGGGGATGCAGGAAGGGCTCATGCCTGCTCCGGCACTCCTGCCTGCTTCGGCACTCCTGCCTGCTCCCAGCCTCCAAGAACACGGTCTGTAGCAAGGACTTGGGTGGCTGCAGTTGCACCCAGGAGAGCAGGGCTCCTGCCTGCTCCTGGTCTCCAAGAACACAGGGAGGCTCAGCCAGCAGCCATGACTTGGGCAGCTGCAGCTATGCCTGGGGAGCTCCCACCCGCCAACTTGGAAGGAGCTGGGCTCCTGCTTGTCCCCGCTCCCTCTGGCTCTGTGAAGCTCACAGCATGGGCAGAGCCTCCCGGCTGCAGCCAGCATCTTGGCAGTGGCCACTCCAGATGGTCCAGATGGCCCACTGTTGGCATCAACAACACTCCAGCCTGGGCAACAGAGTGAGAGACTCCATCTCAAAAAAAGAGAAAAAGGAAAAGGAATAACAATCCTAAACATTTATGCAAATTGTGAGCTTCAAAATACATAAAATTAAAACTGATAGAATCACAAGGAGAATAGACAAAACCACAATTATTGACAGAGAATTCAATACTCATCTTTCAATAATTACTTTTAAAATTAGTAGAAAATCAGCAAAGTATATAGTAAACTTCAATAATACCATTAACCAACTAACAATAATCAAATAGTCGACCCAACAGCAGCAGAATATATTAATATATCCTTCTCAAATGTGCATGGAACATTTATGAAGACAGACCATGTTTTGGGCCATTAATGAGTCTCAATAGATTTTAAAGGATTCAAGTCATACACAGTATGTTCTTTGACTACAATAAAATTAAATTAGAAATAAATATCAGAAAAATCTCTGGAAACCCCCCAAATATTTAGAAACTGAAATAATCCAAGTTCAAAGTATTCTGAACTGAATGAAAATAAAAAGACAACACATCAGAATTTGTGAGATGCTGCTAAGGCAGTACTTAGGGGAAAATTTATAGCACCAAATTTCTATAACACAAAATAAGAAATATTACAAATCAGAGGCCTCAACTTCCACTTAAAGTAACCAGAAAAAAAAAAGCAAGTTAAACCCAAAGCAAGGAGAAAAAAGGAAATAATAAGGAACAGAGTGGACATTAATAGACCAGAAAATGAAAGACAATTTTTAAATAAATGAAAAGCTGGTTCTCTGTAAAGATAAAAATGACAAAGCTCTGGCCTATCCGACAAGGGGAAATGGGAGAAGATACAAATTACTAATAGCAAGAATGAAAGAGGTAACATCACTGCAGATTCAACAGATACAAAAAGGACAAAGTAATATTATAAACAACTTTATGCCAACTTATACAAAATTGGCTGATTCTTTAAATGATACAAAATACTAAAGCTTACCCTATAAGAAATATATAACCTGAATAGCACCATATCTATTAAAGAAACTGAATTTGTAATTTAAAACCTTCCCACAAAAAAACTCTAGGTCCAGATAGGTTCACTGTGAATTCTGCCAAATATTTAAGGAAGAAATAATACCAATTCTGTACAAACTCTTCAACAATACTGAAGACAATGGGATGCTTTTTGAATCATTCTTTGAGGCCCACGTTACCTTGATCCCAAAACTAGACAACGACATTACAAGAAAACTATAGGCCAATATTCTTCATGAAAAATCCAACAATATATAAAAAGGATAATACATCACAGTGAAGCAGGGTTTTTTTACAGGAATGCAGGTTTGGTTTAATGTTCAAAAATCAATCACTGTAAATCACCATATTAACAAACTGTCTTCTCAAAAGATACAGAAAAGGCAATTGACAAAATCCATCCTACATTCCTGATATAAATTCTCACCAAACTAGAATTAGAAAAAAACTTCCTCAGTCTGTTAAAGGGTACCAATAAAAAAAACCACAGCTAACATCATGCTTAACAGAGAAAGGATGCTTAAGATAAAAAAAAAGACAAAGATCTTCACTTAAGATTGGAAAAAAGACAAAGATTTCCACTTTCTTCATTTCTACCGAACACTGATATACATAAAGATCAATTTTACTTCTTCTTTTCCAATCCGAATGCCTTTCTCCACCTCCCTTTGCCTGCCTTACTGCGCTGAAAATAAGAAAGGCATCCAGATTGGAAAGGAAGGAGTAAAACTGATCTCATATGTAGAATATCTGATAGAATCTACAAAAACAGCTACTAGAACTAATAAATGAATTTAACAAAGTTGCAAGATACAAGATTAATATACAAAAATCAATTGTATTTCTCTATATTACCAACAAACAATCTGAAATTAAAGGAAAAATACAATAGCATCAAAATATATTAAATACTTAGGAATAGATCTGTCAAAAGTTATGAAAGATCTGTAAAATATTAAAAAGAACTATAAAATATTGGTGAGAGATATTAAGGAAGACCTAAATAAATTGAGAAAAATATTGTGTTCATGGATCAGATGACTCAATATTGCTTTAACATGTCAATTCTCCCCATATTGATCTACAGATTCAATCCAATCCCAATCAAAATCTCAGATAGCTTCTTTGTAGAAGTTGACAAACTGATTCAAAAACTGATATGGAAATACAATGGGCTTAGAATAACCAAAACAACAAAATTAGAGGTCTCAGACTACCTGATTTCAAGCCTTATTATAAAGCTAGAGTAATTAAGTGTGGTGTTGGACTAAAGAGACAAGTAGATCAATGAAAAAATAGAGAGGCCAGAAATAGACCCACACATATATGGATAACTGATTTTACAAAGCTTAAAGGAAACTCAGAGGAGAAAGAAATGGTACAGAACAACTGAATATCCACATACCAAAAAAAAAAAAAAATTAACTTTACCCTAAATCTCAGAGTTGTATGGGTACAAACAAATTAATTCCAGATGGATCAGACACCAAAATGTAAAACCTAAAAATCCTGGAGGAAATCTTGGTGAACTTATTTTAGGCAAAGATTTCTCAAATATCATACAAAAAGCGTGATCCATAAAAGAGCCAATTGATAAACTGTGCTTCATCAAAACTTAAAACTGATGCTATTCAAAAAATATTAACAGAAAGAAAACTGAAGGCACAATATATTTGCAAAGCATATGTCTTCTTCTTCTTCTTCTTTTTTTTTTTTTTTTTTGCAACAGGGTCCTGCTCTGTTGCCCAGGCTGGAGTACCATGGCATGATCACCACCCACTGCAAGCTCCACCTTCCAGGCTCAAGCAATCCTTCCACCTCAGCCTCCCAAGCAGCTGGGACCACAGGCACACACCACCACATCCGACAATTTTTTGTATTCTGGGTGGAGAAAGGGTGTCACCGCATTGCCCAGGCTGGTCTCCAGCTCCTAGACTCAAGCAATCCACCCACCTCGGCCTACAAAAAGTGCAGGAATTACAGGCTTGGGCCATGGCACCTGGCCACAAAGCATATATTTGACAAAAGACTAGTGTCCAGAATGGACGAAAGATTTGTACAGATACTTCACCAAAGAATATATACAGATGGCATATAAGCACATTACAAAATGCTAAATATTATTAGTCAGTATGGAAATGCAAATTGAAACCACAGTGAGATACACAGTGAGTTGGTAAGGATGTGGAGGAACCGGAACTCTCATGTACTCATGTTAGGAATGCAAAATGATACAGCCACTCTGAAAAGTAGTGTGGCAGTTTTTTTAAACATTAAATGTACATCTACCATGAGAGAGGAGGAAAAAAGCATATGTCCATATAAAGACGTGTGTACATGAATGTTCTCAGCTTTATTTGTAACAGTAAAAACCTGGAATAACCCAAATGCCCATGAACTGGTGATTGGATAAACAAACTGTGGTATATACATACAATGGAATATTATTCAGCAGCAAAAATTAACTATTGATACACACAGCAATAGAGATAAATCTCAAAATAAATGCTTAGTGAAACAACTCTGACAAAAACAAGGACATTCTGTATGATTCCATTTAAATAAATATCTAGAAAATGCAAACTAATCTCTAGTAACAGCTGACCAGTGGAGGGGGCATTGGGAGAGAGGCTTACCAACGGGCAGGAGGAAACTTTTGGGGTTTAGATGTAATAAACATATTATTTTGATTGCAGTGATAGTTCCACAGCTGTATTCATTTAACAAGCCTTATCAAATTATATCCTTTAAATATTTGCTGTTTATGTCAGTTATACCTCAATAAAGCTGTTTTGTTTTGTTTTGTTTTGAGACAAAGTCTCGCTTTGTCACCCAGGCTGGAGTGCAGTGGCGCAATCTCGGCTCACTGCAACCTCCGCCTCCTGGGTTCATGGGTTCACGCGATTCTCCTGACTCGGCCTCCCAAGTAGCTGGGATTAAAGGCGCGCACCACCATGCCCAGCTAATTTTTGTATTTGTAGTAGAGACAGGGTTTCACCTTGTTGGCCAGGCTGGTCTCCAACTCCTGATCTCAGGTGATCCACCTGCCTCAACCTCCCAAAGTTTTAGGATTACAGGCCTAAGCTGCGCCTGGCCAAAAAGAAAGCTGTTTTTTTTAAAACTATCTGCACTCCCTACTTGGGAGGGTTGGACTCAAGTTCCCACATCTCTTTCCTCTTACGGTTATATTAAGGGCTTAGTCATACATCCCTAAATTTCATATATCCCAACAGGGACTTGGGCTGGGACAGGAAGCCCTCTTCCTCCACCTCAACTACCACTTAGCCACCCACCATTTTCTCAAACCTCTTCCTTTCCCCACCGGACAGCTTAAACCAAGTCACACGTCTCATTGGTCTCAAACCAGAAATGAGGTCCCAACTCCTCATTTCCCAAGATATTTCCATGAACACAGCAATATCCTTTCCTACCCTGATTACCCCGCACCCTCCATTTCGGGTCCTTCTCACCCTGATCAGTGAGAATTGTTCTAGCAAGCAAACCTTAAATAGACCTCGTACCCTTTCTAGATTGCAAAGTAGATAAAAATCCAACTTTCCGTTAATTCAGGGATTAATTACTGAGCATCACTTATTTCTTGGGCAGTGGTTCTCAAAATGTGGTCCCAGGACCAACAGCTTCAGGATCACCTGAGAACCTGGGCTGCCACCGCCCCCTCCCCCACTACTAAATCAGCAACTCCGGAGTTGTGGGGCAGAAGTCAGTATTTTAACAAGGCCTCCAGGTGATTCTGATGCGCGCTACTCTTCTGGGGGTGTGAAAAACCAGAGAGGACAGGAAGAAAGTTAGAATTAAAGCATACCTACGAATCAGATAAGCGATAGGGGGAGGGGTGGTTATTTAAAAAACGATAACTAATTAAGAACTTGTATGTAGTAAGAAAACCTACCCTGCCCCAGAGAGCTTTCCCGAAAGATAATGGATTCCGACATTCACCTCAAGAACCGGCAGACAGAGCAGCAAAGGATCTGTCGCTGGCCAAGCAGGTCCCTGGCTAAGGCACTGCTAGGGACAGCTCGCGGCGGTTCGGGGGTTAATTCTCGGCAGCCCTCCGTCACCCGGTGCCCCACCCCCGCCCTGCGCCTGCGCGGTGAAGCGCCATAGAGCTGAGCACTCCTCCCAGATTCCTAGAGCGGACAGGGCGATGGCGGGTTCGCCGGGTGTGAGGCTTCACAGCGGTCCGGTGACCAAGTCGAGGTAAGGGTGATGTCGGCTCGCGGATAGCAGAGGAGTTCCGGGTGATCTTGCCTAACGAGCAGGAAACTATGCGTGGTTTCTCGAGTCCTTGGAGAGTGAAGGCCCCCGGGGTCGCTCCCGGGCACGGAGAGCCGATTGGTTCACGGCCTAGTGTTCGGTTTGTTCCCAGTCAGCCCTTGCTGGCCTTGGGTTCAACCGAATGAACGCCAGAAACTGTGTGGGGTGGGGGGAGTCACCAAGCGTGGTGCATCCATACAAATCAGCCTACCGTACTGGGAAAGAGCCACCTGAATTTGTGAATGTTGTAAAAGCAAAAGGAAGAAAAATGATCAGTAGTGTCATTTTTGGATAGGAAGGGCAGCGAATAACATAGTGTTAACCACTAGAATTCACTGTAAAATTCCCCTCTCTGCGTTATCTTTCCAGTTATACCTTTTTTCGGTAGCATTAACCCCTAATTTTGTTTGAACATCTCTAGACTTGGAATGGGGAATGTGTGTCTTAAGTGGGTTAATCCCTGGCTCTTGGATGATGGGGAGGAAGCCTAATACATTCTGAGAGAAAAGCAACTGGAAGTCAAATGAGATTTTTTGTTTTCTCCTTCTTTTATATCTTGAGGATTTTTCTGGTGGTCTAGTCTCAGAGATTACATCTGTAGTCAGCACAATGATTCCCTTCCAAGCCCAGTGGTGCCCAGTTGCCTCCAGGTCCCAGACCTTTATGTGGACAAGAAAAGCTTACAGAGGAAATGGTAATTCTCCACTTGCACACTGAGGTGTCCAGTTGCAGCCCATGGAGATCCAGTTCAATTATGAATCTCAGGAACACCACCTTCTGTCAGGTGAGAGGCAGGGTATTATATCTTTCTTAGTGGCTTTGGCGGGGTGGGGAGGATGAGGGGGTGTCACTCTATGCTAGTGTCTTCAAATGATCCCCCTTAACTCTGTTAGGCAGTATTACCTTTTTAGTGTACCAAGCGTAGTCACATGACTTTATGTCAAAATCTGGCAATCAAATTCTCATGCAGCTGTCTCCACTTTTTTAAGACCCCAAAGTCATTCATTTTTCCCTGTATAATGACCTCATTGCTAATCTGTCAGTTTTGGTCATTTTTCTTATCTACTGTAGGGGCATAGTTAAAAGTTCTGGAGTCTGACAACCTAGATTCAAACAGTAGTTTTGTCACTTAACTGGCTCCAGTAAAGTTACTCATATATTTTACGATTCTGTTTCCTCACTTTTCAAGTGCATAGTACTTCATACCTTGAAGTTATTTTGAGATTTGTATCTATGTATTACTCCAGAATAAAGAACCCCAAAATTTAGTGACCTAAAACATCAGACTTCTTAAACCACATTATTTCTTATGATTCTGTAGGTCATCAACTTGAGCTGGGTTCACCTGGGCATTTTTTTTTTCTCTTGGTCTTTTCTGGGGTCATTTTGCAGTCATCTCAAGGCTGACTCTACTGGGGCCAGGGTCTAAGATGGTTTCAATCACATTGTCTCAATGTCAAACTGTTAGTGCTTGCTATGGCTTGAGTCCTCATGTCTTCAGCAGGTGACGCTGGACTTTTTCACAGGACAGCTTGTTTCCAGTCAGAGAAGGCAAGCTCTTTTCATACCTATGTTTGTGTTTCATCTGTTAATGTGTTTCATCTGTTAATGTCTCATTGATGAAAGCAGGTCATATGACCAGTTCTAAAGTCATTATAGAAGGAAACTACACAGGGATATGGGTACTGGGAGATAGGATTCACTGGGGTACACTAATACTATAACAGGCCAGGTGCAGTGGCTCACACCTGTAATCCCAACACTTTGGGAGGTCAAGGCAGGAGGAATGCTTGAAGCCAGGAGTTCAGGACCAGCCTGGGCAACAAAGTGAGACCCCATTTCTACAAAAATTTAAAAAATTAGCCAGGCATGGTGGTGTGTGTGTGCCTGTAGTCCTAGCTATTTAGAAGGCTGAGGTGAGAGGATTGCTTGAGCCCAGGAGTTCAGAGGCAGCAGTGACTTATGATTGCACCGCTGCACTCCAGCTTGGGTGACAGAATAAAATGCGATCTCCAAAAAAACACCAAGAAAAAAAAAAACTAAACAAGATCCTTAACGTAAAACTCTGAGCACAGATTTTGCTTACAGTAAATTCTTTATAATTGGTAGCCACTATTATTTTAAGTAAGATAATTTTGATCTCAACATTTTTCAGGTGTTCTGTAGGGTCTCATTTCCACATCATATGTTACTTCTTTTTGGTTTGTCCTCTCATTGCGCTGTTTTTCCTGTGAGTCACCTTCAGTTGTCCCTTTTCTCACTCTAGATCTTCTGCTTCTTTTTAGTCTTGGAGCATCTTTATTTTATTTTACTTAGTTTTTCTCGCCTATGTGTAGAACTTGTCCTTCCTTAATAATCTATTCCAAGACATCTAGCTCTTCCCTGAGAATCACTGCAGAATTAGACCTTCTCCTTGCAGTTTTGCATAAATTGATATACTTAGTCTTTGTGTTTATGTCTCTTAGAATATGTATAAAATAACATTTTATTATAGAGAAATACAGTTATACTAAAGTCAATTTGTAAAGAATAGGAGAACACAAAACAAAATTTAAATAACCTTCAGCTCCACCCTCTAGAAATAGTCACTGCTAACATTAATATATCCTTAAAATCATTCATCTAATTCACCAAATATTTATTATTGATAAATGTTTACTAATAAGATCATACCTTATTAATTACTAGCCATATAATATTAGTTATTAAGGGTTTGCTCTGTGTCAATAACTGTTCTAAGTGCTGGGGATATAGCAGTGAGCTGAACACACAAAGCCTTTGCTGTCAAAGTGCTTACATGCTATGGAGGGAAGGAGAAAATAAATGAATGCTCATTATATTATCAAATAATGATAATGGTTATGGAGAAATTAAACCGGGATATATCAGTCAGGATTCTAGCAGGAAACAGATGGCTCATTCGAGTGCAGTAATTCAAAGTTTCATGAAGAGGATGGGCATGATTACAGAAATCAGCAAGGGATGGAGAACGGCCATGGATCAGACAACACTGGGGAGCAGTTACTACCTGTAGGTCTTCAGGGACCAGGGGAAAGATTGATTACCAGGCCCTGGAAAGTATAGCTGTAGGATTTAGCCATCTGATAGGAGCTCTGGCCTTTGCTAAAAGGCTCAGCTAGTGGCCCAGCGAGGAGAGAGCCAGGATATAGGGTGACCAGTTCATCCCAGTTTGCCTGGAATTTAGCACTGAAATCTGCAATAGCCCCTTCAGTTTTAGGCAAACCAGTACAGTTAGTCACTCTACTATTTTCCCACTTGTGCCCAAATCTACTTGCATACCAGAGGGCATGGAACCCCAGGTGGTGCAGTCTGTCAACATCAGTCTCCTGGTACAGAGCAGAGTGGGGCACAGAGCAAGGTGGAGAGTAGATCTGGAGGGGTAAAAGGACAATATTCATTATAATCCACCACTTTTATCCTGCAATATCCACCCCAACATAGCAGAAAAACAAAGTCCCTTAAGCTGCCATTTCATTTCAGGTTGACATAATTAAATCATATTCCCACCGGCAACCTGGAATTTAACTACCACTAGTGCCCTTCACATAAAATGGTGAAGGAGAGGGAGGAAAGGCATAATTAACATAAAACATGACGGCCACTGTTTTTGCTATTCACAAAGCCTAAATTGATAATCCTAATTATCTTCTTCCATTACCCATTTTATATCTCCCTTACTCTCTGCCAGCACCTCAGTGGCATAAATTTCTTTACGTAGTTAAGTAATATAAAGCTGCTTTCCTGGATGATCTGAGTCCTCGGTAATCCTGCTTCTTTCAGGCTGCTTCAGTGTACCATTGATTAGGCCTACTAGACATGAGAGGACTAAGACGCATCCTATTGAATCCTCTTGAGTTCCAGACATACTCTTTCTTGCCCTTCCTATGTTGCAGCAATCAATTCCCCCTTGGTAATTGAGATCAGTCATCCTGTCCAGTAAAGTGATCCCTTCTATGTTGGTTCAGCAGCATGAGGATCCCAGAATGACCAGGAGACAGTTTCATTTTTTTTTTTTTTTTTTTTTTGAAATTAACAAAATGATGACTTTGTTCCATGGTGGAAATTTCTCCTTTAAGCACTAGAACTTCAAACTCACCATGCCAACAATTATGGGGATAGGAAGCAAAAATAATACAAGCAAATTATTAGGTCTCTAATAAGAGGAACCATTCTCACTCTTCCTCCACCCTTGGTTCCTGTACCTGTGTATGTATTCTGGCCACGGTGAAAAAAACAATATTTATTGTCCTTTGATTTAAGGCATATATTGCATCTATATGACAGCACCCCAGACTTACAGGGTATTGTGTTGTTGACATAACTCAGCCTTTAGCAGATCATTCCACATACTTCTGGATTAATGGGCGTATGGCAAGACCTATGAATTACATGTACGTGAATTCACTGCTATACTTTCTTTCCTGAAAAATGAGTTATTTGGAGGCAACAGAGTATCAAATACCATGGTAATAAACAACCTTAAGTCAATGCAAATTTGTATCTGGACTATGTATTTAATACTTTGTAAACAAATTGCTGCCCTCTTTTTGATAGAAGTGGTTCAGTGTAATGAATCTGCCCCCATTTCCAGGAAATGGTTTTGGTCTTGGCTTTTAGGGGCTTGGTTTTGGTCTTGGCTGTTAGCTGCTTGGCCACATAGCAGTTGTGATAGGCATATCAACCTTAATGAGGGGAGGTCCGTATTGTTGAGCCCATATATAGTTTTCATTCCCACTGCCATGACTACTTTGTACATGAGCCTATTGGATAAGCATTGGAAAAGAGACTGGTTGACAGTCATAAAGTAGATCATCATGTCTGTCTGATGGAAAGGCTTCTTCACAGTGGATGCCCTTTGGTGAGGATTCACATGGGACACAAATATATTCACATTCATTGCCCATTCTGGGAATTCCATCCTCATACTTTTCCCCCAGAATCTTTGCTTCCAGTCCTCCAATCTTGTTCTTTCCAGGTACCTACATAATCAAATAACCAATTAGTCACTACCCATGAATCAATATAAACATATATCTTAGGCTATGTTACCTTTCATGAAAAGTGGACAACTAGGTACATACGTGAAATTCTGCCCACTGGGAGGATTTGCCTTCACCAGTGTGTTTGAGGCCACTTCTGAGTAGGGGTGTAAGTGAAAGCTATTTACTTTTGGCTGGTGCCACTCCCCACCATTTGTAAACCAGTTCTGTAATTTTTCCTTGGCTGTTAACTGGTAATAGGGAATTCCCATGAGACCATAAACATAAATTGAAGGGGAGAGGTAGTGAAGCAGTAGGACCAGGTACTGTGGAATCCTAGTCACTTGCATATGGAATTTACTTTTCTTCTAGACTTTCTTTTGCAATGGAACGTTGCTTTGTGTGTGATTTGGTGGAATAACAACCAATACACAATGAGCAGTCTAATGTGTAGTCATTTGGTGCTCTGTGTTCAAGTGTGAAATCTCTATCAGTGCCCAATAGTAAGCCAGGATCTGCTTTTCATATAGAAAATGGTTGCTGACAGAAGAAGATGTGGCCGTACTCCAGGGTGGTTCTCTATGGAGGCTTGTGAGAGTCTCTATACAGCATCCATGACTGCCACCGGCACTTCCAATACCATTAGTTATCCTGGTAATAAGAGTCTCACTCAAAAGCAGCAACCTTACAAGTTAATTAAATTGGTCATTTCAGCTCATTGAGCTGTGGTATCTGTCACCTCAAAAATGCAGAGGCGCTCCAAGTCTTGCACCTCCCTGCAATGGTAACATTTGGGTAGAGCTATAAATGAAGTGAGAAAACAAGCCATATGACTATCTGAGAGTGTTCCAGGAAGAGGGAGTAGCAAATGCCAGTGGCTCCTAAATGTATCAGGAACAGAGGGAGCCTGGGGTAGACAGGTATTAGGGGTGGTAGTGGAATGAAATGAGGGCAGAGAGAAAGAAAGGGACCAGATAATGTGGAACCTTATAAACCATAGTAAGGACTTGGAATTTTATTCCCAATATAATAGGAAGCCATTGGGGTTCTTTATACAGGATAATGAGAAAGGTGAGTTAGGGAGAAGAAATCAAATGTTTCAAGAAGAGAGTAATCAGCTATTCAAATCAATCCAGAATAAGATTGAGAAGTAACCATTGGCTTTGTCAAGATAGAGCCTATTAGGGACTTTAATAAATCCAGTTTTGATGGAGTTTCAGAGATAAAAGCCTAATGACAATGGACTAAAAAGAGAATAGACCAAATGTTGGTTACAGCATAGAACAATGTGAACTCCTCATACACCATCCTGATGGAAGTCTAAATTGGTTCAACTACTTTGGAAATACCTAGTTGAGACCTAAACAAGTCAAGGTTATATAAACTTGATATATAACTTATAGTTTATATAACCTAGAGAAACATTTGTATATGTGTACCAAGATAGATATACAAGCATATTCATAACAGCATTGTTTATAATAGCAAAATGTTATTGTTTATTGAAGGAGAATAGGTAAATAAATTGTAGTGTATGTTACGCTGTAGTAGCAAACATGAATGGACTACAGCTAAACTACATCAACATGGGTGGATCCTCCAGGTGTAATGTTGAGCAAACAAAGCAAGCCACAGAATACAAGTAGAATTCCATAAATATATAAAGTTAAAAAACATCCTGTTTTAGTCTGCTAGTGCTACCATAAGAAAATACCATCTACTGGGTAGCTTAAACAACAGAAATTTATTTTCTTACAGTCCTGGAGGCTGAAAGTCCCAAATCAAGGGACCAGCAGAGTTGGTTTCTCCTGAGGCCTCTCTCCATGGCTTGCATATGACTTTTCTCTGCACGCAGAGAGTGGCTTTTCTCTGCATGCATGCCTCCTGGTGCCTCTTCATCTTCTCCTGAGAACACTGGTCTTATTGGATTAGAGCCCTCCCTATGACCTCATTTAACCTTAATTACCTTCCTAAGGGCCCTCTCTACAATCGCATTGGGAGTTAGGGGTTCAACATACGAATTGGGGATGGTGACAGGGAGGGAGGGGGCAGTGCACAAGCACAAGTCAGTCTATAACACATCCAAAACCAAACAATACTTTCTTAAAAATACAAATATTTGGTAAAGCTCTGAAGAAAGCCAGAGAAGGATAAACACAAAATTTAGCACAGTAATTACAAGAGTAGGTGGGGGAAAGACATTGGAGGAGGAAGACAGGAACAGGGAAGCATGCAGAAGGGAATTCTAGCATGTTGGAAACCTTCTGGTAATTTTTTTTTAAGTTGAATGGAAGGTTCAATTTTGTTTGTTGTATTATTCATTTTTTAATTGTACATATATGCATATAGATGTATCCATATTTTTGTATATAAAATAATAATAAATGAGAAAGTAAAGTTTTTCAAGGAGAATTGCTATAAAGGGAAACAAATGAAGCAATAGAAGGATGGAATATAAGGTCAAGGTTTTTTGTGTTGTTGCTTTCTAATATATTTTTACTGACTTTTATTAAATCTACTTTAGTCAGGCATAGTTTATGGACCATAAAACATACCTCTTTTAATTGTGCATTTAGATGAGGTTTTAGATGAGAATAGAGTCTGCCTCTGTCACCCCAGCTGGTGTGCAGTGGCGCAATCATAGCTCACTGCAGCCTGAGCCTCCCAGGCTCAGCTCAATTGATCTCCCACCTCAGCCTCCCAAATAGCTGGCATTACAGTTGCACATCACCATGCCAAACTAATTTCTTTTATTTTGTAGAGACCAGATATTGCTATGTTGCCAGGGCTAGTCTCGAACTCCTGGGCTTAAGCAATCCTCCCACCTCAGCCTTTCTGAGTGCTGGGATTACAGGTGTGAACCACCACACCCAGCTTGCTTTAGATGAGTTTTGACATATTTATACACCATGTCCACTACCCTCACAAGCAAAACATAGAATCTTTATATCAACACCCTTCTTCCAAATTTCCTTCCAGTCCATCCCCATCCCTAGACAACCATTAATATGCTCTCTGTCACTACATATTTGCTTTGGCTTCTCTAACATTTCATGTAAATGGAATCATACTTGCCTGCCTTTAGTTCAGCATAATGTTTTTGAGATTCATCCATATCTTGCTTTATCAGTAATTCTTTTTTATTACTAAATAATATTCCATTGTATGGCTATATTATAATTTGTTTATTGATTCACTTGATGATGAACATTTGGATTGCTTTCATTTCTGGCTGTTAATAAAGCTGCTCTAAACATTTGTGTACAAGTCCTTGTGTGGACATATGTTTTCATTTCTCTTGGATAAATATTAATATCTAGAAGTAGAATTGCTGGGTTGTATGGTAAGAAAATGTTTAACTTTATGAAAAGCTGCTAGAATTTTCTAAAGTAGGTATACCATTTTGTATTTTCATCAGCAGTGTTTGAGAGTGCCAGTTGGTCCACAGACTAGTCAGTATTTAGCCATTAACTATGTTAGTTGTATTGTCAGTAATGGGTACCAGTAGCTCCTTGAGGTTGAATTTTATTTCCCTGATAACTAGTGATACTGAGCATTTTGTCATATGCTTATTTTGCGAACTGTGTATTCTAATCTTTTGTTCGAGTTGTATTATTTTTAAGGTGTAAAAGTTCCTTGTATATTGTAGATATATAATCATCAAATATATGCTTTATGAATATTTTCTCCCAATCTGTAGCTTGAATTTTTTTCTCAGTAATGTCTTTTGAAGAACAGAGGTTTATAATTTTGATGAAGTATAACTTACATTTTTTATTCTATGATTCATGCTTTTGGTGTCCTATCTAATATCTTTGCCTGCCCCCAAATCATAAAGATGGTCATCTGTGCTTTCTTCTAGAAGTTACATACTTTTAGCTTCAATGCTTGGATTTATGTTACATTTCCAGTTAATTTTTGTGTATAGTGTGAGGAAAAAGTTGGGATTCATTTTTGTCATTATGATATCTACTTCTGACACTTTTGTTTTATTTGTGTGTTCATTTGTTTTTGGAGACAGGGTCTTGCTCTGTTGCCCAGGCTGGAGTGCCGTGGTGCGATCACAGCTCACTGCAGCCTCAACCTCCCAGGCTCAAGTGATTCTCCCACCTCAGCTTCCCAAGTAGCTGGGACTACAGGTGTGCGCCACCACACCTGGCTAACTTTTATATTTTTTATAAAGACAGGGTTTCACCATGTTGCCCAGGCTGGTCTTGAACTCTTGTACTCAAGCGACCTACCTGCCTCAGCCTCCCAAAGAGCTGGGATTACAGGCATGGGCCACCGTGCCTGGCTTAGTTTCAACACTTTTTGTTGAAAAGAGTTTGTCCTTTCAATACTGAATTACCTTGCCACGTTTGTTGAAGATCAGTGGTACATATGTTTTTGGATCTATTTCTGAAATCTGTTCTGTTCCACTAATAGGTATGTCTGCACTTATGCCAATGCCACCCTGCCTTGATTACCATGGCTTTAGAGTAAAGCTTGAAATCTGGTAGTGTAACTACTCCAGTTTTGTTCTTTCTCAAAAGTGTTTAGCCTCTTCTGTGCCTTTCTACATAGAGTTTAAAACTAATTTGTGTTCCCCAGTGGGCAGGTAGATGCATACCTGCCCCCAAAAGCCAAGGGAGCTGAGAGGCCATATAAAGAGGCTAACAAATCCAGTTTCCTAGAAAGAATCACTTACTAGAGATGAGGAGAAGTCACGTCTGAGGTGGCCGCAAGATTTTGGATCCCCACCCTTGTCCTCAAGAAAGCACTCTTTATGTAGCAAGCTTTTTTTTTTTTTTTTTTTTTGGTAAACATTTGCAGCTTGTCATGTCTCAGACCCTCTTAAAAACTCCGACCACTGGGGAAGTTAGATAAGCATCTTTATGAGGGGTTATCCCTGCTACAGGCAACATTTCTTTGTGAGGGGCTATATCTATGCTACAGGAATACCTTGGCATATAGGAGTCAAACATAGGTAATTATGGTGGTTTCATTTCAAGATGGCATTACTCTTATCATCAACAGGCTGTTTTCCTCGAGTTTGTCAGTTCATCCTAAAAAAGACCTGCTGGGATTTTGATTGGCGTTGCTTTGAATCTGTAGATCAGTTTGGCGAGAATTACCATCTTAACAATATTAAATGTTCTTATTTATAAGTAATTGTATATTTCTGTTCTTTTTTAGTTTCTCTGAGCAGTTTTGTTTTCATTATGCAAATGTTGCACATATTTTGTTGAATTTCTAAGTATTTCATTTTGGGGTACAATTGAAAAAAACATTTTAGACTGTGATTGTTAATTGCTTGAATATATAAATACAGTTGGGTTTTGTATTCTATTCTAGTAAACTGATTTAAAAGTTCCAATAGCTTTTTTGAGATAGGGATTTTTCGGTATATGTGGTTGTGTAGTCTCTAAAGACAGTATGACTGTTTTCTTTCCTATTTGTATGTGTCAGTTATTTTTCATGTCTTATCTTTTTGGCTAGGAATGTTGAGTAGAAGTGGCACAATATTGAAGAGAAGTGATAAGAGTAGGCATCTTTGCCTTACCCCCTTGTTCCTAGGAGAAAGGCATTCAGTATTTAACCATTAACTATGTTAGCTGTATTTTTTTCTTTGCTTTTTATTGGAGTAGTCAATTTGCGTAGAATATAATTGATATGCTTAGATTTAAATGTACCAGCTTCTTATTTTGTTTTCTTTTTTATTCCATTTATTTCTTTTTTTCCTTTTTGTCCAATTTTAGATTATCAGGTTTTTGCACTTTTTCTTCTGTTAGCTTATTATTTACATAGTCTTCTATTATTTTAACGGTTACCTCATCCTAGGCTTTCTCACATGTGATTCTGTGAAAGAATTAAACCCCAACGCTATCAGGCTCTCTTATACATCTACTATGGTATTAACTGTGTACCATCACTGGAGAATTAAGAAAATAGTCACTCAGTTCATTTTCTGTTTCATTCTCTTTTGGAACTCTGGTTGAAAAAGGCTGCCTTAGAAATTAGAACGTGTACACTGGATTTATTACAGTTTAATTTACTACTTCTAAGACAATGCTGAGACCCTATAATACTGTAGTTCTTCCTATCCCCTCCTCTTGTGCTATTTTTGCCATATATTTTAATTCTATGTATTTTATAAACTCCACAAAACATTCATATTGCTTTAATCAGTAAGTACGCATTTAGATTTACCCGGACACTTTACTTTTCCAGTGCTCTTCATTCCTGCATTACCTTGCTTGCATCTGGGATATTTTTTATTCTTGAAGAATTCTGTTTAGTATTTATTTTAGTGCAGGTATATTTTTAAAAACCTTTCTTGGTTTTTATTTAACTGAAAATATCTTTATTTTAACTTTTCTTTCAGGCATTTTATCTTCTTATGCAAGTCTATGTTGGCACTTCTTTTCCTTAAGCACTTGGCAGATGACATTCCATTATCTTCTGGTTTTCATCATTTCTGTTAAAGTTAGGGTTGAGAGAGAATTCTCCATGGGCTCTTGTGGGTCTGCACATCTTTTAAGCAAAGGAATTGCCTGCATTTGTTCTGGACTGTTTTTTAAGAATGTTGTGGCTGAGCACAGTGGCTCACACCTGTAATCCTAGCACTTTGGGAGGCTGAGGCAGGCAGATCACGAGGTCAGGAGATTGAGACTATCCTGGCTAACACGGTGAAACGCCATCCTACTAAAAATACAAAAACAAAATTAGCCAGGCGTGGTGGCGGGCACCTGTAGACCCAGCTACTCGGGGGCTGAGGTGGGAGGATTGCTTGAACCCAGGAGGCGGAGGTTGCAGTGAGCCGAGATCGCACCACTGCAATCCAGCCTGGGCAACAGAGCAGGATCTATCTGAAAAAAAAAAAAAAAAGTTGTATAGCAGGCAACCTTTGAATATAGTGATAGTGTCCCCCTCTAAAGCAGAGGACAAGTGTCCTTATGTCCCTGCCTCAGGGTTCCTGTCCTGCAACACAACTTACTTTTGTCACCTTGTGGGAATTAGGGTTCAGGAAGGCAAATACTGCTATTCTGTCTAATGGTGTTGCTGTGTGTAATAAACTGTCATTTGTTTCTTATCTAGGATTCTCATGTCTTCTGCCAGGGGCTGTGAAACTGGGTAGATTGACTTGTTAGCTTGCACTTAGGGTAAAATCCCAGATTTTTCAGTTTTTGATAGTGTTGGTAATAACGATGGTATGCTGACAGAGACATAACTTTCTGGAAGAGGAAGTATAAGGGCCTCATGGGCTCTTTAACAGATTTTGAGGGAAGTCCATGAGAATTGGTAGTGAATATGTTGACCAAATTGTATGGTCAACAGAGCAATAAATGTTTCTTCATTTTATTGCCTGTTAATGAGTAGGAATTCAGGAGGTGGTTGCAAGCCAAATCCAGGAAGCATGTTCAAAGACAGCTATCTAAACAGTACGCTGATTGTTGCTAACTGTCCTCCGGGGGAACTTCAATTTAGTGGTCAGCCTTAGGTGTGTGCCATTGTAACAAATAGCAGTTAAGCTTCATATTGGGTGGACCAAAGATTCCACCCACTTTCAGACAGTTACAAAGATATGTAGCTACACTGAGCATAAAAGGAGGAAAATTGATGAACACTATGGACAGAAAGCAGGTGAATTGTTAGAACTTTGGCTGGTTTGCTTGGGTTGGTTGCTTAAAGATTAAGGAAGAATGGAAATAGCTGAGCCATCTTACTACTTAGTCCCTCCTATAGTCTGTCATGCCAACCTTAGATCCCTTTGGTGATGACAGTAAAAGTAATTTCAGAGTTCTTTTACAGTGGATCTAAGATGTGATAGAGGAACTTTGGCACCCTACGAGAGAGGGGGCTTTCCCTCAGACAGACAAAACTCCTGCGAGATACCATGGACAAGATATTAACTCGTATCCAGGCTCTTACAGCTCCACGCTGAAATTACAGTGCTGATGAAAATGACCAACTTGATATGAAGAATTAGATAAAGTGTACTGTTGTTACTGCTTCTACATCTGAATGTTTAGTAGGTATTAGTTCTTGTATTTCAGTATCACTTAAGTGCCAGAGGGGATCCTCCCTATTGGAAAGAACTGAATATAGGGAAGTGCCAGAAGTCTTTTGGGACCCCTCGCAAACCTAATGACTCCTTTGAGCTAGTCTTTATTTATAACTAATGATTCTGCTAATTGGAGCCTTTGGCAAGAGGGAAGAAGCCTCCACTTGGAAGTACCCCTTTAGGTTTTAGACTTTCGCCCGAATTCAATGTGTTTTCAGCTCTCCAGACTATTTGTAGTCTGACAGTGATATGCCTTTTGTAATAAACACCACTCAACAATGGGCTGATAGCCAAGAAATTCAATGGGAACCGGTGCTGTGGCATAGGCCTGTAATACTAGCTACTTAGAGGGCTAAGGTAGGATTGTTTGAGCTCAGGAGTTTAAGATCAACCTGGGCAACCTAAGGAGACTGCATCTCAAAGAAAGAAAAAAAAATTCAGTGAGGCTTTCATGTGCCCTACCATCATAGGTATCTGGTATTATTGAGTATAGGAATGGCTCCTCAAAAGTCAACTCAAAAAAGATATCTAACTCTACCTTCCTAGCCTTTTTCTGGTTCACACTCCTTAGTAAGGAAGTTTGTTCACTGAATATGGCTGTTGCCAGAAAGGGATTATGTCTTCTTGGTCACTTCCTTAGAAATAACCAGGACAAAAGAGGTAGAAATTTTTTATAGACCTGATTTTGAAAATTTAGGATTCTGTTCTGACCATTCCTGGGCATGATGTTTCTTTCTTTCCCCTAATGGCAGTTGCTGGCCAGCCTGGTTGGTGGTAGGTATACCTTCCCAGTTACAGCCTAGCCAAAATGGAGCTTATGGGGTTCAAATTTAATTCTGATCCAGCTATCTGGATTCTTTTTGTTGGATAGCATGTCCTAAATCATAAAGATAATGATCACTCAGTTGAGTGCACTGCTTGCAAAGTGGCTCATATAGACCATAACACAATACATTTTCTTGTAACCAATTTTCAGAGTGATTTATATTATCACTTTGTGGTCTGTGTTTACTGCTACAAATTGTCATATACAAATATAGATCTCTTTTTTTCCCGTAATTCAACAGTTTTACTTACTTTGGTATGTGAAAGGAAAATAAATCTCCAGACCCCAAAGTCACTAAGCTACAAGGAAAAGTCAAGCTGGGAACTCCTTAGGACAAACCTGCCTCCCATTCTATTTAAAGTCATACCTCTGCTCATTGAGAGAAATGCATATCTGATTGCATCCTTTGGAAAGGCTAATCAGAATCTCAAAAGAATACAGCCCTTTATCTCTTATCTACCTATGATCTGGAAGCCCCCCCCCCCTCCTTGCTTTGGTTATCCCACCTTTCAGATCAAACCAGTGTACATCTTACATATATTGATTGATGTCTCGTGTGCCCCTAAAATGTATAAAACCAAACTGTGCCCTGACCACCTTGGGCACATGTCATCAGGACCTCCTGAGGCTGTGTCACAGGCATGTCCTTAACCTTGGCAAAATAAAATTTCTAAATTTACTGAGACCCATCTCAGATATTTGTGGTTCTCAGATATATTCATTTTTAAAAATAGCTAATGCATGCAAGTGATGAAAGAGTCAAGCATTATCAAAGTGTATGCAATAAAAAGTTTCTCAGAATTCCTCATACTCCTAACCGTGTGACTCCCAGTTTTCTTCAGGTGTAATTATTGTTATTTTCGTGGATATTCTTCCTAAAGACATTCCTATGGGCAGAACTAGGATGGCCCTCCATTTGAGTGAAAATAAAAACCATAATTTTCATAGTAAGATGGAAGGTATGCAGCATTATCCCGTTTGGAAGCCTATTGATGTTTTCACATAATAAATTCAAATAGTTGTATGAAAACTCAATACTGAAGTGATTGCTGTACTTAAGGACTGGGATCATTCTTATTTGTGGCTTTATTATATAAGGTATTGAGAGCATAGTAAACGCTCCACTGGTGTGTTAACAATCAGTCTTGTACCATTTCTAAAAATTGATAGAGAAGATGCAAACAAAGTAATTGAAGCATTTTCTTTTCCTTGTTTTTCTTTTTCTCTTTTTTAAAATACCATACATTTAGCCCAAATTGCTGGGTAGTACTAGATAAAGCCAAACCAACTTCTTTATCTTTTTTGAGATTCACACTGCTTGCCTTATATATGTTAATAAAATGCTTATGTATTAGTTCTAATTTAGTCACAATTTACTAATCACTAATTAGGTTTCAGTATTCCTAGATCTTCTGTGACAAACATACAGAGCATATCTGGTACATCACTTCTATAAATGATCAATGTGATCCATTACTTATTGAATCTCTCTAGGTTTCCTCAGAGGGTAATGTTCATTTTTTGGAACACTCACACTCTGATCACATTTTATAGGTAAATACTAATCTGTGTCACCTGAAACTTTCTTACAATATACAGAACGCATTCCATTTGGATTTTGTTTATTGTTCCAGATGGTGAGAACAAGACCAAGATTGGAAAGCCAGCTTCAGAGGAGGGAATTACAGCAAAAATTGAACCATTGACAGAAGAGTCTAGCAGTCTCAGAGAGAATGTTCTCCAGGATTCTGAAGGCAGAGAATTCTGTGAATTTGGGGATAAATTAAATGAAAAAGATCAGAACGTCTTTAAAAGGAGACCTCATAACTGTGACGAATATGGGCAAAGCTTTGTTTGGAGTACAAGCCTTTTTAGGCATCGAAAAACACACTGTGAGAAACCTTATGAATGTGATAAGTGTGGAAAGGCCTTTAGTGTGAGCTCAGCCCTGGTTCTGCATCAGAGAATTCACACTGGGGAGAAACCTTATTCCTGTAATTGGTGTATTAAAAGTTTCAGTCGGAGCTCAGACCTTATTAAACACCAAAGAGTCCACACTGGTGAAAAACCTTATAAATGTGATGAGTGTGGGAAAGCCTTCAGTCAGAGCTCAGATCTTATTATACATCAGAGAATCCATACAGGAGAAAAACCCTATCAATGCAGTCATTGTAGTAAAAGTTTTAGCCAGCGCTCAGATCTGGTTAAACATCAGAGAATCCATACTGGAGAGAAGCCTTATACTTGTAACCAGTGTAACAAACATTTTAGTCAGAGTTCTGATGTGATAAAACATCAAAGAATCCACACTGGGGAGAAACCATATAAATGTGATGTGTGTGGGAAAGCCTTCAGTCAGAGCTCAGATCTTATTCTGCATCAGAGAATCCATACTGGGGAGAAACCATATCCATGTAATCAGTGTAGCAAAAGTTTCAGTCAGAATTCAGACCTTATTAAACATCGAAGGATCCACACTGGAGAGAAACCCTATAAATGTAATGAGTGTGGGAAAGCTTTTAATCAGAGCTCAGTCCTTATTTTACATCAGAGGATTCATACTGGAGAGAAACCCTATCCCTGTGATCAATGTAGCAAAACCTTCAGTAGGCTTTCAGATCTTATTAATCATCAACGAATTCACACTGGAGAGAAGCCTTACCCATGTAATCAGTGCAATAAAATGTTTAGTCGAAGATCAGATCTTGTTAAACATCACAGAATTCATACAGGTGAGAAACCCTATGAATGTGATGAATGTGGGAAAACCTTTAGTCAGAGCTCCAACCTTATTCTTCATCAGAGAATCCACACTGGAGAGAAACCTTATGCATGTAGTGATTGTACTAAAAGCTTTAGTCGCCGTTCAGATCTTGTTAAGCATCAAAGAATACACACTGGAGAGAAACCATATGCATGTAATCAGTGTGATAAAAGTTTTAGTCAAAGCTCAGACCTCACTAAACATCAGAGAGTACACTCTGGTGAAAAGCCTTATCATTGCAATAGTTGTGAGAAAGCCTTCAGTCAGAGTTCTGACCTTATTCTTCATCAGAGAATTCACACTGGAGAAAAACCATATCTGTGCACACAGTGCAGCAAAAGTTTCAGTCAGATCTCAGACCTCATTAAACACCAGAGAATCCACACTGGGGAAAAACCATATAAATGCAGTGAGTGCAGGAAGGCTTTCAGTCAGTGCTCAGCTCTTACCCTACACCAGAGAATCCACACTGGGGAGAAACCAAATCCATGTGATGAGTGTGGCAAAAGCTTTAGTCGGCGTTCTGATCTCATTAACCATCAAAAAATACACACTGGTGAAAAGCCGTATAAGTGTGATGCATGTGGGAAAGCCTTTAGCACATGTACTGATCTTATTGAACACCAGAAAATCCATGCTGAGGAGAAACCCTACCAGTGTGTTCAGTGCAGCAGAAGTTGTAGCCAACTCTCTGAACTTACTATTCATGAGGAAGTCTATTGTGGAGAAGACAGTCAAAATGTGATGAATGTGAGAAAACCTTTAGTGTATACACCAACTCTATTCAGTACCAGAGACACCGTACCAGGAAAAAATCTAATGAATGCTGTTGATTATTGATGAGTATGAAAAAGGTTTTAATCAGTGTTCAACTCTTAGGCTACATTAAAACCACACTGGATCCGGATACGTGCGGTGGCTCACGCCTGTAATCCCAACATTTTGGGAGGCAGATGTGGAAGCATCTTTGAGCCCAGGAGTTTGAGGCTGCAGTGAGCTATGATTCCACCATTGCACTCCAGTCTGGGCAACAGAGCAAGACCCTGTCTATTTAAAAAAAAAAAAAAAAAAACACCAATACCACATGGGAGAAAACATTAATTCAGTTTTTGTAATGAAAGGTTAACTCAGAGCTCAGACATTACTAAAATTAAGAAAAATTCTCCAGCCTGACCAACATGGTGAAACCCTGTCTCTACCAAAAAATAAAAAATAATTAGCTGGGCATGGTGGCAGGCGCCTGTAGTCCCAGCTATTCGGGAGGCTGAGGCATGAGAATCACTTGAACCTGGGAGGTGGGGGTTGCAGTGAGCCGAGATCTGCCACTGCATTCCAGCCTGGGCAACAGAGTGAGACTCTCTCAAAAAAAAAAAAAAAAAGAAGAAGAAAAACTCTGAGGAAGAGTCCTGCGAGTTGTGGGAAAACCTTCAAACTGAAAAACATTTTTACTGAATGTCAGTATACCACAATAGAAACAAATTTCTATCATTTCTATAAGGTTGGAAAAGCTCTAGTCATTCAGACATAACCTACAGGAAGAGAGTTGTATTATTGTAAGAGATCTAATGCAGAACTTATCAGATATTGTAAAAATCAGTGTGGGAGGTATTCAGTCAAAAGTCAGAAGGAAATGTATTATCGTTATAATCTCAAACCTTAAGAAAGCCTAAATTACCAATTGCGTATCAAATTTTTTTGATAATGTAAGGAAAACTTAAATCCCCTCCATATCCTAATTGGCATTTATAATAATATGACACTTAACCCTGACAGCTAGACTCTTACTTTATGCTAATGCTAGATATCTATTTTTAAATTCCACGTGTGTAAACATGCTATACTCTTCTGATATTAAACTTACTAAGTACATAATTCCAGTGCCCCCTTTTCTCAGAAGTTTCTTTTGTTTTTAGTTTTGGGGGGTATAGTTTTGGTTTTCCTAATGCACATTAGTTTGTGCAAGTTCTTGCAATGTTCACAGCAAATATAGATTTATTTTGCTTTGAATAATGCAGCCCATAAACTTTATTGGTTTGAAAGTTCTTCACTACCATTTAATCACAGCTTCTAAACATGTGAAACAGGATCTTTAAAAAAATTTTCCATATGTCAAAGTGTAGAGATGTTTCTAGCAGCATTTATCTTGTCATCTATAGATTGAACAAAAAGTGGTAGCTGTGAAATTGTGATTTATAATAAATACATATTTGGTCTTCATCCCCTGGTACAGAGCTCCTAAGACCCTTGAAATTTCCTGAGTGGTAAGAGTAATTAGGATGACAAGCCCCTTTAACCACACCTGAGTTTATGTTAATGGGATTACTTTTGGAAAGACAGAACCACAGGATGGGGGCTAGTTGCCTCGAGAACCAACCATGTGATTAGAGGGTTGGAACTTTCAGATCAACCCCACCCTACCTTGACCTCTGAGAGGAGAGAGGCTGGAGACTGAATTCAGTCACCAGTGGCCAGTGATTTAATCATTCATGCCTAAGTGATGTAGCCTTCATAAAAAACTAAAGGACAGGATTCAGAGAGCTTCCAGGTTGAACTTGTTGAGGTACTAGGAGGGTGGTGTACCTAGAGAGGGCATGGAAGCTCAGTGTTCTTCCCACACACCTTGCCTTATGCATCTCTTTCATCTGGCTGATCCTTAGTTGTGTTCTTTTACAAGAATCTAGTAAATAAACTTTTCCTACATTCTATGAGTCATTCTAGCTAATGCTGAAACTCAAAGAGGGGATTGTAGGAACCTTGAATTTATAGCCAGTTGGTCAGAAGCACCAGTGAAAACGTGGACATGAGATTGGTGTCCAAAACTGACACGATTGGTGTCAGTTGTAGAACTGAGCCCTTAACCTGAAGCATCTATGTTGATCTGATTCCAGGTAGATAGCTTCAAAATTTAATTACAGGCACTTAGTGGGTGTCCACAGAAAATTGGAGAATTGTTTGGTTTGGGGAAGCCTCATACACATCTGGTGTCAGAAATGTTGTGAGTATAGAGAAGACAATAAGTTTTTCCTATACAGTAGCTAAAGTACCTACATCGTTAATTTGTATAGTATATTCTGTGTAAAAATAAGACTTTCTGATATTTTTTTCAAGTGGCAACATTTATCAGACTTTTTTGATTTCTGACATACATACTGAAAACAGGCAACATACATGCAAAGTTTTCCACTGAAAAATAGAAATAGTTTGAAAAAATAAAAAATTCAAATTATCTTTCTGGTATTAACAATTTGATAAGTTCTGCTACTAAAAGTACTACAAAGTTGTTTCCTTTGATTATCCCCTATAATTGTCTAATTAATATTTTAATTTAGCAGACATTGTTAAATTCTGTTCCTCAAGAGTGTAATGCTAAGGCAAGGCCTTTTGGGAGGTTTTGTAGTACATTAAAAGAATATACTATCTCTTCCAATGAAGTGTATATTGTATAGTGATAGAGACTAATATGTACAGAAAACACATGGCTCAATGTAATCATAAAGGTAGGACATGCTTGTAAGAACTCAGAGGAGTCAGGGTTCAATTCTGATTAGAAAGAAAAGGGAGAGCTTTGTGGAACTCCTGAAGTTTGAGCCTTGAAGGATGGGAATAGAGGCATAAAGGCAGGGAGGGAATAATCAACAAAGGCACAAAAGGAAGTGCAAGAAATGTGGAGCATGGTGGTTATCATTTATTCAATAAATATTCAGTGTCAGGCATTGTACTGGTTCCTGTTGAAGAGGGGCGAGGGAAGGGCCCCTGCCCTCAAGAAGCACACAAACAGTTACGATGCATTATGAAAATGCTTATTGAAACATACATTTCAAAGGGTAAGAATAATGTGGAAATGAAAATCAAGTGGGAAAAAAAGGAGTGTGATGCTAAACAAGCAGACACTTTAATTTTCTGGGCTGTAGCTAATTATCTCTAAACAAAAGTACTTGGGGTGGTTAGACTAGATTTTATGTTTCTGCATTTTATTCTCGAAGTAATGAAAAGCCATTAAGGTCCTTGAATGATCTTCCTGCTTTAAAAAGAGTTTCAGATTAAAAGGGGGAGAGAAACAACAGAAAGGAAACCCATTTTTAAAGTCTGGAAATAAAATCACGAGGTCCAGAAGTAGAGGAGCTAAAAGGCATTGACATGATGATAGGTTGAGAAGTGGGTAACAGAAAATTTATTATATGTTCTTTGGAGAATTTAAAAAGCAAAGAAGAAAAAACAGGGTGGTCTCCAAATTTATTTCTGAAGTTTAGCTATCTCTCCTGAGAATACATTTTGAGAGCCTACTACACATTTCTCTATTCAGTGTCCTACGGGTAAACTGAAATTCATGAACACACACACACACACACACACACACACACACACATGATTTCTTCCTCCAGAATTCCCTATCTTTATGAATTACACTACTAAACACCTTGTCATCCACATAAAATAACTGGTAATCAACCTACACTCCTGACCTCCAGTTTTCCAAATCTGGTTGCTTACTAGGTCTTAGAAGTGAGTTGCAAAATTGCAAAATTCAAACAACTGTCAAGAATATAGAGTGGAAGGGAAATACAGAGAATTGGGCCTGACATTTTATGTCGGTTGATTCTTCCAGGCATTTGCTGATTCTTGAACTGACAGGGCAAAGGGCCAAGAAATCTATTCAAAGAATGCTAGAAGGTTAAATGAAACTCAGCTGACTCATGCTAGGGAATAAAAATTAGAGTATAAATTGCGCCAAGTAGGTGGTGTCCTTGTGAACACCCCACATTCTCAATGTAAACATATGGCTACACCCCAAGAGAGGATAAAACCTGACCAAGTCTTAAAAAGACTGAATGCAATGTCAAGTAAGGTCAACTTTTTAGTGAACTAAGTTATCTTGCCCTAATCTGGCTGCCAGCTAGAAAAGAGGAAAGGGTGAATCCTCTCTGGAGGATGGCTATCCAGATTCTACAATTTTTCATGCACAGTATGTTCGATCAAAAATTGCCAAAACCATTAGAATCAGAAACATCAATATGAATTCATACATTTTATGCACACACAGGTGGATTACGCAGAAACAATTATAGAACATACCTCTATACATATGTTAGTATGCATACATACACTACCTAGCTCTTTGAGAGGATCTAGAAGAAATGACACCCAAGCATCAATGAGCATAACTAGATCTTGGTTTCTAAATATCATTCTCCAAATAAAAGGAACCAGGGCTCCTTTGAGAAATGACTGGTTGTAGGGCTAGGGCAGGGAAAACTCAAGATGAGCCTAGAGCATTTTGTAGTACAGAAAGTAGGTAAGAGTTCAAAAAACAAAAGGTTAGGGGCATGTCAAAGGAACATAGGAGACAAACTGAAGGAGTTCGCAAGGCCAAATAAGCATACATGCATCCATACTGATAACATAGGTATGGGAGAAGAGACAACTCTTCCTTAGGGAAAAATTCCAAATTATATATTTAGATTCTCTCCTCCTCCAGAGGAAGCTGGAACTGTTGACCTACTTCCAAAGAATAGAGTATGGAAAAGGAAAAACTAACTACAGTGGAGAAATCTGACAAAAACTATCATAAGGCAGGGCTTGTCAACCTTAGCACTATTGACATTTTGGGGCACATAATTTTTTGCTGTGGGGAGCCGTCCTGTGGACTTATTGGACATTTGATACTATCCCTGGCCTCTATCCACCAGATACCAGTGGCAACCCTCCCCCAGTTACGACAGTCAGCCAAAAATGTCTCCAGCCACTGCCAAATGTCCCCTGACGGGCTTCTCACCTGCCTAAGATGCACCACCTAAAGGGTAACATCACCAGTGAGTGATGTTATGTGAATATTATGTACCACTTGGTATGATGTTACAAGAAAGTCACTTCAAATTGTAGTATTCTTTTTAAAAACCTATAATCCCCAAATTAACTAAAATCAGAAATAAAAGAGGGCATGTTACTGCTGTAATTTCAGAAATAAAAAGGATTAGAAGAAACTGCTAGGAATAATTGTACACCACAAATTGGATAACCTAGATGAAATAGACAAGATCCTAGAAACACACAGCCTACCAATGAATTGTGAAAAAGTAGAAAATCTGAATAGAACTATGGCTAGTAAGATTAAATCAGTAATCAAATACCTACCAAAAAAATAGCCCAGGACCAGGTGGCTTCACTGGTGAATTCTATCAAAGAAGTAACACTGGCTGGGCGTGGTGGCTCACGCCTATAATCCCAGCACTTTGGGAGGCGGAGGCGGGCGGATCACAAGGTCAGGAGATCAAGACCATCCTGACTAACACCGTGAAACCCCGTCTCTACTAAAAATACAAAAAAAAAAAAAAAAAAAAAAAAATTAGCCAGGCGTGGCAACATGCGCCTGTAGTCCCAGCTACTCGGGAGGCTGAGGCAGGAGAATGGCGTGAACCTGGGAGGCGGAGCTTACAGTGAGCCGAGATCGCGCCACTGCACTCCAGCCTGGGCGACAGAGTGAGACTGTCTCAAAAAAAGAAGTAACACCAACTTTTATTAAATTCCTACAAAATATTACAAAGGAAGGAACAATTCCAAATTCATTTTATGAAGCCAGCATTAATCTGACACCACACCAGACAAAGACACTACAAGAAAGCTACAGACCAATGTCCCCTATAAATAATCCTCAACAAAATTCTAGAAAACACAATCCAACAATGCTTTAAAATAATTATACACCATGTCCAGGTAAGATTTATTTTTGAAATTCAGAATGATTCAACATACAAAAATCAATCAATGTATTACATCACAGTAACAGAATGAAGGAAAAAAGTGTGATTAACTCGACTGATGCAAAAAAGCTGACAAAATTCAATGCTTTTATGATACACTCAACAAACAAGGAGTATAAGGAAACTACCTCAGTATAATAAAGGCCATATTAAAAAAAAAAAACTACAGTGAGCATCATAACGGTAAAAGACTGAAAGCTTTTTCTCTAAGAGAAACAATATGCCTGCTTTCACCACTTCAACATAATACTGGAAGTCCTAGGCAGATCAGTTTGGCAAATAAAAGAAATAAAAGACATCCAAATTGGAAAGGAGGAAGTAAAATTATCTCTATTTGCAGATGACATAATCTCATATGCAAAAAACCCTTAAGATCACACACACACACACACACACACACACACACGAACTAATAAGTGAATTCAGCCAAGTTGCAGGATACAAAATCAACACCCAAAAATCAGTTACATTTCTATATACTGACAATCTACAATCTAAAAAGGAAATGAAGAAAACAATTTCATTTACAATACCATCAAAAAGACTAAAATACTTAGCAATAAACTTAACCAAGTAAGTGAATGACTTGTTCCCTGAAAACTACAAAACATTGCTGGAAAATGCGAAAGAAGGCACATATAATTGGGAAGATACCCTATGTTCAGTCTACCCAAAGAAATCTACAGATTCAGTGCAATCCCTATTAAAATTCCAGTGACAAGTTTTGCATTAATAGAAAAACTAATTCTAAAACTCGTATGGAACGTAAAGGGATCTCAATTAGCCAGAACAATCCTGAGAAGCAATAAAGTTGGAGGTCTCACACTGCTGATTTCAAAACTTACTATAGCCAGGCATGGTGATGAGTACCTATAGTCCAAGCTACTCAGGAGGCTGAGGTAGGAGGATCCCTTGAGCCTGGAAGTTTGAGAACAGCCTGGTCAACAGAGTGAGACCCAGTCTTTGAAGAAAAAAAAAAAAAAAAAACTTAGTACAAAGCCACAGTAATCAAAATAGTGTGGTACTGGCATAAAGACAGACACTTGAGGAAGACAAGAAACTTTTAATTTGAGGAATGTGAACTTCCTTTAAATTACCAGGCCCAAATAGACATTAAAATGTGACAGTAGTCACCTTTTACTCCACGCTCGAGCTGACTATTTCTAACGTACCTGCTATAGGGACTCTAGACTGTCACCACCAAGTAGCCATAAACCTAACAATGCCTTACGCTGGACACCATAGCTCATATCCTGTAGTTCAACAATGTATAGCTAATCACTAATCAGTGTTATTTCTGTAAACCAATGACAATTCCTGAAACTTTTGTAAATTGCTTTCTCTTTTGATTCATCCTTTTCTTTTTTCTTTAAAAGACTCAAGACTCTCCTTTGCTCTCTGAAGCACTTCCCAGTGGTTCCCAAATTCCAGTCCTCAACCTTGGCCAAAATATACTCTTTACATTAATTTTCCCTCATTTTCTTCCTTCGGGTCAATACACATAGACCAATGAAATATAACAGAGAGCCTAGAAATAAACCCTCCCATATATGATGAAATGATTTTTGACAAGGGTGTCAAGACCATCCAATGAGGAAAGGACTATTTTCTCAACAAATAGAATTGGGAAAACTGCATATTCACATGCAAAAGAATGAAGTTTGACCCTTACATTGTACCATATACAAAATTTAACAACAACAAAAAAAGATCAAAGACCTAAACATGAGAGCTAAAAATATAAAGCTCTTACAAGAAAACAGGGGAAAACCTTCATGACATTGGATTTTTCAATGATTTTATTGGATATGACAGTAAAAGCACAGGCAACAACAAAACCCGATTTTAAAATGGGCAAATTGCTTGAATAGATACTCCTCCAAAGAAGATATATAAATGGTCAATAATCACATGACAAGATGCTCAACATCATTAATCATTAGGAAAATACAAATCAAAACCATGATGAAGGCTGGGTGCGGTGGCTCACGCCTGTAATTCCAGCACTTTGGGAGGCCGAGGCGGGTGGATCACGAGGTCAGGAGATTGAGACCATCCTGGCTAACACAGTGAAACCCTGGCTCTACTAAAAATACAAAAATATTAGCCGGGCATGGTGGCACGTGCCTATAGACCCAACTACTCGGGAGGCTGAGACAGGAGAATCGCTTGAACCCGGGAGGTGGAGGTTGCAGTGAGCCGAGATCGCACCACTGCACTCCAGCTTGGGTGACACAGTGAGACTCCGTCTCAAAAATAAATAAATAAATAAATAAATAATAAAAAACCATGATGAGATACCACTTCAAATCCATTAGGCTGGGTATTTTCCAAAGAAACAAACAAAATCAGAACTTGTTAGCAAGTATGTGGAGACATTGGAACTCTTGGGCATTGCTGATGGGAATGTTGCTGTCTCCTGAAAAACTTAAAAATAGAATTGCCATATGATCCAGCAATTCTACTTCTTGATATATACCCAAAAGAAGTAAAATCAGGGACTCAAGCAGATATTGTACATCAATGTCCATGGTGATTACTACTCATAATAGCCAAAAATTAAGGAAAAATATCCTGTCCTGAAAAACAATTTTAGGAAGAAATGAAGAGGCATGGAAAGAGTAAATCTGAAGGTAAATGTAAATGAATATTGACTGCAAGATAATAATCCCTAAAATCAGAACATTCTCAAGGAAGTAGTAAAAGTATCAATTTATAATGGATTCTAATAAAAACCAAGGAGGCATGTTATAATCTCTAGGGTAAAACAGGAGTATATCTAGCAACTTAATAGAAGGTAAAATGCATTAATTAAAAGTATTGATTAAAAGAACGCAACAAAAATAGAAAAAAAACAGAACAGGGAAGACAAATAGAAACACGGTAGATATAAACCCAAATACATCCGTAATTATATTACATGTAAGTGAACTAAATGACAAATATTCTCCACTAGAAACTTTTAAAAAAAATTAATTATATGTCACTTACACAGGACACACAATAACTATAAGGACTCAGGAAATTTAACATTAAGAGTATGGAAAAAGATACAATATTCAAACACTGAAGAGAGCTCTTAAATAGCTTTACTAATATCAGACAAGAAGTAGACCTTAAGGCAAAAATATTATTAGAGATAAAGTAGAACATTCTATTGATTAAAGAGTCAATTTGGCAAAAATATAAATATTCTTAAAGTATATACATCTAATAATGAGACAGAGTAGGGATGGGACTCAGCCTACCCCCACCAATGTATTTTTTCATAACATACTTGCTGACTGGAGATTAGCGAGCTCTCTGAAAAAAACTAAGATAAGCAGCATCCCACCATAAATCTCACTCAAAGGAGTTAACCCTGTTGCCCTGATGTGCACAAGACCAGAAGAATGATCTTTAACACATGCTTCATTATAATACTAAATTTCCCACATATCTGCCATTTTGTTTCGTTGAGGTGGTGGTGTTTTTAGGAGGGGGTGTTGTTTGTTTGTTTTGAGACAGGATGTCACTCAGTCACCCAGGCTAGAGGGCAGTGACATGATCACAGCTCATTGCAGCCTTGACCTTCTGGGCTTGAGTGATCCTTCCACCTTAGCCTCCCAAGTAGCTGGGACTACAGGTGCACACCACCATGCCCTCCCTAATTTTTTTATTTTTGTAGAGACGGGGTCTCACCATGTTGCCCAGGCTGGTCTCAAACTCCTGGGCTTAAGTGATCCTCCCATCTCACCCTCCCAAACTGCTGGGATTACAGGTGTGAGCCACCACACTCGGCTTATCTGCCATTTTGATCATGTGACATGTATGTTACCATGATTCCTTACTGCATCTGCCCACTCTGCATTCCATCCTGCACATGTAGTGATGCTCACCTACCTCATGAATTATGCATGTCATCCTCGTTAAGACACCGTGATGCAGTCTCCTCAGGGAGTCAGCCAGAGAACCCTTTTTCCTGTGCTGTTTCCCTTATGCCTAACATTTCTGGGCATAAGTCTTAATAAAACTTAATCTCAGAAAAGTTTGTCTGGCCTGATATTAATTTCTATTACATTGAGAGCTGAAAATGTCATACCAATAACATATTTCTTGGCAACCATGAAGGGATTGTGAGGATTTTTATACTTATTCTGGGGGGGTTGAGAGCTAGCAGGACTGGTTGATGTGACCCCTTTTTGCAGCTAATGAGGAGGTACCTGAACCTTTGATTCAGTGTCACCACAAATGGTAAGTCTTCCTCTGGCCTCACGGGGCTCCTTGCTCACCCATAAACAATGTTCTCTTTTCCTTTCTATCTTCATTTGCTCCTTTCAGCACTCCTTTTGTTTTTTCTTCACTTTCCCCATAGTTTTACTATTTTGGATTGCCTTAATAAACATCTGTGAGAGATGAATTAAAACAGTTTCCCCCAGGGTCTGATTAACCTGGCAGACAGCAGGACAGGTTGCATCCCTCCCTTGGCCTACGTGGTCTGGTTTGGGTTTCAGTCCCGAAGAATCAGGCAGACTGGTTTGGGCTGGAGTCCCAAAGAATCTGGTTTCTGGCACTCTGGCTGTTGACTCTGTAACTTTGTTTAAAAGCCCTCTCTACTTCATTTCCCTGTGCCACACTTAGTGAGGAGGAGAGATCTGTGACTCTTCCTGATGTTTGTCTGTCCTGTGTGTAGTCCTGTCAGTTTGGGGAGACTGCCTGAGATGGTGCCAGGGACACCTGGCTGGACTTAAGGAAAGCATCAGGGATGCCTGGATGTGACAGTCAGTGTTGGTTTTCTGCACAGTAAGAAAAGTTGAGAGCTCAAATGATTAACCTGCAACTATGGAGTTAAGTTGAGTCTTCTAATACTATCTTCCTCTCTTCTGCCTGCTTTGAATCTGTTGCTACTAAGCTGTTGGTGCTGAGGTAAGACTCATTATTTATGGTCTAACTGAAATATAAACATTGGAAACTCATTTGAAACTGAAGGAAACAACGGGTACAAGAGGCTTTTTAAAACAAACTGTCATAGAGACTGCTTTACCCAAATTTTGGTCCACAACTTTCCTTAGATTATCTATTGGGGTAAACAAAATTTAGCCATGTGAACAGGTTCCAATTTTGTAAAAAAAAAAAAAAAAAATCATTTGGCTCCATCTATCTTTTATGATGTGTTGACTTTGTATTGCTATCATATATGGATAGAATTCTGAGGTAAGAGCTATCGGATCTTTATGTGTATATATACGTGTTTAGATGTGTTTATGTGTGTATACATGCATTATGTTAAGTGTTGTGTCTAGCATGCTCCTAAATTGGCTTATAAGTAAATGAATACTCATAAATTAAGTCCAATGCTGTTTTAGTTTATATGACTTTAGCAATCTTTGACAAATAAAGATCATTTTAAAGATTATTGGCAAAATAAAAACATCTTCAAAATTCATACCTTTGGCCTCAATTAGGCAGGTTAAAAGACTGTGCTTGCTAGATGCTATAACATCATAAACTGATACTGTAATTTTTGATAACTGTTCAACTTGCCTGCTTGGAAGCCATTAGATTCTAGGCAAGGCCCGGGGACATGTGGAGTTAGCCATGCCCCTCACTATGATGGAAAAGAGTCAGATATTATCTTCAGTTCCTGTGTCCTAGGCTCTGCACCTGGTACATAATTAAAATTGCTTACACTAAAAATAAAAGCGATGTGTTTTTTTTTTATAAAAAGGCATGGGGATGTGGTTTATTAAAGAGAAAGTAATTTTTTCCAGTTTAGAGGGTTTAAAAATTATTTTGAATTAAAGATAGGATAAAACTAAAGGTTTAAATGAATTATAAAAGATTTATAAAAGACTACTCTTGTAAAAAAATTACATGTGGGAGCAAGTTGAGTTACAATTAAAAGGGTATTATTTACTTTTTCCACAAATTAAACATTAAAATAAAAGCACATGATGCAAAGCCAAAATGTGGGCCCATGTGTCAAAATAAAAAGGGTTTCTTGGAACGTTAAGTTGCTCTAAGCAAAAATTGTAGAGTTATTTATGGGCATCTTACCTTGTGGTCAAACTAAGTAAAATTAGATAGATTTGTTTATAAGATTTTATTTAAAATTAACCTTAATGCTAATAATGCATTAATACAAAGGTAGAATTTGGTTTTCTCTTTTAAACAAGATTTTTCTGTAATAATTAAAAGGATAATAAAAGATTTCAAAAGGAGACAGATTCAGTTGGCCTTATGATGTCTTCACCAGATCTTATTGTCTGGAAAACCAAGTCTCTACCAAAGAATAAAAGTTTTGCTTTTAAAATATCTTTAAATTATTATTATTTTGGCTAAATAAATGGCTTATAGTGACCTGGGATTCTATTTTGTGATATCAAGTGTTTTAAACATTTGCTATTGACAAATTTTCCAAGATCAATTTCTAAATTAAATCTGTTTTTTTGGTCCTAATTAACTTTTTAACTATTAGGTCCCCTGAAGTCCAAAAAAGACATATTGAGCTTAGTTGGTATATTAAGATCATATAGAAAACACTGTCAAATATAAAACGGTGTTTAAATTTCTTTGGGTCATAATCATATAAATGTTATTAATTTGTATTCCAAAATTGTATTTTTGGAACAAAATACAATTTTTTTCCTAATTCTCATTCTGATTTGTCTATAATTCTGATTTGTCTCAGTATTTGTTATCAGTAATAATTATGGTTATGTGAAATTACTGTGTGCCACAGAGATGGCTAGATTTCCTTGTTAATTGTGTCTTTAACTGTGACTGTCCTAAGACTTTTGTCATCCATGGATAATTGTTGTCTTGATCCTTTTCAAAAGGTGGCTTATAATCAGCTATAAAACTCTCATGGGTGCCCTTGAATGAAGGTTTCTGATAACTTTAGTGGTTGTGCCATTGAAATAGAAAAAAAAAAAAAAACTTCCAGGACTTGCGTAGAGAGCCAATGTGTTCATGCGGACTATTGGCCCAATATTGGGCAGAACAAGAGTTAATTGCATGGACTTACCTAGTAGAAGACTGAAATAGGCCAGGCACAGTAGCTCATGCCTGTAATCCCAGCACTTTGGGCGGCTAAGGCCAGAGGATCACTTGAGCCCAGGAGTTTGAGACCAGCCTGGGCAATATAGGGAGACCCTGTCTCTACAATCAATCAATCAATAAGCTGGGTATAGTGGCGTATGCCTGTGGTCCCAGCTACTCAAGAGGCTAAAGTAGGAGGGTTGCTTTAGCCCGGGAGGATGAGGATGCAGTGAGCTGTGATCACACCACTGCACTCTAGTCTGAGTGACAGAGCCAGACCCTGTTTCAAAACAACAAAAAAAGACTGAAATAATCTTTCTTAGACCTTTTTATTTAAAACATTGCTGATCCTTCTAAGTTTTTCAGAATCAAGAAAACTTTTTTCTCTTTTAAGCTATTTATACCTTTTAACAACTGAGTAAAGTAGACTTCTGTAAGCAAAATTTGGGGCATTATTTCTTTCTGTCTAGTTAACTTCTCCAGAATTTGAAAATTATTTGTGAGTATTCCTAACTTGCAGCAATATAGTTGTTTGCCTAAGTGCAATAAGAATTTGTCTTCTTTTGTAACAGGCATAATTAGAGACACTTTTTGTTTTAAGGCTTTGACTGGGATAGCATGCTTTCAGATTGCTTTTAAAAATTGGGGATTACTTAGAGAACCAATAAAAGCTCCTTGGAGGAAATGGTCTCATACTTTGTCTATGCAGTCCCTGCACAGGGTTCCTGACCTGTGGAAAAGAATGTCACTTTCTGACAGGTCCAGGAGCCCCCAAACTATTATAAGACTTCTAGAGGAAAGGAGTTCACCCAATTCATACAAGTATTTGTAGGCGCAAATACATCCACAGTGGGGCTCAAGGCTTTAAAAAGTCTAACCAGAGATTCCTATGGAAGTTTCAGCAAAACCAATTTTTTTTAAAAAAAGGATACTATATGGCAAATGATTATTCTTGCTGTACTTTATACAAATAATCACACCAAGTATAATAAGATAAAACAGCCAGACATGGTGGCTCACACCTATAATTCTAGCACTTTGGGAGGCCAAGGCAGGTGGATCACCCGAGGCCAGGATTTCGAGACCAACCTGGCCAACATGGAAAAAGAAACCTTTTCTCTACTAAAAATACAAAAATTAGCTGGGCATGGTGATGCACGTCTGCAATCCCAGATACTTGGGAGGCTGAGGCACGAGAATCACTTGAACCCAGGAGGCAGTGGTTGCAGTGAGCTGAGAGTGCACACTGCACTCCAGCCTGAGTGACAGGGCAAGCTTCTGTCTCAAAAAAAAAAAAAAAGACTAAAACTTACCGCAAGATAAGTTTTAGTCTTGTTATACCATGTTCCAGCATGATTTATCTTTGGTAAAACTGGGAGACTGGACAGGAAGATTACGTTTTGTTTAAAAAGAAAATGTATAGTACACCAGTTATTGGATTCCAGTTCTTGTCTGTTGTTTTTGAGTTTTTATTATTTTCTACAATTTGGATTGGCTCTTCAATTCTTTCTGGGTTCCAAACCAACATTTTCAAAATTTTCTTCTATTTTTCAGACTAGGACTCAATGAAATTGCTGCCCCCATGTTCCTGAGGCTCTGCAAGCTGAAGCTTATTTCTCATGATATAGGCAAGAAAAATGTGTCAGGTTGCCACCACCTTCCTCCCTGGTAACTAAAGATATTTTGAGTCTAACATCTAGATACATTGTGTCCAACATTAACCTTTGTTTTTCTTCTGTTTCCATAGAAATGCCTCTTATTAAAAACCTGTTTGCCTTCATTAATATAGAGGCTCAGCCTGTTTGCAATGCCACCTCCTGGAATGAGACACAGTTGTTTAAACTAATCTATTCTCAGGACTAGGAAGCTGACTCAACAAGGGTGTGGATGGTTGAAGCTCGTATCTTCCAGGCTTCAACAGTCCCCAGTCAAGCTGATGATGGAACAACATATACTATACTAGGAGTATCTAAGTCCCTATAAATCATTAGATCAGTCAGCAAGAGATTTTTACAACCTCCAATGTTAGGCAACGACAACAGTCCAGTTCAGGAAGAAGCAGCTCCAGAAGACAAGACCTCCATCCCCTTCTCCTTAAGAATAAGGAGGGTAAAATCTCTCAGGGGGAATGAAACAGGGTAGAGGTGGGACTCAGCCAGCCCCCACCAATGTATTTTTTCATACATACCTGCTGACCAGACCTTGCAAACTCTCTGAAGAAACTAAGATAAGCAGCATCCCACCATAAATCTTACTCAAGGCACCATATCTGCTGATTGTGGGACTTTGAAAAACCACAATAAGCAACATCCAAACATGAATTTCACTCAAAGGAGTTAACCCTATCACCTACATGTGCACAAAACCAGAAGAATGACCAATCTTTGACCCATGCTTCATTATAATACTAAAATTCCTGCCCAAGGAGGGGCTTATCTGCCCTTTTATGGTCATATATGTTACCAAGATTCCTTACTGTATCTGCACACTGCATTCTACCCTGCACATATAGTGACACTCACCTACCTCATGAATTCTGCATGCCACCCTCCTTAAGACATCACGATGCACTCCCCTTGGGGTGTCAGCCCAAGAACTTTTTCCTGTTCTGTCTTCCTTATGCCCAACCTTTCTGGGGGTAAGTCTTAATAACCCTTGTCTAGGAAAAGTTTGCCTGGCCTCATCTTCATTTCTATTACTAATTTCTATTGAGAGCCAAGAACCTCATGTACATAACAATAATTTCACTCCAAAATATATAAAGCTTAAATTGACAAAACTAAAATAAGTGATAATTCTGTAATCCTAGTAGGAGACTTTCACAATTCTCACAATATTTTCTTTTATGTATTTATTATCATGACCTCTACACACTGAAACAACTCTCACATTTGTAAAATATAGAACAAACAGAAAAAAAATTCTAAGGAATTACAGTGTAGGTTGACAATTTAATTAACAAAATGGCCTCACGGATGTATAGATAACAGTGCAACCAATGGCAGAAAACTTATTCTTTTTAGATGCACAGAGAAAATTTACAAAACTTAGCATGAACTGGTTCATAAAGCAACTTACAACAAATCTCATCAGATGGAAATCATTTAGAGTAGTGCTGTCCAATAGGACTATTTTTGTCCTATTTATATTGTTGAATACAGTAGTCAGTATAGTCAACACAGCAGTTACTAGCCAGATGTGGTTATTGAACACTAATATATGACTGGTGTGGCTGATGAACTAAATTTCATTTCTAATTAGTTCAAATAGCCACATGTGGTTATGGCTATCATATTGGAAAGCACAGACTCACCGTATATTTAGACAATCACACACACACTCACACACATACAGTGTAAATAACCCATGGGTCAAAGAAGTAAGCACAATAGAAATTAGAATATATTTTTATCTGAATGATAGTAAAAATTGTGGCATACAGCTAAAGTCCTGATTAAAGATAAATGTATTCAGTGTATGTATTAGGGGAAAAAGGCTAAAATGCAATGATCTAACTATTCCAAGAAGTTATAAAAAGAAAGCAAATAAATCTAATGAAAGTAGAAAGAGTTAAATGGTAAGGAGTATGAATTAATGAAATAGAAAATAAACATTTAAAAAAGGAAAATAAAGGCAAAGTGGATTTTTTGAGAATAATAAAATTGATAGTCTCCCAGTAAAACTGATCAAGAAAAAAAGGACTATTTGTCAAACAAAGAATGCAAAAATGTCCATCAGCCCAGATCCTGTGGTCATTACAGATATAATATAAGGGATAATACAAAATTAGCCAGGCATGGTGGTGCATGCCTGTAATCCCAGCTACTCGGGAGGCTGAGACATGAGAATCACTTGAACCCAGGAGGCAGAGGTTGTGGTGAGCTGAGATTGCGCCATTGCACTCCAGCCTGGGGAACAAGAGCAAAACTCCGTCTCTAAATAAATAAATTAAATAACCTTAAAAAATTGAAAATCTGTCCAAAATATACACAAGAAGAAATCTAAAATCTGAATAGCTCTGAGTCTCTTAAGGAAATTAATTATAGTTTAAAATTTGCTCATAAAATGTATTCTAGGCTAGATAGTTCAATGAAGAATACTTTCAGCATTAAAGGAAAAAATAATTAATTGTACGCAATCTCTTCAAGGTAATGGGAAAAGATGGTATACTACCCAACTAATTTTATGGAATCTGTGGATTATGCTCTTTAGAAAGGAAGATTTCCTCCCTCAAACAAGACCAGAAGGAGCCTGGTTTTCCCTAGAATTCTCCTCACATCTCCCCAGGACACCCTCCAGGCCTTTGTCAGGTAGTTACTGCTGAGCCTTTCATCATCATTTAAAGGAATCTCTTTCCAACAGTTAGCATTCACTTCTCTGGCAGACTGAATCTAACTAACTATCTACAATGTGACAAAATATACATTTATCACTTACATTACACTCCTGTACACAAGGTGCTTGTTATTTGTAAAGATGGTTTTCATTTAATTTCTTTTGGTCTGTTTACTCAATAATATAACTAATTACACAGGACCAGTCAAAATTCCAGACTGCCAGTTGGTCTAGGGGGCTCCACAGGAAGCTCCAAAGCAAAGCGAACATTCCTTCCCAGTAAGCCATGCTATGGGGAAATAAGTGGCTATATAAACCATGAGTTAGCAAACTATTTTAGGAAGTCCAGATAGCCACTTGTTTTTGCAAATAAAAAGTTTTCATGGAACATAGTCATGCCCATGTTATCTAAGGCTGCTTTCTGCTATGATGGCAGAGTTAAATACTTGGAACAGAAACTCTATGGTCTCAAAGCTGAACATATTTACTATCATGTCCTTCAGAGAAAATGTTTGCTGACCCCTGATCTAAATGAGAATTTTCTTCCTTTTAAAATGTTTTACTGATTTCCTGCTGATTATAAATTTACTGATAGCTTATTGTAAAAAAAAAAAAAAGAAAAGAAAAAATAACATGTAAGAGAATAAAGATAAAAGTCACTTATTGCCAGAAGCCTACTTAGCAAATTGTATGTATAATGGTAAACTAATTTTTTTCCTATTGTTATGTCATATTTTACATGTCCATAACATAGCTCTATAACATCATTTAAACTTATGTCTATAATGGGTGGATGTTAGTAATTCCTTTCTTGATATTCCTCCTTCCCCCTCCCTGACCCAAGCTTTCTCAGTAGCCACACCTGCCCTGATTTTCCTTTAAGTAATTCGCTCTTTTCCTGAGACATTAAGTTTTGTTAACTTTGAATTTTGACAATTTCAAAATTATATAAAAATTGAAAGAATAATACAGAGAATTCCTGTATATCCTTTACCCAGAGTCCTCGAATGTTAACATTTTACCATATTTACTTTATAATTCTCCATCCTACCAACTCTATCTAATCTACTTACCTATCTAGACATATATCTATATATAACACATCTAGACATACTACTATACCTATTACTGTTACATATACCTATCTAGGCATATTTTATATATATGCAATATGTACATATATACATTATATGTATATATATTTAATTTTGGAGGGGAGAAAATGTATACAAATTTATTTAACATGTATACACGGGGAGAATCACAGAATGATTGCCCCACATATGTAGAATATTTGTCTGAATTATTTAAGAGTAAGTTGCAGACACTATGCCCCTTTGACATTTATGTAGAGTAAAATGGGAGAGCATTTTGAGCAGAGGAGTGACATGGTCTGACTTATATGATCTAGGGGCTGTGTTGAGAACTGAGTAACATAGGGCAAGCAGGGAAGCAGGGAGGCTATTAGCCTGAGCAACTGGAAGGACAAAATTACCATTTTCTAAGAGGAGGAAGACTAAAGAAGGACACGTTTGGGGAAGAAATTTGCTTCTGGGTATATTAGGTTTATTATGCCTAATCAGTCATGGTACCAAAGCCAATTTATAAGGCTCCTTATGTTTTCAGGGCCAGAATTTTCTGCTCTTACGATACTGATGATTGTCTAAGATTGCACCATCCACCCTGGAGGTTGCTGACTCCCATTTGATTGCTGGCCTGCCACTCATCCTGTGCTGTTTTCTTGGAGCCTGACCTCCTCAGTGATTGCTGCTGGAGAGACTGAATGGTGCAACCTGGAAGTGCGGTGTAGCTGATGCTCTGTGGTGGAAATCGACCAGATGGAGAGAGGAGTCTGCAGAGAAGTCTTCTCTTTCTTCCTCACCCCACAGTAAGGTAAGATGCAGTACTTTAGTTCACATGGCTTGTGCCCTGAAAATGATCAGTGAGACTAAGCAAACAGCTGTGCCTTTAGAAGGTACAGACAGCTCAGTAACACCTACTCATATTTGCTTTCTCTCCTCTGCTTCACTTCTCATTTACCTTCAGTCATGCTTTTCTTGAATTGCATCACCCTAATATTGTCTTAGTAATAAGGTTTTGTCTTAGGCCTTATTTTCTCAGGAATCCAGACTAAGACAGGTTTCATAGTGGAGATGTTTATTAGGCAAAGGGATACATGAGTCTGAAGTTCAGAGAAGAGGTCTCTGGGCTGGGGATATCGATTTTGGATTGTAGATAGTATTTAACAAGATAAGACCATGAAATCAACTAGGAAGTGGATATAGCTAGAAAAGAAAAGAGAGCTGAACACTGAGCCCTCAGGCACTCCAATATGTAGAAAGAAGTCCAGAGAGGTGAGGAAATACCAGCATTGAGACTGAGAAGAAACAGCTCATGAGGTAGAGGGAAATCAAGAGTGTTGTTCTGGAAGCCAAACTAAAATATGTCAATTATACAAAATACTATTCATTGGTAAGCAATGTAAGTCTGAGAAATGAGAATTGGAATCATCAACACTGAGGTTATCAAACTTGGCTAGAACTCTATGTTGAGAAAAATTGTATAATATATAATAATGTCACACCTCTCACTCCTGATAAAATTTGTATCTTCTTTTTCTCCTGATCAGTTTGGCTAGAAGTTTATCAATTTTACTATTATTTTTACAAGATACTTTTGGTTTAAATTGAGTATAGAAATTCATTTTTTGGTTTTGTTTTTCCGTTTCCTATTTTATTGATTTCAAATCTAATCTTTATTTCTTTTCCTCTCTTTATCTTGGGTTTACTTTATTCTTATTCTATCTTATTAAGTTGGAAGCTGAGGTAATTGAGAAATTTTTTCTACTATAATTGCTTTATTGCTATGAATTTCCCTCTAAGTAATACTTTGACTGTATCTCATAGATGATGATGAAGTTAATGATGATGATAATAATTTTAATATATATTTTTTGAAGAACTGTTTTAGGTTCACAGCAAAATGGAGCAGAAGGTACAGAGATTTCCCATATACGCCCTACCCCGACACATGCATAGCCTCCTCCATTGTCAACATCCCCCACCAGAGTGGTATATTTGTTACAACTGATGAACCTACATTAACACTACATTATCACCCCAAATCCATAATTTACATTAGGGTTCACTTTTGGTGGTGTACACTACAAGGGTTTGGACAAATTTATAATGACATATATCTACTATTATAATATATACAGTAGTTTTACTGTCCTAAAAATTCTCTGTGCTTTGTGTATTCATTTGTATTCATCCTCTCTCCCCTCTACCAACCCCTGCAACCACTGATCTTTTGGATGTCTCCAGAGTTTTGATTTTCCAGAATGTTATATAATTGGAATCATACAGTATGTAACTCTTTCATACTGGCTTCTTTCACTTAATAATATGCATTTACATTTCCTCTGTTTTTTCATGGCTTGATAGCCCATTTATTTTTAGTGGGAATAATATCCCACTGTCTAGATATTCCATAGTTTATTTATCCATTCACCTACCAAAGGACGTTTTGGTAGTAAATGTAAATCTAATCTTTATTTCAAATCTAATCTTTATTTATTTTCCTCTCTTTATCTTGGGTTTACTTTATTCTTTATTCTTATTCTATCTTATTAAGATAGATAATTCTGGCCCAGAATGTGGCCTATCTTGGTGAATATTCCATGTGAACTTGAGAATAATGTGTATTCTGCCATGTTAGATGAAATGGTATATAGATGTTCATTATATCCAGTTATTGGTGTTGTTGAGTTCAACTATGTCCTTACCTGCTGGATCTGTTCATGTCTGATATAGGGGCATTGAAGTCTGCAAGTGTGACTTCATGGTGCTTTCATCTATTGCTCCTTGCAGTGTCATCAGTTTTTGCCTCATGTATTTTGACAATGTTGTCAGGCACATACATGTTAAGAATTGTTATGTCTTCTAGGAGAATTAATCCCTCTATCATTTTGTAATACTCTTGGTTGTCCCTGATACCTTTCCTTGTTTTGAAGTCTGCATTGTCTGAAATTGATATAGATGCTTCCACTTTCTTTTGATTAACATTAGTATGGCACAGCTCTCTCCATCCATTTACTTTTAATCTATTTTTGTTTTTATAGTTAAGGTGGGTTGCATTGCTTGTAGACAATATATACTTGGGTATTGTTTTTGATCGACTCTGACAATCTCTTCCAATTGATGCATTTAGACCATTGATATTTCAAAGTGATTATTGACATACTTGAACTACCATCATATTCGTTACTGTTTTCTATTTGTTGTCCTTGTTTTTTGTTACTATTTTTGTCTTCTGCTCTTTCTATGCCTCTTGTGATTTTTCTTTTTTAAAAAAAATGTGGTCTTACTATGTTGCCTGGCTGGTCTCAAGATCCTCCTGCCTCAGCCACCTGAGTAGCTGGGCCGATAGGCATGGGCCACTGCACCTGGCTCATGGGTCTTGTGATTTTAATTGAGCATTTTATATGATCCGCCTGCCTCGGCCTCCCAAAGTGCTGGGATTACAGGTGTGAGCCGCTGGGATTACGGGTGTGAGCCGCTGGTATTACAGGTGTGAGCCAATGCGCCCGGCCAGGTGTTGGGTATTTAAAAAATACACACACATACACACATTCGTGTCCAATACAGGGACATTGTATTCTTGAACTTTCTTCTGGGATGTGTTTAAGTTTTATCTTCTCAGGTCTTGCTTTTAAGTTTTAAGCAGTGTTTAGGATTTTTCTCCACAAAGTAGGCAAGATCCTTCCCTAGTACTCTAACCAGGAGTTTTTTCAAACCTCAGCACTACTGCCATTTGGGGCTAATTCATTATTATAAATTGTAGGATACTTAGTAGCATTTCTGGTCTCTACCCACTAAATGCCAGTAGTGCCCATCTCCTCTGGTTGTGACAACCAAAAATGTCTCCTGGGGGACAGAACTGCCTTTGAGAATCACTGCTCTGATGCTCTACGAATTATGAGGTTTTCTACTCTGGCTGATACCATTCCTGTCTCTTTGTGAGTTCCGGTGATTTTTCCCTCTAATCCTTTTGGATAGTTCTTTTCCCAAACTCACGTAGTCTCCTTACATATATATGTTTATTAAGTACTCAACTGAGTACTTGAGAGGGACTCTGCAGATCTCCACTGTTGTCTTTCTGTGCACTTATCTCCTCTCTGATACTCTGTCCTGCAAAAGCTAGCCACCTTGGCCTCCCAGGACTTCTTGCTCCATCTTCTCAACTTAAGAAAACTGCCAGTCTCTGCCTGAGCCACCCTCCCTGTGCTGAGGCCTGGAAATTCTCCCCAGGCAAGTAAATGGGCAATCCAAGTTTGCCTCATTTGTTTTTTGTCTCTTGGGAATCCCATCTTCCCATTCTTTGCCTCTGTCTGCTACATTTTGTCTGATATTTTATTTATTCAGGTAGGTTAGATCTGATCCCTGTACTCCATCTTGGCCTGAAGGTTTTTGTGTGATAAAAACAGCATATTTTTATGTTAATTAGAGAAGTTCAGAAGACAGGAAAAACTGAAATGTGGGAAAGGTGAGGATTATTGGAGTATGTTTTTCCGTAGGTGTGAGAAGACAGCTTGGATCCAGTGGAGAGGTTAGCCTTAGGCAGAAGCAGACAGTTGATCTAAAGTTCAGAGGAAAGAAGGAAGCCGTATATAGACATATAGACACACGTTTTTTTTTCTAAATATGTATTTGTTGTGAATAATGGTGTGATATAGATGGGGAGAGGTATATAGATAGAACATTTATATAGGTGTATAGAGAATAAAAAATGTTACTGGGATGTTATTAGGATTATGGATTCACATGACTTTTTGGGTGATTTTTATTTCTAAACTTTTCCTATTATATTACCTTTATAATATGTAAAGAAATATTTTAAGAATTTAGATAAACTAGATGGAGATTTTGTTTTGTTCAGCTGTTCTCAGCACCTTGTCACATTACTCATTTGCTTAAAACCTCTAATGGGCTCTCATTACATTCAAAGAAAAAGTTATAGTTCTATCAATGGCTAACCAGGTCCTCCATGATCCAGCTTCTCCCTGCCACCCTCACTACATTTGTCTTTGGCCTCACCTAATTCCCCCCATGTTCATTCTGCTCTAGCCGTACAGGCCTCTTTGGTTTCTTGCACAAATGAGGCATTGCTCTTACATCAGCTTGCTTTGCAGTTGGTGTTTTCATGCCTGGAACATTCTCCAGTCTCATGGCTTGCTTCCTTATACTATCTTTTCTCCAATGTCACTTTCTCAGTGAAAACCTTCCCTGGCCAGCCTATCTAAATTGCACTATCTTTCCTTCTTGACATTTTGTATCCCTTTCCTATTTTCTCCCTAACCACTTCTCATCATATGATATACAATATGCTTTCTTAAAAAACTGTTTCTCATTTACTTTTGGTTTTCCACTGCCACGTGTAGTTTTTCACACACACAAGCAACAGATGTAAATCCCAGAACAGTGCCTGACCCAGAGTAGGCATTTAAATGTGTTGAATAAAAGCTTGCAAAATGTTTTCCTCAAATTTGAAAGACATCTCTTTGAAAACTCCATCTTAGGAGATGTGATTAATAGAGGTGCCAGGTGACATAGAGCACTGCTACATTTCTGGCCATAGAAAAGAGCCCACAGAGTGAGGCTGCTCAGGTCTGTGTGTGCTCATTCACGTCTTGAGTCCACAGGCCTGAGAATGAAACAAAGAGCCAGAGAACCATGGAGTTGGGATGGAGGTCATTGGAAGGGCTCCAAGGGTTGTATACAGGGAATGCTTGAGGGGAATCCCCCAAGAACAATGGTAGGAGATGGGTACAGCTCTCAGCAGTGTAACCCTTAAAGTCCCAGGTTAATGAGTCTAGAGGAAGAATAAGAAGAGAATTGCCAAAGAGGCAATTGTGTAAAAAGCTGTTCATCCACATTCCCAACATCAATGTTCAGTTACTATTGGAATGTAAAGTGTATGTATGTGGGGTGTGTGTTATAGGGAGAATGGAGTAACAAATGGCAAAAGTTGACACAGGCCAAATCATGGAAGGCCATGCTAATTTTATTAACTTATATAGTGCATAAAGTCTAGAATTTAAAATTACAAAGGTTTTCTACAAATCAATAAGAAAATACAAATAACCTATATTAATCAGAACAGAAACCCAATTCAATTATCTTAAACAAGAAAGGGACTTTATTGGCTCACAAAACTTTAAAGTCCGGAGGTAGGGCAGGCTTTAGGCACAGCTGGATCTAGGGCCTCCAGAAAAATGACATCAGAACTTAGTTCTCTTTCCATTTCTGCTAGCATCCGAGTTTCTCCTCAGACAGACTCTCTCCACATGGCACAAATTCAGGCTTACATGGTCCTTGGTTCCTGGGATCTCCATAAAGCCTTCTTTCCAGTAGTTCCAGCAGAAGTTCTGTTAAGGGCTTTCCTTAGCCTGGCTTAAGTTATATACCCATTCTTTTATCACTGTGGCTAGGAAGCTGTGGGACTCAGGAGGCCAGGCCTGGTCACATGCTCACCTAAGCCACAGGGAATAGGTTCCCCACAAATAAATAAAGGTTGTGTTACCAGAAGATGGGGAAGGAGATGCTGAACAAATAAAAACAATATATCCACACATAACCCAATAGAAAGCAGGTAAGGGATACAAACAATCCACAGTAAACTATAAATGGCCAATAAACATGAAAATAACCCCATCTCACCATTTTTTTTAATAATCAGGGAAATGCAAAATAAGAAAAGATTCTTTTTCGCCCAACAGATAAAAACTATCAAGTGTAGGTATGGTTATATGGGGAAATGAACATTCTCCATACACTTGGTGAAAATACAGTTATGAAGGCCTTTGGGAAGACTGAAGGTGGACAGAGAACAAACCCTTTGATCCAAAAATCCACCTTACTGGACTCCAGACTAAAGAAATATTCACACACATGCACAAAGACATCTGAATAGGATGTTTACTTTGGCAATGTAATAGCGAGAGGAAAAAAAATTAAGGGAATAGTTAAATAATGGCATTTTCATAGTATTTAATCATATTCAACCATTAAAGAAATTTAAAGACCTGTTATCTTTTTTTGAGACCAAAATTTTAAAAAGCTACAGAATATGAGATCCTATTTATGTAAAAAGTGTTTTTATGTGTATGTATATTCGTACGGAAAGGTGACTAGAGGATGTATGTTAAACTGTGGTAAGTGGAATGTGATTGGTAGCATTGGAGAAAAGGGTCTCTCTATTCAAAGAACTGTGTTTTTTATACAATGAGAAGGTAGTCATTAGACTTTCATAATTAAAAAAAGGAAAATGGGCAAAAGCAATTCATAATAGGAAATGCAAATGGCCAAGAAACATGAAAAGATGTTCCTCCTCATTAATATTCAAAGAAAAGAAAGAAATTTTGCCTACCAGATTGGCAAAAATTTTTAAGGATTCAGGGTTGGCAGACTATAGGCAAACAGGCATTCTTACTAATGATGGAGTTGTAAATTGGTGAAATCTTTTTGGTAGTAGTTTTCAAAACTGCAAATGTGAAACCTGATCCAATAAATTTCTAGTTATTCATCCTACAGAAATACCCACATAAGTAGCAAAATACATGTACAGGAATGTTAATTACACTTCTATCTATAATGAACCTAATTATCAATCCATAGGGGATTAAATAAATTACAGAATATTCATGCAATGGAATAGTATATAGTTATGAAAAAAGAACATCTTCAATGTGGGGGGAGAGGAGGCAAGTCTCAGTGTAGTGCATGTGAAATGGGGTTATGTCCTACTTTATACGGTAGCTGAGGATTAAGAGTTAATCCATGATAAAGCACTTCAAATAGTGCCTGTCACAGCAACCACAGGTGTCAGCTATTAACACATTATTGATTAAATAAGTATATGCCTAAATCTGGAAGAACAAACAAAATTATCATGACTTCTGGGTAACACTGTGAAAGGAAATATCCTTTTTCATTTTACATTTCTGCACTGTAAAAAATTCAAACCAGCAATGTTTAATAGCTTTCACATTTGTTAACCATAAACACAAATTTATCAAGGTTTAATAGCCACCACCCATGGCATGGTGAATATGTCCCTGGAGTCTACAGAACCAGATTTGAATTTTATCTCTAGGCCACATGCAAGTCACATGATCTCTGAATCTTGCTTTCCTAGTCCACAAATCTAAGTGAGATAGGTACGGTGTCTAAGCCAATGCCTAGCATGCAGATTATTTCAGTACATGTAACCCTCCCTTCAATTTACATGAATATGAGACATATTGCTAAAGATCAAGTACCAACTGGGTATGACTACAGAGAGCTTAACCTCCAAGAAAGCCAGAAGAAAAAACCAGCAAATGCTCAGTGGCTACTGGGCAGATATCAGCAATCTGCATGACCTAAAATGACTGCTCATTTGCTAACCAAACAGATACTCTGGCGATGCCACTGCTTGGCAACTGCCATATCACCACTTCATCAGAAGCTAGGCACTCCCCCAAATTTCTATGATTATCTGTGTGGGTAATGAATGTGTGGATGGAATTTAAAAATCACTACATAGTATTTAAAATCAATTTGTCTAGTGGGGACTAAGCCTAACCAGAGATAGAAAGTACACATCTCATCATTTCCTCTTCTTGTGTGCCACCATCCAGTTTTTTTTGGTCCAGTCCCTTTTTCCCACAGAGCTTTGCCTTAGCCTCAGAATCCTTTCTGAACAATGCAGATATTAGAGCTGCCAAGACAAAAACAGTATTTGCCAACCCTAATACTACTTTTTCTACACTCACATTACCAAATATCTTTGGCATTTATGACAAATCTACCACAGGGAAGCTTCCTTGTATATAGGAACCGCATACGATCTTAAAAAGCATGACATAATAGCCATTGAGAGGTTGCTCCCTTCTTACCTACTCTGATACAAGAATTCTGTCATCCCAGCCGTCTTCCAAATATGCCACCTCAAAACCTACTTGGAAAGAAGCCAGTTATAAATAAATAAATCACATCATTTATCTTAGAGCAGAGGAGTTTACAGCTTTATTGGACACTGACTTGTTTCCCCTCAGCCACAAAGAGAAAAAGACCCAAACAAAAGTCCCTACATTTTCTTGTATAACTTAAAATACATTATATCATTACTACATATTTATACTTCAATAAATCTTAATCTATAAAGCACATTTTTTATAATTGTTATCAGAAAACCTATAAACAAGCTCCATTCTGCCTCACTTTTCCACCAGCTGGCCTTGCATTTATTACTATGCTTTTTAATAGGCTCATGCAAAATCTCACCTTCCATTTTTAAACTTGATCCAAGCACCAGATATAACCAAAATCTCTGAACTAGGAAATATTTGTATTCACATGGGTCATTTTCCACACAATGATGCCCATTATAAAAAAGCCTCCTCTCATATTCTATATTTTAACTTCCAGAGTTTTCCACTAAACAGTAGAACCACAGCACTTGGAATTCTCAGCCAAGGAGTATATAATCCTACTACTACAATGTATTACTTTAATACATTTTAAAAAATGTGTTAAGACTGAAAATTAAAAAAAAATTCAATTGTGATAGGTTAATAAACTAGTTAATTGTCTAGTTGTTTATTTTTTAAATAGAACAGTCCATTCAACTTAATATGTAGGTACAACCTCAATGCTATTAGAGATTGATTAGTTCTTTAAAAAGATTCACAAACTTCCAAATTGTGGTAAGAGTATCGTGGACTCACCTCTCAACACTGGAGAGCCAGCTAGCTCTTTTGAGCCGAGTCCTCCTCCCCCTCCAAATACAACACCCTGGTAAAAAAAAAACTACAGTTCTGGGAACCTCACAGGTGACCTCCCCTGAGGAATGCTCAGACAAGGGGAAGAGGCTAACTCACATAAAACAGCAAACCCCTATGATTTACAGTGGAAGAAATACCTACCTACTTATGGTAGGATTACAGTACCTAGCACAGTGCCTTGTCGGTAGAAAATGTTTAATAATAAATGCATGGCTACTTTTTTAGCCTGACGTTCAACCCTTTTGTACCAAAGGAATAAAAAATAGGTAACCTGATACTTGCCCACCTGTCAGGGAATTTTCTGTCCTTAACAAAGATGAAGGCAAAATAATGAACTCGATCATCTTTTTCTAAAAGCCATGACAGACCATTACCCTTATGTTTACATTTGCCTTCAACACTGCCATCCGCTACAAATTTTTCCCTAGTGTTATAATTTCTACCTTCATTATTTTACAACTGTTTATTATTTAGACTGTATGCTTTTTAATAATATATGGGAAAACATTATTTTCATTAGTAAGATGACTCCAAATTATAGAGAGGATGAGTAGCTTTTGAATTTTCCTGCAGGCAAAATATAAATTCTTGATACATTTCAATTCTTAGATCAAAGTATTTGCATATCTTCCCCAATCAAGGTGTTCCATTCACTTTTTGATGTTTTATCACCATCACTTCTTATCTGAGATCTTATGGCTCATTTTGAGGCTCTTAGCCATCCTTTATCCTCTTATTTTCTCAAATGCATATTCAAATTAGGTAAAAGGAAACAAGGGTAAATTTTTAAAAGATGGTTTAAAATGGTTTTCAGACTTTGTAATTCCTGTTGCCTTTTAATATATAAGGGAATGTATCCATATAAAGAACATTTCAATGATCAATGCAGAAATAATGTATTTGTCTTAAAAAAAGGAAACTTTCAAGAAAGGGACAATGAATCAGGTAGTTCATTATTTGGAGAAGTAATACAGACTATAAACATCACATGGAAAATTTAGGCATTAAGACCTGAATTAAGTTTAAAATTTCAGTTTCTAGGCAGGTATGACACCATTTCTTTCAAGATAAATATCATAATGGTGAGTGAAGATTTTTACATTTCCCAGTGGATTTTCTGACAGTCAACAGGGAAAAAACTATTCTGCATCATTTCATATTTTAAATTTTGTCTTCATTTCTGAAGAAAAAGACCTGAGTGCTGATTCTTTTTTTTTTTTTCAATTTCTTAAACTTTCACAACATTCAGAAGTTTTTCTGCATTGTGTCTTCTCTGATGTCTAAAAAGATTTGAGCTTTGACTATACGATTTCCCACACTGAACGCATTCATAAGGTTTCTCCCCAGTATGGATTCTCTGATGATTAATAAGCCCCGAATTCTGGCTAAAGGCTTTCCCACATTCAAGACATTTGTAAGGTTTTTCTCCAGTGTGGACTCTCTGGTGTTGCACAAGAATGGAACTTCGGCTGAATGCTTTCCCACACTCAACACATCCATAAGGTTTCTCCCCACTGTGAATTCTTTGATGAAGAATAAGGGCTGAGCCCTGACTGAAGTGTTTTCCACATTCATCACATATATGTTGTTTCTTTCGAGAGGGATTTCTCTTTCTTTCAAACCTGCCCTTGGGGAAACAGGTTTCTCCATATTTAAAAATTTGAGGAACACCCATATTGAGAGTGCCAGGAACTTCATGGGATTCTACTGCTGAAGGAAGCTCCTGCTTTGGAGCTAGTGCTCCATTTTCAGTCCTACCATCATCATCTGAAATAAACAGAAAATGTAAATATCATTCATTATCTATTAAGGGAAAAAGAAACCTAAAAAAAAATTTTTTTAATGAACGAAGATAGCTAGCACACATCTATAAACCACTCTGACACTGGTGTTAAGGCCTATTCTCAAAAAAGAAAAAATGAAATTACTCTGAATAACAGTATAACATCATGATATAAGAGATATCTGAATAAAACATAGGCAAGTGGTTTACAAATGGTAGTCAGAAAACAAAGGTCAGAAAGATGGTAGATTCTAAGATGGTTAGGGAGATAGTCAAAGTGATGTGGCTAGGTATGGATGAAACTTTGTAAGAATAAAAATAAAATAAAATTGGCCACTAGGAAATCATTATAATGTTCTTTTACTTTGAGAAAGGGAGAAATTACATCAAAATACAAAGATGTAAATTAAAAAAACATGTCAGAAAGTGGCTATTTCTGAAATGAACAAGCCAAGTCAGGTCACAGCCAATGTTAGCCTAAAAGCAGAACACAGGAGTCTTGACAAGAAGGGGCTGAAGATAAGCTGGGGGCCTCCTGTGTTAACCAAAGACATGACATAAAAATTCAGTATGCCCCTAATAAATGAAAGTTTTCCAATAAAAGAAGCTTCTCCCATGTGGTATTTGTCATGGTACTTAGAAAAATGGTTATTTCTAAGCCTCAGTGAAACGTGTCCAATGAAAGAAAAGCCTGAATTACCAACATGGGTTAGCATCACTCACACGCAGGCAGAGATAACAGCAAGTGTCATTTAAGACTTTTCTAAAACTTCATGCCTTAAGGAGTAAAGATCCAGTTCATACAGGGTTAGCAACTGCCTTCAGCGAAGAGGAAAACAGTAAATAATTAACAAAAAGATCAAGTCAGGAGATAAGGCTAAGAGAGAGAGACTGAAAGGTTAGAGGAGGGTAGTGAGGCTTGGAGACTTGAAAAACAGAGGAGTGTGAAGATTAAGTGGAGACAAACGGCACACAGGAAACAGAAATTCCCAAGTGTGGAAGAGACTAGACAGCTGAAATAAGGAACGCAGGTGAAAAGTCACTCTAAAATTCAGATGATGAGAAGTTGAAAATATCACCCCCATATATCAAGAATGATACTTCTCAAACTTTATTGCACAGAAGAATGTCCCATGAAACATGTAAAACTGCAGATTTTCAGCAGACTTCAGCCCCACCCCAAAAGTTGACTGGCTGGCACTGTCCCCTCAGATGTGAAGAAAGCCTGCTCAGACCTCATTCAGTGGCATACCAGCACCATCTCCAACTACCTCAAGGAATGATTACTAAAGCAGAGTCAAACAAAATTTCATTTTAGTTCACATAAACATGAGAAAGCAATCTAGCAGTTTTAGGAATATACTGGGCCATATCAAAGGATACACATAAGTATATGGTGTTAATGGCTAATATATTGGGAAAGACTGGTCTCGTGAATTAATACAACTTTGAGCTTTTAAAAAAGCTTTTTCTGCATTTAAAGCATGTTATAGCTAAGGAGGCTTTTTTTGCATAAATACTTAGAAAAAGGAAAAAAATTACTCCAAATATTTCTACAAAAGAAGCTTCTTAGAAGAAAATGACTCTAGGTAGACGTTGAAGGAAATCAGAAATAAATATTTAGAAAGACTTCAGTGATATACAACAAAGAGATTAGAAGAGGTTTTCAGGTAAGCTTACTGTACCAATGGAATTAGGCAGGAGATTGAAAGTAAAAGGATGTAAAACAGATGACAAGTAATACTGAATGCAAAATAGAGGGACTTGGTCCATGGGTGGGTGCTGGCTCAAAGTAAGGCAAATGCTAGCCTGACATGGGCAACTCTTTTTAGGAAGGAGACTGAAAGGGAAGAAAAGGCTGAAGATGTTAATGTCTAGGAATAAAAGGTCTGAGGCCAGCAAAATCAACTTAATCAGAAAAAAACCGAGATATTAGATTAAGAGTGATATGATCCCCCCACCAGTGAGAACAAGCAAAGTTCTGAACAAAAGGCCTATACTCTCTTTCACCCTCTAGCCCACACAGAGTTCTGGTCCTCACCACAGTGCCTTAGGGAATGGAGCTCCCAGGATGCCCACTTGAGCTGGTTCTCCACAGCATCAAGCTCAGAACTTGGTAATCCCTGAGCTTCTTCTTGAGATACCATGTCTTCTACTAGTACTTCCCGTTTTCGTCGACGGAGAGAAACCTGAAAACAGAAAGATTTGATTCAGAGAAGGAACTGTAATGAGAATCAGAACTAAAAACACGTAAGAGAAACCCCATGAAACAAATACTGCAGAAGCCTAGATGGCAAAGCGGCACAGATAACAAGGAGTGGTAGGGGAATGGGGGAAAAGGCATAAACATAATTCTAACTTAGTTGAGTGGAATTAATTCAGCAGCTTTGCCTACTAACTATGCCAGTGCTTCTGACACAGGAAATGACACAAGCAGGCTCACCGGTTGTCCAGGGTCATCAAGTTCACTCTCCAAATCCTCCAGCACTGTCACTGCCTCCTCTCCATTCTCTGGATGATGATCTCGAACCCAAGTCTGTAGCTCTTTGGGTAGGATGGCAACAAACTGCTCCAGCACTACCAGCTCCAAGATTTGTTCTTTTGTGTGCGTCTCTGGCCTGAGCCACAGACGGCAAAGTTCCCGGAGCTGGCTCACAGCCTCACGGGGCCCAGGTGAATCCTGGTATCCAAACTGCCTGAATCGCTGTCGGAAAATCTCTGGGTCTGGGAGATGGTTCCAGGGGATACTTGATCCCTCTTCGCCATCAGGATCCTCCTCCAACTTCACTCTCAGAATTTTTTCCTCTTCATCTGGAGTTGGGATGATAAGTATTGAATCTTCTTCCACTGACTGTGCAGACATTCTGATTTATAATATTTCAAGAAAAGACAACTGAGGCAGAATATAAGCCTCAGGGCAATACCCCGTTTTCTTCACAGGCACTCCTGAGGCATAAGAAATAAAAGATATATAAATAAGCAAAAATATCCTAAGAATTTGAACTTATACTGGTAAAAGTAAAAGATACTTGTTCTTTGAGTTAAAAATTCCAATCAATAACCTACACCAGGAATTGGCAAACTACAGCTTCACGGCCAAATCTAGCCTGCCACCCATTTCTGTACAACACTTGCACCAACAATAATTTTCACATTTTTAAATGGCTGTGGTCTTCATCACAGTGCCTTAGGGAACAGAGATCCCTAAAATCAAATGAATACCTAATGATATTTAGGGAATGGAGCTCCCCAAAATCAAATGAATACCTCATGACACGTGAAAATGATATGAAATTAACATGACTGTGTCCATAAATAATTGTACTTATTCATACTTCACGCTACAATAGCAGAGTTGAGTAGTTTCAACAGACTAGATGGCCTAAAAAAACCCAACACAGTCATGCACTACAAAATGATGTTTGGGTCAATGAAGGACCACATAGATGACAGTGCTCCCATAAGATTATAATGGAGCTGAAAAATTCAAGATTCACCTAGTGACACTGTAGCTGTTGTAAGGTCAATACATTACTCACATGTTTGTGGTGATGCTGGTGTAAACAAACCTGCTGTGTTGCCAGTTTAACACATACAGTTATGTATGGTACATAAAACTTGATAACAATAATAAACGACTATGTTACTGGTTTATGTATTTACTATACTTTTTATACTATATTATTTTACAGTGTGCTCCTTCTACTTACTAAATAAAAAAGTTAACTGCAAAATGGCCTCAGGCAGGTCCTTCAGGAGGTATTATAGAAGGCATTGTTATTATGGAGATGACAGCTCCATGTATGTTACTGCTCCTGAAAACCTTCCAGTGGGACAAGATATGGAGGTAGAAGGCAATGATACTGATAATCCAGACCCTGTGTAAGCCTAAGCTAATGTATGTGTTTATCTTAGCTTTTAACAAAAACAGTTCCAAAAGAAAAAAAAAATTGGCCAGGTGCAATGGTTCACACCTGTAATCCCAGCACTATAGGAGGCTGAGGCAGGAGGATCACTAAAGACCAGGAGTTCAAGGCTCCACTGAGCTATGATCACACCACTGCATTACAGCCTGGGCAACAGAGTATGACCCTGTCTCTAAAAAATGAATTTAAAAATAGCAAAAAGCTGTGCCGGGCACGGTGGCTCAGGCCTGTAATCCCAGCACTTTGGGAGGCTGAGGCAGGCAGATCACGAGGTCAAGAGATCAAGACCATCCTGGCCAACATGGTGAAACCCTGTCTCTACTAAAAATACAAAAATTAGCTGGGCGTGGTGGATTGCGCCTGTAGTCCCAGCTACTGGGGAGATTGAGGCAGGAGAATCTCTTGAACCCGCGAGGTGGAGGCTGCAGTGAGCCAAGATCGCGCCACTGCACTCTAGCCTGGCGACAGAGCGAGACTCTGTCTATAAAAAAAAAAAAAAGCAAAAAGCTTACAGAATAAGGATATAAATATATTTGTACAGCTGTACAATGTGTTTGTATTTTAAGTGAAGTGTTATCACAAAAGAGTAAAAAAGTTAAAAAAAATGTAAAAGTTTGTAAGTGAAAAAGTTCCAGTAAGCTAAGGTTAATTATTGAAGAAAAATGTTTTCTTAATAAATTTAGTGTAGCCTAAGTGTTCAGTGTTTATATGGTCTATAGGAATGTACAGTAATGTCCCAGGCCTCCAAATTCACCACTCACTCACTGACTTCTTAGAGCAACTTCCAGTCCAGCAAGGTCCATTCATGGTAAGTGCCCTGTACAGGCATATCTTTTTTTTTTTTCAAACCTTTTATATCATATTTTACTCTTATCTTTTCTATGTTTTGATACACAAATAGTTAGCATTGTGTTACAATTCTCTACAGTATTCAGTACAGCAACATGCCGTACCGGTTTGTAGCCTAGGCGCAATAGGCTATACCAGATAGCCTAAGTGTGTAGTAGGCTACGCCATTTAGGTTTGTGCAAGTACATTCTATGACGTTCGCACAAGGATGAAATAGCCTAACACATTTCTCAGACCATAGCACTATCGTTGAGTTATGCATGACCTTATTTACTATGTGGCCGCTTACAGAAAAAGTTTGCCAATCATGACCTACTAAGACGACAAACCCTATGTCAATAATCAAAAGAATCCAAGTAAGAACCAGACTACTTCAGTGCTTTCTAAATGTGCCTGACCCTGGAACGCATTATTTCCAATTCAGGATTGGTGTTTCCTGACACACACAAGTCAACTCAAAAGGAAGGTTCGCTTTATTATTATGTGCTTAAAAAATTTTTCTTTACCATTTAAAAAATAGTTTTAAGGTGTTTAAGAACTCCTTGGACTTAAAATATATGTGAAAAAATGTTCACTTGCTGAGTAGCAGATCACATAATATTGAAAAGATCATATGTGAAAAACAGATCACATAATTTTGAAAAATTATCTTGCACATAATACGTAAATATTCAGTCTTCCACCACACCATACGTACATTTATATTTATAATGATAGGCATTAATCACAGAAACTTCTACTAAGAAAAGGCACTCGCATAAGCACCTTGACTTCCTGCAGTGGTCCAGTGTCTTGTCCTTACACTGGAGGACTCACAGTTTCCCCAGCTTCTACCTTCAGGGAAACTGTATACTGCTTCTGGACCTTTATTATTTGCACGATCATGCCCGTGCTGTTGTTTACGACACATACTAGCAATGAGCCATTCAGCCTATTTATTTATTCAGGGCCCAAAATCTGAACAATAACAACTTAAAAAACTTATTGTAACCCAAGCAAGATGAAGACTAGAATCAGAAAAGGCCTTATCAGACAAGTAATACATACTGGTTTAATTAAATACCCTGGAGTGTGGTGGCCTTATAAATAAGGTCTAGCCAACATTCATTCGTTCCTATTCCAAGACCCTGCTTATCAACGGTGCAAGTATTTCTACATAATTTTCTCTTCCTTTTATGCTGTAGAGCATACTGCTTGTGGGAAATGGAGGGAAGGCCCACGGTCCCGACAACGTTTGGGCAGGGTACCTCGTCCCAGGTGGATCGCCCACCTTACTGCTGCATAGACCTGCTGTGTATCCCGGCCCCGGCCCCGGCCCGACGTCCTCTAGCCCCTCTTCCCAGCACTCAGGACGGCGGATTTCAGATGACCAAAGGCCACCCTGTGACAACAGCGTCGGAACCACGGCACTTCCGCCTGCGGCCGGTGAGACTACAAATCCCAGCAGCCCCGCGCAAGTCTCGTCCCACTACCACCTCCTCCCATCACGACTCCCAGAACCCTCCGCGAGACGCCAGGGCCTCGAAATAGAACAAAACCGGCCGGTGGGGGAGGGGGAAGGTGAGGGTCTCGGAGGACACAGGGGGTTAGAGAGCTCTCTGCAAATGCCGAAGACCCAAGCAGGCCTGCCGCCTACCTCTCCCGCCCCACAACTGCTAGGCGCGGAGACCGCGGCCTGTTCCCCGCGCCTCCCGGGAAGCTGAGGAAGGTCCCGGACAGGCTTCCCCGCCGGCTCCTGCTAAGAGGTCCGCAGACCCTAGCCCGGTGTCCCCCTCCCTCTCATAACGTTCCCCGCACACCGGCGCAAACCTCCGGCTCAGGAACCGCAGCAGCTTCGCTGTCCACGGCAGACGCAGAAACGCCGTTCACAAGCCTTTTCCCAGAAGCCCCCGGCGCGGGCTGCTTCCGGTCTGCGGGCCTGAGGAGGCGGGGAGAGGTAAAGCCCACGTTGCCATGGAGAAGCGCCCCGGGCGGGGGAGGGGCGGCCCCACGACAATGACCGCATTGAGGCTGCGCTTGGCCTCGCGCCTCTCCTCGAACAGCCCAGCGTCCTCTGGACCGTTTAAAAGAAAACATAAAGAGGACTCTACCATTAAGATAGTCCTTACAATTTCGCAAGCCCTTTCACGTGCATTATCTTGTGGATCCTCTCAGTAATCCCCTGCAAGAAGGAATGAAAGCGAGTATTTGTGAAAGCTTACTACATTGTGCCAGGCGCTCTCGTCGTGCTTTACATGTCATTTTTTTTTTCACAAATAAATGATGTAGGAACTTTCATTATCCCCATTTCACAGCTGAGATAGTTGAGGCACAAATACAGTAAATAACCTGACAAGAGCTCACAACTCATTTGTGGGTAGCAAGATTTGAAACCAAGACGTGATTCAAATCTTTGGCTCCCACTAGTTATGTCATGGAGCTTTATTCCGACCTATTTATCTGTCAGGAAAACTAGATAAGACAGGTTAAGAGTTTTGGCAGTGATGTCACGGTGAATTTGTAGAATGCATGGTCATCTTAAAGCTGGGCATTTTATACCATAAAACAACTGCTGACGCGATCATTTAAAATTACAAATCAGACCACTTCACTCCCCTATTTAAAGCCCTCCAATTTATGTCATAATAATTTATGACATAAAAACTCCTTATAATGGCCTGTAAGTCCCCTGTGGTCTGTTGCCTGCCCGCACCCCCAGACCCTGGCGCCCCCAGTCACCTCAGCTCCTCGGCTCATTGTGGCCCAAGATCCTCAGCCTCACCGCCTGCCTTTCATGGCTCATGACCCTTCATGGCACTGTTATTAATGGAAGTGATCTCATTTATTTACTTGTTTTTTGTTTTGTTTTGTTTTGTCTTTAAGTCCCTTAAGGGCAGGGACCTTGTCTGTCTTGTTCACCACAGTATCCCATCCTAGATCCTGGAAGCTGACTGCGTGGTAAATAGAGAACTCAATAAATATTTGTTGAATAAATAAATGAATTGTGGGATGGTTACATTGCTGCCTTTAGCTAGGTCACATGATTGGCATCAGACACCACACAAAGGAGCCCTGTTGTTTAAGGACTGGTCAAAAGTGTAGATCCAGCCTAACATAAGCATTTCAAGATCCTCAGGCTTTGACTTTTTGCCTCATTGGAGAAAATGCCCTCTGAAAAGTGCCGTCAGGCTCCGCTGGATTCGTGCATGAGAGAGCAAGTGAGCGAGCAGCTGATGGTATACAACTGCTTTTCACTCCGACCAGAGCTCTTCTCACAACCCCTGCTAACACTTCTCTCCATTGCAGGAAGCTTCAGAAATACAGCCTTTTCACTCTGCTACTTGGATACGGCCCCTAAGCAACTTGGCTGCTCTTCCCAACCTTTCCCTCTTATCTGATTCGTAAAGGCTAGCTGAAGGCATTTTTGTTTTAAGAGTTTTTACATCTAATTAATGTTGGAAAACAAAAATAATAAATCTCAAACCTAACCTTGAGGAAGTTAAAAATGTTGCAAAATTTTACAAAACCCTTTTCCTGTGATTATATTGTTTGTTTGTTTTGTTTTTGAGACAGGGTCTTGCTCTGTCACCCAGGCTGTAGGGCAATGGTGCAGTCTTGGCTCACTGCAGCTTCAACCTCCCAGACTCAGTGATCCTCCCGCCTCAGCCTCCTAACTGGGCATTTTATACCATAAAACAGCTGTTGATGCAATCATTTAAAATTACAAATCAAACCACTTCATTCTCCTATTTAAAGGCCTCCATTTTATGCTGTAATAATTTATCTTGAAATGCTTATGGAAGGCTGGACTTACACTTTTGATAAGTCCTTAAACAACAGGTGTGCTCCACCATGCCCAGCTAATTTGTTTGTTTGTTTGTTTGTTTTTCAGAGATGAGTTCTTCCTATGTTTCCCAGGCTGCTCTCCAACTCCTGGGCACAAGTGACCCTCCTGCCTTGGCCTCCTAAATTGCTAGGAGTGCAGGCATGAGCCACCGTGCCTGGCCTCCATTCTTTTATTCTTAATTATTTGTAAACTACTAAATGGAAACCACAGTAAGGTTTTCCTCACTAAGTTACTCCTTTGAGGGCAGGGGCTACTAACACCCGCTTTGAAACACCATCCTTCTGAGGTCCTCTGGGATTTTTTCCTGAATGGTGGCCCTTGTTGCCATCTTAAAGATCTAGTCAAGATAAAACATGTTCCTCTGGACAACCTGAATGGAGGGAGCAGCTTCATACCCAGGCCTGACAACCTTGCACATATCCACATAGGCCACATAGGCAATGCCTGAACCACAGCTGATCTGAGTCTTGGCAGAACACCTTGGGATCCTCCCAGAAGATGAGTGCATGAGAGGCTTGTAAGCAGCTAGTGCAAGGCCATTTCCCACTCAGCTCTCTGTCTTCCAAAGAGACTATCATGAAGCAGTTTCTATTGCTTCCTGGGTTCCAATGAGCCATTCTGCCTTACCCTTTTAGAGTACAGCTGCAGGTTATAACAAGGCTTAGCTGCAGCATGGCATTAACCCCTCAGCAACAAGGTGTCCACAGTGTATGCTGTAGTCATCCAGCCCCTTCTGTTTTGGTGTCATCATTTTGGTATCTGAGACAAAAGCTCATGGAGAGCTGGCACTTGCTTTTGCTTTCAATGTCTGTGCAAATAATAATATGTCTAAATTCAAAAAGGGTTCATTTCTTTACCAGCCAAATCTTTCAACCTTGCCTTGATACCAAACATCTGATTCATTAATTAATGGTAAAACGAACAAAATGACCAGACAGATACTACCTGGGTACCAGAGATAATAGAGATGAATAAAATGAAGTCATGATTCCGTCTTTGTTTTTCCCTTTAAAAGAGATGAGATCTCACTCTGTTGCCCAGGCTGGAGTGCAGTGGCATAATCACAGCTTGCTGCAGCCTGGAACTCCTGGTAGGGATCCTCCTGCCTCAGCCTTCTAAAACGCTAGGAGTACAGTTGTGAGCCACCATGTCCAGTTTGATTCCTTCTTTTAACATTACCATCTTGTTAAGGAAATCAACAACAACAACAGAAAAAAACAAGTATTCACAAGGCAGTGTAGAAGTGCTACAGTAGAGAAAAGCAGAAGGCCTGTAAGGGCTCCTAAATGAGATAGTGTGCTGAGAGGGAAGGGAGGCACCCTGAAATGGAGGAAGCCAGCCAGAAAAGTTTTCAGGCTGGGCATAGTGGCCTGCACCTTTGGTCCCAGGTACTCAGGAGACTGAGGTGGGAGGATTGCTTGAACCTGAGGGGTTGAGGATGCAGTGAGCTCTGATCGCATCACTGTACTTAAGCCTTGTGGACAGAGTGAGATCCTGATCAAAAAAAAAAAAAAAGTGTTCACACTGGAAGGAAAGCGTAGACCTTCAGATTTGGTGTTATCAGATTCCATCCAAGACTGATTTTTTTTCCAGGCTTTGGAGCTCTCAGTCCCCTTCAGCTCAAAAGTATCTCCCTCTGGGCACTTTAAGTACATTGCTTAAAGATTCCATTTTAGCTAGTAAGTATACAGTATGAGGAGTCTTTTGATTGCAAGTGACTGAAAACCTAATAGGCAAGCATCGTTAGCTTCCCACACAAAGTGCTTTCCCTTGCTTCTAATACACTCCTGATTTTTTTGGATGGAGAGGGGGAACAGTGTGCCCAGCTGTAAGCAATAAAGTGTAATTGAGCTAAGCTATCCATGACCATTCTGCTTCCCTGTGCCAGACACTCGCTTTGCCTTGCTGGCACCGAGGAATGAGTATGTGATGCATTTCTGGTCCATGAGATATAAGGGGAAATAGTTTGTATCTTTGAAGAAATCTGTCTAATTCATTTAAGTTGTCAGATTTATTGGCATAAAGTTGTTCACAATTATTTCCTTAATATCATTAATGTGAGTTCCTTAATATCTTTTTAATGTTTGTAGGGATGTCCCCTCTTTCATTCCTGACATTGCTAATTTCTGGTTTCTTTTTTCTTAATCAAGACTTCAAGTTTTGCTCGAGGCTTATCAATTTTATTAATTTTTCAAAGAATCAACTTTTGGCTTTGTTTGTTTCATTATTTGTTCTCTATTTATGGAGTTCTTCTCTTAATAAAATTAACAGACAGCAAAATATGGCACTTTTTGGGGGGCAGATATTTCTGAGTTTTAGATTTGTGAAACGACCACCAAAATCATGACACAGAATAGTTCCATCATTCTATAAAACTCCATCAAGTTGTACTCATGCCTTCGCCACATCCCAATTCATGGCAACCACAGATTTGTCATCTGTCACAATAGTATTGACTTGTCCAGAATGTAATAAAAATGGAATCATAAAGTATGTTATCTTTTAAGGCTGGTTTCTTTGATTCATCATAATGCCTTTGAGATTCATCTGTGTTGTCACACGTATCAATAGTCGATTCCAGTCTATTAGTGAGTAATATTCCACTTGTATCTATCGTAGTTTGTTTATCCATTCAACCACTGAAGGACTTTGGGGTTGTTTCTGGATTTGGGTGATTATGAATAGAACTACTATAAATATTCATGGACAGAGGCCAGGCGTGGTGGCTCATGCCTGTAATCCCAGCACTTTGGGAGGCCAAGGCAGGCAGATCACCTAAGGTCAGGAGTTCGACCAGCCTGGCCAACATGGTGAAACCCTGTCTCTACTAAACTAAAAATTAGCCGGGCATGGTGGCACGTGCCTGTAATCCCAGCTACTTGGGAGGCTTAGATAGGAGAATCGCTTGAACCTGGGAGGCGGAGGTTGCAGTGAGCCGAGATTGCGCCATTGCACTCCAGCTTGGGCGACAGAGTGCGACTCTGTCTCAAAAAAAAAAAAAAAAAAAATTCATGGACAGGTTTTTATATGAACATAGATTTTATTTCTCTAGAGTAAATATCTAGAGGTGGGATTGGTGGGTCATATGGTAAGTACATGGTTAACTTTCAAGGAAACTGCTGAACTGTTTTCCAGAGTGTCTGCACCATTTTGCACCACCAGCAATGCATGAGTGCTCCAAATGCTCCCCATCCTTAACAGCACTTGGTATTGTCTTTTGCTGCTGCCATTTATCCATTCTAATGTATGTGTTGTCATAGCTCATCATGGTTTTAATTTGCATTTCCCTAAAGGCTAATGATGTTGGACAACTTTTCAGGTGCTTTTTGCCACCCATAAGTACTCTTTTATGAAGTGTCTGCTCAAGTCTCCCTCCCCATTAAAATTTTTTTTCTTGCTATTGAGTTTTGGGAATTCTATGTTGGACATAAGTCTTTTGTCTAATTTGTGATTTGAAAATATCTGAGTCTGTAGCTTATATTTTCTTCTCTTACTAGTGTGTTTTGCAGAGCAACACTTGTTAATTTTTATGAACATCAATTTATTTTTTAGTGCTTTTAGCACTTTGGGAGGCCAAGGTGGGAGAATCACTTGAGGCCAGGAGTTCAAAATCAGCCTGGTCTACATAGAGAGACCCCCATCTCTACAAAAAAATAGAAAAAATTATCTGGATGTGGTCGTGCACACCTGTAGTCCCAGCTACTAAGGAGGTTAAGGCAGGAGGACTGCTTGAACCCAGAAGATTGAGACTGCAGTGAGCTACGATTGTGCCACTGTACTTCAGCCTAGGTGACAGAGCAAGACCCTGTTTGTTTAAAAAAAAAAAATCTGGTAGTTTGAGTCCATTTAGCATTCCATATATCTTTTAAAATCAGCTTGCCTATATTTACAAAAACACCCTATTCTATTGGAAATTCTATTGGAATTACATTAAATCTATTGTTCAATTTAGTGATGTCCATGAACACTCTACATCTCCCCATTTATTTTGATATTCTTTGATTTTCTTCATCATCATTTTGTAGATTTCAGTATACAAATTCTACCCATGCTTTGTTCAATTTATTCTTAAATACTTAAGTGTTTTATGAGCTATTTTAAATGTTTTTCTTTTGAGACAGTGTCTTGCTTTGTCACCCAGACTGGAGTGCAGTGGTGCAATCTAAGCTCACTGCAGCCTCCACCTCCTGGGTGCAAGGATTCTCATTCCTCAACCTCCTGAGTAGCTGGGATTACAGGCAAGTGATACCACGCCCAGCTAATCTGTGTGTGTATGTATATTTAATAGAGATGAGGTTTCGCTATGCCGGCCAGGCTGGTCTCAAACTCCTGGCCTCAAGTGATCCACCAGCCTCAGCCTCCCAAAGTGCTGGGATTATAGGCGTGAGCTACTGCACCTGGCCTTTAAATAGTATTTAAAAATTTTTTGATTTCCAGTGTTTATTGTCAGTATATATAAATGTAATTGATTTTTGTATATTGGCTTTTGCTATGGACTAAGTGTTTGTGTTACCCCGAACTTTGTATGTTAAAGCCCTAATTCACAATGTGGTGGTATTTGGAGGTGAGGCCTTAGGAGGTGATATAGTTTGGATCTGTGTCCCTGCTCAAATCTCATGTTGAATTGTGATTCCTCAATGTTGGAGGTGAGGCCTGGTAGGAGGTGATTGGATAATGGAGGCAAGTTCTCATGAATGATTTAGCACCATCCTCCTTTGGTGCTGTTCACGTGATAGAATTCTCATGAGATCTGGTAATTTAAAGCGTGTAGCACCTCCCCTCTTCTCTCTCTTCCTCCTGCTCCAGCCATGTAAGATGTGCCAGCTTCCCCTTTGCCTTCCACCATGATTTGAACTTTCCCAAGGCCTCCCCAGAAGTTGAACAGATGCTAGCATCATTCTTCCTGTACAGCTTAGAGAACCAAAAGCCAATTAATCTCTTTTCTTTATAAATTACCCAGTCTCAGGTATTTATTTATAGCAATGTGAGAATGGACTAATACTGAAAATTGGTACTGAGGAGTGGGGCATTGCTATAAAGATACCTGAAAATGTGGAAGCAGCTTTGGAACTGGGTAATGGGAAGAGGTTGGAAGAGTTTAGAGGGCTCAGAAGAAGACAGGAAGATGAGGGAAAGTTTGGAAATTTCTAGAGACTTGTTGAAGTCTTCCTAGAGACTTGTTGACCAAAAGGCCGACAGTGATATGAATAGTGAAGTCCAGGCTGAGGAGGTCTCAGATGAAGATGAGAAACTTATTGGGAAATGGAGTAAAGATCACTTTTGCTATGCTTTAGCAAAGAGCCTGGCTGCATAGTGCCCTGCTCTAGGGATCTGTGAAATTTTGAACTTGAGAATGATGATTTGGGGTATCTGGTGGAAGAGATGTCTAAGCAGCAAAGCATTCATGATGTGGCCTGGCTGCTTCTAACAACCTATGCTCATATGCATGAGCAAATAAATTAGCTGAAACTGGAACTTACATTTAAAAGGGAAGCAGAGGGTAGAAGTTTGGAAAATTTGTAGCCTGGCAATGTTGTAGAAAAGAAAAGCCCATTTTCATGGGAGGAATTCAAGCAGGCTGCAGAAATTTGCATAAGTATAAAGGAGCCAAGTGCTAATAGCCAAGACAATGGGGAAAAGGCCTGGAAGGCATTTCAGAGACCTTTGTGGTAGCCCCTCCCATCATGGGCCTGGAGGCCTAGGAGGATAGAATGGTTTCCTGGGCCAGGACCAGGGCCCTGCTGCCCTACACAGCCTTGGGACACTGTTCCCTGCATCCCAGCCACTCCAACTCCAGCCACGTCACATAGGGGCCCCGATACAGCTTGGGCCACTGCTCCAGAGAGTGCAAGCCATAAGACTTGGCAGCTTCCACATGGTGTTAAGCCTGTGGGAATGCAGAGTGCAAGAGTTGAGATTTTGGAGCCTCCACCTAGACTTCAGAGGATGTATGGAAAAGCCTGGAGGTCCAGGCAGAGGCTTGTTGCAGGGGTGGATCCCTCATGGAGAACCTGTACTAGGGCAGTGCAAAGGGGAAATGTGGGATTGGAGCCCCCATACAGACTCCCACTGGGGCACTGCTTAGTGGGGGAATGGCAGATCCACCAGCAGCTTGCACCCTGCACTTGGAAAAGCCACAGGCACTCAGTGTCAATCCCTGAGAACAGCTGTAGGGGCTGAATCCTGCAAAGCCACAGGGTGGAGCTGCCCAAGGCCTTAGGAGTCTACCCATTGCATCAGCATGCCCTGGGTGTGGGACATGGATTCAACAGAGATTATTTTGGCACTTTAAGATTTAATGATTGCTCTGCTGGATTTGGGGCTTGCACAGCACCTGTAGCCCCTTTCTTTTGGTGGGCTTCTCCCTTTTGGAATAGGAGTATTTACCCTATGCCTATACCTTCATTGTATCTTGGTTGTAACTAGTTATTTTACAGGCTTATGGTGAAACGGTCTAACCTTGTCTCAAATGAGACTTTGGACTTTTGAGTTAATGCTGGAATGAGTTAAGACTTTGGGGACTGTTGGGAAGACATGGTTGTATTTTGCAGTGTGAGATGGACATGAGATTTGGGAGGGGCCAGGAGCAGAATGATAGAGTTTTGTTCTGTGTCCCTGCCCAAATCTTATGTCAAATTGTGATCCCCAATATTGGAGGTGGGGCCTGGTGGGAGGTGATTGATTGGATCATGGGGGTGAGTTCTCACGAATGATTTAACACCATCCCCCTTGGTGCTTTTCTTGTGATAGAGTTCTCAAGGGATCTGGTTATTTAAAAGTGTATATCACCTCCCCACCTCTCTCTTGCACCTGCTCCAGCCATGTAAGAGGTACCTGCTTCCCCTTCATCTTACACCATGATTGTAAGTTTCCTGAGGCCTCCCCAGAAGCCAAACAGATGCTAGCATCATGCTTCCTGTACAGAAATAAATTTCTGTTGTTTAAACCACTCAGCTTATGGTATTTTTGTTATAGGACCCCAAACTCACTAAGACAACGTTATATTTTACAATCTTGCTATACTCCCTTATTATTATTAGGAAGTTTTTTATAGATTCAGTGGGTTTTTTTAGGTAGATGTTCAAGTTACCTGCAAATTGGGAGCACTTATTTTTAAAATAAACAGCCTGCATAACTTTCTTTTTTAATTTTTAAAATTAGAGACAGGGTCTCGTTTTGTCACCCAGGCTGCAGTACTATGGCGTGATCATGGCTTACTGCAGCCTCAGCCTCCTGGGCTCAAGTGATCCTCCCACCTCAGCTTCCTGAGTAACTGGCACTACAGGTGTTGCCACCACATCTGGCTTTTTAAAAATTTTTGTAGAAATGGGGTCTTGCTGTGTTGCCAGGCTGGTCTCAAACTCCTGGCCTTAAGTGATCCTCCTGTCTTGACATCCCAAAGTGCTGGGATTATAGGTGTGAACCACCATGCCAAGCTGTGCATAATTTTCATATCTTGCCTTATTGTACTGGTTAGGACTTCAATTACAATGTTGAATAGGAGTGCAGAGTAGACATCCCTTTTTTTGTTCTCAGTCTTAAGGAGAAAAACATTCGGCCTTTCATAATTAAGTGTTATATTAACTCTAGATTTTTAGTAGATAACCTTTACAAGTTTGAAGAAGCCTCCTTCTATTCTTTTCATAAATGGATGTGAATTTTGTCAAATACTTTTCCTGCATCAATTGATATGACCATGTGGTTTTTCCTGTTGAGACTATTAATATGGTAAATTAGCTTCACTGATTTTTGAGTACTGAGTCAACCTTACAGTTCTGGGATAAACCCTCTTGGTCATGATGTTTTATCCTTTCTATACATTGCTGAATTAAATTTGCTAGTATTTTGTTGAGGAGTTTTGTGCCTATGTCTATGAAGGATATTGGATTGTAGTTTTCTTGTACTGACCTTTTTTTGTTTGTTGGTCTTTTACTGTCTGTGTCATTTAGATTCAGTAATTTCTATTGATTTATCACTATTTCCTCTGTCATCTCTGTTTCCCTATTGAACCCATCAGGTGAATATTTTATTTGGATTGTTGTATTTTTCACTTCAAAAATTTCCATTCATTTCCTCTTTATATCTTCCATTTCTTTCCTGATATATATCCTTCCATTCATTCACCCTTACTTTCAAAGCATGGTTATAAAACTTGCCTTAAAGTTTTTTCTGTGAACCCTAATGTCTGTATCATCTAGGTGTTGGCATCACTTGATTTTTTTTTCTCTTGCAAGTGGAGATATTCCTGGTTCTTTCTGTGCCTAGTAATTTTGCATTGTATCCTGCACATTTTCAATATTATGCTGTCAGATCCTGGGCATTATTTAAGTCATAAGGAGAATGTTGATGTTTTTCTTTAACAGTCAACTGCCCTAGTTAGGGTCAGGTTGCAAGTTCTGATCTGCATTGTGTGGGCTGTAGTTCCAATGTCAGTTCAGGTTTCAAACATCTCCAGTTCAATTTGGGTCTTTGTGTCTGCCACCCAGTGGCCAATCTGGGGCCTAAGCGGTAGTCTATCTTGTAGCTCAGTTCTCAATGCCTGTGATGTGCCAGTTAGGGTCAGCTTCACACATGCGCAGTTTAGAGGCAAGCAGACAGCGCTCATACAAAACTTTAGGGGATCTCACTTGATCTCCATCTTCTTTGCAATAACTTTATCACTTTTCTGGCTCCCTGGGGTCTCTCTTACCAGTTCTTCAGTTAGAAAGCTGGGGTTTTAGTTTCCTGGTTTAGTTCTGCTGTTTACTTCTCCCAGCTGCATTCTGCATCCTGGTCCAAGCAGCCAGAGGACACAGAGAAAATAAAAGCAATGAGGATTTGCTCCATGCTTCTGGGACCAAAGCAACTCTGTTCAGAACAAAGTGTTCATCTCCCTCTGAGTTTAAAGTGCCTTCCCACAGCCTGGGTGACAGAGTGAGGCCCTGTCTCTAAAATAAATAGATCATTAAATAAATTAATTTAATTAAATGCCTTCCAAAAGACTACTGCCATTGCAATGCTGCTGATGCCAATGCTACTGCCATACTATTCCCTGAAGACTGGGGTAGAAGAGAAGGGAAATAAAGCGAAGAATACTGTATGTGGGATTTCCCCATTCTCTCTGACCCTTAGAACCCCGCTTTCCCACTCCAAACTTTATTAGGGCAGGGATTTTTTTTTAAAGCAGCTTCAATTTGTTTCTTCCAATACTTTTCTTTTTCATTGTGGTAAAATATATGTAACATGAAAATTGATCATTTTAACCATTTTAAGTGTACAATTCCTTAGGCCAGAGACAGAACTCTTATCTTGGAACTTTCTATTCATTTTCGGTGTGCACTTCTGGGTTTCAGGCTGCCTTTGAGTATAAGCAAAGAGATGCCAAGTGGGGAATTTCATGCGCATCTGTGTGAAGAAACCACCAAACAGGCTTTGTGTGAGCAACAAGGCTGTTTATTTCACCTGGGTGCAGGTGGGCTGAGTCTGAAAAGAGAGTCAGCGAAGGGAGATAGGGGTGGGGCCATTTCATAGGATTTGGGTAAGTAAAGGAAAATTACAGTCAAAGGGGACTTGTTCTCTGGCAGGCAGGTGTGGGGGTCACAAGGTGCTCAGTAGGGGAGCTTTTGAGCCAGGATGAGCCAGGAGAAGGAATTTCACAAGATAATGTCATCAGTTAAGGCAGGAACAGGCCATTTTCACTTCTTTTGTGGTGGAATGTCATCAGTTAAGGCAGGAACTGGCCATCTGGATGTGTACCTGCAGGTCACAGGGGATATGATCGCTTAGCTTGGGCTCAGAGGCCTGACATTCCTGTCTTATATTAATACGAAAAATAAAACTAGATAGCAGTAAAATGTTGGGATGGTGAAAATTTTGGGGGGTGGTATGGAGAGATAATGGGCGATGTTTCTCAGGGCTGCTTCAAGCGGGATTGGGGCAGCGTGGGAACCTAGAGTGGGAGAGATTAAGCCGAAGGAAGATTTTGTGGTAAGGGGTGATATTGTGAGGTTGTTAGAAGAAACATTTTCGTGTAGAATTATTGGTGATGGCCTGGATACGGTTTTGTATGAATTGAAAAACTAAACGGAATAAGAGAAGGAGAAATACAGGTATTAAAGGACTAAGAATTGGGAGGACCTAGGACATCTAATTAGAGAGTGCCTAAAGAGGTTCAGCATAGCCTTGCCAGCAAAGATTATTTATTTACTTTAAGAGTTAAGAGTGGCAGTTTGGGGATAGCACCAGGAGATATCAGCTGTGATGGCTTGGAGAAACAGTGTAAACCGGCAGTGTAAACAAGAGCAGGGCATGTATGAGTAGTTGAGAACGGAGAATAGGAGTATGACTAGACAGAAAATAGTAGGGATGACAAGTTTTTTGGGGCACAGTCCAAGTTGGTCTGGTGTCTGGGATGAGACTGGGGCCTAATAAAAAGGAGCATCTATACAGGAGCTCAAATGGGCTGTACCCTGCAGCATTGTGAGGACAGGCCTGAATTCTGAGAAGGAAAAGTGGTAAAAGTATTGTCCAGTCCTTTTTAAGTTGGTGGCTGAGCTTGATGAAGTGTGTGTTTAAAAGATCTTTAGTCCATTCTACTTTTCCTGAAAACTGAGGACCATAAGGGATATAAAGGTTTCACTGAATACTAAGAGCCTGAAAAAATGCTTCGCTGATTTGACTAATAAAGGTTGGTCTGTTATCAGACTGTATAGAGGTGGGAAGGCTAAACTGAGGAATTATGTCTGACAGAAGGGAAGAAATGACTGCGGTGGCATTCTCAGACCCTGTAGGAAAGGCCTCTCTCTACCTATCCAGTGAAAGTATCTACCTAGACTAAGAGGTATTTTAGTTATCTGACTCGGGGCATGTTGAGTAAAGCCAATTTGCCAGTCCTGGGTGGGGACAAATCCTCGAGCTTGATGTGTAGGGAAGGGAGGGGGCCTGAATAATCCCTGAGAAGTAGTAGAATAGCAGATGGAACACTGAGAAGTTACTTCCTTGAGGATAGATTTCCACGATGGAAAGGAAATGAGAGGTTCTAAGAGGCGGGCTAGTGGCTTTTACTATAGCATAGCCTGCCTTTGTTGGTGTGTGGCGATTAGGCCTGGTGGAACTGCCATCAATAAACCAAGTGTGATCAGGGTGAGGAACAGGAAAGAAGGAAATATGGGGAAATGGGGTGAATGTCAGTTGGATCAGAGAGATACAGTTATGGGGGTCAGGTGTAGTATCAGGAATAATGTGGGAGGCCGGACTGAAGTCTGGGCCAGGAAAAATGGTAACTGTGGGATACTCAACAAAGAGTGAGTACAGCTGAAGGAGCTGGGGAGCAGAAAGTATATGTGTCAGGTGTGAAGAAGAAAATAGATTTTGGAAGTTATGAGAACTGTAGAGAGTGAGTTGAGCCTAGTTTGTGATTTTAAGGGCCTCTAAAAGTATTAGGGCGGCGGCAGCAACCGCATGCAGACTTGAGGGCTAGGCAAAACAGTAAGGTCAAGTTGTTTGGATAAAAAGGCTACAGGGCACGGTCTTGGTTCTTGTGTAAGAATTCTGACTGCACAGTCCTGCACTTTGGCTGTGGGTAATGAAAATGGTTGGGATGAGTCAGGGAGAGCTAGGTGGGGGCAGTCTCTAAAGCTGTCTTCAAGGAACGGAAAGAGGAGTGGGGAAAGGATTTAGGATCTATGGGGTCAGCTAGGTTTCCTTTTGTGAATTTATTTAATGGTTTTGTTAGGATGGCAAAACCAGGTATCTAAAGTTGAAAGCATCTAACCATGCCTAGGAAGGAAAGGAGTTGTTGTTTTGTAGAAGGTGTTGGGGTTTGAGAGATCAGCTGGACACGATCAGCAGGGAGAGCACGTGTGTTTTTATGAGAATTATGCCGAGATAGGTAACAGATGAGGAAGAAATTTGGGCTTGACTGAAATAATGGGGGCTGTCTGTGAATTCTTGCAGGTAATTTGCTGAGCCTAATGGGTGTCAGGGTCAGTGCAAGTGAAAGTGAAGAGAGGCTGGGATGAAGGGTGCAAAGGAATAGTAAAGAAAGCATGTTTGAGATCCAGAAGAGAATAATGGGGTGTGGAGGGAGGTTTTGAGGATAGGAGAGTATATGGGTTTGGCACCATGGGGTGGATAGGCAAAACAATTTGGTTGATAAGGTGCAGATCCTGAACTAACCAGTAAGGCTTGTTTGGTTCTAGGACAGGTAAAATGGGGGAACTGTAAGGAGAGTTTATAGGCTTTAAAAGGCCATGCTGTAACAGGTGAGTGATAACAGGCTTTAATCCTTTTAAAGTGTGCTGTGGGATGGGATATTGGCATTCAGCGGGGTAAGGTTGATTAGGTTTTAATGGGATGGTAAGGGGTGCGTGATCGGTCACCAAGGAGGGAGTAGAGGTATCATACTTGTGGGTTAAGGTGGGGAGATACAAGGGGAGGATGTGAAGGAGGCTTTGAACTGGGGGAAAAGGCGGCAATGAGGTGTGGCTGTAGTCCAGGCATAGTCAGGGAAGCAGATAATTTAGTTAAAGTGTCTCGGCCTAATAAGGGAACTGGGCAGGTGGGGATAACTAAAAAGGAGTGCTTAAAAGAGTATTGTCTAAGTTGGCACCAGAATTAGGGAGTTTTAAGAGGTTTAGAAGCCTGGCCGTCAATACCTACAACAGTTATGGAGGCAAGGGAAACAGGCCTTTGAAAAGAAGGTAATGTGGAGTGGGTTGCCTCCGTATTAAGAAGGGGATGGACTTACCCTCCACTGTGATAGTTACCCAGAGTGTCTGTGATGGTCCTGTAGGCTTCCAAGGCGATTGGGCAGTGTCAGTCTTCAGCAGCTAAGCCGAGAAGATCTGGGAAGGAGTCAGAGAGCCTTAGGCCAGAGTACTAGGGGCTCTGGGAGTGGCAGCCAGGTGAGTTGAACGTCGGATTTTCATTGGGGTCCCGCACAGATGGGATATGGCTTAGAAGGAATCCCGGGCTGTGGGCATTCCTTGGCCCAGTGGCCAGATTTCTGGCACTCGTAGCAAGCTCCTGGGGGAGGAGGTTCTGGAGGAACCCCTGGCAGCTGCGGTTCAGGCATTTGGAGTTCTTGTGTGCTGGAGATGTGGCTGGGGTTTGTCTCACAGTGGAGGCAAGGAATTGCAACTCAGAAATATGTTGCTACTTAGCTGCCTCTACTCTATTATTGTACACCTTGAAGGTGAGGTTAATTAAGTCCTGTTGTGGGGTTTGAGGGCTGGAATTTAATTTTTGGAGCTTTATTTAATGTCAGGAGCAGATTGGGTAATAAAATAAAATGTATATTGAGAATAAGACAGCCTTTTGACCTTTTAGGGTCTAGGGCTGTAAAGCATCTCAGGGTTGCTGCTAAAGGGGACATGAACTGGGCAGGGTTTTTTATATTTGATGAAAAAGAGCCTAAACACTAACTGATTTGGGAGAGGTTGGATAAAGAAAAAGGAGCATTAACCTTGACTATGCCTTTAGCTCCAGCCACCTTTTTAAGAGGAAATTGCTGGGCAGGTGGGGGAGGGCTAATCACAGAATGAAACCGTAAGCTGGACCAGGTGTGAGGAGGAGAGATGATAAAAGGATTATAGGGTGGAGGAGCAGGGGCTGAGGAAGAATTGGGACTTAGCTCGGCCTGGCAAGGAGGGGAGAGGTCAGATGGGTCTGTAGAAAAGGAAGATTAGAAAGACTCAGCGACGCTTGGGGTTGGGACTGAGGGGACCAGTGGGAGGGGAGGAAGATTTGGGACGAGCTGCATTGGGAACAGAGACTAGTGAGGGACCGATGTGTAAAAGAATGCCTGGACATCAGGCACCTCAGACCGTTTGCCCAATTTACAACAAGAATTATTTAGATCTTGTAGGATGGAAAAATCAAAAGTGCTGTTTTCTGGCTATTTGGAACCACTGTCGAGTTTGTATTGGGGTCAAGTGACATTGTAGAAGAAAATAAGGCATTTAGGTTTTAGGTCAGGTGTGAGTTGAAGAGGTTTTAAGTTCTTGAGAACACAGGCTAAGGGAGAAGGAGGAATGGAGGGTGGAAGGTTGCCCATTGTGAAGGAGGCAAGTTTAAAGAGAAGGGTAGAGACACGGAGAAGGGGGTGGGGAGCAGCCCTGGGCTGCAACATGGGTGAGCAGCCAAAGCAGGCGTCCCCGCAATTGACTTGCCACCAAAGGAATGTGGGTGAATGATCAAGGCAGGCATCCCCGCAGAGATCAGACAACAATGGAACGTGGGTGAATAATCAGAGAGGCGTCCCCACAATTATTAAACACCAAGGGAAGGCTGCCTTCCCGAGTCCGTGACCGGCGCCGGAGTTTTGGGTCCACGGATAAAATGTGTCTCCTTTGTCTCTACCAGAAAATGAAAGGAATTGAAATTAAGAGAAAGGAGAGATTGAAGTGTGGCGCTAAGATTGAAAGGAGAAAGAGGTTGAGGGATAGTGAGGGAGGTTGAAGAAGAGAGTAAAAAGAGGCCGCTTACCGGATTTGAAATTGGTGAGATGTTCCTTGGGCTGGTCGGTCTGAGGACCCGAGGTCGTAGGTGGATCTTTCTCATGGAGCAAAGAGCAGGAGGACAGGGGATTGATCTCCCAAGCGAGGTCCCCCAATCCGAGTCACGGCACCAAATTTCATGTGCGTCCATGTGAAGAGACCACCAAACAGGCTTTGTGTGAGCAACAAGACTGTTTATTTCACCTGCGTGCAGGCGGGCTGAGTCTGAAAAGAGAGTCAGCAAAGGGAGATAGGGCGGGGCCATTTTATAAGATTTGGGTAGGTAAAGGAAAATTACAGTCAAAGGGGGGTTGTTCTCAGGCAGGAGTGGGGGTCACAAGGTGCTCAGTAGGGGAGCTTTTGAGCCAGGATGAGCCAGGAGAAGGAATTTCACAAGATATTGTCATCAGTTAAGGCAGGAACAGGTCATTTTCACTTATTTTGTGGTGGAATGTCATCAGTTAAGGCAGGAACCAGTCATCTGGATGTGTACATGCAGGTCACAGGAGATATGATGGCTTAGCTTGGGCTCAGAGGCCTGACAAGGGGGAGTGTGCTTACTCTATCTTCCCTGGAGTCAGAGCCTCTGTTCTTGTTTTTATCATTCTACGCCCCCTCCTACTTACTTGGTTTAAGTTGCTTTTTTGTTTTTTTTCCCCTCTAGTTTATTAAGGTGGATGATTAGATAATTCATTTTAAATATTCTCTTTTACTATAGCTATTTAAAGGAATGGTACATCTGGGCTTCAGTCGTGCTTTCCTGTTGTTTTCTATTTTTTCCCTTCACATTTATGTGCTTAAAATCCTGCAGTTTTCATAGCTCTTTCTTCCACATGTGTCAGCTTCATCTTCCAGCTGATGCAGCATTTCCTAGCATCATAACCATTCACAGTAACATGTGGGAATAGGACGATATCATCTGTATGTCTCTTTTTTTTTTTTTTAGAAGAAAGCAAGCTTTTCCCAGAAGTCAGGGGGCAGGCTTCTCCTGATGTCTCATTGGCCTGGATTGGGTGAAATACTCATTCCTAAACCAAAAGCAGGCAAGTGGAATTGTTTTTGTTTTAATTTTTTTTCTTTTTAAAAAGATGGGGTCTTGCTTTGCTGCCCAGCTGGTCTTGAACTCCTGAGCTTAAGCAATCCTCTGGTCTTAGCCTCCCAAAGTGCTAGGATTACAGGTGTGAGCCACCATGCCTGGCCCACAGGTGGAATTGGATGATCATGATTGGCTTGGACTAATCATTTGGGGTAGAAAAAGTATTAAGAAGTCAAACCGTAAAACCACCTAGGTGACAAGACTGGTAATAGCCAAAAAATTAAAAAAATTTAATAGGCTGATCCATTTCTGATGCAGCACATTAACATGTCCAAATGGAGATATTCTACCTAGAATCCTGACAACTACTTCTAAGATGGATAGACTGGAGCCCCCAAAGCTATATAGGAAAAGATACCAAATGTCTATGTGGTTGATCATTAACTATGACACTAGAGTCCACACCTTATGTAAGCTGTCTCTCAATGTCATTGTCACCTTTGAATAAAAATGACCCTTCAGTTGAAGACAAACCATTTAGATTCAAACACAACTAAGATTAATACACCCAGACAATAAGGTACATCCATTGAGCAAAATCTCAGGAATCAGCAAAGTAATTAAACATATAGATTTATATAAGAAAATAATTTTGAGTCTAAGAAATTACAACCAATTTTTATATTATTTCCTAGCCATTCAGGATTTGTGGCCTATATGGTCCATTTGAACATTCTTCCAGGGCTCCTTGGATAATCTCATCATCCCCTGTCCTCAATGTTTAGTGGCAAAGGGAGCATTATTTGGGCTTACAGTCAGTCAGTCCTTTCACCAAGGACATCTGGATTTTATCTTTCAGATTCTTTGCTTTTGAATAACATTCATTCCACAGGATTTTCTTTTCTTTGCTAGAATATAAGCTTTATTATGGCAGGGATTATAAAAAAGCAGCTTCATTTTTGTTTCTTCCAATGCTTTTGTTTTTCATTGTGATAAGATATACGTAACAAAAATTTATCATTTTAACCATTTTTAAGTGTACAATTCAGTGGTGTTAAGAACATTTGTAATGTTATTCAACTATCACCACTTTACATTTCCAGAACTTTTTCATGATTTTAACAGAAACCATGTATCCACAATAACTTCCATTCCCCCTTTCCTCTAGCCCCTGATTATCATTATTTGACTTTATGTCTTTATGAATTTGCCTATTCTAGTTACCTCAAATAAGCAGAATCACATTTGCCCTTTCATGTCTGGCTTATTTCACTTAGCATAGTGTTTTTAAGGTTCATCCTTGTAGCATGTATCAGAATTTCATTTGTTTTTATGGCTGAATAATACTCTGTTGTATGTCTATACCAAATTTTGTTTATTCATTCATATGTAGATGGTCATTTGTGTAGTTTCCACCTTTTGGTTATTTCAAATAATGCTGCTATGAACATTGGCATACAGATACCTGTTTGAGTCTCTGCTTTCAGATCTTTTGAATATATACATAGAAGTGGAATTACTGGATCATATGAGAATTTTGTTTAACTTTTTGAGGAACCACCAAACTGTTTTCCATAGCAGCTACACCATTTTACATTCCCAATGGCAAGCGCAAAGGTTCCAATTTCTCCTCATCTTTTCCAATACCTGTTTCTTTTTAAAATAATAACCATCCTAATGGTTGTGAAGTGGTATCTCATTGTGCTTTTGATTTGCATTTCCCTAATGATTAGTGACATTGGCCATCTTTTCATGTGTTTATTGGCCATTTAGGTATCCTCTTTGGAGAAGTGTCTATTCATGACCTTTGCCCATTTTTGAAATTTCTGTTGTTGTTGAGTTGGAGGGGTTCTTTATATATTCTAGATAGTAATCCCTTATCAGATATATAATTTTCAAATATTTTTGTTCCACAAGTATTTGAGTGCCTATTATGGGCCACGTACTGTGCCAGATGCTTGGGAAACAATGGTAAATGAGGCAGCTTATGTCCTCAGGCAGCATGAAATAGTGGAGTCAATACAGAAATAGATATAATCTCCATTTAGCAGGGCAAAAAGTTATCACATTGCTTCTCAAATAAGCAAAGGAAAATGTAGTTTATTTTTTATAACTGATAATCTTTTTTCTTGAATCCTTGCCCCATTGGGTGGGTGGGTGGGTGGTGAAAGAGCTGAATTAAATTGCTGTATTTAGTTATTATTAAATTGAATTATTCAGTCCATTTTAAGTTCAACTCCCTCTCATGGCTATTTCTCACTCTGCCCTTTTCTGCCACCTGCTTGGGAAGGTGAGGGGGGCATACATTCCCTGTGATGAGGTGGTGCTATGGATTAGGTGTTAGGTGGGCTTGCTGTTCTGATCTTCTCTGGTTTCTATTCTGGGCAGCTGGTCTTCTGTGGTGCTTGCTCACCAAACCTGCAGCAACAAATCATCTGTTTTTTTGGTTGGGCTGGGGGCCAGTGTCTCTTCCTTGGTGATTTGCCTCCACTTTGTTTCTAGGAAGAGCTATAGGTCCCCAGTAAGGTCTGGTGGGCCCTGCGGCTCTTAGCTACAGGATCCACAAGGTTGCTTGCTCAACTATCCCAACTTTCCAGCTCTATAGTCAGCTATTTTCCAAGGTTCCCACTGGGCACAGAGAACTGCCATATCTCTTTCAAGCCACATACTAGCTGATAGAAGCCATTTACCTAACACTGAATGGCCGTTTTTATGAGAGTTCAGTGTTGGAGCACTAGCAGTCTGTTCAACAATTTTCCTCCCAATGCACTCAATGGCAAGGGGGCACAGCCTTCTCCCCTTGATTCTCCCCTAACCCCCTCCAAAATTCTGCAGGGTTGGGCAACAGAGGTGAAAGGACACCCTGTGCCTGACCCTCTCATTGACTCACTCTTCCCAGGACTAGGAGAGCCTTAAAAATTTTTCTTTTTGCTACTCCATAAGTTTTTCCATCCCAAGGTGTCATTTATTCTCCTCTTCCTTGCAGCCATACTTGTAATTTAATACTTTAAAAATATTTTATTTCATGAGATAAATGTAATGGTAAGGATAAGAACAGACTGATATGCAATTAACATAAGAGTGTGGTGGTGCTCTCCAACCTACTCTTTGGGTATTAGGGAAGAAGTGGTACCTAAACTAAAACATGAAGAACACACAGGAATTAGGTAACATGTGAAAGCTAGATAGGAGTTCAAAAGGAGTACATGGAAAGGTCCAAAGGCTAGAGGACTTCTGATATTTCAAAATGGCTGAAGCATAGAGGCAATGGCAAGAGCTGAAGCTGAAGTGGTAAGCTGTGGTCAGATCACAAAGAGCCTTAACAATCTTGTTTAGCAGTTCTGACTTTATCCTAAAACAAGGGAAAGCCTATGTCTTAGATAGGGAAAGGGCATGATAAAATGTATGCCTTAGCAAGATTACTCTGGTTGAGAGATGAATGCATATGAAGAGGGGAAAGTTAAGGGCCACATAATTCCCCTCACTCAGGGACTAGCCACCATCTTGAATTTTGCCAGTGTAAGCTGGAAAAATATAGGGTAGGAGGCAGGGTCACAACAGCATATTTAAGTGTTGAAGGGATGGATGCAGAAGGAAGGCAGAGAGTGAAGAAATAGAAGAGAGGAAGAATGACTGGCAGCCAAGGCCTTTCAGAGGTGAGAATGCTGAGGCTCAGAGGGGAGAGACCCCTCTCTCATTCTCAGATGGGGGAGAGGCCCCTCTCTCATTCTCAGAAGAGGGAGAGGAAATGATGGGTAAAGTGTAAATAATTTGGCAAATTTAGTCATAGGAACTTGTAAGAGTTCTTATCTTTTTTTCCTTTAATGCAGGAAGCAAAAGATAGTTGTCTGCCCGTAAGGAGGAAGGTGGCAAAGGATTAGTATGGCAAACACGGTTGGCTAACCCAATGTCGTCCTCAACCCCCATCTGGCCTGCTTTCCCTCTAGAGGTTGAAAACGCTTGCCCTACCAGACACAGTTGCAACAAGGAAACATAAGCCAGATTTTGCTAAGGTTTTTGGAAAGCTTTTTGCTTAGCATGGCTGTCTTTCTCCTTTCTTCCTGACTTAATCCTAGTTCCTAGAGCTGTGACAGCTCTCTCGAAAATCGGACAAAATAGCATGAGGTAAAGTTAGACCAGTCGTCATTCCAGCTGCAGATTGAGAGCCAGCAACCCACCTTCCAGATTTCAGGTTGAAAATTCCTATTTGTTTAAACCACCAAAGATGGATTTTGCATCCAGAAGCATTCCTAACACAAAGGCTTGCTGTTTTAAGCCACTGTTGTAAGGACAGTGATGAACATTTGACTTGGTCTCTGAAGAGAATGGGAGTGGTAAACAAAAACAAACAAAAACAAACAAACCATATAGGATTATTGGTAATCTTGAAGGCCCAGATGAAGTGAAAGCCATAAAACAATACCAATTTCATTTTGGAGTATATACTATCCCTGAAAATTAATATAATGGGGGTGCTAATGCTAATTTTTAAAACCAAGGTTAGCTCAACGAATTCTCCTTTTATATAAACTAGTACCATTCACTCATTAGGATACCTACATAACTGCAAAATAATTCAAAGTACACAGAAACACCCTTTAAAGATTCATCATATACTTAGACGATATGATTCATACCACTTTCTTGTGGAGACACTCAAATTATTCACAATAAATAGAATGCAATCTTACAAAGTTGATGGCAGCACCAAGTGAAGATGGGTGCTTCCTTCAAAATACTTGATTTAGATTCTGCCATCTTATTCACATAGAACCTAAGAAACTCTTTCCGTAATTAAGCAGTAATTCACAATATATACATCTCTGAGGCACTTGTTGTTTCAATAGATGGTTTGTTCCTCTCCGTAATTACAAAGACAATGAGCCCCAAATAAAAAGTATCCTACATTTTTAGTGACTCAAGATACACACAACTCAATATAAAATTCATATTCACTAGAGCTACAAATCATAATCACTATCAGAAAATTCTATAATAAAATTTACATTCACTTCTCCTCCTACTACTCTTACATTTATCAGCATACTAACTAAGCAGAGTGTGGTAATTCCACATATTTGGAGCTCCTCTAAGCCAGTTTCTGGAGATACTCTAAGATATGGTTGGATTTTCTGAGAATGCAATGTTTTATACTTTATGAGGAACCCAACCAGACAAAGAAGTTTACTATGAGTCTCTTCCCTTATTCCAAGGACTTTGATTTCTGATGTTTGCCTCCATATTGGGTAACTGTAGCACCATGGAAAACACAATACATGTATTATTGTAGTAACATTACAGAGTTTTATCAAGAATCTCTGGAAAATAGATAATTATGTTGTTTGTATACTGTCAGAATAATTTTAATAATGTACGATTCAGTAATTTTATTTTTAAACAGGGAATCTGGCTGAATTAAATGCAGGTAAAACATAGTTACTCATATCCCATAGATAAGCCAAATAAGATATCCCATAAATGTCTTAAAACTTATAAACTAGAATGGTTAGGTTCAACAATTGTTTATAAGGGACTGCAGTGGACCCTTTAAATTGAACTTCAGTGATTTGTCCATATGTACAAGAGCATCAAAATCCAGGGTCTCATTTCATGACAGCGTGTCTAGAAACTCATCTTACTAAGAATACAGAAGACTCTGAAAAGGTTGTCTTGTGATGCTTGAAACATATTCATAGTTGATTTATGCCAGAAAAGGGGACACTGAAATTATTGTCATCAGTAGTTACGGTCTTCCTCTTCCAGTTAAGCTGTGGTACATCTCTCCGACATACACTGTACTTGACAACACTTGTGGTACATCAGTCTTGTTTGACAATTTTGTTCATCTCCCTTTTTTCTTTATATTAAGATGATCATCCATCTTACAGAAGCACCCATAGATTAATATTGTTATGAAAACATTCCTTATGTTTAGCTGACTCCTTGTAGACAAGCAGTCATTTTCATGTTTCCATTGACTTATTTCCAAATTACATTGCAAAGGAGATTATTTTTTTCCAACACGGGAAATTAACTTGATATTAATAGTATGGAGGCTCTTGTGTGCTTTCATAAGATAAGGCCCTTTATTTATCTGCCTCCTGAAAGTGACCTGGGACACTTCAGCCTAGTCTTGAAGTACATATTCTTTTGGGCCTCTGCCATCACATGTTCATATTTTGAATCTGGTAACAGAAGACAAAATAGGAATTTATTTTTATTTTTATTTATTTATTTATGTATTTATTTATTTTAGAGATGGAGTCTCGCTCTGTCTGAGCGGTTCAAGCAATTTTCCTGCCTCAGCCTCCCTAGTAGCTGGGATTACAGGTACACGTTGCCATGCCTGGCTAATTTTTTGAATTTTAGTAGAGACGGGGTTTCGCCGTGTTGTCCAGGCTGGTCTTGAACTCCTGAGTTCAGGCAATCTGCCCGCCTCGGCCTCCCAAAGTGCTAGGATTACAGGCATGAGCCACCGCATCCAGCCAGGAATTCTTTTTGAGTGCTTTAATTTTTGGTCTTTAGAATTCTAGTGCTCAAGTTATGAAATGGAGGAGAATGTCTATTTTTACACTGAGTAACTCACACATTCCTTCTCAATGAGGGAAAAAACATACTTGTCTAAAAAGATATATATTAATTCATTATATGTGTTAATAATGAAAATAGTAGAACATGTCTGAGAATGCCTTTTCAAGGGCTGCATAGGGATGGAAATCTGAATTAAGCTTTGGAATTGCAAACGTCAGAATTGAGACTGCATTGATAAGCAGAAAAGCAAATAATGCTGACATGAGATCTTCAACCTTCTCTCCTGTGGCTTTCATGATTCTTGAAAGGAGACTGGTGCTTACTAAGACCACTGATTTGTACTAAGGAGCGTTTGCATCTTGTGTCTTCCCTTGTGCTGAAATAGCTCTGAGTAAATGCTTTGATTCCCTCATGATACTTATGGGACTTTTTTTCTAATGTGTCTTTTCCTATGTCTAAAAAGATTTGAGCTCTGACTAAAGGCTTTGCCACAGTCATGACACTTGTAGGGCTTCTCACCAGTATGGGTTCGTCGATGCTGAATCAGAATTGCGCTTCGGCTGAATGCCTTTGCACACTCGTCACATGCATAAGGTTTCTCTCCACTGTGGATTCTCTGACGTAAAATAAGGGCTGAGCTCTGACTAAAGATTTTGCCACATTCATCACATTTCTGTTGTTTTTTCCAAGAAGGGTTTCCTTGTCTCTTTTCAAACCTACCATCTTGTTCATAGGTTCCTCTATATGTGGAACTCTGGGAGGCATTCATATGAAGGATATTGGAAACACTGCAATGCAGTTCTATGCCTAAAGAAGTCTTTTGCCTTGAAGCAGATTTCACATTTGTAGTTTTGATGTCTTCATCTGAAATGGAAAAACAAATGTCACCAGGAAAGAGAAAGGATGATCCAAATGAAATATACATGATTATTGCTAGCATGTTTATAAAACAACACACAATGTGAAGGACGGAGAGTGTAAGACAAAATATTGAGAAGTTTATATAAGACATAGAGAAAGGTTTACATACTGAGGAGGCAGTCAATTAACTATAAAGTTGCAAAGTTCTATGGAAAAGACAGAATAGGGAATAAGGATAAAAAGATATGTCAGAGACTAAGGAAAGTCTGGAAGGAAAGAAAGGGCTTAGAAAGAAGAAATGATTGGAGACACAGAGAGCTAGAAGGAGAGGAATCCAATGTGCCAGTGGGAGTAAGAAACAAGATTTAGTACTGGAGTATCAATAAACAAATAAAGCTTAATATTCATAAAGGAATCAGTAACTATGCAAAGAAATGAGCTGAAGAAAGCCAAGGGGCCAAAAAGGAATGTGGAAAATAAAGTAAGAAAATATAAGTTAGGCCAATAAAGGGAAGATTATAGACTAGGATAACTAGTACCTCAAAAGATCAAGGGTAGCAGAGTACCCACTGATGAAAAACCTCTACTCCTGTATGGATTTTATATTACTGGTTGAATCGCTGTTTGTTGTATTATTTTGTATTACATTTAACATCCATGAAAAATGTACATGGCTGCTTATGGGCTGCGGCCACTCAGGCGGCACACAAATCTGGCTTGATGCAGAGGGCCTTATGACTCAGGGTGCCTAAAGCTCCAGCAGAACTGCTAACTCAGATGTGAAAATGCCAGTGTAATGTGGTTGCATTACCTGAAGAAATCACTTCAGTTATCCTCATGGTGGCATTTTAACTGAAGCTGCTGAAAGACAGGAGCTTAAAATGAGTTTATAAAAGCAAAGTACAACAGTTTTGGACATGTCTGGGGAGATGACTTGGCTGGGGCTGACTGTGATTACTGGGGGTGCCTTTAGCTGAAGTAATTATATAAATAAGATTAAAAGCAACCCAGAGAGGTACTGATGATAAGTGATTCCCTGGGCCCTCTCAAGGCCTAATCAAAAGGATAGGGTGAGAAAGGTAGTCTGGGGAGAAGAATTAGTGATGCAGTGTGATACTGAATAAGAAAACTGAGTTGTTGTTTTACTCTTTAGAATTTACTTAAAATGGATCTACCTGCTGTCTCTACAATCTCCTTAGAATCACCCAACATAAGCTCAAATCTTAACATAAGCCCTTCCCAATTCCTTCTTAATGACACACCCCGTAGTTTCTGTGCCGTGTTCTCTTTCTTGCTGCAGCAAACTAAATAATCCTAACTTGAAAAAATATATAAAAATCAAATCAAATGGGTCTAAATAGTTATTACAAAAGGAATTTAAAATTATTTATTGTATTTATTCACAAATATGGTGTCTCAGTCCATTTTCTGTTGCTTAGAATAGAATACCTGAACTTGAGTAATTTATTTATAAAAAGAATTTATTTCTTATAGTTATGGAGGTTGAGAAGTCCAGGGTGGAGGGGTGCATCTGGTGAGAGCCTTCTTGCTGGTGGAGACCCTCTGAAGAGTCCTGAGGCAGTGGAGGGCATTTCATGGTGAGGGGGCTGAGCATGCTAATATGCTAACTCAGCCCTTTCTTCCTCTTCTTATAAAGTTACCAGTTCTCCTATGATCACCAATTAACCCATTAATCCATGAATGAGTTAATCCATTTATGAGGGCAGGGGTGATAATTCAATTACCTCTCAAAGGCCTCACTTCTCAATACTGCCACACTTGGGATTAAGTTTCAACATAAGTTTTGGAGGAGACAAATATTCAAACCATAGCATATGGCATACTCATTTATTATTACTAGCTTAAGTGGAAATCATTTTATAAATGGTAAGGATTCTGTCTCAAATTCATTTTTGATAGTTTATATTCCAAAGTGACCTCAATGATTAGTCATTACTATCAAAATCCTGGCATCAATTAGTACTTTACAGTACTGAGACCAAGATCATCTCCCAGAAGCTTTCATAAGACATGACTCAGTACCACAGAAATCATGTTGTGGCCTTAAGAAATGGTTCTATTATTCTATCAAGTGATTCTGGTTCTCTCTGCCTTGTACTGCAAGATCCTGGACCTGTTGCATTCTGTTTCAAATTTCTACGAATCTTAAAAAAAAATGTAGGAAAGGCCTCCATGAGGACATTCACAGGTAGGATGTGGTTCTTGCCACACCTGGCTTTGAGGTTGATCACTTCTGTAGTCACCACCACACCAAGCTGCTGAGGCTGGGATGGTCTCCCTCCCTTTCCTGATGGAAAATACTTTTTCGTGAAAAGACTTTCACTTTTCTAAGTAAACCAAGACAATTTCTAGACTGGAGGTATTACGTGTCCCAGTATAAGCCTTCAGAGAGCCAGTACTTGCCAAGTTAGGGTGAACAATGTTTTCTAAATCTCTTTCTAAATTACTGTATTTCCTTTGTGTAGTTTCTTATAAAAATTCCCTTGGAAAAACTCTAACCTTGCTTAGCTATCAGCCACTCCTGAACTATGGAAGCAGTGCTGGAGAGAAGGAAGGAGATGCTCCCAAGTAGGATTTCCCTCTTAATCTCTGGCTCCTATTTTATCCAGGATGATCATCTAGAAGGAGGGTCTCTGCTCAAATGTTGCTTCATCAGAGAGGCCTTTCTACCACTCTATATAATAAGATCCTATCCCCACCATTCTGTTTAAAGTAGCATGGCCCTTTTATCAAATGAAATTTTACATTGAGTTCCAATATATAAAACAGACGAAAACACAGCTACTCTGTCTGAAGCAGGAGCAGTCACAGCCTACAAGGCCTCTAACTCAGCCTTATTTCTACTTCTTACCTTCCCTCTAGCCCCCTTATTCTTTGTTTTGTTTTTATTTTTTCCCCATAGCACTTATTTGTTTAGTATCTGCAATGGAAGAATAGATTGCTACACAGCTATTCTGGAGCACTTATAGAAAGCAATGCAAAGAGCAGTTGAGGCCAGTTGAAGATGTGAGGGAGTAGAGAAGTGTATTCAAAGCACGTATGAGAGCAAAGTCACCTTAGCAGCAATATAGGCGATTCTGCTACTAGATCCCACCAGTAACTGAGCAGTTATATAGGAAATGATGATGAGGATCAGTGGTCTCTGGGCTGTGTACCTTGGGGTCCCACAGAAAGGCCTCAAGGGCTGCCTGAAGATAAAAGGGCTACTTTAAAAAGGCATGAAAACCCTGATGCAGATGTCAGGGATTTAAAGTCTGAAGATTTTATAAGAATCTCTGAAAAAGAAGCAAGAACAAAATACTGAAGATCTTCATTTAGTAGGACAAATAACAGAAGTTCCCACAGTAAGGAGGAGATGAGAAGGAGAGATTTGAGGCCTCTTGCATAAATCAGCTGAGATGTGTGTGGTGAGCAGAGGGCCCCCACACCTTCCACCATGAACTGAATCCTGCCCCCTCACCATGTGGTCTTAAGGACTGAAGCTCCCATGATGCTCCCTGGAGCTGCTTCTTCACGGGCATGAGCTGGCTACTTGGCAATTCCTCAGTGATTTCTGAAGGTGCTAGCTTCTCTGCAATCATGTCCTTCCTTCGTCCAAAAAAGATCTAAAAACAGGAATAATTGAGGCTGAAGAACACCATCAGGTTGGGACTTGAGGATAAAATAACAGAGAAGAAACTATGCAAAAAGTATCATGGACACAGGAAAAGGGAGGGAAAAAGTAGAGCCACCTTCTATTTGCTGGGACACCCATTAGTACTTTCACCCCTATACATCCAGTTGTGCTGAGTGGGAATACAGTTTGAGAGCTCTACTCCCAATGATGTGCCAGCGCTCTTGACTCAGCCTGGGGGTTCATCTCCACAGGCATCCTTCTTACCTGCTTTGGTCCATCAAGCTCTCTCTCCACATCCTCCAGCATAGTCACAGTTTCCTCTCCATTCTCTGGATGATGCTTCTGCACCCAGGCCTGAAGCTCTTTTGGGAGGATGGCCAGGAACTGCTCCAGCACCAGCAGCTCCAGGATCTGCTCCTTGGTGTGCACCTCCGGCCTCAGCCAGAGATGACAAAGTTCTCGGAGCCGGCTCAGAGCCTCATGGGGCCCAGGTGAATCCTGGTAGCCAAACTGCCTGAATTGCTGGCGGAAGGTCTCTGGGCTGTAGCTGCTGCTCCAGTGGAGGCTAGAGTCTGGATCACAGGTCTGCTCTTCCTCTTCCATCTTCTCTGTCAGAATCCCATTACACTCCTCTGAAGTTTGTGTTAGGAGTGATGATGACTTTCCCAATTTTGCAGACATTTTGACAGGCAAATAGCTCAGTACTGTTAGGCTTTAATCCTCAAGGAGGTGAAGCTGTCCTGATGGACACTCCTTAAATATGATTAAAGAAACAAGTGGAAAGAAGACAAAAGACAAATGCTTCTTAGAACAAAACAACTAAGATTAGAAACATAAGACTGTATAGGAACTACTGACCTTAGTCTTAACAAACCATGCTTTTATTTATTTATTTATTTTTGAGATGGAGTCTTGCTCTGTTGCCCAGGCTGGAGTGCAGTGGTGTGATCTCGGCTCACTGCAACCTCTGCCTCCTGGGTTCAAGTGATTCTCACGCTTCAGCGTCCTAAGTAGCTGGGACTACAGGTACCCGCCACCACGCCTGGCTAATTTTTGTATTTTCAGTAGAGACAGGGTTTCACCACGTTGGCCAGGCTAGTCTCGAACTCCTGACCTCAGGTGATCCACCCGCCTTGGCCTCCTGAGGTGCTGGGATTACAGGCTTGAGCCACCACGCCAGGCCCAGAAACCATGCTTTTGAAGAATACTTCTTTAAGAGAACCAAACAGCTAAGACTCATTAATTCATATGCATAAGTGATTCACAATTCATTCTGAAAACCATGCCCACAAGGCTACTGAATATTACAATAAGAGATCAGCCAGGATTGCATAGAAGCTCCCAGATAATGGAAATAAGGGAAGCCTGAGAAATGCTCTAACTCCGGAGCCAGTTCAAAGAGCCAATCGGTATTTAGTGTGCTGCAAAGAGCTCAAAGAAATAGTCTCATGAGGGAAGCACTTTTGTGTGACTTTTTTCAGCTTTTACTGTTAAAACATTACTTCGACATTAAAGGAACCATTAAAAAAACATAAACCAATCAGCTGGGCACTGTGCTTATGCCTGAAATCCCAGCACTTTGGGAAGCCGGGGTGGGAAATGGGAGGATCACCTGAGCCCAGGAGTTTGGGACCAGCCTGTGCAACATAGTGGGACTCCATCTCTACCCCACCAAAAAAAAAAAAAAAGAAAAACAACAACAAAAAAGGCAATCACATTCCTTCATCTGAATGTATTTCTATTTTTTTCCGTATCCATATTACTTACTTAACTATTTTAAAATACTTAGGTTGTTTCTAATTTCACTATTATAATTAATGCTGGGAGGCACATCTTTATGAATATACTGTTTTTCTCCTTTCAAAGTATTTCTTTCAAGCATGTCCCAAGGCCTCTGCTTGTTGAGGATCAAAGGAGAATAGCAAATTCTGTCTTGCTATGTATTATCAAAATATTGCACAAAGACTGTATCAATTCACAATACCATCACAATCACAGTGACTTGTGAGGGCAATGATTTCTTCAAGTATTATTAGCTCGTTAGCAACAAAGTGGGGGGGGGGGACGGCACTTTCCTTTGTATCATTTTACTGTTAAGTATCACCAGTAACTAATCGCATTTTGTTGTTGTTGTTGTTTTGTTTTGTTTGAGACAGAGTCTGGCCCTGTTGCCCAGGCTAGAGTACAATGGCGGGATCTTGGCTCACTGCAACCTCTGCCTTCTGGGTTCAAGCGATTCTCCTGCCTCAGCCTCCCAAGTAGCTGGGATTGCAGACGTGTACCACCACGCCTGGCTAATTTTTATAATTTTAGTAGAGACGGGGTTTCACCATGCTGGCCAGGCTGGTCTCGAACTCCTGACCTCAGGTGATCCCCCTGCCTCGGCCTCCCAAAATGCTGGGAGTACAGGCGTGAGGCACTGCACCCGGTCTAATCATATTTTTTAAATTGGGCAGGAGGTATATGATAGTGTTTGTACAACTTCAGCAAATGATGACTACTTTAAAAATCTTACGTGCGCCTCCATCTTCCATCGTTATGTATCCTGCCATTTGACTTATTTTCTCACTTCACCAAGTATTGTTCTAGGCCCTGTATAAAGCCTGTGAGTTCATAAAGTTGTTACCAAGTAAATGATACAACTTTACACAATGATGTGCTATGAAACAAACAATAGCAGACACACATATTAACAGAATTTACTATGTGCCAAGCACTGTTTTGAACACCTTAGTAAAAATAAACAAAGGTTAAATCCTCATAAAAGCCCTAGATTATTTTTACCCCCATGTTGTAGACGGGGAAGCAGTCACAGCAAAGCCAGGTACTCTGGCCAAGGGCAAAGCTGGGGTCTGAACCCAGGCCGTCCACATTTATCCATGGTGCTGTGTGGTTAGAGGCCATAGGCAGCAGGGGCCCTTGTGGTGACCCCTGCGCGTTGTCTCAGCGCAGAGGAGGAAGCGGAGGCAGGCAGCCGCGCTCCCAGATGAAGCGGGGCCAGAAGAGTCTGGGGAACAAGACCTGAGAGGTGGGAAGGGTTGAGGTCACCGGTTTGGAGCCGTCAGGTACCCTAAGGGATATATGAGGGACCCCGGGGCTAAAGCAGCCTCTGGAAGAGAGTGGCCGCCCTGTCACTTCAGCACCAGGCGCAGAATCTGTGCTAAACCTGAGGTAGGGGTAAGGAACCCCCGACACCGCACGACAACCAGAAAGAACGTCCCTGGCGGGGAGGCTTCGATCAAAGCCTGGGACGCAGGGGTCTTTCTGCAGGGGACGCCGCTCTCGGCTCTACCCTGCTGTGGTGGGCCGGCTCTGGGAGGGCTGGCTTCCGACCATCTCCCGACCTCCCGCGCCCACCGCGCCGCGCCGCGCGCCTCCCAGGCTGGGAACCGCCGGGGCGAAGCGGCAGGTGGCGCTGGTTCACCTGGCAGGGCAGGCGCCCGGGGTCCGCCGGGGAAGGAAGAGGGGAAGGGGTGCGCGGACTCAAGGGCAGGAAGCGGAGGGGAGGGGCCTGGGGATCTGGGACGGTGTAAGGGTGCTGCACTTGCGCGCGCAGGGAGGGGTGGCGACGAGTCCGCGGCCGCCTCTCCGTGTCCCCCTTCCACCACCCGGGGACCACCGCCTCTGACCGCAGCCTGGGGGCCCTAGAGAGGCCTCGGGTCTCACCTCCCGACGCCGTCGGGGAGAAACCGGGGAACTGCCAGCTGCGCAACAACTTCCGGTTCTGGTGGCGGGTCGGGGCGGGGCCCGGAACGCGGGGACGTTGCCATGGAGAAGAGCCGCTGTGGCCGTGCACTTGGGACAGGGAAAGAGAACCGGGAGGCTCGACCGGTGGGAATTCAGCTGCTCTGCTCAGTGTTCCGTTCAATAAACTAGCATTGTTGCTTCTCAAAGTGCTTTTGCTTACATTATTCATTTACTCCGGTAACTCAGTAAGGTTATTCCCATTTTACAGAAAATAAACTCAAATGTCCTGTGACTTGCCAAGGATTACAGAGAGGGGCGAATGCTGTGCTGTCTACCGCTGAGTACAATCCCTAATACCATTCCCACTCCCGAAGTGGTTACACCCCAAGTACTGATGTTTTAAGGGACAAGTTTGACATCCGCAACCCCATGCTTTCACAGGAGAACACAATGGCCCTTGAAAAAGTGAGAACTGACCCACATAAAATTTGTTACAATACATACACATATATTTCCTCAGATAATCTTAATCGCAATTGAAAAATAAGTTTGAGGCCGGGCGCGGTGGCTCATGCCTGTAATCCCAGCACTTTGGGAGGTCGAGATGGGCAGATCACATGAGCCAAGGAGTTCGAGACCAGCCTGGCCAACATGGCTAAACCGCATCTCTACAAAACATACAGAAATTAGCCGAGTGTAGAGACGCATGCCTGTAGTCCCCGCTTCTTGGGAGGCTGAGGGGTGAGGATCACCTCAATCTGGGGAGGTGGAGACTGCAGTTAGCCATGATTGCGCCACTGCCCTCCAGCCTGGGCTGCAAAGTGAGAGCGTCTCAAAAAATAAATAAATAAATAAATTTAAGCCTAAATGCACCACAGCCCCACCTCGTGACTTCCTTCTCTAGCCCCTTTCCCTAGGGACTCCTGGAAAATGTACTTGTACTCGTAACTGAGGAATTAGGGAGAGGACGGAGATGCTTGAAAAGCACTTGCTAATTAATAAAGAACAATAACAAAAAATCCCTTTTGGTATGACGCCCCCCCAAAAGTATGTTAGTATTGGAATCTGAAGTGAAGAAAGAAGAGGCTGGTTTACTCAGTTTATGACGCTAGGGGACTAGGGAGAGGTTTGGATCCCAATTAAAGTACAATAAAACTAAATTCGAAGAAATTCTTGCTTCAAACAAGGGGCTTTCACAGGATAAGACTTTTTGCTGATGCAGCTGCCAACACAAATAGCAAACAGCCCAAAAGTGCAGGTGGGAATGTGTTTCTGGCGCTGGTGGGTAGGGTAGGTTAAATGACTCACGTCAGGGGAGAATTTGAAACGAGGGCAAGGCTTGGCAGTGGTGTGAAGTCACAGGAGACAATTTAAGGAGAATATGAATGACAGTCACAAGCTTCAAGGAGAAGGAGGAACTGTGGGATGTGGCAAGAGGTCAGGGATGATGAATTCATGGGTATGGTCCACCAAACAGCCAGATATCAGAGGCCAAAGTTAAAAACAGCAACAACAAAAAAGGGAGCAGACATAAAAGGTTGATTAGAAAAGTTTCACAGTCAGGTAGTTAGAGCAAGAACAGGTTTTTGTTTGCTGTTTTAATTTTTTAAAAATTTTGGGGGTAAAGTGAAAAGAAATTAGCAGGAATAAGGTCCCATTAGAGTGAGCACCTACTATATACCAGTTGTATCGTAAACACTGGGAATTCAATGGTAAAATATAGATTCTTGCCCTTTAGGGGCTAATAGACTAAGTAAAGAGAAAGATGAATAAATTGACTTTTCTAAACAATGTGGCAACATTCTGATGGAGACAACTGCAGGATACTATAAAAGCACAAAGAAAGGGAGGTCCTGGGTAGAGACTGGGATTGGAGTTGATGGAGAAAGCTGGTGTTGATACATTTGAGACTGAGGTACCAGTGTGGGATGTTGTTTAGATTTGCTGGATTAAAGGACAGCAGGATGAGTGGCTGAGGATGAGGCTGAAGAGGCAAACAGCAGCCTAGTTTTAAAGGGTTTGACAGGCCAAGTAAAGGGCTATGAACTAAGGTTTTAAGCAGAAACTTGAATTAGTGGCATGTGCACATCTGCAATTCAGGTAGGGCTCTCTGATAGCAACACGAAGGATAGATTTGAAGGGAGGCAAAACTCAAGACAGGGTTACCAGCTCTGAAGCTGTTGCAAAGATCCAGGCTGCAGCTGGTGAAGGTCTGAACTAGCACAGAGGGGACGAGAATGGAGGCAGATTCTGGAAACACTTGGGAGGCTGGTGCTTGCTTAGATGGAAGACTGACAGATGATTGGGTACATAATGTGTCATTCAGGGAAGTTAAACAACAGAGTATGTTTGACAATGGCTTATGTGGATATTTGAGGGGATTTTTGGGTAGACTGGATCAGAAGCTGAATGGGATGCTATCATTAATAACTGCACATAATTGGACATTTTGTGTGATCATGTGAAAATAAATATCAAACATGCTTTATATCTGAATGCTTCCCTTATATAGGTATGTAAAGATCTCTATGACTTTTATGAACCATTTCTAAGGCAATCACTCTACAATGACATTATAGAGACATTTATTTCTCAACTTTGTACTCTTCACCACTCCCTTCATCCCAACATATTTGCTCTCCACCTAGGTAGAAGCTTTTAGGGGCATGGATCTGTGTCTGTCTAAACACATAACCCTTGTTTTTTTTTGACCAGAGGTGCATGAAGTGGATGTATTATACACAGCTGCCATGTTTCTATAGGATAAGGAATTAGAAGGTTAAGAAATTTAGGTTGGCTCAAGCATGGTGGCTCATGCCTGTAATCCTAGCACTTTGAGAGATTGAGGTAGGAGGATTGCCTGAGCCCAGTAGTTCGAGACTAGCCTGGACAACATGGCAAAACCCCATCTCCACAAAAAAATACCAAAAATTAGCTGGGCATAGTGGCATGCACCTTTAGTCTCAGCTTCTTGGGAGGCTGAGATGGGAGAATCACTTGAGCCCAGGAAGTCAAGGCTGCAGTGAGCCGTGATCATTCCACTGCACTCCAACCCGGGCAACAGAATGAGACCCTGTCTCAAAAAAAAAGAAACTTAGGTTTATAAACACTGCATGTTCTCACTTATAAGTGAGAGCTAAACATTGAGTACACATGGACACAAAGAGGGGAATAATAGACATTAGGGCCTACTTGAGTGGGGGGGGCGGGGTTCAAAAACTACCCACTATGCCTATTACCTGGGTGATGAAATAATATGTACACCAAACCCCCATTCAGTTAATCTGTATAACAAGCCTCCACATGTACCCCAAAACTGAAATAAAAAATTAACAAAAATAAAAACTTTAAAATTAAAAAAAAAAAATTTAGATTGAGCAATAAAAAGCAATTTGCCTACAATGGAACTATGGTTTCCAAGCAAGTGGTGGATGGGTTGTATGTGTAGGAGTCCAAGTGTGGGTACACACTTGTCAACCTGAAATAATAAAAGGGTCAGAATCCAGTTTTAAAGAGTTTATTCAAGCAAAAAGCTGGGAATAGCCATTCCAGGACACACAGACTCCAGAGAAATGGGATCAGTGCTCCAAAGTTAAAAGTTAAATCTTGCTAATATAGGAAGAAGACAAAGAAATTTATCAGGATTGCAACATTTTCTATACAAGGCTGGCTTAATAGTTTCAACAAATTAATTAGTTTGTTTTCTTTTCCATATAGCTTGTTTTCTTTATAGTTGGTTTTCATTTGGTTTCCAATTTAAAAGAGTGTATTTAACATTCTATCTTAAGTCAATGTGATAGTCAAGAAGTCTGTGTGTGAGAAAGGTAAGAGAAAGGTGAATCTATAATAAAGGCCAACAGTGGAGAGGGAAGGGGTCTTCCTCTTCCCTTTGGCCATATATAACATTTTACAAAATAATGCAGGTAAGGGAAAAGGCTTCATCTGTAATCAGAGAAACAGAAGGTTATAGCTCCCTAGTTTATAGGTGCCTATCATGTGACTCAGGATCAGTAATAACATTCTTCCAAGTCCTAAAATAATTTAGAGATCTAGCAGCTTAGATTTCGAATGACTCTTTTTCACACAGTGAACAGATATGAGAGTTTGTGTGAGGGAACTAGGGGAGCTCTCTCTCCCTTAGTGGAAGACGTGAATAAAGTATCAAGTTGGGAAAACAATTAAGGAAGTGTATTAGTCTGTTTTCACACCGCTGATAAAGACATACCTGAGACTGGCAATTTAGAAAAGAAAGAGGTTTAGTTGGACTTACAGTTCCACATGGCTGGGGAGGCCTCACAATCATGGCAGAAGGCAAAGAGGAGCAAGTCATATCTTACGTGGATGGTAGCAGGCAAGAAAAAAGAGAGCTTGTGCAGAGAATCTCCTGTGTTTAAAACCATCAGATCTAATGAGACCCATTCACTATCATGAGAACAGCATGGGGAAAGACCCACCCCCATGCTTCAGTCATCTCCCACCGGGTCCCTCCTACAACACATGGGGATTATGGGAGCTACAAAATGAGATTTGGGTGGGGACACAAAGCCAAACCATATCAGGAAGTATCCCAAACTGAGTTCATCTTCTCTCTCCATCACCCTCAATAGGCCAAATTCCTTGCTTTGATAGTGAAACTGCTGTTAGCTCTATGTTCCAGGCAGTAAGTCTTAGGAGTCATCTTACACATTTTTCTTTCCCTTGTTTATGAAATCCAATGTGGTCTCAAAGTCAACAGACAAACCTGGGTTCAGTCCCCAACTCTGCCGCAAGCTACTGTGGGTTAAGTCCTAAAATTCTCTAATCCTTATTTCCTGATTATAAAATTGGGATCATAATAATCTGAAGATTAAATGAAATAATGTAGCTAAAGCTCCCCAGGTGATTTCAGTGGGCACTTGTATTAGCTTCCTGTGGCCACTGCAACAAATTATCACAAATCTGGTGGCTTAAAACAACAGAAATATATTTCCTCACAGTTCTAAAGGCCAGAAGTCAGAAACCCATTTCACTGGGCTTAAAGTGTCAGCATGCAGGGCAGTCCTCCTTCTGGAGACTCTAGAGGAGAATTCATTCCTTTCTTCCTCCAGCATTTTTTGGCTGTCAGCATTCCTTGGCTTCTGGCTGCATCACTCCAATCTTCAAGGCCAACATCTTCAAATCTCCCTCTACGTCCTTTTCATAAGGATGCATGTGGTTGCATTTAGGTCCCACCCAGATAATCCAGAATAATCTATCCATCTCAAGACCCTTAATTTAAACACATCTGCAAAGTCTCTTTTTCCAAATAAGGTAACATTGGTAAATGTGATGTAAACATTTGTAAATGTTCCAGGAATTAGGACCTGATATCGTTTGAGACCATTTTTTAACCCACCACAGCAGCCAATGGGGAGAGTCTCCATATTTGCTAAATAAAGAATTGTCTCAAAAAAAAAAAAAATCTTTGAGAAGACAAGCATTTGAGAGGAATTTTAACCCATGATCTGTGGCTCTTTGTGTACCCAACGTGGTAACCACTAGACACCTGTGGCTAATTACATTTAAATTTTAATTAATTAAAATTAGAAATTCAATTCCTCAGTCACACTTGCCACAGTTCAAATGCTCACTAGCCTCATGTGGCTAGTGGTTCCCATAATGGACAGCACAAGTATAGAACATTTTCATCAGCACAGAAAGCTCTAACAGACATTGCTGGGTACCTCTTGAGATATATGTTTCTAGGTGCATATGTGCATTTTTCTTGGGGCAGGGTCTAGCAGAAGACACAAGCTATAAATCTTGACAATGACCAGTCTGTTGACGGGTTCTATTTAGCCCATTGTTTTAAAATTGAATTGGTTGTTAACTTTTAAGTTTTGATTTAAGACATTATAAAGAAAAACAAACTACAAGGCCAGAGGATTGCTTGGGCCCAGAAATTTGAGACCAGCTTGGGGAACATAGGGGGACGCCACTCATCTCTACAAAAAATTAAAAAAATTAACCAAGGGTGGTGGCACATGCCTGTGGTCCCAGCTACTCAGGAGGCTGAGATGGGAGAATCACTTGATATAATTAGTCCTGCTAGCTTCTGCTAGCTTAGTCAAAGCTTTGTCATCTGAGTTAGACCGTGTGAAGGTGACAGTGGTGCAGGTCTCCCTGTGGACTAGATACCCCAATCTTGCCTCACCCTTGATAATGCAGTAAGGACCCCCTATCTTATGACACAGGGCAGGAGGGAAGACAGCCAGCTCTACAGGATCCACATCATGTGCAGTCACCAACAACTGAGACTTTTCATTCTCCACCAAGGTGGTGACAGTCTTAACCCTGCTGGAAGGACAGGTGACCTCTTAGTGGAGACATCCCCTTTGCTGGCAGCTGTCTTCCCAGCCCATGACAACAGCCTCTGCTTCTCTTGCTTTGTCTCTGGTCTGTACTTGTGGGCCAGCCCGAGTTAATTAAGGAGCTTGTTGGCAGTCTGAAGTCTGGGCAAACTAGTTAATCACAGGAGGCATTTTCTGCTGCTCATAGGGGATAGCCCTTTGCCACTGCAATCAGATATAGCTGGGCCATTTGACAAAGCAAGTGAGGTCCCTTTGGGGCTGAATGTCCTGTCCAATGCCAAAATTCTTAGGCCTTTTCTCAAACAAGGGATTTACCACCTTCTTAGCCTCCTACTACTTTCAGACAGCAGGGGCTGGGGTCGTCTTCTTCCCCTTGGCCTTCTTTTCCTTGGGCATCTTGGGCAACTGGAGGAGAAAGAAAGGAAAGGGAATTCTCTCCTCCATCTTCTGAGCACCCCTGACTGTTCCTCTTGTTCTGCAACCTTACATATTATTAGCGTTCTCCATTGTTCTGCCTTTAGTTCCCGCACTTTTCATGCCGTAGGCTCTCTCTGGCTAGCTTATCTATTGCCACCTATGAGGCTTCAACTACCATATCTAAAGTAATTAGTTCCAACCTATATCTTGGGCCTGACCTTTTTTTTTAGTCTCTTCTCCATAGAGTTGACTGCTACTAAACATAACTGCTTGTTTCCCGACACCCTACACTGATCATGAATTATTCCTCTCTTTCCCTCTACCTGCCTCTTTTCTCCTGTATCTTCTATCTTCTGGACTAGCACTGCCATTCACCCATTTTCTCCAACAGAAATTTGGAATCTTCTATGATGTGTCAATTTCACTCATGTACATGTTAGGCAGTGTCTGCGTCTTATTTATCCTTGTGCTGTCTATGTCCATGCTCCATAAAAACATGATAAAAAAAGGAGAGGAACAAATTGATAAAAGAGTCAGTTTGCTCATAGCAATGAGCTTATGAGAGTGGACTGGAAACAAGAAGATGTGAAGTTTGATTCATATTCGTAATGGGAGCCCAGTGTAAGATAGGAAGGAAATGAAGGATGAGGTCAAAATGTTAAATGTGAAATTTAACAAAGATTATTCAGACAGATTTAAAGGCATAGTTACCAGAGAAAACAGATGATCCATGAGGAGGATTTATTTTGGAATAAAAAGCATAATGGGGCCGGGTGCAGTGGCTCACGCCTGTAATCCCAGAACTCTGGGAGACCGAGGAGGGAGGATCACCTGAGGTCAGGAGTTCGAGACCAGCCTGGCCAACATGGTGAAACCCTATCTCTACTATAAATAAATAAATAAATACTAGCTGGGTGTGGTGGTGAATGCCTGTGATCCCAGCTACTTGGGAGGCTGAGGTAGGAGAATTGGTTGAACCCGGGAGGCAGAGGTTGTGGTGAGCCGAGATCGTGCCACTGCACTTCAGCCTGGGCGACAGAGCAAGACTCCGTCTCAAAAAAAAAAAAAAAGCATAATGGCTTCATGACAATCTGAATGTGAAGAGATGACGAGAATACATGTCACGCAATACTGAAAATTCATGGCAGGGAAGACAGTAAAGCATGCTGAGAAACAGACGTGTTGGAGCTTCAGGGTCTGCTATAACATTGGATGCTCAGCACACTGCCCTGTATGAAGTCTTGCTCCTCACCTCTCTTCCAAGGGATGGGGCTCCATGTTTTCATCTTCAAGTTTGTTCTCCACAGACTGGAACTAAATATTCAGCTATATGTGAGGTGATTCCTCTATGAGTTTCCTCCCTAGGAAATTCATACTGTAACTACCACAAACTTCGTGGCTTGAAACAACAGGGATTTATTATCACATGGGTCTGGAGGCTAGAAGTCTGAATGAAGGTGTTGGTAAGGTCATACCCTCAGTGAAGGCTCTAGGGAGGAAGCCTTCCGTGTCTCTATGATTCCCGCTGGTTGCCGGCAGTCTTTGACATTCCTCATCACATGGCCTTCTTCCCTCTGTGTCTGAGTGTGGTTCCATGTATCTACCATCTTTTTAAAAGACACCAGTCGTTGGCTTTAGGACCCACCTAACAATCAAGTATGACCTCATCTTAATTAATTACATCTGCAAAAAATGTACGTTTCCAATAAGGTCATTCTGAGGTTCTAGGTGGACACAAATTTTGGGGGTATTCAACCCAGCACACTGCCTTTGCCAGCTAGTAATTTGTTGAAATTCACCCTTCTGTGACTGCTATGTAACATGAAGTGGGTCTTTTAAATCTATTTCCTTAAGGCAGAGAATGAAGGAAGGGGCCTAAGAAAGGTGGCAAGTCCTGGATGGAAGGTGGATTATGACACCTGGGAAAGCAACATCTGTGATGGGTGGAGAGACTCAAACCACAAATTTGAATACAAGTCATTCTATCCAACTGCCTGATGCCTTTGGAATCTACCCCTTGGCAAAGACCACGACAAAATATAGTAAACAGAATATAAGGCTATGATGGGATGTATTTATAGTCACAGGAAAATACAGGGCTCTGCCTTGTGGAGGAGATGAAATGGAAACCAATGTGATCTATAACTAATCATCACTCACTTTGTACATTCATAAAATTTCCCGGAAGCAGGAAACTGGAACGAGAATAGGCAAACTGGAAGCAATGCACTGAGCAGTTGTTCTGCCTCCTTTCTTTTCTAGATGACAAAACTAAAGACCCCCACAGTGAAAATGCTTATCCCAATTTAGCCAGCTATTAAGTGACAGAACCCAAACTGGATCCCATATCTCCTGACTCTGTTCTTCCTATTTTATCCTGATGCCCCTCAGGAAAATGATTAGAATAAAATAAAAACATACTTCTTGCAAGTTCTGACAATTATTACCTAGAAAGAGGATTTGAGGAAATGGCATTTTTGAGGAAATGGTGAGAAATTTGCCTTTAATTCACCTGTGTGTGAGGGACAGTTCATTTAATTTCTTAGTTTAATATTAAGTTGTAGAAACAGTGTTTGATAAACCAAATCACAGGAGGAAAAATAAGAAAAAAGCTCCTTAACAGTAGGCGTGATGTTAACAATTTGTCAGCAGGAGGCGCTAGAGAGACATTGCAGGAGGAAGGGCTTCCCTTCTGGGTCTGGTGCGCACAGCTTCTCTAGCATCCTGTAACAGCTCCTCCCTGTTTGCTCTTGCATCCTTTTGGGCAGTTTTGTAGCCGAGTGCCTCCAGTGAGAAGCCTCCCAGTGAATGGCTGTCTCTTGCATTCTAGAGGGAAGACTTCTGGTAAGTTCTGAAGGGCAGATTTCAGGAAAGTTTCACTACCATGACAAAACAGTGACTTTTCTGCTATCCAGTGAGCCAAGGCTATGTACCACAGAGGAGGTGCCTAACAATCACGTGGACAAAATGACACTCTCGGTGAATATAAGTCAGTCTCTTTCCCTAGTGCTTGCTCAACGGACTGTAAACAAAGTAGCCACAGTGGCAAGGATGGAGACTATGTATGGGCTCAAAAACAGGGACCGTCTCCACTCACCAAAACTGACCTAGCGAACACCACCATGTGTACCTACTTTGTCAACAGCAGAGGCCAGTACTAAGCCCTTCAAATGGTCCTCCACCGTTTGAAGAGGGCAACACTAAGCCCTTCAAATAGTCCATGGGAACCAGCCAGCCACCTGGTGGCAGGTTGATTACATTGGACCATTTTATTCATAGAGGAAACAGATTAATCCTCACTGGAATAGACATATATTCTGAATATGGATTCACCTTCCCTGCCTGTTATTCTTCAGCTAGCCCTACTATGTATGTACTTACGAAATGCCTTAGTCATCTTCTTGGTATTCTGCACAGCATTGTTTCTCATCAAGGATCTCATTTCACAGCAAATGAAGGATAGCAATGAGTTCATGTCTATGGAAGGAATCAATTGGTCTTACCACCCACATACTCCAACATCCAGAAGCAGCTGGCCTAACTGAAAGTTGGAATCACTTACTGAAGACTCAATTATGGTGTCAGTTTGGAGATAGCACCCCAAAACAACAGCATTCTGTCTTACAGGGTATCATACATGCTTGGAATCTGAGATCATTATATGATGCTGTTTCTTCATAGCCAGATTACATGGATCTGGGCATCAAGGGGTAAAAGTGAGCATGACTCCTCTCACTTTTATACCCAATAATCCATTTGCAGAATTTTTCTTCCTCTTTCAGAAACTTAAAACTATGCTGGTTTGGAAGTCATAGTCCCCAAGGGAGGGATTCTTCTACCAGCAGACACACTGTTTCAATTGAATGGGACCATTCAGGAGGGTGAAACTGCTTCCTAGACATATTAGACTTCTTATGCCATTGGACCAACTGGAAAATAAAAAAGTTATATAGGGGAGGTGCTTGATCATGGTTACCAAGAGGAACTTGGGTTGCTACTACACTATAGGGGCAAGGACTATGTCTGAAACTCAGGGAATTATCTAGGGATGCCTCTTATACTTCTGTGGCCACTAGTAAAGGTTAATGGAAAACTACAGAAACCAAAAAAGTCAGGGTTAACAACTTAGATTCTCCAGGAATAAAGGTTTGGGTCACTATACTGGGTAGAGAACCCCAGCAAGCTGTGTTTCTAGCTAAGGATGGAGGATAAGTGGACTAGTTAATGGAAGAAGGAAGGGGTAGATATTCAGTTTCACAACAAATTACAAAACCAAGGACAGTAATAGCTTTGTGTATTTTCTGTTTGCTTATTATATACATTTGTTTATTTTATGTTCTAACCATTTTCATCTTCTTTCTCCACATTGTCGTTTTATACACAAATAGTTTAAACTTAACTTTACAATGTATTCTTTAGGTTACAGAATATTTGGTGGGACTATGACTGAATTTGGGGAGTAATTAATATAACCAGTAATGAATACAATGACTGCCAGGACTGTGCATCTCTACATTTTGAGGAAATGGTGAGAAATTTGCCTTTAAAAAACATGGTTGTATTTTATTACAGAAGAAAATTAGAGTTGCTTTGTTGATGTACAGATGTGCTCAAAGATGTGAAGAAGGTTGCACGTGTAGGTTAAGTAGTCAGAGTCCTATTCTCATTTGAATCTCTGTGCTTTTGCTCAAGCTATTCTATGAGGGAAACTTCAAAAAGTTCATGGAAAATGTGTATTATGAAAAACTATGCATGGATTTCAAATTTTTTGCAAATAAACTCATACCAACTTGATATGACATGTCTGAATAGAAGCTAGTTTGAGGCACTAAGAAGGATAAGATATCAATTTGAAAAGAGCCCCTATTGGAGCAACATGAATTCTGCTAAAATTGAAGCAAGAACAAACATCGAATTTATGGTGATGCTTGCATGGAAGAATGGTGAAATCACTGATGCTTTACAAAAAGTTTATGAGGATGATGTCCCCAAATAAATCAGCAGTTTACAAATAGATAAACCACTTGAAGAAGGACAAGATAACGTTGAAGATGAAGCCTGCAGTGGCAGACCATCCACATCAATTTGCAAGGGAAAAAAGGATCTTGTTCATGCCCTAGTTGAAAAGGACTGACAATTAACAGCACAAACAATAGCCAACACCGTAGATGTCTCAAGTGGCTCAGCTTACGTAATTCTGACTAAAAAATTTGAGCAAACTTTCCACTCTATGAGTGCCAAAACCATTGCGCCCAGATCCACTGCAGACAAGAGCAGAGCTTTCAGTGGAAATTTTAAACAAATAAGATATAGACCCAGTAGCATTTCCTTGAAGAATTGTAACAGGAGATGAAACATGGCTTTACTAGTGTGATTCTGAAGACAAAGTACAATCAAAGCAATGGCTACCGAGACGTGGAAGTGGTCCAGTCAAAGCAAAAGTGGACTGGTTAAGAGCAAAGGTTGTGACAACAGTTTTCTGGAATTCTCAAGGAATTTTTCTTGCTGACTTTCTGGAGGGTCAAAGAATGATAACACTGTTTATTATGAGGGTGGTTTGAGACAGTTAGCCAAAACTTTAGCAGAAAAACACCCAGAAATCTTCACCAGAGAGTCCTTCTTCACAGTGACAATGTTGCTACTCATTCCTCTCATTAAACAAGGACAGTTTTGCAAAGGTTTCAATGGGAAATCATTAGACATCATCCATCTTACAGTCCTGATTGGGCTCATTCTGACTTTTTTTATTTTCTAATCTAAAAAAAATCTGTAAAGGGCACCCATTTTTTTTCGTCAGTTAATAATGTAAAAAAGACTGCATTGACATGGTTAAATTCCCAGGACCCTCAGTTCTTTAGGAGGGTCTCATCACTTACAAAAGTGTCTGGAGCCTATGTTGAGAAATAAAGTTTTAATTTTTCAATTTTTATCTCTTAATTTTGTTTTTCCACAAACTTGAAGTTCCCCATGTATATACCTTAAATGACTCCTCCCATCCTCTCAAATTTGAGACACAGTTTATTTCATCATGAAGTTTCTTCCAGTTACCCTACCCTGCAGTGATTTCTTTCTCTGTGTCCCTGAAGGATTTGATAGTATCATACATTTAGTACCTAATTATACATTCTGAACATAATTATCTTTTAATTATTGGATGTATTATACTGTTCTCCATCCCCTGCCCCACCTGCCCCAGTCCACTAGACCCTAAGCTCTTTTAGGATAATATCTCATTCCTTTTTTGCACTGTCCATCGAAAACACACATACAGTGAGTCACTACTCGATGAATACTTCTTAATTAAATAACTGTCCTTACCCACTTGCTGCACTGATCAATCTCCATCTTGCTCCAAATTCAGTGTTTCCGCCAATACAGTGTTTTTCAACCTAATTTGACTAGAGAGCATCTTTGACATCAATATCTAATTTCTCAAAACCACTTGGGACTAAAAAGATAATTTGTCAATTTTTGCTTGATATGTAAAAATGATTTACATAAAATGTTTTATTTTGAATTAACATATCATAAAATTCTTTAAAAACATATTCTACATTTGTAATATGACTTTTTTCCATTATTTAGAAATAATTAAGAAAGCAGAGTTAAAATACTGTACTGTAGTTCTTCAAAACATTAAAATAGAATTACTGTATGATCCAGCAACTCCACTTCTGGGTGTATACCCAAATTAATTGAAAGCAGGGACTCAAAAAGATATTTGTACACCCATATTCATAACAGCATTATTCACAGTAGCCACAGAGTGAAAGCAACACAAGTGTCCATCAGTAGATTCATGGATAGAGAAAATGTGGTATGCATTTAATGGCATATTATTCAGTCTTAAAAAGGAAGGACATTTTGACACATGCTACAACATGGATGAATCTTGAGGATATTATGTGAAGAGAAATAAGATAGTTACAAAAAAAATACTATGTGATTTCACTTATATGAGTTTCCAGGATTAGTTAAATTTATAGAGCCAAAAAGTAGAATGGAGGCTGCCAGGGGCTGGGGAAGGGGGAATAGGGAAGTGGGTAGTAGCTGCAGTCAGATGATCCTGAAGCTGAAATCATCTGAAGACCTATCAACTCACATGTCTGGTGGTGCATGTGATAGTATGTTGGACATGACGTGTCTGCATAGCTGGAGTCTATCCAGATATCTCTCCATGCTGCCTCTCCATGTGGCCAGGTTGGGCTTCCTCAAAGTATGACAATGTGAGGGTGGTCAGACTTCTTACATGGCGCCTGGCTTCCTCTAGAATTTGCATTCCAAAAGACTTGGGGAGAAGTTTCAAGGCTTCTTATGACCTAGCCTCACACAACCCAGAATATCACAATTTTGCTATATCCTATTGGTCAAAGAAGTCACTAAAGTCAGCCCAGATTCAAGGAGAGAAGAATTAGACTTCACCCCCTAAAGGGAGAAATAGCAAAACAATTTCAGCCATCTGTAATCTATTATAAGTGAGCTCATCCAATTGTAAAGTGCAATTATTACTTTCATTCCCATTTTCTGTAATAACAGACTGCATCAGTCATATTATGTATTCACTAACATACTGTATTACTGGAAAATTAACTCCTTACATGTGACAAGACTTTTTGCCTAGGAAAAAAAAAATCTAACTTTTTGTGTTACTATAGAATTTCCATTTTTACCCATTTCTAGTTTCTGTTTTTTTGAGACGGAGTCTCGCTCTGTCACCCAGGCTGGCATGCAGTGGCTCTCCGCTCACTGCAACCTCCACCTCCCGGGTTCAAGCGATTCTCCTGCCTCAGCCTCCTGAGTATCTGGGAAGACAGGCCTGCACCACCACGCCTGGCTAACTTTTGTATTTTTTAGTAGAGATCGGGTTTCACCATGTTGGTTACGCTGGTCTCGAACTCCCAACCTCAGGTGGTCCACTCACCTCGGCCTCCCAAAGTGCTTGGATTATAGGCGTGAGCCACCACACTCGGCCTACATACATTTCTAGTTTTTAATATAATTTCCTATTTCTTAACTTGAAGATTGCTTTACTTTTTTTCTCACACAAATGTTTTTATTGAGATATAATTTACTTACTGTAGTAAGCAGAAAAATGGCGCTCCAAAGAAACCCACATCCCAATCCCTGGAACCTGTGAACATGTTGTACCACATGGCAAAACTGAATTAACGTTACAGGTGAATTTAAGGTTGCCAACTAACTGACCTTGAAATAGATTATTCTGGGTTGTCTGGTTGGGCCCAACATAATCAAAAGGGTCCATATAAGTGATAGAGCGGCAGAAGAATGATCAGATTGGTGTGAGAAGGACTCAATCTGCTATTGCTTCTTTGGAAGATGAAGGAAGGGGCCATGAGGAAACATTTCCCTAGTAAGCTCCAGAAAGGAATGCAACACTGCTGACACTTTGCTTTTAGCAAAGTGAGGCCTGTAACAGACTTCTGACCTCCAGAACTGGAATATAATAAATTTGTCTTGTTTTAAACCAGCCAGGTTGTGATATTTTGTTACAGCAGCAATAGGAAACATATACATGCCATAAAAATTCACGCTTTTGAAGTATATGATTCAATGTTTTTAGTATAGTCACAAAGTTGTATAACTTCACCACTAATTACAGCATATTTTAATCACACCCCAAATAAGTTCCATTATCAGTCACTCCCCAGTGCCTCCACCTCCCAGCCCTTGACCACCACTAATCCACTTTATATCACTATGGATTTGCCTGTGCAAGATATTTCACATAAAAGGAATCATACATGTGTCCTTTTGGGTTTGGCTTCTTTCCCTTACCATAATGTTTTCAAGGTTCATCATGTATCATGGATCAGTACTTCATTTCTTTTTATTGTCAAATAATATTCCATCGTATGGCTATATCACATTTTGTCTATTCATCAGTTAATGGACATTTGGCTTGTTTCCACTTTGGGGGCATTCTAAATCATGCTGCTATGAACGTTGGTATACAAGTTTTTGTGTGAACATATGTTTCCAATACTTTTGCATATATACTTAGGAGTGGAATTGTTGGATCATATGGCAACTCTCTGTTTAACCTTTTGAGGAACTGCTTAGCTATGCTCCACAGTGGCTGCACAATTTCATATTTTCACCACCAGTGTATGAGGGTTCCAACTTGTCCACATGCTTGCCAACACTTATTTTCTATTTTAAAATTATTATTATAGCCATCCTCGTGGTTTTAAGGTGATATTTCATTGTGGTTTTGACTTGCATTTCCCTAACGATTAATGATGTTGGGCATATCTTAAAGTGCTTATCATCCATTTATATTATTTCTTTGGGGAATGTCTATTCAAATTCTTTGTTCATTTTAAAATTGAGCTGTTTGTCTTTGTATTATTCAGTTGTGAGAGTGCTTTGTGTACTCTGGATACTAGTCTGTTATCAGATATATAATTTGCAAATACTTTCTTCTTCTTAGTGGGTTGTCTTTTCACTTTTTTGATAGTTACTTTGAAGCATGTAAGTTTTTAATTTTGATGAAGTTCAATTTTTTTTCTTTAGTTGTTTGTGTTTTGGTGTCCTATTTAAGAAACCACTGCCCAATCCAAGGTAATAAAGATTTATTCCTATTTTTTTCCTGAGAACTTTATGCCCTTAACTCTTGCATTTAGGTCTTAGATCCATTTTGAGTTAATTTTTGTATGTGGTATGTGTGGTATGGGTGCAACTTCATCCTTTTTCATGTGGCAATCCAGTTGTCCCAGAACCATTTGTTGAAAAACCCATTCTGTCCCATTGTATTGTTTTGGCACCTTTGTCAAAAATCCGTTGACCATAAACATATGAATTTATTTCTGGACTTTCAATGTCATTCTGTTGATCAATGTATCTGTCCTTATGCCAGTACCACATAGTTTTGATTACTGCAAATTTGTGGTAAGTTTTGAAATCAAGAAGTGTAAATTCTCCAACTTCATTCTTTTCCAAGATTGTTTTGGTTATTCTGGGTCCCTTGCATTTCCACATGAATTTTAGAATCAGCTTGTCAGTTTTTCTAAAACAGGCAGCAGTGATTTTGATAGGCATTGTGCTGAATCTGTAGATCAGTTGAGGGAGTATTGCCACCTTAATATCGTATGTTTTCCAATCCATGGATATAGAATGCCTCTCTGTTTTTTAAAGTCTTTTTAATTTCTGTCAACAGTGTTTTGTAGTTTTCAGTATACAAGCCTTCAGACTTATTTTGTTAAATTTATTCCTAAGTATTTCATTATTTTTGAGACTATTGTAAATGGAATGCCTAATGTTATTTTTGGATTACTCATTGATGCTGTATAGAAATACAGTTGATTTTTGTATATTGATCTTGTATCAATTATAAGGGTTCAGCAACATTGCTGAAATTGTTTATTATTTATTAGTTCTAATAGTTCCTTTGGTGGTTTCTTTTCTGTTTCTTTTTTTTTTTTTTGAGATGGAGTTTCACTCTTGTCTCCCAGGCTGGTATACAATGGCGCAATCTCGGCTCACTGCAATCTATGCCTCCCAGGTTCAAGTGATTCTCCTGCTTCAGCCTCCTGAGTAGCTGGGATTACAGGCATGGACCACCACGCTCAGCTAATTTTTTGTATTTTTAGTAGAGACGGGGTTTCACCATGTTGGCCAGGCTGGTCTCAAACTCCTGACCTCAGGTGATCCACCTGCCTTCCAGTGGCTCACACCTCTAATCCCAGCACTTTGGGAGGCCGAGGCGGGTGGTGGCTTCTTTAGAATTTTTCTTTTCTTATTTTTAGGAACAGGATCTTGCTCTGTTGCCCAGGCTGGAATGCAGTAACACAATCACAGCTCACTGCAGCCTTGACTTCCCAGCCTCAAACAGTCCTCCCATCTCAGTCTCCTGAGTAGAGGGTACTACAGGCATGTGCCATGATGCCTGGCTAATTTTTTAATTTTTGTGTAGCGACGACTTTTGCTTTGTTGCCCAGGCTGGTAGAATGTTCTTTGTATTATTCATATCATTGGAAAATAAAGATAGCTTTACTTCTTCCTTTCCAATCAGGGTGCTTTTTATTTCATTTTCTTGCCCAATTTCCCTGGCTAGAACCTGCGGTACAATATCGAATAGGTGTGGTGAAAATGAACATCTTTTTCTTATTCCTGATTTTAGGGGGAAAATTTTCCATTTTTTACCATTTAGTGTGATGTTAGCTATGAGAGTTTTGTTGTTGTTGTTTTTTTGAGTCAAGGTCTCACTCGGTTGCCCAGGCTGGAGTACAGTGGCCCAATCATGGCTCATTGCAGCCTTGACCTCCTCAGGCTCAGGTGATCCTCCCACCTCAGGTTCCCGAGTAGCTGAGCCCAAATGTGCACACCCCCATGGCTGGCTAACTTTTGTGTTGTAGAGATGGGGTTTCACCACGTTGCCCAGGCTGGTCTCAAACTCCTGATTTCAAGCAATCCACCTGCCTTGGCCTCCCAAAGTGCTGGGATGAAAAGTGTGGCCCCTAGCTGGCCAGGCGCGGGTTTTTCATCCCCGCGCCTGGCCAGCTATGGGTTTTCATAAATGCTCTATATTAGGTTAAGGAAGTTCCCTTCAATTTCTAGGTTTGTTTTTCTCATGAAAGGATATTGAATTTTTGGTGAATTTTTTTTTGTGTCTATTGAGATGGTCATGTGGGTTTTGCTTTTTATTCTATTGATACGGTGTAATTACATTTATTAATTTTCTTTTGTTGAATTGTCTTTCTTAAAAACCATAGTATATATAATTGTTTTGTAGTCTGTATCTGATATTTTTAGCATCTGAAATTGTTGCATTTGCTGTTTCTTTCGCAAGGATTCTAGTTTTCTTACATGTTTTGTGACTTTTGACTATAACTGAAGTTACTTGTAGAAATAATTTGAGATGAGGATGATGGTACCTTCCTCCAGAGAAGATATTTATTTGCCACTTACAAAACAGCAGGAAGTCTCCCTATCCAGGACCATCTCAAATCATACGAAAGCACTGAGATTTCCTGAACAGCCTAGGTGATTCAAAAGTGGCCTGTAATTTTGCACAAAAGCATTATAATTCACCCCCACTTCAAGGAAGGTTTCCTCTGACTCCTGTGTGTGGTATCTGTCCCCCTTACCCTGTTAGTTCTCTAAAAGGAAAGTTGGAGTGTTCTGTAATAGGAAAGTATACTAAAAAATGATATAGACCCTTACATTATATCATATACAAAATTATCTTGAAATGGATAACTAGCCTAAAAATATAACAGCTGAAACTTAAACCCCTAGGAGAAAATCTAGAAAAAGAATCTTTGTGATGTTGGATTAGTTAGAGGTTTCTTAGGGCACACTAAGTAAGAACCATAGGAAAAAATAGATAAATTGAACTACATCAAAAATGAAAACATTTTGCTCTTCAAAAGACACTATTAAGGAAGACACAGAAAATATTTGCAAAACATATATCTGATGAGGGATTTGTATTCAGAATATGTAAAACTCTTACAAACCATAAGACAATCTATTTTAAAAAAAAAAGGTAAATAAACACATGAAATTTGGTCAACATTATTAGTCATTAGATAAATTGCATTTTAAAGCCACCATGAGGTGCTGGGCACAGTGGCTCACGCCTGTAATCCCAGCACTTTGGGAGGCTGAGGCGATTGGATCACTTGAGGCCAGGAGTTTGAGACCATCCTGGCCAACATGGTGAAACCCTTTCTCTACCAAAAATACAAAAGCTAGCCGGGGCCGGCCACGGTGGCTCACGCTTGTAATTCCAGCACTTTGGGGGGCCAAGGCGGGCAGATCACCTGAGGTCAGGGATTTGAGACCAGCCTGGCCAACGTGGCGAAACCCCGTCTCTACTAAAAATCCAAAAATTAGCTGGGTGTGGTGGCCTGTGCCTGTAATCCCAGCTACTCGGGAGGCTGAGGCAGCAGAATCGCTTGAACGCAGGAGGCAGAGGTTGCAGTGAGCCGAGATTGTGCCACAATACTCCAGCCTTGGCAACAGAGCGAGACTCCGTCTCAAAATAAAATAAAATAAAAAAATAAAGCCACAATGAGCTCTTACTGGAGTGCCCTAATTATTCTTGAACCACTCTTGGAAAAACAGATCTCCAGCAGACTTTCAGCTTCTTCAATCTATGGTCTCTGTTCCTGGAGGTGGGCTGAAGCTCCCTAGACAGAAAGGCCAGAAACTGTTACAGTTCTACTAGAAGCTGCCCTTTCAGGTACATTTCTGGTTTCAGCCACTGTTGACAGGGTCCTTGAAGGGTCCAGAAAGAGACTTACGAGGTCCAGGTGAATCTGGATAGAAAATTTCCTGGCATGTTTTGGAAAGACACGTGGTTCATGGCAGTTACTTCACTCCAGGCTGGAATTCCTGCTCTCTATGGATAGTGTTCCCTTCTTCCTTTATATTTATACTTATTTCTCTTTCATTTGCAACCCAGTACAGTACCTTTATTAAAATTCAACAGTCATCATGGCTGTGGAGTGAAACAGCAAAACAGTTATTACTATGAGTTTCCCTCCTCAGAAATCATTTAGGAATGGCAAATTGCAAAACTTCCTTGGGTCATAGATGTCTCCTAAAGGAGGGCAATACTTAATAACATAATTTTATAAATGGAAACATAATGACATTTCCTAAGTAATTTGCAAGGCTGCTGTAACACTATCATGCGCATAGTCACATTTATTTTAAAATAATGCTTTGTTTTGTAGAGCACTAAGAGGAACTCAGAATAAGGAGACTGAACTTCTAACATTATTAAAATGTGGCTCCAATTACAGTTAACAAAAGATATTTTCCCTGCTGAAGGAACTGCCTTATAGTGACAGTGACCACCTTTCTATAGTGCTATAGAAAGAGAGACACTCTTTCCTCTGAGATAATGAAGGCTGGAGAGGAATACAGATTTTATACATTTCCAAATTGTTTCCCACACAAGACAGCCAAGGAGCGTAAGTAGTAGATTCTCCTTTTCCTATATCAGAAATCAACTTACTAATCCTAGCAACAAAATAGCTCACATTTCATAGGCACTTGATACTACTGTGACAAGTGCCTCATACACACCATCCCACTGAATCCTCTCTGCAGACAGGAAGTGCCTGTTAACCATTGAGCTAGGGCTGAGCTCCTCTCCAGGATTCATTCCTTTTGTGCTTCAGAGCATCCTGGAGGCTGGAGGCTTGCTCCTCAGTGGCTTCAGGAGCAGAGGCCTCTCCTAGGTCCTAGGAGTCTGCCATGGGGGCTTCTTCCAGGGCTTCTTTGCCCAGGACCATGAAAATCTTCATCGAATTGGACAGTATGAAGATCCTTGGTCCCCTTTCCTAGAACTGTTTACAGGGAAGGCTTTGAGTGAACGTGAAGATTGCAATCAGCTGATGACTAAATTAGAGGAGCAGAAAGGAGGCATTAAGTAGAGACGTTTGTGATAGGATAAGACTCTGAAACAGGAACTTCTGATGATGCTGTTCTCAGTAAATTTCCTTCTCACCTCATAGCCTTTCTATCACTCAAGTCATGAGCCTGAAGTGGGTATTGTTTCAAGGGACAGAAAAGCTTAGAGTTTTTCCAAATAGTTTTTTTAACCACATAGTGGGAACAACAGTCTTTAAAACCAATATTTTAAAAATTCCAATAGAACATTTATCTTTTTAAATAGTGGGCTTTTTGAGAAATTTCCTCATTCCTTTCCTTTCTTTTCTTGAGTTATAAAAATTCATCTTTGAAAATTCAAAGCTGACATCTGAAGGATCTCAAATACAAAGTTCATAGCATAAACAATAGTTAGTGGGGAAAATGCATGCTAGCATGAGTTAAAGTGTGACCAGCTAGTAGAATGAGAAAACTAGAAAACGGGAAGGCAGGTGACTAAAGCTTAGGAGCTGGTGGCTTTCTGAGCAGGCACCATTAGATGCCTGCCCAATAGCAGTTCTCTCTTTTTGAAACCAGTCATGGTAATCCAACTCCTTCTCTTTTTATTACCTACTTACATTTCCAGTCTCATTTGTTGCTAGGATGAATGGCCAAGAGATCCAGTTATTAGCAATGAGAACAAAGGAAAAAATGACCTGGAAAGCATTTGGGAAAGACTTTGCTGCTGATAAAAGGAAAGCCCTTTCCCCCTTGCCATTTTCTTCCTGACTTCAATGCAGTTGTGTAAGAAAGTGATGCTTGAAGCTGCACGGTTTGGAAATCGTGAGATAATAAAGCAAAAAATGAAATGCAAGCACATTGAGAATGGCAGGTGTGGTAGACAGACTAATGTTCTCCAAAGATGGCCATGTTCTATCCCTGAAACCTGTGACTATGTTATGTTGCCTGGCATGGGGGAATTCAGATTGCAGATGGAATTAAGGTTGCTAATTAACTAACTTTAAAAATAAGAAATTATCTTGGATAATCCTGGTGGGTCCAGTGTAAGCACAGGGTCTTTAAATGGAAGAGGGAGGCAGAAGAAGAGGTTGGAGTCAGAGAAACGAATGTGCTACATTGCTGGACGTGAAGGTGGAAGAAGGGGCCATGAGCCATGGAATGTAGGCGATCTCTAGAAGCTGGAAATGACAAGGAAACAGATTCTCTCATGGAGCCTCTAGAAGGCTCCAAGGCTGTTGGCACAGCCCTGACAACACCTTTGTTTTAGCCAAGTTAGACCATTTTACACTTCTAACTTCTAGAACTGTAAAACAATAAATTCATGTTGTTTTAAGTCACCACGTTTGTGGTAATTTGTAACAGCAGCAGTAGGAAATGAATACAGCCACTCAAGGGCAAAACACCTCCCAGCCCCCCATGCAGCAAGGTGTGACCATGTGTGTAAGTAACTTCCCACTCATATCCTGAAAAGAAAGCTCCTTGCTCTCAGCTTACGTTTTATTTCTATAAAGTAGAAAATGGTCTTGCAAATGATTGGCCTATTTCTACCTGGTAGATGTGAACAACCCTGTAGGGGTTGGCTGAAGCCACAGACAGAATAACCTGGATCCCTGAATAATAGTAAGATGCAGAGACACATACACTCCTTGTTCACCCACCTACTGAGACTTTCACACCAAGGGGAAATAAACTCTCTGTCTTGTTTAAGTCACTGTTATTTAGCATGTACAGAAGTCTTGTAACTAATATCCTGTATTTCTCTTGGAAACATAGAATTGAGCAGACAAAAAAATCAGCAAAAATTTAGAAGATTTGAACAATTCAATTAATAAACTGGATTTCTATACAAAATATAGAATATATATTTAATGTATACAGAATATACAGAATACTGCACCCAACAACTGCTGAATACATTTTCTTTTCAAGGACGCATGGAATCTTCGCCGAAACTGACCATATGCTGGGCTCTAAAGTAAGTCTCAACAAATCTCACAGGGTTGAAAATCATACACAATTTTCACAGGATTAAAATTATACAGAATGTTTGCTTACCACAATGCAATTAAGCTAGAAATTAATTACAAAATTACAAAAAGACAATTTTAAAAATATTCTTATGTTTGGAGATTATAAAATATATTTCTAAATAATCCATGTGTCCAAAAATAATTTACAATGAATATTATAAAACATTTTAAATTAAATGGTGATATCTTGAATCACCAAGAGTAGATTTTAAATGTTCTCACCACAGTGATAAGTATGTAAGGTAATGAGTATGTTAATTAGCTTGATTTAGCCATTCTACAATGTATACATATTTCAAAACATCACGTGGTACATGATGAATATATCCAATTTATTTGTCAATTTAAAGTAATTTAAATATAAATTAAAAATACTAAAATGAATAACAATTAACTCCCAATTAAAATAAGTAAATGGTAGTAAAATACTACACATTAAAATGTAAGATGTAGCTAAGGCAGTACTGAAAAGAAAACTTGTAATCTTTAGTGCATAAAAGGTGAAAATTAACAAAGAAAGCATTCATTTCAAAAGGTTAGAAAAGGCACAATAGGCTGGGTGCCGTGGCTCACGCCTGTAATCCCAGCACTTTGGGAGGCCGAGGTGGGCGGATCACGAGGTCAGGAGATCGAGACCATCCTGGCTAACATGGTGAAACCCCGTCTCTACTAAAAATACAAAAAATTAGCGGGGCGTGGCGGCGGGCGCCTGTAGTCCCAGCTACTTGGGAGGCTGAGGCAGGAGAATGGCGTGAACCCGGGAGGCAGAGCTTGCAGTGAGCCGAGATGGCGCCACTGCACTCCAGCCTGGGCGACAGAGCCAGACTCCGTCTCAAAAAAAAAAAAAAAGAAAAAGAACAATAAAATATAGCAAAATACAGTAGAAGAAAGAACATATTAGAAATAAAATAAAAACAATAAAAAAATAGAAAACATACAATAACATGATAAATACAATAAAAATGTATTACATTTTTATTGTAATACAATACATAATGTATATGTGTATGTAATACAATACATAATGTTATGTGTATGTAATATAATACATACAATAAAAATGATAACAAAGCTATAGTTCTTTCAAAGACATCCAATCAATAAACCACTGGTGAGACCCTTCAAGAAAAAAGAGAAGACACAATTAATAAGAGTGAGTGTAATTTATGTCTACACCAGGGCATGTTTACACTGAGAAAGGCCACTGAATGTAATTATATACTTTTTTGAAACCTTTATTAATTAACAAATTAATTTTATTATACCAGTGAACCTATAAAATACTTTTATTCAAAAACTATTCTCAAAAATTCTTTTTTAAAAAATAAAAAGAGTATGTATAGCAAAGCAGTCACTGAATTTTTTTGACAGGTGCATTTTTTTCAACATGATCATATTATTTTTAGCACCTATATAAAATTGCCTGCAATCCTTTTTTAAAGCTGGAAGAAGCTTTGAAGGAGCTTCAAAGCTTCCTCAGCTATGATCAATTTATAGTTGGATTGGGTTGGGTTCTTTCGGAAACAGATTCTGAGATGAAGTTGACCGAGCAGTCTGTTTGAGGAATGTCTTTGGGATCAATGTGTGCGGGAGGAAAAGGAAGGAAAGGTGAGAGAGCAAAGGGCCAGATGGGCTGTGATACAACCCAATGGCAGCCTTAATCAACCCCACAGGGAACTCTGCTATTAAAATGACCTGTCAGAGTTGTCCTGTTTGTGCCACAATGTCCAGATCTTTACCCCCTCACCAGTTGTTGAATATGGACCACTGGAGGAAGAACAGGACCTTAGGCAAGGCAGCCCTCCAGCTGAGAGAGGCCCTGAAAGCATTGTATCTGTCACCAGCCCTGTGGCCAAAAGTCGTGATGGAAGCTGCTCAGTGCACATGTGTCTTATACGCTACTGGGCCACATCATGGCTGAAGCCTGAATGAATTCCAAAGTGAAGATTGACCAAAACCATTATGGCTTATTTAAATTCAACTATTGATGATAGTTAAATTTTGTTTCTCTAGGGAAAAATGCTAAACTGAATAGGATGCCAGGAAAATAGATATAAACTGGGACTGTCCCATACACATCAGGTCCATTTCAGGCAAATCAAGATGTATGATAGCCCTACAAATAACTGGCATTAGAAATGAGAATGGAGACATGGTTACAGATTGGCAGAGATTAAAAGAATAACAATTTGAAATTTAGAAATATTCATTTGAAATTCCTTGAAAATACAATTTTCCAATTTACTGATAGAAGTAGAAATAGGAAACATTAAATGCCCAATACTGCTAAGGAAATTGAATCTATAATTTTAAATCATCCCCCCACCCCACAAAAACTACAAGCCTAGATAGTTTCACTAATGAAATCTTCCCGAACATTTAAAGAGGAAATAGTGCCAACCTCAAAAATTCTTACAGATGTTAGAAAAATAGAAAATATTCTCATTCTTATTTTATAAGGCCAGGATAACCCTGAAATGCCAAAAGCTAATAAAAACATTACAAAAAAAAAAAAAGAAAAAAATGGCAAGGTAATTTCACTAATGAATACAGTTACAAAAATCTAAATAAAATATTAGCAAAATCCCTCAACAATACATACAACGTGATGAAATGGGTTCATTCCAGGAATGCAAGGTTTACTTAATACTATTGGAAAATTATTAAATGCAATCCACTATATTAACAAAACAAAGAAGAAAAATCATATGATTTAATAGATACAGAAAAGGCATTTAATAAAATCAAATCTCTATCTATGTTGAAAAGAAAAAACCAACCTCTTAGCAAACTAGAAATAGAAGGAAAAATCCTTAATACAATAAAGAGTATTCACAAAAGACCCACAGCAAACATTACCTTTAATAATGAGATGATCAAGCTTTCTTCTAGACATGGGAACCAAGACAAGGATCTGAGAAACAAGACAAGGATTCCACTGTTACTACCTATACTCAACATTGTCTTAGAGATCCTGGCAGAGACAAAGGCAAGGAAAAAATTTAAAAGCTAAGGATTAGAAAGGAGGATTTTTGGCTGGGTGTGGAGGCTCATGCCTATAATTCCTGCACTTTGGGAGGCAGGTGGATCACCTGAGGTCAGGAGTTCGAGACTAGCCTGGCCAACATGGTGAAACCCAGTCTCTACTAAAAATACAAAAAATTAGCCAGATGTGGTGGCGGGTGCCTGTAGTCCCAGCTACTCAAGAGGCTGAGGCATGAGAATTGCTTGAACCTAGGAGGCAAAGGTTGCAGTGAACTGAGATCATGCCACTGCACTCCAGCCTGGGCAACTAGAGCAAAACTCTCTCTCTCTCAAAAAAATGATTTTTTAATAAGACATGGTAATATTTGTAGATAACCTATAGATAAATTAAGAGCATTAACAAGTTCAATATACAACAAGCAACTGCATTTTTACATTTCAGCAACAGGTTGGGAAGTAAAAAAAAATTTCCTTTAAATAGTCGTTAGAAATTAAACACCTAAAGCATATAACAAAAGATAGGCATGACTTCTTTCTTTCTTTATTTTATTATACTTTAAGTTCTAGGGTACATGTGCACAATGTGCAGGTTTGTTATATATACATGTGCCATGTTGTTGTGTTGCACCAATTAACTCGTCATTTACATTACGTATATCTCCTAATGCTATCCCTCCCCGCTCCCTCCACCCCATGACAGGCCCTGGTGTGTGATGTTCCCCTTCCTGTGTCCATGTGTTCTCATTGTTCAATTCCCACCTATGAGTGAGAACATGCAGTGTTTGGTTTTTTGTCCTTGCGATAGTTTGCTCAGAGTGATGGTTTCCAGCTTCATCCATGTCCCTACAAAGGACATGAACTCATCCTTTTTTATGGCTGCATAGTATTCCATGGTCCATATGTGCCATATTTTCTTAATCCAGTCTATCATTGATGGACATTTGGGTTGGTTCCAAGTCTTTGCTATTGTGAATAGTGCTGCAATAAACATACGTGTGCATGTGTCTTTATAGCAGCATGATTTATAATGCTTTGGGTATATACCCAGTAACGGGATGGCTGGGTCAAATGGTATTTCTATTTCTAGATCCTTGAGGAATTGCCACACTGTCTTCCACAATGGTTGAACTAGTTTACAGTCCCACCAACAGTGTAAAAGTGTTCCTATTTCTCCACATTCTCTCCAGCACCTGTTGTTTCCTGATTTTTGAATGATCGCCATTCTAACTGGTGTGAGATGGTATCTCATTGTGGTTTTGATTTGCATTTCTCTGATGGCCAGTGATGATGAGCATTTTTTCATGTGTCTGTTGGCTGCATAAATGTCTTCTTTTGAGTAGTGTCTGTTCATATCCTTCGCCCACTTGTTGATGGGGTTTTTTGTTTTTTTCTTGTAAATTTGTTTGAGTTCTTTGTAGATTCTGGATATTAGCCCTTTGTCAGATGAGTAGATTGCAAAAATTTTCTCCCATTCTGTAGGCTGAAATATAGGCATGACTTCTAAGCAAAAAGTTTTGAAATATAATTGAGGGAATCTGAAGCACTCCCAAATAATGAGAACAATCTTGAAACAGAACAAATTTGGAGGTCTCATACTTCCTAAATTCAAAACTTATTCCAAAAATATGGCAATCAAAACAGTATGATACTGGTGTAAAGACAGACCTACAGACCAAAGGAATAGAATAGAGAGCTCAGAAACAAACTACCCCACACATAGTCAAATGCTTTTTAACAAGGATGCTGAGACCATCCAGTGGGGAAACAGTCTTTTCAACAAATAGTGCTGGGAAGATTGGATATCCATATGCAAAAGAATAAAGTCGGACCCTTACACATCATACAAAAATTAACTCAAAATTAATTAAAGACCTAAATGCAATAGCTAAAGCTATAAAACTCTCAGAATAAAACATAGGGGAAAATATTCAAGACATTGGATTTGGCAATGATTTATTTAATATGAAACCAAAAGCACAGGCAACAAAGCCAAAATAGATAAACTGGACTACATCAAACTTTAAAACTCCTGTGCATCAAAGGATACAATCAACAGAGTGAGAAGGCAACCTATAGAACGTGAGAAAATATTTGCAAATCATTTCAGACAGGGTTTAATATCCAGAATATATAAAGAACTGCAATGCAGCAACAACAAACAACCAATTAAAATATGGGCAAAGGTCTTGAGTAGATATTTCTCCAAGGAAGATATACAAATGGTCTAACAAACACCTGAAAAAATGCTAAACACTATTAATTAGGGAAATGAAAATCAAAACCACAAGATACCACCTCACATGCATTAGGATGGCTACTAGCAAAAAACCAAAGCAAACAACTGGAAAATAACAAGCGTTGGCAAAAATGTGGAGAAACTGGAACTCTTGTGCATTATTGATAGAAAAGTAAAATGGTGCAACTGCTATGGAAAACAGTGGTTCCTCAAAAAACTAAAAATAAAATTACCGTATGATCCAGCAATTCCACTTCTGGGTATATACCCAAAAGAATTGAAAGCAGGATCTTGAAGAAATATCTGGACACCCATGTTAGTAGCAGCATTATTCACAATAGCCAGCATTATTCACAATAGCCAAAAGGAGGAAGCAACACACATGTCTATCAATGGATGAGTAGATAAACAACCTGTGGTATTTAGTATAATGGACTATTATTCAACCTTCAAGAGGAAGAAAATTCTGACACATGGTACACCATGGGTGATCCTGAGGACATGATGCCAAGTGAAAAAAAGCCAATCACAAAAAATACAAACACTGAATTATTCTTCTTATATGAGGTACCTAGAGTAGTCAAATTCATAGAGACAGAAAGTAGAATGGTGATTGCCAGGGACTGGGTGGAGGGGGAGGTGGCAATGGGTAGTTGTTTAATGGGTATAAGGTTTCAGTTTTGCAGAATTACAGGAGTACTGGAGATTGCGCAATGTGAATGTAGTTGACACTACTAAACTGTGCACTTAAAAATGGTTAAGATGGTAAATTTTATGTCATGTATATTTTAATACAATTTAAAAAAATGAACAGAGTCTATAAAACAATATTTATGGAGAAAATTATTGAGAAACCAGTAAAAAAAATTTACTGAAACACATTAAAGAAGACCTAAATAAATGGAGTGAATTCCATATTCATGGGCTGATTATAACTTAATTGTAACCTATCGTAACCTAATATTGTAAAAATGGCAATTTTTCCCAAATTAACTTGTAGACTTAATGTAATCCCAATAAAAATTGAGACGCTTTTTATGGAAATTGAAAAATGAATACTAACATTTATATGGAAATACAGAGTTAAGAAGAGCAAAGACACTCTTGAAAGGAGAATGTAGGTGATAAGACTTGCTCTACTGGTTATCAAGATTCATTAAAAGGGCCAGGCGTGGTGACTCACGCTTGCAATCCTAGTACTTTGGAAGGCTGAGGCAGGAGGATTGCTTGAGCCCAGGAGTTTTAAACAGGCGTGGGCAACAAAGAGAGACCCTGTCTCTAAAAAAAGTTTTTAAAAATTAGCCAGACATGGTGGTGTGCACCTGTGGTCCCAGCTACGTGGGAGGTTGAGGCCGGAGGACTGCTTAAGCCCAGGAGGTTGAGCCATATTTGTGCCACTGCACTCCAGCTTGGGCAACAGAGTGAGACCCTGTTATCTCAAAAAAAAAAAAAAAGAAGAAGAAGAAGATTCATTGATTCATTAAAAGGTTGTAATAACTAAAAAAGTATGGTGTTAATGTAAGACAAATAAACATACCAATGGAAGAAATTAAAGGTACCAGGAAAAGATTCATACATACATGGGTGGCTTGACATGTGACACAAAGATCTTTGCAGAAGAGTGGGAGAAAGTTTTCTTTTTCAATAAATGATGCTGAATCAATTATCTAAATGGAAAATGTAAAATAAAATTGACCCCTACTTCATACCACACACAAAATCATTTTCAAGTTAATTATAAACCTAATTGTAAAAAGCAAAATATTAAAGATGATGGAATATAATATAAAAAACATTTTCAAGACATTGGGATAGGGAGAGATTTTAGAAATATGACACTAAAACTCTAATCTCAAAGGGAAAGAAAAAATGATAAATTCAACTTATTAAAAATTGGGATTTTTATTTATCAAAAGACATGCAAATGTGGAATTCCAGGATGTTAGCTGTGCAACAAATGAAAAAGTAGTCTCAATTTGAGCAGTAGCACTGAGAATAACTCCAGTAATTTTTCAGAAGGAGAATTATTGGAGAATTCAGACTTGTTTAACAATATTGAGAGGACCATACAGCTTCAGTAGAGATTTTAAGCATTAATTTTGATAAGTACCTAGAAAACTAAGCAAAAAAATAAAGCAAGGTTACGATTTTTCAGGAGCAAAAACACAGAAGGATGTTTCCAGACAAGGAAAAATAATTATACAATACAATACTACCTGGTTCATTTGTGAAAAAATTTGCAAAATCATACTATGATGAAGACATATCATTACATTGTATTGCAACTGTATGTTAGAGGAAGAGGATGAACTAAATTCCCGTTTTCTGAGGTAGTATTATAGTATTCTTTGCCTTCTTCTCCACAAGAGGGCGCAAGGTGAATGAACTTTTCCTTTTGTGGCCTTGTCTTCATACTCTGCCGTTGGCATTTCAATCTAATACCACAAGTATTTTCAAAGCAATGGCTCTTTTCAACTTGAAAAGTGGAAAAGTGGTCTGTAATGGTCTGTAACCACCTTTCAGACCCTAAGCCTGGGTCTAGGATAGCATTTCCGATTGAGCTTGTCTGCTATGCAATGCACTGGCGTAATGGAAATCATGCCAGACCAGCGGTCATCTAGCATGGACCGTCCTGCTGAGGCTGTCCCCTCCTGGCCAGCGCATCTGAGGCAAGTGAGTTGGCCTCTTGGAGTCTCAGTTTCCTCATCTGTAACATAAAGGCAATTAGAGTAATCACCTCATAGGATTGTCCTGGGAAGTAAATGAGGTAGAGTTCCCTAAGTGTCTAAGAAATATTTTATATGTAAATTTTTACATATAAAATTACACATATTTTATATGTAAAAAAGTAACTATTATTATTTTTACTATTAATTCCTTATCTGTGAAACTCCAGAGGGATTGCCAAGGGGGGACTGAGTGACCTCCATGAGTCTCCTCCAAGATCTTTTTTCTGAGTTTGTCAATGACTTACCAGGCATGCTGGTCATTTTCTATAATCTATCTGTAAAGCTTCAGAAAAGAAGAGGAGACCTCTGAAGAGGAGCGACACGCTGTTCCCAGGAATCTGCTCCAGCAGATTTTCTGTCCTGCTGGGCCCTGTACCCGCCCTCCATGCCTGCTGTGTGCTGTGGGGCTGGAAGTGTATGGCCAACACATCCCACACTTTTGGTCCTGGTCTCAGCTTGGTCCTGCCAGCAGTGGAGAACAGAGGCGGCTTTGGTTTAGTGCTGTCCATGCTGGCCACAGCAGCAGCCTCTGGCTCCCAGGGCAATGGGTAGCTGGTGTAGGCTTGGGGCCAGCCGGGTCGGTAATGACTTCTTCATCTCTAGTTAACCCTCCTCTATTTTCCTCCTCTGGCACCCCTCCAGCCACACCCACCAGCCATTGCAATACCTTGGTAAATAGTTCTTTGCCCTAAATCCTTCTCTGCTTGAAAGAACAAGTGGTTTCTGTTCTCAGACTGCACCTTGATTGATGGGTGCAGGGGCTTCACCATCTGGAAAGCTCTCCCCAGGCAAGTGGGGTGCACAGACCAGCCAAACCACAGTCATCATCACCACCTCTTCTCACATGCAGGTTTCTAGACATTAATATGAGCCAGGGGGCACCATACGGGTGTTATTTGTATACACCTGGTGTATACAAATATATTCATTTCTATTGTGGTGCAAAATCCCATACAGCCTGCAATGGGGCAGCCTTTCTGGGCCTGAGGAGTGGGTCGAACCTTTGCTAATGTTAAATTATCAGGTTGTGTATTCCCCTTTAGGATGAGTGTTTCCTTGCTTTCTGCTGCCTTCCTGCTTTAGAAGCACAGCAGCCATGAAGCACTAAACTTCATCGCGCACACAACCAGGCACTGCAGGATTTTGAAAGGGTGCTGAAGGATAGATACGGGCTGATTCCCAAGTCATGCTCGAGACTCCCTTATGAAGGAGGCTGCCAAAGACTGGTTTTGTGACCCTAGCTGGCCTCCTATCTTTGACCTAGAAAGAGGTTTCAAAGGCTGAGAAAAGGCTAGTGATGAGAAGGTTTTTGAGAGGGTTGCTGGGAGGGGCCTGCATGATACCTTGAGGGGCAAAGGGAATGTGGGAGTGTTTCCCAAGGACCTGATTTGGGCGGCTCCACTGAGAAAGCTGGCTGGGGTCATTTGATATCCCACCCAAGAGAGCTGCCTGAAGAGCAAAACTCCACAGCACAGTAAGTCTGAGGCTCCTTCATCACATAAAGGCTCAGGAAGGTGTCTTGAGTGACCAGCTGGAAAGAGAGCCCCAGAGACTAAGGAGTCTCTGAAAAAAACCTACGAAGTTCCTTACAGGGAGGAAAGAACTTGCTTCAGAGAGGGCTGATTCCAGATCATCACAAAGTTCCAAGTTATATGAGAATCCTGCTGCCCCACCCTCCTTAGCTCCACCCTGGGTGCAGCCAAAACCCACAGCAAAGGGTGGAGCTGAAGAAACAAAAGAGCTTGGAGAAGAAAAGAGAGAAATGTATCAGGACGCGTCTCCCTGCAGGTGGCTGGTCTGCAGTGGGTGCCTGCCATGCAGAGGAGGGAAAAGGGAAGAACTAACCCCACTGTAGGGGAAATGAATGATGCTTTCTCATCACTTTCCATGAAGCCCCTTTGCTCCACATAAAGGCCAGGCTGGCAACACATGCTGAGGTTTAGAGTTCATGGGGTGGCTAGGAGGGGTGGCAATGGCTTTGGGCTTTATTGTGGTTCAAGATCCTGAGCCCAAGAGGGTTCCAGCACCACCCCTAGGAGTGAGGGACTTTGCTTCTACCTTTCTCCAGGAACAGTGGGTCTCTGCAGAGCTTGAGGTGGGTGGGAGAGAGGATTTGAGAAAGGGGAGGGTGGAAGTAGACCATTTAGGGGAGGAGTGTGAACTTGTCCAGGGATTGTGGTGAGCCTGCAGGGTAGGGCTGCTGCTCATCTGACATTTCGGAAGGGTCTTCCTGGCTGTGACGTTGCTGTCCCTCAGCACCTGCTCCTCAGGTCTGATGGGGTTGATGGTTCTGGTTAACCAGTGCTGACGTTTCGCCCCAGTGAAGACAAAGGATGCAAAGTAGGTAAGGGCATTGGAAAGCAAGTGGGGCTAGCCCAATGAGGAAGAAAGTGAGACGCTGGCCCTACAGACCACGCCCAGTGAATGGAGGAGTTGGAGCCAGGATTCTATAGTGAGCAAGAACCATGGGGGATTATGATGACCCAGCTTCAGGCTCCCAAGAAAGCTGTTGAAGGTGGTGCATTTACTTGTGAAGTTAGGCTGTGGGTGTCAGTAGCTGAGGTGTTGAGGAGGGAGAGGATGGTTGTCAACATGATAGAGGATTGGGAACCAGAGTGTGTGGTGCATCTACGGTGCTGAAGTGACAGAAGGTGGAGAGGAGCAGGTTGGTCAGGTGCGAGTCACCATACAATGAGGAGGAGGAGATGGAAGGGAGTAGAGTCACCAAGTGGAGGGTCATGCGCAGTGAGGTTTTCAGAAAGCTCAACTGGGAGGGAGGAGAAATGGATCAGAAAGGGATTTGGATGGTTGGAATGACCGGAATTATCTGATTACTAAGCGCGTGTGCTCTCATTCTCTCTCTCTCTCTCTCTCACACACACACACACACACACACACACACACACACACACACACAGCCTGAGCTGACCAGGGCCTGGACCATTACTCAGCCCAGACAGACTGACCCTCCTAATGCTCCAGGTCACAAATGCCCTCCAAGGGCTCTTGAGCTGGGAAGTGCTGCAGAAGTAGACAGGGAGGGCCTGAAGTATTCTCCCTTAGCCGTCCCTCCTTTATTTAAAGTACAGAATTATTTGCTTGGTGCAGGGGCTAGGAAGGTGCCATACCAGGAATCTCTAGTGGCATTTTGTGGCTCATGGGTGGCTTAGGCTGGGGTGAGCCTCGGCAATGGCACCCCTCTGCAGTAATCCTCACCCTCCTGCAGGAACTTCAGACAAACTTCAGTTCACAAATACTCATCGAGTGCTCGTGGTCGGGGAGGTGCTTTGCTGGATGCCTTGAGGGATCAGCCCTGCCTCCGAGAAGCTTCCAGACCTACAGAAGACAGAAGGCTTGTCTAAGAGTCACCTGAGTCACACAGTGTGAAGTGTGAATGTTCACACATAAGGGATGCACAGGGGATGGTGGAAGACTTCCTGGAAAAGGCAGCTTCAAGCTGAGCTGGGAAGGAGGGTAAAGTCTTGACAGAAAGGGAGAAGATTTCCAGGCTGAGACTGGCAATTGGACAAAATTGTAGTTAATAGGTTCTGGTGATTAAACCCGCTATAGGAGGGTAGTGTCTTCTGCTGCTTGTCTGTATCACACACGTGTATAAGCAAATTGGAACCAACACATCTGCATGGTTCTTTTCCCACAGTGGAGGAGAGTTTCAATATGTTAATGTCATATTCCTCTTAGCAATGTTGAGACAGTGAAATCTTATTCAGCATTCTGGTTTGACATATTGCTCTGTGCTTGCATGGAATATCAGATGTGATCATAATTTGTAGACAAGAATCTTGCCTATTTTACATTTTCTGTATTCTGTGCCACACCTAGAAGCAGTAGGCATGTCCTTAGTGTCCCCATTCTCTTCTAGCTGACTTCATTCTCTTCCCTCCTGTTTTGTTGAAGGTCCTGGGGGCTCTGTCCTCACTCCTTTTTCTTCTTTCAGGAGAACCTTTGACTCCCATGGCTTTGATGACTCCTCTCCTGATGGAGGATTGGGAGTGAAGAAGGAGAAGACTCTGTAAATCAGGGGAGTGTGTCAGGCCTTGAGTTAGACACTAAAGGTTTGTTGAGGATGGAGAGAATGAAAGAGTGGCAGAGAAGCAAAAAACAAAGGTGGGGTCTGCTGCAGCAGATGCAGCTGGTGCAAGCAGGAGGAGGCCTGAAGGTGATTGCAGGGGCCAATGAGAGACGCTGTGAAAGGCTGGGGGTAGGGAGTAAAAGCCAGATTGCAGCTGGGCCAGGTGTGAGAACAAGGAGGAAGCAAGTTTTTTTTTCAAGAAATCTGGACAAGAAAGGGCAGGAAGAGATGGGGCAATAACTGCAGAGGGAGTGTTCTTATGATGAGTGAGGCTTGAGCATGACAGGAAGCCTGCTTTTTCTTTAAATGCTCCTTGGTTGTAGTGTGTTAAAGCCAAGGTAATAATCTAGTCAGACTGCATGGAGGGACTTGCTCAGGTTTCTCCCTCTGACACAATGGTAGCAGGCACCTAAGCACATGCATACCACAGTGCTAGTGGTTCTTTGACAAACCTCTGCCCCAAGAGAGTCTAGGCTGGGCAGCAGAGAGTGCCTGGATTATTTAGAAGCACTACAGGCTGATGACAGAGAGAGAGGAGAGAGAGAGAGAGAGAGAGAAGAAAATAACTCAACTTAGAAATATCTTTATGTAAATGAAGATTGTTTTTAGAAATCTACAAACACCTAAAAGTTAATTGTGCTGGATTTAAAAACAAATATCAAAAACTCCCTGAGCTCTAACAGGCTTGCATAGAGCCCAAGGGTTCTATGGACAACTGGAGTGGGGGGCAGTGGTTGTGATGATCTCAGTTTAGGAGAGAGTCCAGCTACAGAGTGCATCTGATCTGATGACTAGGGACATCTTCAGCAGTTCATAAACACGTGCTGTTCTCACCAGCTGCTGGGGAAAAGAGGCTCTGGAAGCTGCCATTTGTTGGTTACAGGCAAAGGAGGTTAACTTGAAAGAAATGGGCATGTTTTATATAATACAAGCTACCAGGGAGGATTTCAGAATGGTCTTTGTCTTAGTTAAAACGTGATCAAACACCACCATACCTTAAAAAACAGCTACAATGAAAATTGAATTAATTAATTAAAATTAAATTTGAACAGAAAATTTAACTACTAAACTAAAGCACATAAATTATGTTTTTAAAGGTCAGATTTCTGCTCCTATTCAAGGTAAACTAACTGATACATATTTAACCTCCCACCTGAAACAACAATAACAAAAAAGGGAAAAACACACAAAATATATGAAATAATTGTTTGAAGACACTGGACATCAGGCAACAAAAGACAGTGATCCTTGAGAAAAGGAAAACAAATGATTGCCCCAGCTTATTGGTTTGAGATTTTTAGGCAACAGTACAGGGAAGGAGACCCAAGCAAAGCAAGACGCAACTACATGTTGCCTATAAGAAACCCATTTTAAATATAAAGACAGAAACAAAGACAGAATGCAAATTGGTAATTGCCAAGGGCTATAAGGAGGAGGAAATGAATAGTGACTGATTAATGGATTTTCTTTTAGGGGGATGAAAATATTTTGGAACTAAATAGAGCTAGTGGTTGTACAACATTGTAAATATATTAAATGTCACTGAATTGTGCACTTTAAAATAATTACTTTTATGTTATGTGGATTTCACTTAAAAAAAAAAAAAGAAAGAAAACTAGGCCAGGTATGGTGACTCACATCTGTAATCCCAGCATTTTGTGAGGCCGAGGCAGATGGATCACTTGAGGTCAGGAGTTCAAGACCAGCCTGGCCAACATGGTGAAACCCAGTCTCTACGAAAAAAAAATACAAAAATTAACTGGGCATGGTGGTGGGTACCTGTAATCCCAGCTACTCAGGAGGCTGAGGCAGGAGGATTGAACCTGGGAGGTTGCAGTGAGCCAAGATCATGCCACTGCAGCCTGGGTGAGAGAATGAGGCTCCATCTCAAAAAAACAAAACAAGACAAAACATTAAAACTCAACAAATTAAAAAAAGAAAGAAAGAAAACTAACGAGACATGCAAGCGTACAAAACCATATAAATAACCAGCTACCCACAGGAGAGCTAGAAAATAAAGTTAAAAGACTTAGTCTTTAAAATAATTATGCTTGTTGTGTTCATTGAGAGATGAAAGATTGAGGATTTTGACAGAGACATATAAAGTATATAAAAAAGAAAATTCTAGAACTGTAAATACAACTATCAAAATTAGTAACTCAGTGGATGGAGTTAGGTGGAGAATAGATAGCTGAAGAGAGAATTCATGAACTTTCAATGGATCAGAAGACAATATCCAGAGTACAATATTGGGAGATGAAAGATAGAAAAAGCAGAAGCTGGGGTAAGAGACATAGAAGTTAGACAAAGGAGTCCCAGAAGGAGAAGAGTAGGGAAGTGCAGTAGAAGCAGTATTTGAAGAGTTAATAATTGAGAATTTTAAAAAGTTGATTAAAGGTATTAAGCCATAAATTAAGCTGACTTCAAAGCAGAAACAGTGGAATCTGGACACAATGGAATGATGCCTTAAATGCTAAAAAAAAAAAAAAAAAACAAAAAAAACCAAAAAACTATTAGCCAATGAATAGTTTAGGCAACAAGTGCTCCACAGTTCATAAGTGGGAACATTCACTTAGGACAGGAGAGATGTGAAAGGGTCACGGGAGATGGGTAAGGTTTGAGAAGGTCACTAAAGAGGCATTAGCAAGTGATGTTTTCCAGCCAAGTGGTCAGGAAATCTCAGGGTCTGTTGCTGGAACACTAATTCAGTCTGTTTGGGTAAAACTGAGCTCCTATTACTAGGGGTAGAATGGAAATTGAGGCTAGAAAGGGTCAGTAAGAGCAAGATGGTGAATGATCTCATTTTACAGGTGATAGGAAGTATTGGAGGTGTATCTGTGGCATCTCTACCTTGTTTCTTGGGAGGACACCACTAGTAAAACCTTTCTGACATTTTCCTGGTGTAGGTATAAATCACACTGTCTCTTGCCACTTTACTATGAGTGAAATGAAATTTAGATAAGTGCCAGGTTCAGCCTGCTCTGTACTTTCACTCCCTTGTGAGAACATATTATTGAATTGCCATTTTTAAAGAATCCAGTTGCAATGAATCTTATTTCCTCTTTCATTTGTTCCTCTGGAGCCAGAGTGAGACAGTAGATTAGGAAGGGAAGAGAAAATATAGAAGTTCCCTTTCAAAGTTGCTTTCACATGGCTGACCTTTCGATTTATTTTCTCTCTAAGCACCACACTTATTTTAGTCATAACCTTTCCCTTTTTGTCTCCGTAAGGGCAGACGCTCCTTATAAACCCACATGGTCTTCATCAGCCCACATGAATTCCGTCTTGCTTAACTGTGTTTTTCTCATCTCTGAGTGTCACTCCTATTTGGCTCCCTCCTCCAGAGTCCTACTCTGACACCTCTGGTGCACATCCTTGCATAATTCATAAATCTTAAAAAAAAATCTGTGGTGCTCTTTATTATGTGTTTTAAATCACATTAATGGCAGTGTGCTTTTAGAATCCTGTAATTTGACCTACTGAACCGAAAGTCTAACTTTCCAATCTTTTATCTTTTATTTGCATTTCTTGGGGTTTTTGGTTTTGGTATTATTCACTTCCTTTAAGATTTCTCAACTTTAACTTTTGCTGATTTAAAATTTATGCCATAAATTTGATATAGTACTCCACTTCTAATTGTTGTATGCAATGTGCAGCTTTTCAGACAGGGTATACATAAAGGGGTTTCGGTGCGCAGATGTATGTACGCATTTAAATGCACTAGTGTCAGGTTGCTGTCCAGAATGGCTGCATCAGTGTTCACTTCCACCATCGAAGCATGAAGTTTTTTATTTATTTTGTTTGTTTGTTTGCTTTTGAGATACAGTCTCCCTCTGTCACCCAGGCTGGACTGCAGTGGCATAATCACAGCTCACTGTAGCCTTGACTGCCTAGGCGCAAGTGATTTTCCATTTGCCTGCTCCTGTGCCAATATCCACTGTTTTAATATTGTGTCTACAGTATGTCTTCACAATTAATTAGTAAGACAATTTGTCCTTCTTTGCTTTTTATTATCAAATTGACTTATCAGGCTGGGCACAGTGGCTCATGCCTGTAATCCCAGCACTTTGGGAGGCTGTGGTGGGAGGGTTCGCTTAAGCCCAGGAGTTTGAGACCAGCCTGGGCAACATAGTGAGACCTCATTTCTACAAAAGACAAAAATAAAAATTTAGCCTGGCATGGTGGCGTGTGCCTGTGGTTCCAGCTACTCAGGAGGCTGAGGTGGGAGTGTCACTTCAGCCTGGGAGTTTGAGGCTGCAGTGAGCCATGATCATGCCACTGCATGCCAGCCTGGAGAATAGAGTGAGACCATGTCTCAAAAAAAAATTGACTAATCTATTTGAGAATCTTTAGTATTCTACTACATTTTAGAATAAGTTTGCCAAATCTTAAAAAAAAATCTTGCTGCAACTTTAGTAAGGATTACATTTAATTTACAGATTAGTTTGGAAGAAACAACTTTGTAAAGTGTTCTCATTACATCCTTGTACATTTATGTAAATATTATTTTATTTCATAATTAAAAGCTTTATAGAAATAAAATTGTCATACAAACCATGCATATGTTTAAAACACACAAATTGGTAAGTTTTGACATACGGATTAACCCATGAAACCATCACAAATATCAAGATAGTGAACAAATCCATAATCCCCTCAGACTTCCTTGTGTCCTTTTGTAATTCCTTTCTCCCATCTCTCTCCACATCCCTGTCTTTGTGTAACCTGTGATGCCCTCTCATCACTATAGATTAGTTTGCATTTTCTAAAGTTTTTAGTTAATGGAATCATACAGGAGGTACTTTTTTGTCTGGCTTCTTTCATTTGGCATGATAATTTTGAGATTCATCCATCTTGTAGCATGAATCAACAGTTCCTTCCTGTTTATTGCTGAGTAGTATTCCACTGTATGGATATACCACAATTTATTTACCCATTCACTGGTCAGTGGACAATTGAGTTGTTTTCAGTTGTTGGCTATTACAAATAAAGCTTCTATGAACATTTGCATAAAATTGTTTGCAGGAACATATGCTTTCTTTTCTTTTGGGTAAGTACATGGGAAGGAAATGATTGGGTTAGAGGGTAGGTTTATGTTTAACTTCTTAAGAAATTGCCAGACTGTTTTTCAAAGTGTTGGTATAATTTTACATTCCCACAAGCAGTGTAAGAGTTCTAGTTCCTTCAAATCCTTACCAGCAGGTTGTATGATTAGTCTTTTTAATTTTAGCCATTCTAGCAGGAGTGCAGAGGTATCTTATTGTGGTTTTAATTTTCATTTTCCTAATTACAAAGATGTTGGGCATATTTTGCTTATTTGCCATTCATGTATCCTCTTCAGTGAAATGAGTGTTTAAGCCTTTTGCCTACTTTTAAAATTGGTTTGTCTGTTTTTCTTTTATTGTGCTTTGAGAAGTCTACATATATTCCAGATAGAAGTTCTTTATTATATATGTAATTTACAAATATTTTCTCCTAGTCTCTGGCGTGTATGTTCATTCTCATAACAGTCTCTTGAAGAGCAACTGTTTTATAGATGAGGTCTACTTTATCAAATTGTTCTTTTATGAAACGTGTCTGTATGTAAAGGAATTGTGTATATAAGAAGTGTGGTGTGTAAGTGTTGTATATAAGTCTTTGCTTAACTCAAGTTTATGATGAACATTTCATGTTTTCTTCTAGAGGTTTTGTGGTTTTAGGTTTTAAATTAAGGCCTATTTACTACTTTTCTACTGGAGCATAACAAATTACCAGAAATGTAGCAGCTTAAAACAATGCAAATTGATTATCTTACTGTTTCTATAGGTTAGAAATCCAGCATGGCATGACTGTATTCTTTGGGCTAAAATCAAGTTATTGGCTAAAGCTGCAGTTCTGTGTCTTTGGGTCCTCTTCCAAGCAAACTAAGGTCTTTGGCCAATTTCAATTACTTGTGTAATTACTTCAATAAGTAATTACATTCATTTGGCTTGATAATTTTGAAATTCATCCATCTTGTAGCATGAATCAACAGTTCCTTATTACTTCAAGAAGTAATTACACAAGTAATTGAAGATGGCCAAAGTAATTACTTATTGAAGTAATTCAATTACTTACGGTCATACGACTGAGATCTCTGTTCCTTGCTGGCTATTAGCCAAGGGCCTTTCTCTCAGCAATTTAAGGCTGTCCGTATTTCTTCTCACATGGCCCAGCTCCATCTTCAAACAAGCAATGGTACACTGACTCTTCATGCTTTGACTCGCTCTAACTTCCATTTCTGTCTTTTTCTTCTGCTTTTAAGGACACATGTGGATTACATTGGAACCACATGGAAATCCAGGGTAGCCTCCCTGTTCTAAGTCAGCTGATTAGTAACCTTAATTACCTCTGCAAAGTCATTTTTGCTATGTAACATATTCAGTCTTGGGGATCAGGGTATAGAAACTTTTTGGTGGACATAATTCTTCTTACCACAGTCAATGACCCTGATATGGTTTGGCTGTGTGTCCTCACCCAAATCTCATCTCGAGTTTTAATCCCCATGTGTTGAGAGAGGGAAGTGACTGGATTATGAGGGCCATTTCCCCCATGCTGTTCTCGTAATAGTGAGTGAATTCTCATGACATCTGATTGTTTTATAAATGGCTATAAATGGTAGTTTTTCCTGCACTCTCACACACTCTCTCTCTCTTGCCTGCAACCATGTAGGACATGCCTGCTTCCCTTTCCACCATGATTGTAAGTTTCCTGAGGCCCAAGCCATATGGAACTGTGAGTCAATTAAACCTCTTTTCTTTATAAATTACCCAGTCCAGGGCAGTTCTTTATAGCAGTGTAAGAATGGACTAATATAGATCCATTTTGTGTTAATATTTATATATAGTGTGAAGTATGAATAGTTCATTTGTTTTCATGTGGATATGCAATTGTTCCAGCATCATTTGTTAAAAAGGCTATCTGCAATGATCTGGATGTGTCCTCCCAAAATTCAGATGTTGAAATTTAATCACAAATGTGACAGTATTGAGAGGTGGGACTTTTAGGAAGTGATTAAGTCATGAGGCAGAGATGCCATGAATGGGATTACTGCCCTTATAAAAAAGGTTGAAGGGAACAGCCTTGACCTGCCATGTGAGGATGCAGTAACAAGGTGCCACCTTGGAAAAAGAGATCATTCCCTCACCAGACACTAAATCTGATAGTGCATTGATCTTGGACTTCCCAGCCTCCAGAACTGTGGGCAATACATTTCTATTATGTATAAATTACTCAGTCTAAGGTATTTTTGTTATAGCAGCCTGAATGAACTAAGATACTTTTTCTCTACTGGATTTCCCTGTACCTTTGTCAAAAATCCTTTGTCAATGTATGTTTGGGTCTATATCTGGACTCTGTATTCTGTTCCATTTATCTGATTGTTTATTGCTATGCCAATACAACACTGTTTTGACTATCACAGCATTACAGTGTCTTGAAGTCTGGTAGAGTTAACCGCAATTTTTCTCTTATTTTTCAAAGTTGTTTGAATATTTCAGGTTTTTGCATTTCTATGTGAATTTTAGAATCAAAATATAAATTTCTATATGAATAATACTGGATTTTGAGATTGCATTGAATGTATAGATTAATTTAGGGAGAATTGACATCACAACTATATGTTGTGTTTTCTTACCACCGAACAAAATATAATCTCCTTTTATTTAGATTTTCTTTTATTTATCTCAGCATTGTTTTATATTTTTCAGTGTAGAGCTCTTTCACATCTTTTGTCAGATGTATCCCAAGCTTTTCATTTTTTGGAAACGTCATTGTATTTTAATATCAATATATGATTGTTCATTCCTAGTATATAAAAAAGGAATTTATTTTTGTTTCTGTTTCTTATTTTTCTTTCTTATTGCACTGGCCATAATCTCCTGTGCAATATTAAATGTTGTCCTTGTCCTGTTCCTAATATTAGGGGAAAGGCTTCAGTCTTTCACCATTAAGTATAATGTTAGCTCTAAGTCTTTCATAGATGGCCTTTATCAGGTTGAAGAATTTCCCTCATATTCCTAGTTTGCTAAGATTTGGATTTTTTTTCACAAAAAAACAAACAAAAAAGCCCACAAGAATTAGCTGGGCACAGTAGCTCACACCTGCAATCTCAGCACTGGGAGGCTCAGGTGGGCAGATAGCTTGAGTTCAGAAATTTGAGACCAGCCTGAGCAACATGAAAAAACCCTGTTTTTACCAAAAATACAAAAATTAGCCAGGCAAGGTGGCATGTGCCTGTGGTCCCAGCTACCTAGAAGACTGAGGTGGGAGGCCCACCTGAGCCTAGGAGGTGGAGATTGTGCCAAGACCCAAGATCACACCACTGCACTCAAGCCTGGGCAACAAAGTGTAAACCCATCTCAAAAAAAAAAAAAAAAACCCACAAAAATTGATGTTGGATTTTTGTCTAATGCTTTTTCTGTGCTATTGAGATGATTATATGGTTTTTGTTCATTCTGCTGATATGATGTGTCACATTTATTGATTTGAACCATCTTTGTATCCCTGGGATAAATCCCCCTTGATCATGGTGAATAATCTTTTTAATGTGCTGCTGGATTCAGTTTGCTAGTATTTCATCTGAGATTTTTGCATACTAGTCCATCAGAGACATTGGCATATAGTTTTCTTTTTTTGTTGTATTTTTGGTTTTGGTATCAGCGGAATGTTGACCTCATAGAATGAGTTTGGAAGTAGTTCCTCCTCTTTACTTTTAATTTTCCTTTTTACCAGGAAGAATGAGCTTGAATCTTCTTTACTTTTTGGGAATAGCTTGAGAAATATTGTTATTGGCTCTTTAAATGTTTGGGCGAATAACTCAGTGAAGCCATTGGGGCCTCAGCTTTTCTTTGATGGGAGGCTTTTTATTACAGATTTAAGCTCATAACTCATAAGGGGTCTGTTCAGGTTTTCTGTTTCTTATTATTTCTATCTTGATAGGTTGTATATGTCCAGGAATTTATCTATTTCCATTCAGTTTGCTGATTTGTTGGCATATAGTTTTTGTAATGTAATAGACAAATAATTCTTTGTATTTCTGTGATATTAGTTGCAATACCTCGTTTTCATTTCTGTTTTATTTATTTAGATCTTCTTTTTTCTTGGTCAGTCTACGTAATGGTTTGCTGATTTTGTTTATCTTTTAAAAAAGCCAACTTCTTATTTCATTGATATTTTATATCTTTTTATGTCTCAATTTTATTTATTTATGCTCTGATCTTTATTATTTCTTACCTTCCACAAATTTTGAGTTTGGTTTGCTTTTGCTTTTCTAGTTCCTTGAGATGCATTGTGATATAGTTTCAGTTTGTGTCCCTGCCCAAATCTCATGTTGAATTGTAATCCCCAGTATTGGAGGAGGAGCCTGGTGGGAGGTGATTGGATCATGAGAGTGGACTTCATCCTTGCTGTTCTCATGATAGTGAGTGAGTTCTCATGAGATCTGGGGGTCCTTATATTCTCATTTTCCACACAATGGGGGGATATAGCCAAGGAAATCTCTTGGTGTCAGGTCTGATACAGCCTACAAGCAGCTGCAATGACACTGGGTTCCAGGTGCAGGTGCTTGCAGTAGTTGTGAGGCTGGAGTCCTAGGCTTAGTGTCTTGTGAACCTATTTTGGCACCTGGGTGTTGGGGTACTGGTTTGCTCTCTGTGGTGGGGTTGGTTGTAGGTTGCTCACAGAGATAGAATCTGTCACCTTGAGGTAACTTCTAGCAGCTCAGGCCCAGAGGGCTGGGTTGTAGCTATGATTATATACCTGGGGTCAGAGCACAGCATTGGCCCAACTCCAGGGAGTAAGGGATGCTCTGGAGGTTTGGGCCTGGGGAGAAGGGTATGGCTGCAATTCAGGAACCTGAGCCAATAGGGCTCAGTAACAACTTGAGTGCCGTGAGTGCCATGAGATAAGGCACCATGTAGTAGTGACTATAGACCTTGGGATGGTGGGGCTTGGCAGTGTCCCAGACTGTGAGCGCAGGTGCATTGACAGCAAGTACCCCAGAATGGTGAAGCACAGCTGTCGTTTTGCCCTGGGGAGGGCAGAGCACAGCACAGTGATCATTTGACTCTCCAGGGCTCAGAATCTAGAGGGCTAGTCCAGCTTCAGGGAAGCAGGATACTAGATTTGTTTGGCCTGTAAGGTAGGGCGTCTCACCTCAGCCACTGCTCTATTTCCCTGGGATGCAGGGTACAAAGTTAGCTCAGCCTTGGGATACACAGTTGCTCAGCATGGCCAGGCCACCAATTCACCAGGTGGCAATGTGCCACTTCAGTTCAGGACTGGGGTGAGGTGGTTTAGTGGTGGTTTTTAGGGATGAAAGGGAGCTATGGCTACTCACACCCAGAGTAAGACACTTCAGCTGTAGTTCCAATTCCAAGATGGCATAGTGTAGTAGCCACGTGAGCTACAGTGGGCAGGGCACAATGTCAGCTCCTTCTCTCGGAGAAGCACAGGTATTTGGACTGTGCTCCCTCACCTGAGCTCAGTGCCTGTGAGGACTGCAGGGGACCTGGTAATGAGGTCTACAGATGTCCAACGTATTGATGGGGGTTGCTGGGATCTTCTTTCTTACCTCCTTGCCTTAAGGAGAAGTTCTTGCTGGTTCCCAGCTGATCCCAGTTGAGGGGTGGGGTTGTAGAGGCCCAGTGTTTCCTTCTGTGGCTATCCCAAGTTTCTGTGCTCACTGGGGTTTCTGTTACTCCTCTGATGCACCCTGGTGCTCTTTCTCAGTTAATCTCATTAAAATGTAGTTGTTTATTCATTGTTCTGGCTGTCTTTGTGAGAGGAATGAGTGCTAGGGGCTTCTAGTTGGCCATCGTGCTTCAGTGTGGGAACTTGAGCAGTCTATTCTACATATGTCATGCTGCTTGAAGTTGTTCCACAGTTTAATGAAGCTCGCTATTTTTTTTCCTTTTCTTCTGTCGAGTCTAATCTGCCATTAATTCTTCCAGGGCATATTTTTATTGCAAACAGTGTAGCTTTTCATTTCTAGAAATTTGGTTTAGGTCTTTTTAAAAAAATCTCACATGTTTTTATATAACTTTTTGAAAAATACAGAATACAGGTTTAATGATTGCCTTAATGTCTTCGTCTGCTTACTCTAACACCTGTGTCAGTTCTAGGTCAGTTTTGTTTGATCCATTATTCTCATTGTGAATTATACTCTCCTACTTCTTTTCATTGCCTGATGACCATGTTTTGATGCCAGATATTGTGAATTTTACATTGTTGGGTGCTGGATACTTTTTTTTTTTTTTTTTGAGATGGAGTCTTGCTCCGTCACCCAGGCTGGAGTGCAGTGGCACGATCTTGGCTCACTGCAACCTCCTCCTCCT